>NC_091469.1:450246666-450878333 GCF_036971445.1 Narcine bancroftii | reverse complement strand
TTGACAAATGTGTCAGAATTACAGTTCCTTGCATGACTCCGGAGCATGATGAGCCCTGGGGCCGTCAGCAATGCTGTCACAGATTTCCTGGGGAAGGAAAACCCACATTCATGTGGTGTAGCATTAGTGGCGGTGCACAGCAGGGACCTGGTAGAATGGAGGGCCTCCCAACGGGAGACTGGGAAGCCTTTGGACTGCCTTACAGACCGTAGAACTCTCCCTCTCTACCTGCCCATTAACCCAAGAGTTGTAACTAGTGGTCCTGCTCATGGCAATGCCTCTGGCCAACAGGTACTGGCACAGCTCGACATTCATTAAGGAGTGCCCCCAGTCATGGTGAATATAACCAGGGAAGCCAAATAGAGTGAAGAGGCTGCACAGAGCCTTAATGACCATGGCAGTGGTCATGACCGAGCAGGGGATGGCAAATGGAAAACGGGAGTATTCATCGATGAAGTTAAGGAAGTATATGTTATGGTCGATGGAGGGCAGGGGTCCTTTAAAGTCAACACTGAGTCATCCAGGATGACAGAGATCATTATGGATGTTTTGCAGTCGGTCGATCTGTGCACTGGCACATGTCCCTTGGGACAAGGCATCTGGTGGCTTGTTAAGTTTCCCCAGCTGGTAGAGGATGTCATAGTTATAAGTGGATAATTCTATTCTCCACCGCAATATTTTATCATTTTTCCTTTTGCCCCACTGCTGATTGTTGAACATGAATGCAACAGCACATTGATCGGTCAGCAAAGTGAATCTCTTACTGGCCAGGTTATGGCGCAGTGCCGCACTGCCTCAACAATGGCTTGGGCCTCTTTTCCGTCTGAGGAGTGTCGAATCTCGGTGCCCTGCAGGGTGTGTGAAAAAAATTGACAGGCCTGCCAACCTAATTAAGGGTAGCTGCCAGGGTGAAGTCTGACACATCATTTTCCACCTGAAAAGGGGTGGATTCATCCACAGCATGCATTGTGGCCTTGGCAATGTTGGACTTGATGTGGTTAAAGGCTGCATAATCCTCCTCCGCCAGAGGAGGAGATTTGATAAGAGGGTGGGCCTTGTCTGCATAATTGGGGACCCACTGAGCATAATAAGACAAAACCCCAAGACACCTTTTCAGGGCCTTGAGGTTGTGTAGAAGGGGAATCTCCAAGAGTGGTCGCATGAGGTCTGGGTCCGGGCCAATGGCGCCATTCCCCATGTTCTGGAGAGCCACCTCCAGCATACCTGCCAACTCAACGGCTCTTCACAGACTGAGTTCCCCTCGCTCCAAAAGTCTCTGTCATATGTAACTTGACCTGATCCCCATGACGTAGGCATCCCGGATCAGGTCCTCTGAATACTCTGCAGGGGGACATAGCTTTGTATTAGCAGGCCCTGTTTCTCGCAGGGCCCGAAGATATTTGATATTTGACTCACCGGGTTGTTATTTTTGAGTCATTAGAATGTGCCTAGCATAGACAACATTGATGTTACGCAGGTATTAGTCTTTGAGGATGTCCATGGCCTCCTGGTATGTTGTGGCATCCCTGATCATGGAGTGGATCAGGGTGCCGACCCGTGAGCTCAGAACTTGCAGTCTGTCGGTCTCTGATCGGACTATGGTAGAGGAAGCCTTCAGGATTGCTTCAAAACAGCACAACCAGAGCTCAAAACTGGTAGATGCTTCAAGAGATTGAGGATCAATTTCCAACTTTTGTGGCTTGAGGATCTGCTCCATTGTAGAGAACTTTAAGTGAATTAAACTGATGTACCATCAATCACTCAGGAGACTATTGTGGAGAAACAAAGAGGCTCTAATTCATTTGAGAACATAGCAAATCCCTACTGTTCGTTTGTTCTACACTGAGTTGCAGGGGGCTGTTGAACAGTCACATTTATGCAGGAACCTGTGGGAAGGAACCACAGGTACAACCAGCTACAAGGTATGCCTGACCAGACAATTAAACATTACAGTGGTTTACCCACAGGATAAACATGTAAGCAAGTAATGAACTATAAATGGATAACAAATGTAAACAAATTGACTGTGCAATAAGGAGAGAATTTTTTAAAAATCAAAAAAAGAACTCAAGTAAGAGTCCTTAAATGAGTCTCTGATTGAGTTTTTCATTGAGGAGTCTGATGGTGGAGGGGTAACAGCTGTCCTGAACCTCATGGCAACTATACCTCTTTCCTGATGGCAGCAGCGAGAACAGAGTATGTGCTGGGTGGTGTGGATCCTTGATAATTGCTGCTGCCCTCCGTCAGCAGCATTCCCTATAGATGTACTTGATGGTGGGGAGTGTTTTGCCTGTGATGTCCTGGGCTGTGTCTATCACATTTTGGAAGGCTTTACACTCAGAGGTGTTGGTGTTTCCACACCAGACCATGATGCAGTTGGTCAGCACATCTGTAGAAATTTGCCAGGGTTTCTGGAATTATACCAAACTGCCGCAAACTTCCAAGAAAGTAGAAACATTAACGTGCTTTCTTCACGACGCCATTAGTGTGTTGAGTCCGAGATAGTGACTCCCAAGAACTTAAATTTGCTCACCCTCTTCACCTCTGATCACGCTGATATTTTTAAATCTCAGAACTTTGAAAAGTTTGAGAAAAAAATGTTTTAACTCATGAAGGAGGTAGAAAATAATATTTTCAGTATTATTGTTTAATTTCAGATTTTTTTGAATCTACAATATTTTGCTCTTGGGATGGTAAGACAATAGGATTTAAAAAATCTTTAGGGGCCAAATAGCCACAAAGAAACAGGACCAATGTCTGATCTGATGGCATCATCTCTTTAGGCATTTGTTGTAGTCATCCAGAACAGTTGATCACCTGCTGGAATATTGCTCATAGAGGGTCCAGCAGTTTTCTATCCCAGACTCCAGCCAAAGTGGCAACATGCAGGAGCAAAGCAAGGATTCAATGCTACTTTTTACATTTTACATATGTTGCATAGCTGCAGGTCATATTGGATAATATTTAACTGGCATTCACAACTTTTAATGTGTATAATGACCCCAGGAAATGCCGTAGTGGATAAGGGATAAATTACTAGTCTAAAGCTTACCAGAAAAAACTGGTGCTACTCGCAGGTGTCTTATGCAATGGAGGGTGGTCAAAATATAGATAAGAATAAGGAAATGTTGTCTATAGTCCTACATACAGATTTCTAAGTACTCCAAATGTGACTTATTTCTCATACTTTCTAATAATCCTCAGATCTCGCAAGTATTGTTTAGAAACAAGAGAAAGATAAATCTTAAGATGTCTATCTGTAGATTGTGAGACAGGACTTTATATGATACAAGATATGAGTAGATTTAATTATATATTGGTGAATGTTAGGGTGTTCATAGGTTCCAATCTCCTCTCGCAAACAGTTATAAAATTTTAAGACTTGTTTCAGGTCACCTTATGATTTTCTTTTCTAAATTCTTCATTTATTAAAATATTTGCTGTCCATTGTATTTACTGCATTCCTCAATTTGTTGTCATCTCTAAATTTTTAAATGCCCTTTTAATCTTTTTTCCTCAGTTTGTTAAGATGAATTGTGAAGATAAATCCCCATGGAACCAATCTCTTCTCATCTTTAACCTCCACTCTCTATCTTCTGCAGCCCCCTTTCCGATCCTCTGTGTGATTCCTGAGTTCTGACCTGAGCTGCAAGTTTACCTGATCAAAGGCCTTTCCAACACTAAGTAAAATGGCTAACAGTAACTCTGCATACTCTCTCAGATTGATCATACTTTTTATTTCTAATATTTTATTTCTCAATAATTGAATAATCAAAAAATAAATGTGAACTCATACGGAAGAATAATACCTGGATACACAAAAATCATTTTAAAATCTCCCTACAGGAGCTCGGGAACATATACAGTATTCTGGCAGCCATCTTGAACATCGGTAACATCGAGTTTACTTCCGTTGTGACAGAACACCAGACTGACAAAAGTAATATAGTTAATTTTGGGGTTCTTGAAAATAGTAAGTTAACAAAAATAACTCATTTTTCTATAGTTGTTTTCTGTGCATTCTGTTATACAAATTAGTATGGCAAACTGGCATGCAGCAGAATAATTCCACAAGGCTATTTTTACAAAGTGCAGCTTCAGCCTGAGAGAACAGGAGTCAGACTCATTGACAGAAGAAGTCAGAGAGTTGGGGGCAGAAGTTAATGCCTTTTATTGAGACGTTCCTGCTTTCAGCAAATTAAATTCGGCAGAAGATTCAAATTTGCATTCTTTATAATTTCCAAGTTGGAAGTGCAGTTTTACCATTTCTAACTTCAATTAGGAATCTATTTTCAGCACAGACCTTTTCTGAAATGTAAGTAAATAAAGAAATGTGAACAATCTGACTGTGTAATACAGAGAGAAAAAAATTAATAAAATCCATAAGTAAGAGTCCTTAAATGGGTCACTGATTAGGTTTATTGTCTGATGGTGGAGGGGTAGCAGCTGTTGCTGAACCTGCAGGCACAAGTCTTCTGGCACCTATACCTCTTTCCTGATGGTAGCAGCCACTCCACTCAGAATACTGTGGGCATTTCTGGTCACCCAACCATAGGGAAGATGTTAAACTGGAAAGAGCACAAAAAAGGTTCACAGGCTTTGTATTAATTCATGTGCCATGGCTCTATTTATAAAGCCTAATTGTAAATGTTAATTGCATTCATCCAACTATCTATCTTGTATTGATAATGAAAATGTTAATGATAATAACTTTTTGTCATATATATTGGACTGAAATTCTTACTTGCTGCAACTTAAGAGGTACTTTGAAAAAAAACCTACCATAATACATATTAAATGAAATTAAGATGGCATTACCATGGTGCAGAGTCCTTTTTGTAGTGTTGGTTTAGTTAATGATTAGTGCAGCAAGGGGCAGTTCAGGAGGACCTTCTTTTAGTACAGAGAAGAGGCATTCACCACATCATTCTTGATTTTTGGCAGTAAATTCACTCTGTAGTACCAACAGTATATCGTACCCTGCTTCTGAAATCCAATTTCATTAAAGTTAATGGAATCAAATTTCTCCTTATGCATGTATTGCTATCAGATGGGGAAGAATTTCCAGCCGTCTGTTTTCTAACCTTCAGTCAATTTTTATATCCATACAACTCCTGCCTCTCTTGCCCCTTTGGTTTAAAGGTTTGCAACCAAATGGAATATGCGGTACCTCATCAAATATTATTTAATTCCATGAACACAACAAAAATTGCATTGCCCCAATTCTTAAAATGTTAACATAACGTTTGTCAAACTATAACAAATCTATGCTGGCTATCTTTATTGAGTTTGTGATTGTGAAATGCCTGTTTTTTTTCATGCTATTTCTATGCTTTTATACCACCTATGTGAATTAGATAGTCCAAAATGATGCATTTTGGAAAGGTTAAACCAAGACAAGACATATACTGTAGATTGGAGGGCCCTGGGAAGTGTTGTGGAGTCGAGAGAAATAGTGGTACATACATAGTTTCCTGGACGTGGCAATACAGAAGACTTGTGGCACACTTGACTTCATCAGTCCAGGCCATTAAGTACAAGAGTTAGGACATCATACTGTTGCTGTACAAGACTTTAGTGACTAAGCAAGAGGAGGTGCCAAAAAGATTCACAAGAATGTTGCTGGGACTGGAATGCATGAGTTATAAGGAGCGACTCAGAAGGCTGGTACAGTTTACCCAGAAGCAAAGGAGGCTGATGGGAGACTTAGATACGTTCATAAAATCAAGAGGTTCATAGGTGAAGTGTGTGGACATAACATTTTACTTGCATGGGAACTCTAAAACTAGAGGACATAAGTTTAATGCGAGAGAAGAAAGATTTAAAGGAAATCTGAGGGGCACGTTTGACAAGCTGTCAAAGGAAGTGATATAGGTGGGTACAATTACAATGTTCAAAGGACTTTCAGGGAGGTACACCAATAGGAAAGGAAATTGATTAAATGGAGAGAAATGGAAGTAGCTGAGAATGGTTCTTTGATCAGCATGGATGAGTTGGGTTGAAGAACCTATTCCCATTCAGTTTAAATCTATTGGGGTTTTTACCTTGAGAAGCCACCTTATTGCCCAACTCATGATCTATGTAAAAGGGGAATCGGAAAGTGCTCTCGCTGAAAGTGGATCGCTGAGTCCTTTTACGCAGCGAGCCAGCTTCCAGGGGCAAAAGGGGCAGGACTTGAAGCACAACAGCGCTGCCCTCTGTTGTGATGTGGAGCAATAGACAATAGACAATAGGAGCTGGAGTAGGCCATTTGGCCCATCGGGCCAGCACCGCCATTTTAGATCATGGCTGATCATTATCATCAGTACCCCTTTCCAGCCTTATCCCCATAACCCTTAACTGTGTCAGGAAGTGAAATCGCTTTGTACACAATAATGGAGGCTGAACAGCAGGTACAGATGCTAGCCAAGTATCTTTCTTGAGGCATTAGAACTCAAAAAAACCTTCTGCACCTCATAACATCGTTTGTTTTGTGCATGATATGTCCCAATCTTGAGAAGAACATAGGAGTGAAATTGGAATAACTCTCCTGAACAATTTTCAAGCTTGTGCGCTTTTGTCGCGGGCTAAGGTCATCATCAGCCATCCCCCTTTCGAGCTGGTTTCAGCACTCATCAGGAGGTAGTGCTCCACCTCTCTTACTAGGTGCCTTGGCAGAGGAAACATGGAGTGAAATGGAGGTAAGGGAAGCATATAAAAGCCAGGGGAAAGCCAGCTTGAGGGTTCGATATATGACTCTTTGGCTCCCATCTGATCTATTACTGCTGGGTTTCTTCCCTTTCTTTGTGAAAGGCTCTCATGTTTAGAATCCACCAGATCCTTTGGCACCACATCTATAGATAAGTCTCAATGTCCACCTTTTCTATCCTCAATAATCTAGGATTGAGCAAATTTGTACCAGGTTGTATTCACATTTAAATCCATCCATTCTTCCAAAAACTTTATCCTAACAACTTCCTCATTTTCTATTGCTCAGTCAAATGTCTTCTTCCTTGGTAGCACCACTACAGAGTACTCATACAGAAAATCAATCTTGGATTCTGCCTGCAGTAAGGAATGTGACATCTCTGACAAATCGTTTATCATGTTTATTGAAAACCTTTGGTTTCCTTTTACTTCTCACCACCTAATATGTGAGGCTCGAGACAGCTTTGCATGCATGTAAATATAACCATACAGTCAAGATGTTCCCAGCAATTAACTTCAGATTTTCACACAGTACATGTTCAGCGATAACCATCAAAGCGATTCTTTTTTTTAATGTGACATTGAAGTCTGACATAAATGGTCTGTGTCTCCCATAATATCTACCACCAACAAAAGAAAGCCAACAGGAAGGAAGTAGACATCATCGATTCTGCCATGTCTATTACTTCAGGGGAATGAATCCAACACCAACAACAACTTGCATTTGCAAATTAAGTCAGTAGATAAATTATTTCCAGCGTAACAATAACTATCTGTCAACGTGTGTAAGCCATAATATGAAGTAAAAGCCAAAACAAATAGACTATTTGATAACATTGCTATTTTGATCCAACTTAAAACAATACATATTGATTGTCAGTGTAAAAAATAAGGGGAACGGGTGGATTATTTCAGAAGAATTGGTCATTCAAAAAGGGGGAAAAAAACTTTTGATTTTATTGCATTTCCTATCTTTTTGAAAAAATGTTCCAATATATTTTCATTCATTTGCAGCCTCTTCATTGCTTAGTATCCAAACAGATGAGCTGCAGGAAGCTCTCACCTCTCATTGTGTGGTGACTCGAGGAGAAACAATTGTACGTCCAAATACGGTCGAGAAAGCAACCGATGTCAGAGACGCAACAGCCAAGGCTTTGTATGGCCGTCTCTTCAGCTGGATAGTCAACCGCATCAATACCTTACTAAAGCCAGAGACATTTCTGAGGTAATAACATCATCAATCATTTTTGCTCTGTTAAACTGACTTGCCATAAGTGGGGAATCGATGAGTAATAAATGCCACTTTTTAGGGAGCCACCTAGATGTGCGTTCCTGCAACTTGACCTTCATGGTTGCATGTTTAGAATACGATGTCTTTCAATCAAACAAAGAAATTATATTTAGTCAGCATTGGCTGATGTTTACAAGTTTGTCCTTAGGGGGACAAACAGATAAACCATATTGAGCAGAAACAAAATTATAGATGCAATATTAAACTGATGTTAATTTAGTAAAAGCATAGATAGCACAGAACAAGTCGATTTTCAGTGCAAACAAGTCTATGTACTAACTAAATTATGGATTGCTGTATTTGTGAAAGCTGAAACAATTTGAAGCTTGAAGTTTTTTTATGGCAAAATACCAAGTACAGTGAGAGTGTCAGGTCATGAAGCAATATTACTGAGATCATAGGATTCAGGTAGACTGGGAAAACAGGCTGGCCTGGATCCCAACAGAAGGAATTTGCGGAATGCCTGCAAAATGGCTTTTTAGATGGTAAGATGGCAGCTTGTGTTCATCCACCTGAGAAAAGGCAATTAAATTATTTTCAAAAAATAGGTTAGGCAGGCAGCACAATAACTGGATCCTTGAGGCCAGGACCACGTGCCACCCAATTACACCGAATTAACCTACAACCCTGTACGTTTTGAAGGGTGGGAGGAAACTGGAGCACCCTGTGAAAAACACAGGGAAAATATGCAAACTCCTTGCTGACGGAGTCAGATTCAAACCATACTACACTAACCGTGCCGCCCAATTATGGATTTAGTGCTGAAAAATGAACCAGATTTGATTAGGCAGCTCAAGGTAAAAGAGGAAGTATTGATCACAACGTGATAGAATTCACTCCGCAGTTAGAAAGAAATCGGATGCGTTACAAAATAAGTAAAGTTAACTAGAGCAGCATGAGAGAGGAGCGGGCCAAAGTTGTTTGGAAGGGGTGCCTCACAGGGAAGAAAGAAGAGCAGCGATGACAGAAGTTTTGAGTTAACATTCAAAATATCCAAAAGAGGAAGAACCATTTTAAAGGGAGGATGAATCAAAGGCAGTGACAAGGGAAATGAAAGGCAGCATAAAAGCAAAAGAGAAAGCATAAGGTATTCCAAAAATTAACAGGAAACTGGAGGATTGGGCAGTTTTAAAAACCACCAGAAAGCAACAAGGGGAGAATAAAAGAAAAATAAGAAAGAAAGAAGTCAAAAGTGGCTTTTAATTATCTTCAAATATAATAATAAGATCAACTGAACCTAATTTAACTCCCTTCAAATTCTAAGCGCACGTGTATGTAATGTGCATGTGTCCAGGAAAGTTCTTTGTTTCACTGTCCAATCTTTCACTTTTCACTTCTCCAAGTTCACTGGTATCAGACAATTACCCATACTGTGGACCAGAATTTAACATTTATGATCTTCACCAGGTTCTGGTGCTTTAACTTAAATTGTTAGCGCAAAAGAAGGTCTTTGTTGGTTTCAGAGAGAGATATTCATTGTTTGTTGGAGACACACAAACTGATCTCCTTCAATCAGCTACTTCAGTGTCTTGATGAAGAAACTTGCCCCCTCTTGGGTTTTCCAAAAGATAATCTCTTCTTCAAGGTTACCACAGAGTTCTTCTTTTTCCCCTACTTCAGGAGAAACACATGAACCAGCCATTTCCTATTACAATTAACCTCAAGGGTTGAGAATAGGCTGAACTCAGAAATCAAAACCTATCTTTAAATGGGGTCTTATAGCATGAGTGCAAATCTTGCAGCCTCCAACACCAACTCCTGCTGTAAACTGCCTTCTCTCCCTCTTTCTCTCTCCAAAGAGCAATCATCTGTTCGTCAGGCTTCTGCCTGAAGACCAGCTACAAGAGTGGATTGAAAACTTAAAACTTACCTTTCAGACACTAGACCTAAAAGGCTGCTCGCATAGCGCCCTCTGGATCAGATGGAGGCAGGGCGACTGGTGCCATAGCACCACTCATCATAAATACACGGCAGAGCTGTGTTTCCCAAAACAGTTCCAACTGCATGGGGAATTATGAGAGTGACCCCGAAGGCCGAAGCAGCCGGGTGAGGTTGTCACAGCCCACACCAGCCACCCCCTGATGACCCCTGCTGGCTCCCACCGGCCTGACAGCTCCTGCCAGTCCCCACTGTCATGACAGCTCTCTCTAGCCCTCACTGCCCCAATGGCTCCTGCTGTTCCACTGGCCCCCACTGCCCCACCACCCCCTGCTGACCCGACAGCTCCCAACATGCCCCACTGCCCAACGGCTCCTGCCCACCACCCCTGCTTTGAGGGGATCATGGAGGGAGAGGGGTGAGTGGGGAGATGGGTCACAAGCTGATGGTGTCATCAGGCTGCCCCTAACCATCCGCTTACAGCGGCTGTACATTTTTTTAAACTATATTTATTTGTTAAAATAACAAATAGTACATAATATATACAACAATTAACCATAAATATGAATGTTATTTTTTATATATAGAAAAAAAAGAAAAGAAAAGAATCCCCCCCACCCTTCAGCCAACTCTCCTAAGGAGAGCCATAAAGAAAGAAAAAAGAAAAAATATTAAAGAAAAATTAAACACACATATTAAGATCTAATCAATATAAATTGAAATGTAAATATTCTGAGTATAACAACCACTTATTAATAAAAAAACTATAATTATCACACAAAACATATGTAATTTTTTCCATTATTAAACAATATTTCATCTCATTATGCCATCTATTAATATCAATCATATTTGTATCTTTCCACGTACTAGCAATACACTTTTTCGCTACAGATAAAGCTAAATATACAAAAGCAAGTTGAAACTTATCTAATCCCAAACCTTTCAGAGGTTGCAAACTACCAAATAAAAATACTGTCGGATCTAAAAGTATTTTAATCTTATACAGGTATTCTAAAAACTATTGAATTCTCTTCCAAAAAGATTGTGCATGTATACATGAACAAACAGCATGAAAAAGGGTTCCAACAGAATTAGCACATCTAAAACACAAATCTGATTCATGAAAACCATACTTTTTAAATTTTTCAGGTGTTAAGTATAATTGATGTAAAAAAATTATAGTTAATCATTGCATAACGTGCATTTATCAATCTAGTTACACTATCATAACAGATATCTAACCAATCATCCTCGGAAAAAATAAAACCAGTATCTGCTTCCCATTTACTTTTAGATCTATCCCAACCCTTTTTATCCATACCATCCTGTAATATTTGATACATAGATGAAATATAACCCTTCTCTGGTACCTTCATAAGAAAAAATCTCAAATTTAGTAATTTCAGGTAAAATCATATCTCTACCAAACGTATATTCTACCAAAGATCGAATTTAATAATAGAGAAACAAAGAGTTCTTATCAATACCAAAACTGTCCCTCATCTGATTAAAAGATAAAAATTTACCCTCTTTAAAACAATCTCCCAAATTTTTCACACCTTTAAATCTCCAATGCAATAAACTTCGATTATGTATTGAAAAAGAAATAACTTGATTATTATACAACGGAGTCAAAGCCGATAATTCACCCCTAGAGCCTATCATTTTATTTTTCTTTATCCATAACTTCATTAGATGTTTTAATATAGGCACATTATATTGCTGTAACAAATTTATATTCCATCTAAACAAAAATTGATGTATTTCAAATTCAGAAATATTTGCCATCTTAATTTTGCCCCAACTAGGAGGCCGTACCAAATCCATCAATGAACTAATAAATTTAAGTTGGGCTACTTCATAATAATTTTGAAAATGTGGTAAACATAATCCCCCTAACTCATATTTCCAAGTTAATTTATTCAAAGCTACTCTCGAAAATTTACCTCTCCATAAAAACTCCCTAACCATTTTATTCAAATCTAGAAAAAAAATATTATCAAGTAAATACGGAATAGATTGAAACAAATATTGCATATGCAGAAAAATATTCATCTTAATTGTATTTATCCTACCCAATAAATTAATAGGTAAATCTTTCCATTTAATCAAATCAGTTTTAATTTTTTTTATTAACGGAACATAATTTAATTTATATAAAGATTGATAATTAACATTCAAAATTATACCCAAGTATTTAATTCGATCAGTCCATTTCAAATTAATAATATTCTTATAAACTGAATAATCTCCTTCACTTACCGGTAATATTTCACTTTTTTCCCAATTAACTTTATATCCAGAAAGACATCCATATTGTATTAAACACTCCTTCAAGTGCAAAAGTGACTGAGCTGGGTTTGTTAAATACACCAATACGTCATCAGCAAATAAATTAATTTTATATTCCTCATCTAAAACTTTCAAACTTTGTATCTGTGTATTTTGTATTATCAGTTGTGCTAAGAATTCAATCACTAACGCAAACAAAGCTGGCGATAAAGGACAACCTTGACGAGTTGATCAAGTCAATTTAAAAGGTTCCGAAATCAAGCCATTCATCAATACTCTAACCACCGGTTTACTATATAAAGCCTTAATCCAACCAATAAAGAAAGGACCCAACTTAAATTTCTCCAGAACTTTAAACAAAAAATTCCACTCAACTCTATCAAATGCATCTAAAGATATCCCATCGGGTGATCTGAAGATTGTCAAAATCTATTAATTAAACTAATCACGCGCAGAATATTATCTGAAGCATATCTATTCTTTATAAAACTTGTTTGATCCATATGAATTAACTTAGGTAAAAAGTTAGCCAATCTATTCGCTAATATTTTAGCTATTATTTTATAATCTACATTTAACAATGAAATTGGTCTATATGAAGATACTTTCAAAGGATCTCTATCTTCTTTTGGGATTACTGTAATTAAAGCACTAGAACAAGACTCAGGTAATTCATAATGTTCTCCAACTTGACATAATACATCCCCAAACACTGTAGAGAAATCATCATAAAAAATTTTATAAAATTCAACTGAACATCCATCAGCACCAGGCAATTTACCGTTTGGCATTTCCATCACAGCCATTTTAATTTCCGAATCAGTTAATGGTTCTTCTAACTCCTGTATATCTGCATCCTCTAATATCGGTAAATTCAACTGCGATAAAAAAAAAAGATCAATCGATCCAGTTTCTTTTTTTTCTTCAGATGTATATAACTTTTTATAAAATGAACAAAATTCATCAATAATCTCTTGAGGTTTATAAGTAATAAGAGAATTCCATCTAACAGCATTAATAGATATTAGATATGATTAAAACAGTGGTTTTCAAATGTTTTCTTTCCACCCACATCCCACTTTAAGCAATCCCTTACTGATCACAGAGCACCTATGGTATAGGGATTACTTAAAGTGGTAGGTGAGTGGAAATAAAAAGGTTGAGATCCACTGTTGTAAGCTTCAGGAGGGGAAAGCCAGAGGTGTCCGATCCAGTGGTCATTGGGGGATCAGAGGTGGAGATAGCGAGCAATTTTAAATTACTATCTCGGAAAACCTTTCTTGGGCCCATCACATCAATGCAATTGTAAAGAAAGCATGCCAGCGCCTCTACTTCCTCAGGAGTTTGCGGAGATTTCATATATCTTTGGAGACTTCGGCAAGTGTGCAACGTGACTGGGATTGCAAAACCCCATCAACCTTGACCACCTAGTTGGAACCCATGGAAAAATTAATCAAACCAATCTTTTGCTCACTTTACTGATGTGCATGCCCATTCAAGTACAAATTAATTGATCTAAAATTAATTTATATTCCAGTGATGGTGAAAGTAACGTGGACAAAGGAGCGGATATTGGGATTCTTGATATATTTGGCTTTGAGAACTTTAAGAGGAATTCCTTTGAACAATTGTGCATTAATATTGCCAATGAACAGATTCAGTTCTACTTCAATCAACATATCTTTGCCTGGGAACAGGTACAGTCAATTGATTTACTACAGCAGATGGCAAGTTACACTTGTTGAAGAACTTGAAATAATTTTAATGGTGTAATAATTATAATCCACATTATATTTTGTTTTGTTAATACTGTGTGAATGAGGATGTGTAATTAAAGGAAATATTTAGGGAAAGAATCCAATCTTTTCATATTGATGTTCATCGCAAAGTGTTTGGCAGCAGTCAAACTCTCCTGGAGTGTGCTCATTGTTATATTATTATAATGTGAGAAATGTGGTCACAGATTTCATATAGCAATATCACAGAAGTATAATTAATGATAAATCTGTTTATTTTGATATCATTGTTTGAGAGACAAATTCTGATGAGGAAATTCCATCTTTGTCCAAATTATTGTATAACGTGGCAGAATTTTTTATGGCACTACGACATTTCCGGTTGAAAAGACTGAGAAGTGCACTTTCTGATACTTTGTACAAATTCACAATTTCCACGATGTACAGCCCAGTTAGCATGGCAGTTAGCGCTACGCTATTACTGCACCTTGTGATTGGGACATGAGTACAAATCCCGCACTGACTGTAAGGAGATTGTACCTTCTCCCCAGATTTTCCCTAGGGGCTCCAGTTTTTTTCCCACCGTTCAAAACAAACTGGAGGTATAGGTCAATCAGCTGTAATTGGGCAGCATGGGCTCGTGAGGACAAAGGGGCCTGTATTGTGTTGTATGTCTAAATTTAAAATTTTAATTGAAAGACAATTCTTCTTTCTTTCTCTCTTCTCTTTGGCTTGGCTTCGCGGATGAAGATTTATGGAGGGGTAATGTCCACGTCAACTGCAGGCTCGTTTGTGGCTGACAAGTCCGATGCGGGACAGGCAGACACGGTTGCAGCGGTTGCAGGGGAAAATTGGTTGGTTGGGGTTGGGTGTTGGGTTTTTCCTCCTTTGTCTTTTGTCAGTGAGGTGGGCTCTGCGGTCTTCTTCAAAGGAGGTTGCTGCCCGCCAAACTGTGAGGTACCAAGATGCACAGTTTGAGGCGATATCAGCCCACTGGTGGTGGTCAATGTGGCAGGCACCAAGAGATTTCTTTAGGCAGTCCTTGTACCTCTTCTTTGGTGCACCTCTGTCACGGTGGCCAGTAGAGAGCTCGCCATATAACACGATCTTGGGAAGGCGATGGTCCTCCATTCTGGAGACGTGACCCACCCAGCGCAGCTGGATCTTCAGCAGCATGGACTCGATGCTGTCGACCTCTGCCATCTCGAGTACTTCGACGTTAGGGATGAAAGCGCTCCAATGGATGTTGAGGATGGAGCGGAGACAATGCTGGTGGAAGCGTTCTAGGAGCCGTAGGTGATGCCGATAGAGGACCCATGATTCGGAGCCGAACAGGAGTGTGGGTATGACAACGGCTCTGTATACGCTAATCTTTGTGAGGTTTTTCAGTTGGTTGTTTTTCCAGACTCTTTTGTGTAGTCTTCCAAAGGCGCTATTTGCCTTGGCGAGTCTGTTGTCTATCTCGTTGTCGATCCTTGCACCCGATGAAATGGTGCAGCCAAGATAGGTAAACTGGTTGACCGTTTTGAGTTTTGTGTACCCGATGGAGATGTGGGGGGGCTGGTAGTCATGGTGGGGAGCTGGCTGACGGAGGACCTCAGTTTTCTTCAGGCTGAATTCCAGGCCAAACATTTTGGGAGTTTCCGCTAAACAGGACGTCAAGCGCTGAAGAGCTGGCTCTGAATGGGCAACTAAAGCGGCATCTTTCACTTAAAATCTTCTTTCTTTCACTTAAAATGAAATGCTCTTGCAATGAAATAAACAAAAAGCAACAGAGATGTGTATCTCTGCAATAGGAAGGTGTAATTGTGAACCTGGTCCGTTCCTGAATCTCTGAGCAACTGCAGGTTTCAACCAGCGATAATCTGGTGAACTCTACACCAGCACTTTGGTTTCACTCACTTCCAGTTGAATGCTCTATTTGATCCTGCCTCAAACCATAGAATGAACTTTTGAGCCCAACTTTAAGGTTTTGAATCACATTGTGGCAGTGCATGAATTTAAATTCAAATATTTAAATGAATGTGCATTTTTTTTACTGAAAACACATTGCTGGAGAAACTCTGTAGGTCAAACATTGAACTTTATATAGCAAAGATATAGATAACCAATGTTTCGGGTTTGAGCCTTTCATCAAGGAAAAGATAAATTTGAGCCCTATCAAGCAAATTTCAATCCAGACTAATTTTTGCCAACTAGAACAAAGTTCAAATTTGTAACATTCAGAAAAGATTTGGGTTGATGAGGTAGAATTTCATTCATGTAACTCTGAAAATTATTGTCTGTGGTTGACCATCAGCTTCAATCAGAGAAGAGCAATAATGGACTCTCTGTTCTCCAGTCAAGCAAAGGACTTCACAAGGGAGAACCACCAGCCAGTAGAACATTAGATCATAGTACAGGCCCTTCAGCCTATGATGTGGTGCCAACTTATATAAACCTAGTCAACAATTTAAACTTTCCGTTACTAAATGTCCCAATTGTACCAGCCTTTACCACCAACCCTGGAAAGGAATTCCAGGCACCCACTATTCTCTGTGTAAAAGAGCTTTCCCCAGATATCTCCCCTAAACTTTCCTCCATTCACCTTAACAGATATCCTCTGGCATTTGTTACTGTCACCTCAGGACAAAGGTGTTGGCTGGCAACCCTATCTTTGCCTCTCAAAATCTTGTAGATCTCTTTTAAGTCACCTCACACCCTTCTTTGCTCCAAAGATAAAAGCCCTAGCTCTGTTAATCTTGCCTCATAAGACATGTTCTCCGATCCAGGCAAAATTCTGGTAAATCTCCTCTCCATCCTGTCCAAATTTCCCATATCCTTCTTGTAATGAGGTGACCAGAACGGAACACAATATTCCAAATGTGGTCTAACCAGAGTTTTATAGAGCTGCAACATTACCTCACAACTCGTGAACTCAATCTCTGACTAATGAAGACCAGCACTCTATAAGCTTTCTTTACTACCATGTCAACCTACATGACAACCTTGAGAGAACTATGGAATTGGACCACAGGGTCCCTCTGTTCTTCCACACTGTTAAGAATCGTCCTATCAACCATGTATTCTGCCTTCAACTTCCAAAATACATCACTTCACATTCGGACTGAAATCCACCTGCTACTTTTCAACCCAAATCTGCATCCTGTCTATGTCCTGTGTCACCTATGACAACCTTCTATATTATACAATACATCGCCAACCTTCATGTCATCTGCAAACTTACTGACCTAGCCCTCTACTTCTTTACCCAAGTCATTTATAAAAATCTTACAGAGCAGGGGTCCCAATGCAGATCCCAGTGGAACTCCACTAATGACTGACCTCCAGGCAGAATATGTTCCATCTACTACTACCCTCTGCTTTGTACAGGCAAGCTAATTCTGAATCCACACAGCCAAAGTTCAATGGATCCCACACCTCCTGACTATCTGAATGAGTCTAACCATGGGGGACTTTGTCAAATGCTTTAGTAAAATCCATATACACCACATCTGCTCTCCAACCTTCATCAATGTCTTTTGTTACTTCCTCAAAAAATTCAATTAGGTTTGTGAGGCTTGACCCACCCCTCAGAAAGCTATGCTGACTATTCCTGAGTAGAATCTATTTCATGAAACACTCAAAAGTCCTTTCCTTAAGAATCCTCTGCAATAGTTTCCCACCACTATCAAAAGATTCACAGGTCTATAATTCCCAGGAATCTCCTTAAAATGTTTTTAAACAAGAGGACTACATTTACCATACTCCAATCCTATGATACCTCCCCTGTGGCCAAGGGAATATAAAGAGCAATCTCCTCCCTTGCTTTCTGTGGTAACATGGGATATATCTCATCTGCTCCTGTGGACACCAATCTTAATTCTTTTAAGAAGATCCAGCACTTCCTCTTTCTTAACTTCAACATGCTCCAGTCCATCAGCTTGTTCTGCACTGACCTCACATTGACCAAAGTCCCTCTCTCTGGAGAACCCTGAAGCAAAGTGTTTAACTGGGGCCTCCCTACCTCCTCTGTCTCCAGGCCCATGTTGCCTCCTTTGTCCTTAACCATTCCTACCTCCACCCTCATCATCTTCTGTTCTTCAGGTATTCATGGAATGCCTTAGGGCTTTTATTAATCCTACTTGCCAAGACATTCTTTATTCTCGCTCTTCTCAGTCCTTTTCTGAGTTCCAAAGGCTTGAAGAAGGGTCCTGGCCTTCCTTCTTCTCCCACTGATGCTGACTGACTGTTATATAGTCAGGATAATGTGAACTATTTTGTAACCATGCAAGAATATACAGTAGTAACTGTAGTGCACCACTGTGGGGTGTATCTATATGTATATGAGTGTGTGTGAACAGTTTCCTGAGATGGTGGAAGACTCAGTAAGTAAAGTCTCTTTAGTTATTTGAATCTTGCATCTCTAAGTTATTTAAGAAACCTCCCAAGTAACACAGAGACAAAACATGGTGGCAGCGGTATAAGGGAACAAGAATAAAGCCATACAATTGATTGTAAGTCACTGATATACAAAGGAGAATGGCTGGAGCAACAACAGCACACCCAGTGATGGGCTTATAGGCTGAAGACATTGTTGAATCATTTAAAAAGTTTCAGCAGAAGTGTAATTTAGCATTTAAAAGCTATTTTTAAAAATGCAACAGCAGAAAAGGAGAGTATATTCTTACACAGTTCACATTATCCTTATGATATAACACTGGCCAATTGGGTTGCTCCAGCAAACTTTTTTTGCTCCAATTTCCAGCAACTTCAGTTTCTTGTATATCCTCTTCTTAGTGTCTTAATGTTCACCTGAAATTTCTTCGAAATTTCTTCTAATTTTTTAATATATTTTCCTTCTCCCTTGCAGGCGGTTAAAAAGGCAAATGGTATGTTGGCCTTCATATCAAGAGGGTTTGAGTATAGGAACAAGGATACCTTACTGCAGCTGTACAGGGCCTTGGTGAGACCCCACCTGGAGTATTGTGTGCAGTTTTGGTCACCTTATCTAAGGAAGGATGTTCTTGCAATGGAGGGACTGCAGAGGCGATTCACCAGGCTGATACCTGGAATGGCAGGAATGACTTATGAGGAAAGATTGCGCAAATTGGGATTGTACTCCCTGGAGTTTAGAAGATTGAGAGGGGATCTCATAGAGACATATAAAATTCTGGCAGGACTGGACAGAATGGATGCAGATGGGATGTTTCCAACGATGGGAAAATCCAGAACCCGGGGCCATGGTTTGAGGATAATAGGCAAACCATTTAGGACCGAGATGAGGAGGAATTTCTTGACCCAGAGGGTGGTGAATCTGTGGAATTCATTGCAACAGAGGGCAGTAGAGGCAGGTTCATTAAATATATTTAAGAGGGAATTAGATATATTTCTTCAGTATAAAGGTATTAAGGTTATGGAGAGAAGGCGGGGACGGGGTACTGAACTTTAAGATCAGCCATGATCTCGTTGAATGGCGGAGCAGGCTCAAAGGGTCGAATGACCTACTCCTGCTCCTATCTTCTATGTTTCTATGCATGATGTTTTTTTTTCTGATTTCAATGTTGGAATAACATGTAGTCTTCATCTGTAAGGAAATCTTCCCACTCATTGGTCTTTGGAACAACAGCCCTTTCTTAACTCACGGTGCAGCCAGGTTTTATTAACTCCATTCCCATGACACAATGGTACTGAAATGGACATTACAAATGAATTGGTGTCCTCACAGAGATCTGTAACCTCTGATGTCTTCATGTATCCTTGAACAGCTTTGCCCATGAAGCTCCGCATAAGCATTATCCTTGCCTTCCAAGCCATAAGATAGTTCCAGGCCACTGCCGGTGGTCTCTGCCACCCCTCGCACTTTGTTTCTCATTTCTGCATGACAGAAAGTCACTCAAACCCTCAGGGTCATTGGATATTATACAGAAAATGGCCCAGGAATTGACTGGACAGAACATTTGCCTGCTTCTCCAGGCTTCCCCAGAGTGCAGGCACATGCTTGCAGTCCCAGTTTAGCAGCCTTCAGCTATAGGCTTGGAGAATTTCCATGGCCTCCTGCAGCTGCCTCACCACCCTAAACACATTCTTTCTACTACTTTGGAAGCATTCTTCCACCTTCTCCATTCACTGCAGCGTCCAGTCATTCAGGAGCAAGCCCCCTCTATATAGCTCTAAGAGTTGACTGCAAAGATTGCACACGTTGGTCACGTGCTGACAACTGTGGGAATTTACAACACATCAATAACAAATGCCAAACTGAAGCCAACAATGTCAGCACAGCTTTTCTAATGTTCTTTCTCTTCATGTGATTTCTTATAACAATTTTTAGATGAGCAATAATGTTGTGTTAATGAAGCAATAGGTAAATATCTATCAGGATAGCTTCGTTGGGATCTTCACCCCTGAACAGAAAATTGATAGCTTTATAAGAATTAGCGTAACACTGTGATTAGGCTAATTGTGAGAGATGCACTGCAATGAACTAACAACCCCTTCAATTGTTTTTGGGACTAATGGGACTTTGTTAGCACTAACACAGGAACAGCAATGAAAAATTCACCAGACAATGGTAAATTCAAAATAATAGTTTTTTTTAATTAAACTGATAATAACATAACATTTCTTACTTATCTCTAAAAATTTCTCTAAATTTAATCCCACTATGTGCAAATATAAAAATGTGTGTGTAATAAAGTCCAACTCTGAAAAGTCAATTTTAAAACTTCAGCATCATTCTAGTCTTGCTTGAAGATCTTAAATTCTCAGTTCAGAAATAATTTTAAAATGCTTTTAAAGATCATATCTTCAGGTCTTTTTACCCACAATTTTGCCCTCTTTTCAAAGAGACAAAAATGTGATTATTTTCTTCCACAATGAATTCACAAATCCAGACAAGGATTAAACGAAGGGGCCATTCAAAAATAGAGCCAGTAGAATTCAGTCCTCTTTTCCAAAGAGACAGCAAAGTGGTCTTCCTTCTTTCAAAGGCCATTGATTCTGTGTTCCTCTTTTCCCAGGAGTAACAAACACAGCAGTACATATTCTGGTTACTGTAACTCAACCTTGTCTTTCACAGGGATTCAACTCCTTCTGTAAACTCCAAATTGAACTGTCCCAAAAATGTCTGAATTTGATAATATATGTCTCCAAATCATGTGACCATTACATCATTAACAAAGTCAATCCCAATTCTTGGAAACCACATGACTATCAGTTATATTTTTATCAAAATTCTGTTCCTTTTTCAAAACCACTCTGCATCCATAACAATCCCTGACCTCTGTTCAAGAGGTTTAAGTGGCTTTGTTTAAAAACAGATGGCTTCCTCAGCAGTTCTTATTGAGTACTTACATACCCCAGTTTTTAATAAAGAAAACACTCCATTGTTCTTGAATAATTAAGAACCACTTCAGATCCATTAGCTCTGTCTTCCAAGATGCCGCGACTTCAAGAATGAACTCTCTTCTCTGAGGAGAATGGTTCTCCATAAATGTGCTGTGATCTGTGTGCGATCTTGTACCAGCCCACAACTAACTTTCTAAGAACACATATACAATATTTCAACTCTACAATTTATTTTACTTAGATATTTTTACATATGAGAAATATAGTTTAACATTAAATTAAAGCTTAACACAAATCTGTTACAGTACTAATGATCCAAAGGCAGAACACCAAATCCAAACTGAAATAGAAAATGTTGGAAATACTGAGTAGGACTGGCAATACTTCCAACATTTTCTGTTTCTATTTCAGATTTACAGTATCTGCAGTTGTTTGCCTTTCAACCTGAAATGAAAAAGGTGATTATTAAACAGATGGAATAGAAAGGAAATAGTGAATGTTATTAGACGAGATTAGTATAATGTAGTTCAGGAAAGGAATCTGATTCCAGGCCTACAGGAAGGTAGTTGGCTCATCACTAACATCAAATTTTTTTCTGAAATGCAAGCCATCAATGACAATAAATGTTAGCTTTGTCAATGACAGTCAATTTCCATGAATCAATATAAAACTTCCTTCCAGCGAGAAAATCCTGAGTAGTAACGTGTCTCCTTGGAAAGTAGTGTGGAAAGCTATGAGACACTCTATATATCAATGTGCCTGTTGGATAAATCCCAATATCATTAATGCACCTACCAGATAAATTATGTTTGCATCACTGTATCTACTGAAAAAGAAATCACTAACATCCACATATCTATCGGGCAAATACTATTCGCCTCAATATTCTCTTTTCTTTGGCTTGGCTTCACGGATGAAGATTTATAGAGGGGTAATGTCCACGTCAGCTGCAGGCTCGTTTGTGGCTGACAAGTCCGATGCAGGACCGGTTGCAGCGGTTGCAAGGGAAAATTGGTTGATTGGTGTTGGGTTTTTCCTCCTTTGTCTTTGCCTCAATATAATTGTTGGGCAAATACCATTTGTATCAACGTCCCTTTTGGACAAATCCCATTAGTAGCATTGTATGTAAGGAGAAATTGTATTAGCATCAATTTGTATAGCAGGAAATTTCCATTTGCATCAGTGCAATAACTGGTCAAATTCATTGGGGCATCCACTTGCCCAGCAGGAACATTCCTTTTGCATCAAGAAGTTAAGCAGGAAAATTCCATTTGGCGAAATATGCCCGTGTTATGTAGTGAAATTTGTATTTACATGAGTCCATTGTGGGGAAAAAAAAGGAAAAGGAAAAGGAAAACACAAGAAATGAGTACGATTTCCCATCAAGATTAGCTCAAATTGTCATCAGTGGGAAGACGACCATGAAGTGAACTGTTGAAAAGGCTTGCACATCTGACACTCAGAAATGTGTTTAACTGTGATTCAGGTAGGCTGACTTAATGTGTATTGTCATTCCAGACCTACTTTAAGCCAGCAAAGAAAATCAAATGTGAAGGATGCAGTTTAGAAAATAATAAAAGAGCGAATGGAAAACGGTGCAGTAATCGTGCTTTTCCATCTGATGCCCACCTTCGCAGATAGGATTAGAAACATTAACAGTCTGTTTAAGGACTTGCTGTTATACTTTTATTACAGATAAAATACAGATGATATAAAGGCCATTTTTGTCAAGCTAATGCATTTGATTGAAGTTATCTGTATCACAAGGTCTAGCTGTCCCTGAGAGTATAAAAACCCTGCTTATGCTGTAATTTTTTACTCCATCAATCCTTTGCTATGAACTGTTGATTTGTTAAGAGTCCATGAAAATATTTGCCTTAGTTACATTCATTGGTTTACAGAGCCACTAAACAATTAAGAAAACCTTGTTAATAGCATCTTTGACATATTTATAAGCTACTACTAGGTTACATACTGCAGCAAAATGTAAGCTGGCTTTGGGTTAGGTGCACAGCTAACAAGTTAAAAATTGTAAACCATACTGAAACCTGCCTTAAAACTGACAATATGGATATTAATGCAACTGGGATAGGAGGGCAGGCAATCAATCCATTTTCAAGAGGAGACTTGCTTATTTAATTAAGTTATTTAATTAACTTGCATTCAGATTTGATTCTACCTGGCTAAATTTGGGAACCCCCCCCAAGTAAAAATTAAAGTCATGGACTATGGCATTGAAGAGGTAAGATAGTTGCCCAGAGTGGCTTGTGATTCAGGAGGAGCAGGGCTGCTTCTCACTTGATGGCCAAATTTATCTGCTTCTTTCCCCAGGATCAGACACACTCAGACCCCACTCCTAACATTTTCACTGACCTCCCTTATGATAAAACACCCCACCCCCACCCTTTTCAATTATCAGTAACCACTAGCCAAAATATCAGTAATCATTAACCACACTAGGTAGAGTTACACAGCCTTCCAATTAGTACAGATACGGGTCCTATGGACTACTTTCAAACATCCATTAATTAGACACTGCTCCTTCTTCATTTAACCCACAATCTCATTGCCATGAACGTCTTCCAGATCCTGCCACTCTCCCGGACACCAGGAGCAATTTACAGTGGCCAATTAGTCTATAAATCTGCATGTCTTTTGGAGGAAACCAGACCCCTGCCAGGGAACTCTCAAAGTTACAGAGAAAACACGCAAACTCCACACAGACAGATTTGAACCTGGGTCACTAAAGCTGCGAGTAAACACCTCCATTCACCTAATTCCATTTCTCCACCACATCCACTTTGAATTTCTCTCTAATGCCATTCTGCTTTCTTGCTCACCCGTCACACCGAAGTATCAATGAGCATTGTATCCAAAGTCCATCACCACCCCAACAGCCGAAAATCCACCACCTCCTAGGCTTCTTTTACACCAATTTCTACCATGCAAAAATATAGCCTATCAAGTTTATGTGTCGGGGGAGAAATTGCTGTTCCAAGATAAAGTTGGACGGACTCTCACACCAGAAGTTCTATTTTCAGAAAAATTCTGAACCATTAGAATCCTTTGCTCTTTTAACTTTATTTCACTTTGTAGAGCTCGTCGAAAGAATCAAAGACTTGTTGATCCAAACCAAGGCTTTTATTAGCAAAAGACAGGAGCTCTTCACAGGTGGCCGACCAGTCTGGAATGATCCGACCTGGCTAGGGACACCACCCTTTAAGGCCCAGACAGTAGGCGTGGCTTAGCTCTCAGCCAATCGCTGTAAGCACAGTCTAGATACTGTAACTATATACATTATATGCATTGGTGATAGATCTGTACTATCACACACTTAAACTACATCCCTGAGATTCTTTTCTCCTGTAGGCGTGGCAGAATTACAACTTATTGCTAGTGCAAAACACTGCACTCAGTATACACATGTAAACAAATTTAAAAATGTAAACAGACTGACTGCAATGCAGAGAGAAAAAAATCAATAAAGTACAAAAAAGTACGAGTCCTTAGTGAATCCCTGATTGAGTTTGTAGTTGAGAGTCTGATGGTAGAGGGATAATAGCAGCTGTTCCTGAACCTGGTGGTGCGAGCCTTATGGTGCATTAGTCAGTTTACTACCTCTTGAAGTTACAAAGGCAAATTCACATGACATAGATATTTTTAGAATATCTGTTAATGAAGAATTCAACAGAACTAAACTAAAACACTGCTACTTAGGCTAGAAATCTGAATCAAAATCTGAAACTGCTGGAGATGTGATAAAAGGTTTCCAGTCAATGAGCATGAATTGCTGACTGCCTTTTTCCTCTCTCCTGAGATGTTGACTATGTGCACGCATGCAATGGAATTGGATGATTATGTACCTTTCTCTTCAATGCAATTCTAGAATGAATATCTGAATGAAGGTGTGGACGCTCGATTAGTTGAATTTGAAGACAACCAGCCACTACTGGATATGTTTCTGCAGAAGCCCATGGGACTCCTTTCATTATTGGACGAAGAAAGTCGCTTTCCCCAAGCCACTGACCAGACACTTGTAGGCAAGTTCTTAATATAGTATGTGGTTGAATAAGCAGTGAAAATTTTTAGGTTACAACATTAAGGTTGGGTTTTTGCCACATTTCAGTGTTATTTCACTATTGTATCGCTATCACACCTGAAGGAATATTTTCATTGTTAAATGATAAATAAATAACAAAATCACTAACAAATTACATTTTGCCAACAGGAAAGTTTGAAGACAATCTCAAATCCAGTTACTTCTGGAGACCAAAAAGGGTTGATTTGAGCTTTGGAATTAATCACTATGCAGGAAAGGTGAGCACTCATTAGGCATCCAAATATTACAATAACACTAGGTTGAAGGAAGTATAAGGTTCAGTCTTACTCAATCAAATATCATAGCTGGCTGGTATTAAACAGCAAGAGTTGGATTCCACTTCTCTCGTATAACCTTTGCGCTCTTCATTAGCCCTTATTAAACCTTTTGACTCAAAGTCCTGAGATGGCAAGTTCAGCAGCCCTATTTTTAGCCTTTGGTGCACTGACCAAAGAGCTGCATTTAATTCTCAGCTTCTGGTGTACAATTATTCTAGCTGAAAACTGCAATCCTTTCAATGCAAGTTGGGAGAAATGTTTCCAATGTTCCTGACTCAACAACCAGCACTTGAATAAGTCAGTGTCTGATATACCGCATGTTGGTCTGATTTCCTTGAGTGTAACTCCATCAAGAATCTCCAGATAAAGTAATGTTGTCATTGAGTCTGAAAGAAATCATCAAGCCAACTGGTGAAAAAAACAAGGAGCAAAGGATCAAAGAGACTGATGGAGCCCTCTGCATAGAGAATTCCCATTTTTTTAATCCTGATTTATTTTGGCTAGGTAACCTGCTAAGTTTCTCTAGCACCTTTGTGCACTGCACTGGATCCCAGCATTTGCAGAATTCTTGTTTAACTTATTATGACTCTGTATCCCTTGGTTTTGCATATCCAATATCAGGGAAACATCATTCCTGACCCAGTCAAGCCAGGGAGAAGTTTGAGATGACCTATAATTCTTCTAAACTCTGAAGCATATAGATACAGCCTGTTTCATCATTTCTCATGGATCAATACACTCCAAAACATTCTTCTTAGGCTTATCAAATATAACTTTCTTTCCATAAGTCCATGTTAATTCTGCCCAATCCTATCATGAGTGCTCCTCTTAACCTCTTCCTTAATGGTAGAGTGTCCACTACAGAAATCAGACCAGGTAGTCTTAGTTCATTATTTCCTACTTTTCCCTCCTTTCTTGAAAGAATTGTGTTGCATTTCCCATCATGCAAACAATGGGAACTGTTTTAGCATTCAGTGAAATTTCAGAAAATGGCAAACCAGCGCACCCACAATCTCCAGAGGAATCAAGTCATCAGGTCCTAAGGAGTTATTGCCACGCAGCTTTATTAACCACCCTGTATAATTTTGTTACACATGCTAAATATTTTGGCTCTTCATTTACTCCAGGACCATTGTTCTTCATTATATCTTGAAAGGGTTTTTGACTTATGAAAATGCCTTAATTTTAGTGGGTTTAAGGGGTATTGCTGGTAATGTTTATCAATGATTCCCAGAATTTTAAGGGTGAAAATGACAATGAAACCAATCACTCTTGCTGTCATTTCTTTGTGAAACTGTCAAAATTGAGGATTTCCATGCATACATAGTGCAAATTCCCATGTTACTGTTGCAGTTTCAGTATTCAGCCACACAGTTAGCGCAGCAATTAGTCCGACACTATTACAAGCGCCAGTAGCCCAGTTCAAATCCAGTGCTCTCGATGAGGAGTTTTAATGTTCTCCCTGAGTCCTGTGTGGGTTTCACTGCCTGTTCTGGTTTCCTTCCACCCTCCAAAGGCATATGGGGTAGTAGATTCATTGGGTGGCACAGGTCTCAATGGCCAGAATTAGCTTTGACCATGTTGTTAATATCATTCCAAAAAACATTTTTTTTTCTGTTTATTCATCATCAGGTTGTCCTAACTACAATGTACTTTAAAAAAAAACAGTCAAAGAAAATAGTTTAGTCATGGAGTATTATAGTGGGGAAACAGGCCCTTTGTCCATGTTGGCCAAGTTCATCTCACTGCATTTGCCTGCATTCATTCAATATCCCTCTAAACCTTTCCTATATCTCACGGCTCTTGAACTTAATTCCCCAATAAATGAAGACCAGCATACCATAAGCCTGCATGGCTACCTTGAGAAATCTTTGAATTTGGAACCCAAGATCCCTCAGTTTTTCCATACTGTTATGAATCCTGCTACAAACCATGTATTCTACCTTTAAGTTTGACCTTCCAAGATGCATCACTTCACACGTAGCCGGATTGAACTCCATCTACTACTTTTCTGTGCCCTGTCCATATCCTGTTCTAACCTATGACAACCTTCTACACTATCCACAACACTGCAAATCTTCATCTCATCTGCAGACTTACTGACCCATTCCTCTACTTCTTTGTCGAGATCATTTATAAAATCCATAAAAAGCAGGAGTCCCTGCAGAACTCCATTTGTCACTGACCTCCAAGCAGAACACATTACATTTCTACTACCCACTGCTTTCTGTAGGCAAGCCGATTCTGAATCCACACAGCCAAGGCTCCCTGGATCCCATGCCTCATGACTTTTTGAATGAGTCTACCATGGGGGACCTTGTCAAATACATCACATTTACCATCCTACCTGCATCAATTTCTTTTGTCACTTCCTCAAAAATCTCTGGTAGGCTCTTGAGTGAAACAATTACAGATGCTGTAATTGTAGTAAATACACAAAATTGCTAGAGAAAATCAGCAAGTCCCACAGCATCCATTGGAGACAAAGATACCGTATAGAACTGTTTCAGAACTGAGCCTTTATCAAGATATGAACAAAAAGCTTGAATAAGACAGACACCCGAATAAAAAGGTAGGGAGAGGAAGAAGGGGCAGAGGGAGAAGAACAGTCCAACAGCCAAGAGGCCATAGATGGGGATGGATAGGAGGGAAGGAGAAAAAAGCTGAGAATTGATCAGTGGGAAGGGAATTGAAATGGGTAGCCACTGGGAGATCCCCATGATTACAACAGACAGAGCGAAGGTGCTCAACAAAGTGATCTCCCAGTCTGCGTCCAGTCTCTCTGATGTAGAAGCCACATCAAGAGCACTGGATGTATTAGATGACCCTTGCAGATTCACAAGTGAAGTGTTGATTCCCTTGGAAGGACCGTTGAGGGCACCGAATGGTGGTGGGGGAGGGAGTGAGAGTGCAAGAGCATTTTCTACAGTCACAGGTGTAGGTACCGAGGGGGCAATTAGACGGAAGAGATGTATGGACGATGGTGTCACGGAGAGTGTAGTCCATGTGGGAGGTGGATTAAATTGTCAATTAGTCTTACGATCATTAGAACAGCCAGACAAGACTGTCATCCATTCCCAAAAGTAATATGTTATTACCTTTCTTATGGCCTTCCCTTATGCCAACCATCTTCGATTCATATTTGACTTGATCTGTCACTTAGCAATACATTTCTGCTTTGTTTTACAACATATAAGGAGATCATTGAACCATTAGTTCTCAGATGAACTCTGGGCAATTTACAATGGTCAATTAATGTCTTTTGGATGTAGAAGGAACTGGGAGTACCCTGAGAAAACAATGCTCTCAGAGGGACAATGTATAAACAATAGATAGTAGCCATAGTCATGATCAGACATGGGTGACTAGAGGAGTGAGGTGGCAGCATTAGAGGCTGTGCCCCTTACAGCTATAATCTGTTAGATCTCATAATAGTCAAATGACTCATCATCCATGTAAGGAATAAAGTCCAAGTCATTCATTGCAACAATCTTCTTCAATCATGTTGTTAAAATTATAACTTGGGCCTTTTCCATCAAACTTTTGTCTTTACTTTTGACATTGATATAATTGTGGCCCTTGTACTTCATATTGCAGGTACTTTATAATGCAAGTGGCTTTCTTGCAAAGAATCGAGACACTTTGCCAGCTGATATAGTGCTGCTTTTGAAGTCATCTGACAATAAAATTACTCGGCAGGTTGTAACACACCCACTCACAAAATCAGGTACGGCTCTATGATTAATATTTTTCAAAAATACTCCTTTTCCAAAACATTTGAAATCTTTGTAACTTAATTTATTTTAGCTTTTTCACATTGCTGCAGTTATTCAAGTTCCAATTTTCCATACCACAGATGTCTTGGGGAAATGGAAGTTTGTTACATTGCAAAGTTTGTTCAGTCATTCATAACATGTAGCATTCCAATTTGAAGAGTTCGGGCCAAAATATTGTGTTTCTTCTGCTTCTGCTTGTTCAATTGTTTTCCTTTTTCTCATTTTTCAGATCTCATTCAGATGTTCTTTGTGTATCCAAAAGGCCAATTTGGTCAGATGAGTCATTTGCTGTTCTGATTGCTAACCTGTTTCTCAGCCTTAATACAATCTCCTTAATACTGTGTCACAATTTCAGCTGAGCATTGTTTAGAAACAAATTGTTTCCAGGTAAAATACTTTCATGAAAATTATTCTTTTATAAACTGTGAATGGAGGTCTTCTATGACAAACAGACGTGTTTTGATGTGTATTTGGAGCATGAGGGTAGCTAGGCAAAGGGTAGATGAACTCATTGGCAAAAGAACAGAATTTATACCAGAAAAGAGAAAGTGGGCAAGGTCCTAAATTAGCACTTTCTATCGATATTCACCGAGGAGAAGGAGACAGATAATGGTGAGGTCAGGAACTGGTATATGATATTCTAGATCATGTCAAAATTAAGAAGGAGAGGGTGTTAGGGGTGTCTTGGAAAATATTACAGTGGACAAGTCCCCAAGGTATGATGCAATCTATTCTAGAATACTGAGGGAGATGAGGTATACGAATGCTGGGGGTTTTGTAGTCACAGGCAAGATTGCAAAAGATTGGTTTTATTGGTTTGGGTATTGAGTATAAAAATTGGTAAGTCTCATTGTAGGTGTATAAAACATTGTTAAGGCTGCATTTGGAGTCCAGAATAATTCTTGATGCCAGACAGTAGGAATGATGGCTTTTGAAAGATTAATGAGCACGTGGCCTGGATCAGACACTTTATCTTAATTGACAGTTTGGGCAAATTTGCATTGTTTTCACTGGAGCATCAGAGATTAAAGGGAGATCAGATACAGGTTTATCAAAATTTGTGAGGCATTGATAAGTTGGATAGTCCAAGTCTTATTACCAGGGTGGGAATGTCAAATACCAGCAACAAACAATCTCAACTAGTCAAACAGCATCAGTAGGAGGAAAAAGAATAATAAATATTTTGGACTGCAACCTATGTTTCTCCTACTGATGCCGCTCAAACCATTGAGTTCCTCTCGCAGATTGTTTATTGCTCAAGATTCCAGCATCTACAGTCTCATGTATGTATCTATTGTCAAATTGCCAGAGTGGAAAGTGCTTGGAATATGCTTTTGGGGAGGTGGCAGGAGCAGTTACAATAGCAATGTTTAAGAAGCATTCAGATAAACACATGAACAGAGATTGCACATGGGCAAATAGGATTAAATAGGAAGCTGCAGATGAAGGAAAACGATCTGCTAGAGGACTCAGTGGGTCAAGCAGTGGGAGGCATTACAGGTCAGAACCCTGTATCAAGACTTCAAGACAGTTTCACCTTAATCATTATCGTGATTCGCTATATTGGCATCCTGATTGGCATAGGCTGAAAGGCCTGTTCCAATACTATACTGTTTTATGTTCTAGAAGATGTTGGAAAATGCAGTAAATTTATCATCAACTTAAATGAGAGAAAAATACAATAATTTTGATGTTGATTCTTTCTCAGAATTACTAAGTAAATAAAGTGGTGGTGACCAGCTAATTGGGTAATCAATCAGGCGTAAGGGATGTGATGTTGAGGCTTTATCAGGCACTGGTGAGGCCACACTTGGAGTACAGGGTACAATTTGAGGCTCCTCCATTAAGAAATTATGTGCTGGCATTGGAGAGTGTTTAGAGAAGATTCACAAGAATGATTCCTGGAATGAAAGGATTAGTGTATGAGGAATGTTTGTTGGCTCCTGGACTGTACGCCTTGGAGTTCAGAAGAATGAGGGGGGAGCATTATAGAATTATTTTGATTGGTAAAAGGCCTGGACAGATTAGAAGTGGCAAACTTGTTTCACATGGTAGGGATGTCTGGGGCAAGAGACCTCAATTTCAGGATTGAAGGACATTCATTTAAGTCTCAAGTCATGTTTCTTTGTTGTTCATACCATAATCATTGCAGTGTACAGTGAAAACAAGATAGATTTCTCCAGACCAGGAGCTGGTTATTTACATGGCTAAATTACATCAGAAACTTTTTTACAAATAACATATCTCTTATAAATATCATGTTGCATATGCTAGTCCTGTGTCCCCGGAGTTCCGAAGCCTCATGGCTTGGGGGAAAAACTGTTTCACCATCTGGTCATGAGGTCCTGAATGTTTTGGTACCTCTTCCTGGATGGCAAGAGGGAGAACAGATTGCGTGAGGGGTGTGTGGAGTCCTTCACAATGTTTATGGCTTTCCGCAAACAACAGCCGTTATAAATTTTCATCATGGCAGGGTAAGAGACCCCAATAATCCCCTCTGAAATCTTTACTATCTGTGGCAGGGACTTGCATTCTGAGGTGGTGCAGTTCCCAAACCAGGCAGTGATGCAGTTACATAGGATCCTCTGTAGAATGTAGTGAAGGTGGAGAGTGGAAGCTGGACTTTTGACAACCTCTGCAGGAAGTAAAGGCATTGTTAGGCCTCCTTGGCAAGGAATGCACACCAAGGAATTTGGTGCTCTTGGCTACCTCGACAGTGGAGCCATTGATGGTCAACGGAGAGTGATCCCCCTGGACTCTACTGAAGTCGACCAATCTTATTTTGTTGACATTCAGGAGTAGATTGTTGTCTCTGCAACAGTCTGTTAGTGTTGCACTTCCTCTCTGTAAATTTAAAAACAGAATCCAGTTTATTGCATTGAATACGTGTCATGAAATTTAGTGTTTTGCAGGAGCAGAATTGTGCATTACAAATGCAAAGATTGCTACTAATTACATTTCAATAAATGCACTATTTAATAATAAATAATCAGTGCAAAAGAAGAGAGAAAGTGAGGTTCATTGTCCATTCAGAAACCTGATAGCAGAGGGGAAGAAGCTGTTTTTGTAAGGTTGGGAATTTGATATGCAGGTGCTGTTCATCTAAAATAAAAGCAGAAAATGCTGGAATTACTCTACAAGCCACATCACATCCATGGGAAGAGAAAAAGAGTTAACATTTCTGGTTTATCATGAAAGTTGACAAAGGAAAGGCTGTGGATGTTGTCTACATGGATATTAGTAAGACCTTTGACAAGGTCCAACACAGGAGATTAGTCAGGAAGGTTCATATACTAGGTATTCATGATGAAGTAGTAAACTGGATTTGACAATGGCTGGATGGGAAAAGCCAGAGAGTAGTGGTGGATGATGCTTCTCAGACTGGAAGCCTGTGACTAGTGGTGTGCCTCAGGGATCAGTGCTGGGATCATTGTTGTTTGTTGTCTATGTCAATGATCTGGATGACAATGTGCTAAATTGGATCAGCATGTTTGTAGATGATGCTAAGAATGGAGCATTGTGGACACTGATGAACTTTTTCAAAGATTGCGAGGGATCTGAACCAAATGGAAAAATGGGCTGAAAAATAGCAGATGGAATTTAATGCAGACAAGTGTGAGTTTTGCATTTTGGAAGGACAAACAAGGATAAGGGTACTGAGGAGTGTGGTAGAACAAATGGATCTGGGATTACAGATACATAATTCCCTGAAAGTGGCATCACAGATGGATAGGTTATAAAGAGAGCTTTTGGCACATTGGCCTTCATAAATCAAAGTATTAAGTATAGGAGTTGGGATGTTATGGTAGTTATATAAGACATTGCTGAGGCCATATTTGGAGTATTGTATGCAGTTTTGGTCACTTAACTACAGGAAAGATATCAATAAGAGAGAAAGAGTACAGAGAAGATTTACTAAGATGTTGCAAGAACTTCAGGAACTGAGTCATGGGGAAAGGTTAAACAAGTTGGGACTTTATTCCCTGGAGCGTAGAAGAATGAAGGGAGATTTGAGAGAGGAATTTAAAATTATGAGGGGGATATACAGAGTAAATGTAGATGGGCTTTTTTCCACTGAGAGTAGGTGAGATACAAACCAGAGGACATGGGTTGAGATTGCTCCAGATTCCAGCATCTGCAGTCTCTTGTCTGGAGCTTCCTCAGGTTAGGCATCCCTGGAAAAGGAGTGGCAACACCAGGTATTTTCCTAAGTGTCATCCTAGTCTTGTAAGTTTACTTGTTGTGAAGGACACCATCATTTCTGCCTGTAACACTGATCTCAGAGCAACATCTTGAAAAAGCTGTGGATACAAACACCGTTACCATTTGATGACATGCGTAGATGGCGTCGTAGCTGGAAGGCACTGCAATTAGAAATTAAAGCCATGAACATAACTTAAAAACTTAAGAACAGGCAATGGTCCATGAAAAGAATAGCGACAAAGCAGGAGCTGCTGTAACAGTGATGTTGGCCTTAGTACGGATGTAGGAGAGTGGGAGTGGGGGACACACTGATGCCCTCCAGGTTCCTACCACCTGGTCCTTATGTTAATGGCTCCATACAGGATTTAAACCACCTGTTAAAGGAACCAATGATGTTATTTTTTAATTCCAGTATCTTGGTGTCGGTACCCAGGATTGTGGTGCTTGCGCTGGGCAACAGCCACGAGGATTTGCAGATTCTGGGGGAGCAGCAGGCGGGGAGAACACACCACCCTCTGCCCCCACAGAGAAGAAGAAGAAAAGGGAGTCTAGGAGCTGACCCTACAGAATGATGTCAGTGGCAGCAGACCAGCAATTGAAGCAACAGCTGAAAGACTCACGTAGGCTGCAGGCTGCAATCGAAGAATCCTGACAGGTTGTGGACCTTTGGAGACTGAGCCATGGGAATGAGTTATCGGAACCTAGATTTGGGAGAGTCTTGAGGGCAAGAAGGGCTCCTGCAGGACCTTGGGCACTGAAAACCTCCTGTTCATTTCAGAGGTTTGAGAATGGAGCTCAGGTTGCCAATGGGGGACCATGGGTCTGTGTGGATGCAGTTGCTGTGGGAACATCAAGGCCACATCTGAGGACACAAAGTATCTCTGAAGGGACTCTCTTTTTTTGTCATTCTCTTACTGTTAGGGGCACCAGGCAATGCTAATGGCAATTCTTTTAAGGCAGACAGAAGACAATTTTGTGTATATTAGATCTTTCATAGTATTACATGGTCATTAAAAGAATCTTGATCTTGAATGTATCAGGTAAATGGGAAAATAATGTTAACGTTTCAGAGAAAGGAGCAAAGGTAACTATTCTGAAGTTTTCATTGGTTAATAATGGACAGATATGCCTGAAATATAACATAAAACATTACAGCACAGTAGAGGCCTTTCAGTCCTCGATGTTGTACTGACCTATATACTTACCAAAACAAAATTAATCCTCCTACTCTGTAACCCTCCAGTTTTCTTTCATCCAAATGCCTGTCTAAGAATCTCTTAAATGCCCCTAATGTTTCAGCTGTTTTAATCATACCTAATGAAGTTTTTTTTTTGTTTCCGTTTCAAACCAAAAAAATAAAGATGAGATTATATAACCGCCCAAAGTGATCTCAGAATAGATTAAAAAAATTTTTACAGCCCATGAAATACTTTAGTTGTGTCTCCACTACCATCATGAATTGCGGGAAACAATTTGCATACGGTCAGCAATTCAGATTTCTGATTTATTGTCAGAGTACATACATTCAAGATTCAATTTATTCTCATGGTAATAAAACAGTGTCCTGTCACATGAAATTTCTTTTTTGCCTGCTACAAGGCAGACAGATTCACCACTGGCAGAAATTGCCTAGGCGCCTTATTACATTTCTTACAGTCAGAGAAAGAAAAGCAAAAGAGAGCCGATTCCCCCCCACCGCCGAGTCACCGAGTGTCCTTAGATTCGCATCCAGCACTTCCACAGCCACACCGAGGCCAGTCCAAACCATCTGCAGCTTGAGCTCCAGATCCGAACTTCCGACCTAGTCAGGGACTCTTCGGCACCCTCGGCAGTCCCTCACATCCTGGTTCCCATACCTGGTACTACTTCAGCCAGTTTGAGCCAGTCTCCAGCCGTCCACAGCCTGAAGCGAGTCTCCCGACAGCAGTCTCCAGCAACCCATAGATCCTGTGGATTCCTTGCCTTGATTCTGCAGCAGCCCCACCATTGCACTGGTCCCTCAGACACGGAGCCCCCTCACTGGCCCGCTGCCATGGCCACAGTCCCATGGGTCATCTCTTCCGCCTCTCCCTCTCAGATGGGATTCATCACACACGTCATGACATTACATACAACCCTGAGATGCTATTTTCTTGCAGATGAGGCAGAATTACCTCATGCAAAATAAAACTGTATAGAACATTCAGATATAAACAAATAGAGAAATGTAAACAGATAAAGAAATGTGTGCAATACAGAGAGAATTTAAAAAATCAATAAAGTACAAATAGTAAGAGTCTTTAGATGAGCCCCTGATTGAGTTTGTTGTTGAGGAGCCTGATGGTGGTGCGAGTTTTGTGGTATCTATACTTCTTTCTTGATGGTAGCAACAAGAACATGTGCTGGGTGGTGTCGATCCTTATGGATTGCTGTTGCTCTCCAACAGGATCGTTCCCTGTAGATGTTCTGAATAATGGGGAGGGTTTTGCCTGTGCTGTCCAGGGTTGTGTCCACCTACCATTTGGAGGGCTTTACACTTAGGGGTATTGGTGCCCCCATACCAGACCATGATGCAACCAGTCAGCACACTTTCCACCATACATCTGTAGAAATTTCCCAGGATTTCTGATGTCATACCAAACTTCCACCAACCTCTGAGGAAGTAGAGGTGCTGATATGCTTTTTTCATGATGCCACGACTGTGCTCTTTCCAGGAAAGTTCCTCCGGGATGGTGACTCCCAAGAATTTAAACTTGCTCACCCTCTTCACTCTGATCCTACAGTGACTGGAGATGGGACCTTGCAGCGGATGGTGGGGTTGGCGAGAAGATCATTGGGTCTCTCTATCACTTGTGCTGAAGCTTGCGGGCCCTTATGGACATGTGAACTGTGTGGCAGTTCTTCACTTCAAGCTACTAGACTTTTTAAAATCTAAGTCTATGAAAATGTAACCTGTCTCCACTGTGACTACTGTCTAGTTTTTTTTTTCCATCTTTGGCTTTATTGTTTGCACTGTTATTTTTATTCACTATGTAGCCCTGTGTAGGTGTGTTCCAGTCTATGTTGTTTTTTTCTTTTGTTTTGTTTTTTTCTTTATCTGGTGTAGTTTTGTATTGTCTATGTTGTTTGTTGTGTAATCTCGTGATGTGTAGGTAGTATTATGGTTTGGAGAAATGTTATTTTGTTTATTACTGTGTACCTTTTTACAGTTGGTCTTAAATTACAATAAAGGCATCGTATCATATTGGATCATATACATCTGGTGATGTATATTCCCTTCCTGAAGTCAACAGTCAGTCCTTAGTTTTGGTGACATTGAGTGCAAGGTTGTTGTTGGTGCACCATTCAGCCAAGTTGCTGAGTCATCACCTTTTTTTATACAATCAGCAAATTTATAGATGGTGTTACTGTCATATGAAGCAACACAGTTGTATTTGTAAAGCGAGTAGAGTAGGGAACTAAGAACACTGCCCTGTAGTGCTCTAGTACTGATGGAGACTGTGGAAGAGATGTTCTTACCAATCTTCATTGATTGTGGTCTGGAGGTGAAGAAATCCAGGCTCTAATTACACAGTGGGATGTTGAAAATCAGGTCTTGGAGTTTGTCTTCAGAGTTTTGAGGGGATACTGGTGTGAAATTCTGAACTGTAGTCGATAAAGAACATCCTGTTGAATGTATCTTTGCTGTCCAGGTGTTCCAGGGCTTTGTGTAGAGCCAGTGAGATGCCATCCACTGTAGACCTGATGCTACAATAGAGAAACTAGAACATATCCATGTCGCTGCTCAGACTGGAGCTAATAAGCTTCATCACCAACCTTTGAAAACACTTCATCACTGATGATGTGATTGCCACTGGTCAATACTCATTTAGGTAGGTTACTACACTCTCCTTGGGCAGTGGTATGATTGATGCCTGTTTGAAACAGGTAGGTACCATGCCCTGCCTGGATGGTATTAATATTGGCTTTTGTTAACCCCCACCCTCTTGATTCACCCATAATTTCTCCATTTCCTGTCCATTTTCACACAGACATGATAAATTCCACCTGGTCCCTTCTCACATCCAATTAACACTTTATGTTGGCCTGGATTCCTCCCCCATTGTTTGAATTCTGAGACTTTCTGATACATCCAGCTTCTGCCTTTTCTGATTGCACAAGAGACTTATCAGTAATTAGTTACAGGAAAGTGGAGTCCGGGGAAGTATATTGGCCTGGATTGAAAATTGGTTGTCTAACAGGAGGCAGAGAGTCAGGATAAATGGGTGTTTTTCAGGTTGGCAGAGAGTGGTAAGTGGGGTGCTGCAGGGGTCAGTGTTAGGCCCACAACTGTTCATCATTTACATTGATGACTTGGAGGAGGGGACAAAATGTGGGGTAGCCAAGTTTGCGGATGACACCAAATTGAGTGGAAGAGCAAATTGTAATGAGGATGTGGAGAGACTGCAGAGGGATATAGTTAAGCTGGATGAGTGGGCAAAGGTCTGGCAGATGGAGTACAATGTTAGTAAGTGTGAGGTTATCCACTTTGGCAAGAAAAATAAAAGAGTTGAATATTATTTAAAGGGTGAAAAACTACAGCATGCTGTTATGCAGAGGGACTTGGGAGTGCTTGTGCATGAATCGCAAAAAGTTAGGTTGCAGGTGCAGCAGGTTATTAAGAAGGCAAATGGAATGTTGGCCTTCATCGCTAGAGGAATTGAATTCAGGAGTAGGGAGGTAATGTTGCAACTGTATAAGGTACTGGTGAGACCGCACCTGGAGTGCTGTGTCCAGTTCTGGTCTCCACATTTGAGGAAGGATATACTGGCTTTGGAAACGGTCCAGAGGAGGTTTACTAGATTGATCCCTGGGATGAAGGGGATCTTATGATGAAAGATTAAATCGTCTAGGATTGTATTTGCTTGAGTTCAGAAGAATGAGAGGAGATCTTATAGAAACATATAGGATTATGAAGGGTATGGATAGGATAGATGTAGGAAGGTTTTTTGAGCTGGCCTGGGAAACTAAAACGAGAGGACACAGTCTCAAGATTCAGGGGAGTAGATTTAGGACAGAGATGAGGAAAAATAGTTTTTCCCAGAGAGTAGTGAATGTTTAGAATTCTCTAACCAGGGAAGTGGTTGAGGCTGCCTCATTAAACATATTTAAAATTCGGTTAGATAAATTTTTACATGATAGAGGAATTAGGGGATATGGGGAGAAGACAGGTGGGTGGAGTTAGGTCATAAATTAGATCAGCCATGATCGTATTGAATGGCGGAGCAGGCTCGATGGGCCATTTTTGGCCTACTCCTGTTCCTACTTCCTATGTTCCTATTTTTCCTTGAAGAAGGGCTTAGGCCCAAATCCTCAGCAATATATCTTTGTCTGCTATAGATGCTGAATAGATTGCCTGAGTTCCTCCAGGATTTTGGTGTGTTTACTACAATCACAGTGTCTGCAGCCGATCGTGTTTCTCTCTGGACTAAAAGTGCTTGTGATCTGGCTCTCAATAGGTTCCGGATTTCTTTTTCATCCAGCTCTTCTAGTTTTGGAAAATACAGAATGATTTGGTGGGGACACATTTGTCCACAGCTGTTTTGATAAAGTTTTTGACAGCCCTGGTGTAATCGTTCAGATCCTCAGCTGATTCCTTGAACGTGCCCTATCCGCTGACTCCAATGAAGACCTGGAACTCCTGAAACTACATTCTCGCTGTCCTGATCTTTGGAGTCCCTCTTTTTAGGCTCTGTCTGTATGAAGGCAGAAGGAGCACAGCCAGGTGATCTGGCTATAACGTGATCGAAAGTACTCAGAGACTTGTGAGGAGCTCTAAACACGCTTTTATTATTTTAAAACTAATGGCCAGTATTTACAGAGGTCTTCAGGTCATTTTGGGGTAAGGCGGGAAAACAGTGTTTAAATCAGGTCCGACGGGGTCGGAGCCAAGAGGAGGGGTCGGCTGTTTACTCTACATACAGACAGTGAATTCTAGTTCCCTGCATTCACTCCTTCCTTTAGAAAAGAAACTGCAGGTGAAAACAGAGACCACATTCAGAAGGGAAAATAAATTACAGTTATTTACAAATTGAGTCTGTCAGGGGGTCTAGTTATTTTGGTCGAGCACATTAGTACTGGTGGACTTTGCTCTTCCAGACCTTCCTGCACTTCCTGTGGTTCTTGGGTCATGGGGGACTTTGGGGTCCAGGTTGGGGTCCTAGAACTAGTGCCTCAATCATGTCCCATGATTGGGGGAATTGGGCCTGAGTGCTCCAAAGTCATGCTTTTAAGGTGACACAGGAAGTCTAGGCCCAGCAACACAGAAGCACACAAACCTTTCAATACATACAGTCGGAACTTCCAAAATTCTCCCCCCCCCCCCCCCCACCACCTTACCATTATGTGCACAGTACAATACTCCTGAATAATTGCCGAATACAATTGCGATGCTAGATAGATGTGGTAGTCCATGGGGTAAACCTTTAATTTGTACCGCTGACTGGTTGTAGAGTTAATAAATCTCCGTCGAGCCAGTGTCTATTAAACAGTCCATTAAATGTTCGTTCACCCTCACCTCCATTGTCGAGATACTCAGCTAGTGGGGTTTCTCTTGGTCGAGCCAGCACTCTGGAGGCTGCATCGCTCCCCCTGCCGCCGTTGTCTTAATCTGTAGTCCAGAAAGGTGGCATCAACCATAAGGAGCAGCAAGATGGCCACCAATCCCGCCGTTGCTTCTCTTCCTATAGGGGTGCCAACCGTCGTTCCCGCCTTTGCTTCTCTTCCAGTTGCGGTTCCTGTCAGGAGGCACAGCAAGATGGTGGCAGCGAGTAGCATGGAGAGGCAGGGGCCTGCACCTCTGAGCTTGGGATTGAGTCTGTGACTGTTCGGGGACCATGCACACAGTAACCTTCCTGGGGTTCCCCTTTGCCCGACAGACTTTCACCCAGTGTCCCCTCTTACCGCATCCAGAACATACAGAGTCTCTCGTGGGGCATCTGGCATGGGGGTGTTTGGCCTGGCCACAGAAGTAGCACCCCCAGTCATGTGGCCGCAGTTAGTCAGTCCTTGTGACAGTTGTCATCCATAGTCCTGACTTTCTGAGTAGGCACCGTTTCATTAGCGATGTGGTCCACTGCCAGTTGGCCCTGTTCAAGGGATTTTACTAGATCGAGGGTATTGGCAAGGTCCTTCCCCAACTCCAATAGTCGCTGCCTCATGTACCTCAAACTCACTCCAGCCACGAGAGTGTCCCGGACTTGTTCTTCCTCCCTCACCCGAGCTGAGACCACCTCATAGTGGCACTTCCTCATCAGCATCCATAGTTCTAGAGCGTAGTTGTCCAGTGATTCACCCGGTCATTTCCAATGCTGTGAGAGTCAGTGCCTTGCCAGCTCGTTGTTCTGAGGCCGTATGTAATGGGCCTTCAGGCCTTCGATGGCTGTCTCATACGTCATGCAGTCCCTGATGACTGCATATTCCTTGGGGTGATGAGAGAGAAGAGGGCCAATCTCCGGAGGCCATCGGAGTGGAAGATTTCATGGGTGGCTATTATATAGGTATAGGACTGGAAGCATTCCAACCAGTAGGCAAATTTCTCCAGGGCCTCTGGGGACAGAGGGTTGACCTGGAGCATGTGGGGCTTCAACAGGGCTTCCATCCTGTCTTCAAAAGTAAGCTAATAAAATTGTAATGTGATCGATAGTACTCAGAGACTTGTGAGGAACACAAACGTGCTTATATTATCTTACAACTAACGGCCAGTATTTACAGAGGTCTTCAAGTCATTCTGGGGTAAGGCAGGAAAACAGGGTTTATATCAGGGCTGACAGGGGTGAAGCCAAGAGGAGAGGTCGGCTGTCTACTCTACATACAGACAGTGAATTCCAGTTCACTACACTGAGTTTCCAAAATGTAGTGTCGGTAAAGAATGGTAGGCCTTCCTTATCTTGATGTAGCAGTGATGAGTGTTCTGGGACCTCTGGTACAGCAGGTTGCAAGCTGTTGGTAGCTTGGAAGGGTTTTCTTAACTCAGAGCTGATTAAAGTGGCCAACTAAGACGTCATTTATGTACTCAATGAATCTGAAATCTGAGTCCAACAATCTTCTTCGAATTGGCTCAAGATTTCAACATTTACCATTTTTTTGTTTCTTTTGGTCATTGGGAGAATGTAGAAAATCCTTAACTGGAAGTACTGAAGATCAGGAATGAACTCCGGTCACTGGATCAGCGATGAAACAAACTCCACAGCCTGCATCTCTGTGCTTGGAGGAAGATGAACCTCCTTTGCGATTTCTAAAGGATAATTTGTGGTTGACAAATCTTACACTGTCCTTTACAACCAAAATAAGAAAGTTCAACAGATGATATTTATATGGATTTGCAAGGTTTTTTATAAATTTAGACATTCTGAACAGACCCTTTTGGCCCATGAGCCTGTGCCACCCAATTGACCTACAATTCCTGGTGTGTTTATTTTTTCTTTGGCTTGGCTTCGCGGACGAAGATTTATGGAGGGGGTAAAAGTCCACGTCAGCTGCAGGCTCGTTTGTGGCTGACAAGTCCGATGCGGGACAGGCAGACATGGTTGCAGTGGCTGCAGGGGAAAATTGGTGGGTTGGGGTTGGGTGTTGGGTTTTTCCTCCTTTGCCTTTTGTCAGTGAGGTGGGCTCTGCGGTCTTCTTCAAAGGAGGTTGCTGCCCGCCAAACTGTGAGGCGCCAAGATGCACGGTTTGAGGCGAGATCAGCCCACTGGCGGTGGTCAATGGGGCAGGCACCAAGAGATTTCTTTAGGCAGTCCTTGTACCTCTTCTTTGGTGCACCTCTGTCACGGTGGCCAGTGGAGAGCTCGCCCTATAACACAATCTTGGGAAGGCGATGGTCCTCCATTCTGGAGACGTGACCCATCCAGCGCAGCTGGATCTTCAGCAGCGTGGACTCGATATATGGAGTTTAGGAAAGTTTACTAACACTGAGAAAGAGGTCAATGTACATTATAAAGCAATTTGAAAGTGCAAAGAAATGTGAAGTAATATCTTTTGTGAAAATAACTGAAGTACCATACATTTTAAAGAAATAGAGTACTGATTGAATTATGAATTTCTAGCTCATAAAATAGGTGGCACCACAACTTGTTGTCAAAGAGGCAAACACATGTTTTGCATCGAAGAACAAATGACAGGATCTGAGTGTTAGAAGCAGCAAGATCAAGATGATCATGACTTCTTCCCTGTACTAGTTCCCCATTGCTCAGAATTTCCCAAACTTTTAAAAATGTATCTTGTTCAACTTGAAATACTGCTTACAATCTACAACTTACTAGGTCAAAGAATTTCAGACTTTAATCACACTTTACCAGAAGAAATGTTTACGTACTTCAGTTTTAAACTACTTGCTCCTCTTTCGAAACAATGACCATCATTTGAAATTCTCCCATTAATAAAATTAGCCCTACATCTACTCTGCAGAGCCATCTGAGGACCTTCTATGTTTCAATAAAATGACTCCTCATTCTGACGACGATGATGAAATAAGAGTGTATTGTTACACACAGAAGTTCAATGTACAAAAGCACAGAAATTCTTCGTACATAAGATATGATGATGAACAATAAGTTTAAATAAAGTTATCACACGGAAGAAAAACCAAGACAATAAAAATAAAAGGATAGATCAATATTTATAATCATAGTTATTCCAAAAAAAATATGATGTTACAATAGTGCGGACTAATCTTTGTTCTTGGTGTCGTGTTTAAGCTCCAGTAGAATGGAAAAAGCTATCTTGAATTTAAAAGTTATTGACTTCAGGCTTCCGCACCTTTCACCTGAAATTGGCAATGAGAAGAAATTGTGACCAGAGTGATGAGGATCCTTTATGACATAGGTTATCTTCTTGAGGCAGCACCTCATGTAGATGTCTGCAGATGATATAAGGTTGGTGCCCATGCTGGACCTGGCCTGGTTTGCTACTTTCTGCAGCCTCCTGCTTTCCTGGGCACTCGAATTTCCAAATCTGGCCATGAGGCAGCCAGTCAGTACATCTATGGAAGGTTGATGGAATATTTGATAAAATGCTGAATATCCTCAGAGTGAATCTCAACACTTGTAAATTGAAGGATTAATCAAAGATATCCAGCATAGCTGTATTAGAGGAGATGAAATTTGATTGAAATTTTCAGAGATGCATTGATGAGGGCAGTGTAGTTGATGTAATCTGCAGGTAAGGTATTTGGCAAGATTCCATGGTGGGACACTTGTCCAAAAGATTAGAACCATTGGACCTAAGGCAAGTTAACAAATGGTATCCAAATTGGCTTGGGAAAAGTATGAAGATGAGAATAGAGAAAGGCTGTTTTTGTAATTGGATGCTTCTGACCATGAGGCGCCACAAGGATTGGTCAAATACATGCAATGATTTGGAGATGAATGTGGGTAGTACGATTGGTAAATTTGCAGATGACACAAAAATGGTAGTACCGTTCATGATGAAGAGGATGGTCTGAGTTCCTTTTCCTTCACCAGTTACGAATAAATAAGTTAACGTAGTGCAAGTTAAAAATAGTCTTATGAATTAAACCATCATATTTTATTTTATCCCAGGAAATCTGACTCGCTCCAAAAGCAAAGGTGCAACAGTCCCTCGAATTCGAACTCCTCATCGTTCATTGAATCATTCAAAGGTAGATGCCTGGAGTGTAAGACATTACACTTTGCTTTCCTTCTTTCTCGCTCATTCCCTGAAACACTCATTCCCTGTGAAATGTTACTAGTATTGGCAGTAGAGTTGTGATATAAAACCCAAAGATTTCCTGAACATGGCAGAAAGAGAGATTTGACGTGTCAGAAATTGTACGGAGTCACTACTGAATCTGGAGACTGATGATATAAATTCTTGGGCGCCAAATGGAATTAGCATTAAAAATTCATGTCCTTTACATAAAGAGATTGGATTTTCCTGATCTTCTCTGAACCTCAACTCCTCTGCCATTGAAGAGTTCCTCTTCAAAAATAGCATGTGAATTTTATCATGTTTTTGTGGTTTAAAGTACAAGAGCTTATTTTGATGCTGCCTTGTCCATTGGACTTGTACAATTTAATAGTATCTTGTTGTGATATTGCATTTGCTTCATCTCCCTCAGTAAGAGTGTGACAAGTGATATAATTTCACAGGTTACAAAGAGTGTTAATGGTAATCAGAATGGATACATTTTTAATGTATTGAACTTAAAGTCTGAATACGAAGCTGCACTTCAAACATTATTAAAATCATTAAAATCTTGACCTCATGGCTAAGGAGGGGACTTTCTAATGATTACTTTGAATGTGATAAAATTTTCAGTTGTTGGAAACCATTGACTTCCATAATTGTTCAAATCAACTAAATCCAAATTGATATAAATATACAATGATGGTAACTTTAAAGAATATAATTAACAACACATTTTTAGTGCCCTAAGTTTTATTTCCTGGTAATACAGGGAGCAAGAAGCATAACGTTGCTTGTATCTCACTATTCAATTATTCTTTAGCGTTCAATGGCATCATAATGGGGAAAAAAAGCAAAGGATTCATGTTGTGTCTCATGCATGAGGTTTCCTTTTATATCAACTATCATTCAAGCTCTGGTGGATGTTTTCATGCATCTTGAAATACTCCATGAAGGTTAGCTTTGGTTTGCAACATCATAATCCGACTATAAAGTCCAGTAAACATCAGGCTTAATTTGGTTCATTTGGTAAGAAAAGATACTGGAACATTCTGGCATGCAACTGTAGGATACAGACTCTCAAGCTGCCTGGTTGAGCTTCTGATCTGGTATATAATCATGGAAGGTACCCTTCAGTCAATTGGCTTTGCCCCAAAGTGAAGTGAAGGTGCTGTCATTGGGACAAAGATTCTCTTCATTATTCTCTACATCCACATGATAGAAACAGGATATATATAAAAAATAAAGGCCACAACAGAAAAAAAATAATACTTTATGGACATGTCTGCCAAGTGCCACGATAATAGAGTACCTTTCGGTAGTGTTATCAATCAACCACATTAGACTGAGAGTCATGATTAATAGGCTTTAATCATCTTAAGACATCAACACATGCCCGGTTCCAAGGCATGTATTTAGCGGAGGGATTTGGGTGTAACAGCCTTTATTGGAATGTCCAGGAGGGAGGACTCACAGCTGAAGGTTTATTGGGCTTCCACTGACAGGGGAGAGGTCGTTGACTTCACTAGGGGGCGGCCTTTGTCCGCATAATTCGGAACCCACTGGGCGTAATACAAAAAGAACCCCAAGCATCTTTTCAGGTCTTTGAGGGTATAGGCCAATGGGAGCTCCAACAGGGGGTGCATGCGGTCAGAGTCAGGCCCAATGACACCATTCTCCACCACGCAACCAAGAATGGCCAGCTGTGAAGTGCTGTACATGCACTTCTTCTGGTTGCATGTTAGATTGAATCATTTTGCCAACTGGAGAAATTTCTGTAGGTTAGATTCATGATCCTGCTGGTCATGGCTGCAGATGGAGGCAAATCTGGCCTTTAGCTCATAGTCATCCACTATTCAGTCCATCTCCCTCTGGAAGACAGAGACCCCATTGGTGACCCTGAAGAGGAACCAGAGGTAGTGGTAAAGGTGGCCATCCACCTCAAAGGTAGTGTACGGGCTGTCATCCGGACAGATTAGGAGTTGGTGGTAGGCCAATTTGAGTTCAATGGTTGAAAAGACCCAGTACTGGGTGATCTCATTTACCATGTCGGCAATGCGGTGAGTAGGTAGGCATCCAGCTGGGTAAAATGGTTTATGGACTTGCTGTAGACGATGACCAGGTGTGTTTCTCTCCACTCTTAATGACCAGCAACTGTACCCTTCAGGGGCTGTGCTGGGTTCTATAAACCCTTCTGCCAGAAGCCATTTGACTTCTGCTTTGATGAAGGCTCTGTCCCTAGAACTGTGTCGCCTGCTCTCAGTGGTGACTGGTTTGCAGTCAAGGGTGAGGTTCTTGAACAGGGGCGGCAGTAGAATTCAGAGGGTAGAGAGACCGCAGGTCATGTTTGGAGGGGGAATTGAGTGGTTTAAAAATTGGTAGTTGCAGACCATGGTTGGTGGGGGTAGGGGGGAGGGTGGCCCATCAAAAGTTCTTATACACTGTGCCCTGCACAGTCAGAGTCACGGTGCAGCTGCTGTGGATCTCAGCCAAGTGGGATTTGGAGGCCAGGGAGACTTTACATTTTGCCAGGGTTACCATGAGGGAGTAGCGCTGCACTATGCCCGAATGAATGAAACTTTCTGTGCTCCCTGTATCAAATAAGTAGTTCATGACCTGACCATTTACCTCAATGTCCATCATGGCCCTAGCCAGCTGAGTAGGCTGACCTGATCCAGGGTTATCAAGGCCAATGTCGAGTCGCTGTCTGAATCGCTGCTGTAGTGCTGGTTCGGGGATGACCTCCAAGATGGCTGCCCCATTCCATGCATGCAGTGCTCCCCCTCACTGCCAGAAGTGACAGCAGAAGTGGTGCTGTTTTGGTTTGTCATCCCCATGGTCCCACCAAGCCGTTTCCCGTGACCGGAAGTGACGATGGAGGTGAAGCCGGATGTGGCACAGTCCAAGATGGCAGAAGCTGCCAAGATCTGCAGCACTGCTGGAGGAGGGTTTGGATCTAAATACCTTTCCATAGTGTCCTTCTATCCGCAGATAGAGCAAGTAGCATTTCGGGCTGGGCAGCTCTTTCGGGAATGTTTTGCATGGCCGCAGAAGAAGCACTTTGGGTGCTTTATGGTAATGGCAGTGGCCTGGGACCATGTGTCTCAAGATGGTAGCACCCGTGTTCCTCATGTGACGACCATGTTTCCTGAAGAGGAGACCTCTGCATTCAGCTGCGCTGCCTCGAGCGGTTTAGCCAGGTCAACTATTTATTGCAGGCTTCAAATGCCCTTTTCCAAGAGTGTGATCAAACTTGAATCCACCCACACGTGCATCATCTATCAGTTCTTCTAAGTGGATGGCAGCAGAGACATAGCTGCAGCCACAGGCTCACATCAGCTCCCACAAGACCCACATGCACTCATCCACCAATTCACCAGGCACTTGTCTACAACTGCCCAGAAGGTACTTGGCATAGATAACATTTGTCGGGATCCAATACTGTTTCTGCTCCATTGCGGCCAAGAAAGTAGTGCAGTCCCTTATCATCTGGAAAACCCGGAGGCCGACCTTAAGGAAGAGTAGATCTCATTTGTCCTCCTCATTCTACTTGTTGTTGCATCTCATGAAAGCATTGAGGCAGTTCAGCCATTGATCAAATTTGACTGAGACCTCCGGATCTTTAGGGTCGGTGTCCAGTTTATCTGCCCATGGCTCAAAATTAAGTTGATTAAATAGTAGCACTATCAATCAACCACATTAGACAGTCGTGATTAATAGGCTTTAATCACCTTAAGATATTAACACATCTCACATGTTGCTGGCCCGGTTCCAAGGCAGGTACTGAGTGGAGGGATTTGGGTGTGACAGCCTTTATTGGGATGTCTGGGAGGGAGGAATCACAGATGCTGGGGTGGGGGGCGGTGTGGTGGGGAGCAGGCCAACTCATTCGATACTCACAAACATAGTTATACAGTGGTTGCACCACATTTTCATAACTAATGTTATTCAGGATAATCATGTAACTGAATAAAAAGTTTAGAAACTGTCACATCATCATGATGGGGGACTGGCAAAATATCAAGAACTTATTAAATGTCAAAACATCTGCACATGACATTTCTTCATGAATTGTTTAAGCATGTTAATCAACTTTTCTGAATTAATGCCTCAGTAAAATGGCTTTGCTTTCAGACCTTGAGATGTCTGCAGAGAGCACTCAAAGTCCAGATTGCTGAAGGCACTATCACATGCCAATCCTGTTTCTTTTCCCAAGCACTTAATTGAAACAGAAGGCAAAAATGAAATAGATAAATGGGATGAGAAATATGGTTTTCCATTTTTCCTTGTGACCAACCTACCTATACCAACAACCAAGTAGTGTTTGCCTCCATTGAACCAGCCTGAAAAGGTCATCACATCTGAAATATGCTTGAGAGTTGCTTGGAAAAATTACCATGAGAAAAAATGTTATGAAATTATAATCAAACCTTGTTAAAGATCAAAACTGAGCTTTTAGGTTTAAAATGAGAAATAAATTGATATTAATAATCGCTTTATTGTTCATGTCACTACTGAACCCTTGGAATTTATTATGACTTTACAGGGAAGTAAAAATGCTAGGATATATGCCAAAAGAATAAAAATTACTATGTTAAGTGGAACTTTAAATTCAAGAAGGCATTTGTTTCACAAGTCTTGTAGGCATAATGAACTATGTGGAAGATAGTAATAGACTTTAAATAGAAGAGACAAACTGTTAGATTGAGCAGATAGTAGGCTGGTGAAACTTAATGCTGAGAAACAGGAAATGCTACATTTTGGTAGGAACAATGAGATTGAGCCAGTTCTAAACGAACCACAAAGACAGGGCATTGAGGCCTGTTCATTGAAAGCAGCAAGGCAGGTTGAACAGAATGATTGGAAAGCACATTGAGCTTTATAAGCAGAGAAAGAGAGTGGAGAGCATGGAAGAGTGATGAACCTTTTGAAATATTAATTTGGCCAGCATTGGAATTCTATGTCCTCTTCTGGGCATCACATATTAGGAAAGTCATAGAAGCTTGAGAAAGGTTGTGGAAGAAATGTTAAAATTATTCAAAGAATGAAAGGTACAAGTTATGTGGACGCATTTGAGAAGCTAATGTTGTTTTCCCAGGTAAAGAAGAGGTTGCAAAAGATACTAATTATCAAAGGATTTTCACAGTTGCAGTCATTGCAAGAGAAAAAAGGTCATGCTTAAATAGTGCAGATGGGTTTTTTTGGTATTCCTAGACTCATTTATGTTTTGGATGAGGGTAGTACATTGATAAAAACTATTCTTGAACCTAGAGGTGCTGGTCTTCAGGCTTCTGTACTTTCTACCTGAAGTAGAAGTGAGAAGAGGTTGTGACCAGGGTAATGGGGACCATTATGATAATGGCTGCCATCTTGAAGATTTATAAGAGGAAAATCATGTTTCACAACTGTGGTTTTATTGTGCTTGTAGATAACAGAATAGAAAAGGGTTGATGTGATGTACTTGGATTTTCAGGTCTTCAATATGATACCACATAAAACATTATTAAATAAACTTTAAGTCAAGATATTGAGATTATTAAATTGGTGTGGATTGATGCTTACAAACAGGCAGAAAACTCTCTCTCTCTCTCTCTCTCTCTCTCTCTCTCTCTCTCTCTCTCTCTCTCTCTCTCTCTCTCTCTCTCTCTCTCTCTCAAACAACATTCTCGAGGGTTTGAAAGGTTAGATGCAGAAACGATGTTTTCCTTGCCTGGGGTGTCTCTCCAAATATGAGGTCAGAGATTCAGTATAGAGGCGAAGGGAAATTCCTTTACCCATGGTGTGGTGAATCTCAAGCACGTTTTCTTCAAGAGGGCCGCAGATATATTCAATAAAAGCATTAATAGATTTTGAGGTATTATAGGAATCAAGGAATGTAAGGTTCATGCTACAATCTTATTCAATGCTGAAGCAAGCAAGAAGGCCAATTGAATTACTCCTGTATCTAGTTGTTACATCCATATATGAGAAGGGATCAGGGAATACAGGTTGATTGTGACTGGCAAATGCTAGAGGTGACATGAGAAAAGGTTTATTAAGCAGCAAGTGGTTTAAGTCTGAGGTGCACTGCCAGAATAGAAGCGGAGGCAGATGCATTTGGCATGTTCAAAAAGCAGCTGGATGGTATCCAAAAAGAACAAATTTGCAAGGATCTGAGGAGAGGAAGGGGAGTTTAACTGGATGTCTCTTAAATAGAGCTGGGTCAATCTTGACCTGCTCAAAGGCCACGTTCTATGGTGTAACTATCCTGTGATTAGAGACATAGAGTTGTACAGAACCGAATCAGATCCTCAACCCAGCACCTCAATTCCCACTGTGATGCTTACCCATGTTAATTCTATGTGCCTACATTAGACCCATAGTCCTCTACATCTTTCCAATCCAGTACCTCCTCAGATGCTTTTTAATTGCTGTAATTCTGTTTGCCTCCACCATTTAGGCATGATTAGTATAGCAGTCTGTGTCTAGAAATTGAAGCTCCTTCACAGTATCTAACCTTGGGTTCATCTCTATTATTCTACCAAAAGACTTTTTAACATTTTGTAAGAATTGTCTCTCCCTGACAATGCATTTCTTAGTTTGACCTGGTGTGCCGATACACCTCGAAGCAATCATCAGGATTTATTTTTCCTCTAGCTTTTAATAGCACAAATAATCCTATATAAAGTACTGTTTCAGCCATCTCCAATATGCCCTTGGTTCTGCTGAACTTTTCTCACAGCTTATCCTCGAGGGATCAACCTCGTGGTTCTCTTCTGCACTACCTTGAGGGACTGATTATTCCTTTAAATATTCATAATGTGATCCCAGCATTTAAAATAAATGATGACCAAAAAAAAGCCTTTCTAGTGCGAACATTTAAACATAGGTGTCAGAAAGATTATTTTGGGGAGCAAAGAAGCTTGTGAACACCAATTAATATAGGTGGTTTAGGAGTGGTAAATAGGGAGAAGGTTACTGGTGTGTTGGAAAATTAAGGATGGACACAGTTAGATCCCCTTTAGCTTAAGCAGAAATATGCATTGAAAGTGGAACGACCTGCATATACCATGGGCCACTGCAATTGGAATGAAAACACGTGGCAAAGCTTCTAGATACCATTAAACACCACTGTGCATCAAGACCCTCTGACTAATGTATCAGAAGCGCAAAGGAAGATGGAATAGAAATTATGGATTTTGCTGTGGCCATGATTTTCCGTCAAATTTTATATTTCATAGAATTTTTTTTTTGCAAACAAAATCATATGCAAATAAAGATTTGCAATTTCACTTCTAAATGATCTGGAATTAATTTTAAGATTGTATTACTTGTTCCAGATTCCCCAGCCATTAAAATTAATTGATTGTGGTATCTAATGTTCTCAAATTGTTCTATTACTTAAACAACAGTCTTTTAAGCTCAAAGGAAACAAATAGAGTTCAGACATCCTGTCTTCATAATTTGATCTTCCAAACATTTTGACAGCATTGGTAAACTCGACCTGAGATGCTGTGCCTGAAATAGACCCCAGCACAATTCTACCAATAAGGAATAACTTTCTATTTCAGCATCTCTAAGATAAAGCATAATTTTCCGAGAACATAATTTGCTTTACGCACATATAAATTAGGAGCACCAATAGAAGGTCATTCAGATTCTCATGCCTGCTTATGTGTTTCATAAGATTGTGGCTGATCTGATCGGATCATGACCAAAACATATGAATTAATGAAGCATCTCCATTGTTGCGTTAATTACAACAAGAAGATTCATCCACATAAAAACAAATCAAAGATTATAAAAGTAACTCAAAAAGGGTTCCCACAGTGTTTGAAATTTTACATTCAAGATTTTACATTCAAATTGGAAATTGAGCATCTAATCTTCTCTAACTTTAAACCTGATGTCACATAGCCATTGAGTATGAGTAGGCCGGGTAACGTCCCTCCATCTGAACACCATCCCGCCTAGCCACAAGAGAAATAAAAGCTAATACGTTGAAGTTCAGATGTCATTAACGTTATGTCACTCTCTCCAACAATACCAAATAAAGCAGTTAAGGGATATGGTTTAAAATTAACTGTAAAAAAAATGTGCGGAGGAAGTTTGAAACACTTTCATCCAGTATTTCTCAAGACTCTGGTATGTCCAAAACATATGAATTAATGAAGCATCTCCATTGTCGCATTAATTACAACAAGAAGATTCATCCACATAAAAACAAGATAGTTTGACTTTGGACATGTGAGCCCTATTGTAAATTGTAGGGGAGAGTGGCAGGCACTAAAGAAGAGATATTAACCAATTTGAAAATTACATTCCAAGATTTTTCAGGAATTAAAAGCTGTAGGTCCTGTTCCCAGGCTTTTTTTTTAATTATAGTTTTTAAAGTTAATTCTTTTGGCATTTTGCCTGTCTTCAAACTGAAAACATGGGAATAAATTAGAATGGTATGGAAATTTCCCACATCCTTCTTTATTTTATATTTTCTTTTCTTGTAGGTGGAGGACTCTATATTTCACAGCTATTATTGCCTTTGTGAGGTAAACTCCTTTCTCAGTCTTTCTCTGTCATTTACATTTCAAGTTTTTATTTCATATTGAAAACATTGTAGCATCATTCATGTACCTTTTCTTAGACTGACCAGCCTTGAAACTTTACTATGGAACAATGCATGCAAGTAGATTAATCTAGAGGCTAGTTTAATGTGTGGAAGGTGGATGTCTCTGACAATGCAGATTAACAAAACTTTGAAGCTGACAGGAAAACACCAGGTTTTTTATCAAGCCTCAGAGAAGTCGCAAAAGTTTTCTGGAAAGGTATGAGGGATGCAGGGATTTTTTGAAAGACTGAGATTGGGTTGTTCTCTTCAGAGTCGGGAAGACTGAGGGGAGAATTAACACAGGGTTTTGCAAACATAAATGATATCTATAAAGGAAAAGCAAGTGGAGTGCAGATACATTAGTAACCACAGCTTTCAGTTCATAAATTAAGGTGGTCAACGCAAAAACTGGAAGTGAGGGAGTTGTTTTTATTTGGTTTGAGTGAAACAAACTTGATTGTCAATAAATTTATCCAAAAGAAAAATTATGTTTTACATAGCAGCAGCAGAATAAATCCCAGACCAAACTTACATTATGGACTGGAACACAAAAGTCTACAACTGAACACAAAAGTCTTCAAAACACTAAGAATGCAGTAAAAGCACAAAAATGCTGGAGGACGTCAGCAGGTCCTGATGTATTCATAGGAGGTGAAGACATATAACCAACATTTTGGGCCTGATCCCTTCATCTCGAAGAAGGCCTCAGGCCCGACACTTTGTTTATATATCTTGACCTCCTTTGGATGCTGCAAGATCTGCTGAGTTCCTCCAGCATTTTTGTGACCGTGGAGTATTCTGGAAAACAGCCAGATATATTGGCAAATATTACTTAAATGTGTGCCTTCCACCCATTTTGCATTCAATGCTTCAGTGGTCTCTAGGGTGTAAAATTTATATTTAGGTATGCTTATAAAGAAGCAGTTAAAATTTGGAATGTGAAAATTGCTACTCAATTTCTAAGTCAACGTATTGCTTATTGCATCCTGAACTACTTTAATCTTTGATGTTTAGCTCCTGTCTCAGAAATGTAACAAATTAAATTAAACTATTCATCAATGGATTTGAGAAGAGAAGGGAGAAATACGGAAGAGATAAAGAAGGTGAAATTATTGAAAATGCTGAACTATTCTACTTGTAACCTAAATTTGTCTACAGTAAAACACCACACGGGAAAGTCAGAAGTCCTATTTTCTGGTGAATTCAGAAGATGGTAAACTCATCTCCCTGAAGAACTTTATATATTCATTTCTGCACCTACTTTTGACCTGACCGCAAGTTATAACTTCCTGGGGAATGCCTGCTGATGTCTGCTAAAGTTATGGTTAGGACTTGGAACGGCTGACAATGCAGATTTGAAGCCTCTTCTAATGGAGCAAAGCCGAGAGGAATTGGATGCCTGACTCCGTTCATACATAATATGAAGTCGCCCTGCTTTTTCCATGAAGAGCATTCTTCCTATAAGACGCTGCTACAGGAGTAATAGGCAGGTTCCAGTACTTACTGAATGAGGATCCTTCAGAAAGGAAGCATGGGTGATGGAATTCTGCAAATTAACAAGAAAATGAAATAATCAGTTGGTCAGGTAGCTTCTGTGGAGAGAGAAACAATTTACAATTCAGGTTGTTCATCAGAACATAAATGTACATGTTACAGACTTCTTCCTCAGACACTCTTACTTCATTGTATACTCAAAGCATTAAGGCAATCTAACAACTTGACAAGATACAGAAGCAGAACACAAACTGTAAATTGTATTCTTCCTGTGATCACATTTGCTTCTTCAAAGGTTATTTCACCAAAATCAAGGATGCTTGATTTGATTCAAAATTACCACACATTTTCCTTTACATGATTAAAATAGCTCACTTCAGGAAAGAGTTCACTGCCACCAAAGGAGAACCAGCTGAGCCTCAATTAACTGAATGCATAATCCATGGAATAAGGAAGGCACATGCAGGACTCGTCCTGTGCTTTTCTCATGTTATTCTTACTCTGATCACTTACCTCCGTCCAGCATAACACTATGCACAACATAAACCCCATTGAAAGGGGTATATTTCATACCTTGGTGTTAACATTTGCTTTCTCTTCCTTATCTGTTTCTCTAGACATGCCAGCAGGAGAAGCGGCAGCTCCTAGACCCATTCAAGACGTCAGCACTTCCCATCAACTTGCGTCACTCATTCCACCTGTCACATGCACAGGTACAAGCACCCACGGTATTCAGATCGTAGATGTAACCAGGGCTTAGGAGCATCCTTTTCCTTGGACTTCACCTCATTTCCTGTGCAAGCAGGATGTCAGGGGGCTGATAACAAAAGAAGATTGCTCTCCAAACACCATCGGGAACTGTAATCACATGCATCTGATCAAATATGAAGTTCATTTCCATGCTATTTCCAGAAAATAGCCAGATATATTGATATAATGCACCAGCATTATTTTTACTGCTAAAGCACCAATGTGTTCACTAAGCTTATAAGCACTGGTACTGTTCAAAAAATGCCATGCCAAGGAACCTAGCCAACACAGAACAAGTAACTTTACCCAAGCTACAGTTATAATCATTATTTTGAAGTGCTAATGCTCCTAGAATCATTTCTATATTCATCAACTTGTATTTCTTTGCTGCTTATGACACACACATCGTGATATCTCAGTGAGGTTACCTTCTTCAAGATTATTCCAAGCAGGAGAATCAAAAGGGAAGAGCATCAGGAAGATGTAAAATAATGTTCAGTGGGAGGGGTCGTAGAGATGTTTCTGAAAATGGGGAGGGCCAGAAGCAAGGTGATGATGCTAAGACCGGTAATGACACGGATTGGAAGAGAAGCATCCTGTACCAAGGGATAGATGGTAAAACGACATATCGTCTTGGTTTTCACTTTTGGCTATTCTGCTGCCTCATGAGATCATGGTTGATTTTTATCTAATTCCTAAATCCCAAATCCTAAATTCCATAACCCCTCATATCTTTTGCCAACTTTCACCGAACTTCATTGAAGGCCCGCAATTGATTATAGTTCAGTTGTTCATTTGCTGAAAATTTCAAATTATTTTTGTCCCCACGAGAGGCATTTCCTCGCTCCCTGAAAGATTTGTGTCTAATTTTTTTTTAATGCTCCTTTCATTCCAATCTTCCATGCCAGAAGAAATGATTTCTCAGAAAAGGGCTAGGGAAGAGTAATTTCAGGGGAACAGGGCCTGTGCAGAAGGACGTGGCTGGAAGAACTCAAAGCAAGAAACAGGTATGATGTCGGAACAATGAAAATATATAATCTATGTTCACTCTCATCTTAATCGTCAAAGACATTCTTATCAAATGAAAATGTAAAGAACGTGAAAGGATCCATTTCATCTTCTATTCACCACATTTCAACATTTTGGATTTAGCTTCTGTAAGTTGATTAACACAAATAATACATCCGTAATGATATCAACTAGAGGAAGGAAATCTTCAGCTCTTTATTGTTTTCCTGATTTTATTTGGAGCCATGGAGTGAAGGATGTCTCGTGTCCATGATACATTTTCTTTTAGCAGATCATTGGTAGACTCACAGCTGTGATATTTAGCAGAATTGCCCCGTTTGTAAATACAACAAATAACTTGTACGGGTCTTCCGAAAAATTATGCAGTTTGGGAAGTTATTCACGTGTTTGTTGTGCAAGATTTGGAACATTATGTGGACGAATCATTATCCATCGTTCAGCCTCACATCCATTACCTTTCCCAGCCTGCCTACATTACGTGTTCTCTCTCAAGTGATCTGTTCAAAATGGATTGAAATATAATGAGAAAAGGATTTTTCAAACACTAGAAAATTGAAATATTAGCATAATTATGCCACAGATTCTTCTCTTGAAGTAAACGCAACCATATCCGAGTTCTTGCTCTTGGAAAGCCATCTGTAAAGCTAACTATTATCATTCTGCTTCTGGAGAGTGTGGAGGTTTGGCTGCATCTGTCAGCTCTAATTTGCAGAGGAAATGACTACATCTACAAAAAGCCCACAAAGTGTTCAACTGTGCAACAGGTAAAACAATTGCAGAAATCGTTGGATTATTTATTTCTATGCCTGCTAAAACCAAATTGTCTCAATCATCCAGTTCTGATAAACAGTGCCGTTGGTAAATGTGCACTTGCACCTGACTTGTAATAATCTTTGAAAAGGGCATGACTGATGCTGGAGATTGGTGGATACAAATCAAATTCTAACTCCAGAATTAGGTCCTTCAACTTTATGACTTTTGCCCCCCAAAAATGTTAAACTGTTAACAGGTGTGTCTAGAATTTGTCAAAATCCTATGGCCAAGAGGATAACCATTTGCATAAGAGCAAAGTAAATGTTTTAATTTCCTTTTTGCAGGGTGACAGTGGAGAATCTGGAAATTCTCCCAGAGAAGCCACAAACATGAAGGCACAAACTGTTGCTTCCTATTTCAGGGTAGGCAATAATGCTCTTTCATAGTTATTACTGTTTTAACCCCTCTTTAGGATCCAACAGTCAGTAAGAGTGCAGGTATTGAGATTACCCACTGATTTTTTTTGTGTGTGCTATTGCTCTTGTGCCAGGCTCTATATTTTAATGAGGATCAGAAAATGTGTAGGATAGGCAGCAGGTCTTAGAGCCACTCTCCGGGGAAAGCATGGGTATGAATCTGCAGGCCAGCATTCCTTAGGTTAATGCACAACATCTCAAATACTCTTCTTTTTCCCACTTCTCATACCATTAGACAGGTGTGATTTTATTGCCTATCTCATTCAGTTCTTCTGGAAGTGTGAATTGGGATGATTTTACTTACTGATCTTGAGTATATGCAATGATTCCTCAGTCGGGTTTCTTTCTATCTCCTGGCTGATCCTAATTTGTCAACTAGAGATGCAGCTAGTTTATTAACGGACATGAAACCTCATTCTTCATCCTAATTTGGGATAGGTATGCATGTCTGAGTTTCCACTCATTTTATCCATGATTTTGATTCCTTCTACTACCATTTGTATCCTCTCTTGGAATTAAGGGAGGCAGATTTACACTTCACCTCTACTCAAAGCTCCAGGAGGGAGGTTTAGTTTGGTACAATTAAGTTTCCTTCTGAGAAATCAATATGATTTAAGATTTTTATAAAATCAAAGCTTTGTGGATAGCAAAGATTTGTGATAAAACAGGAAATAGAATGCAAGGGTCAAATGTGGTTGTGCGAAATCCTGCATGGAGCTAGAGTATGCAAGAAAATTGTGATAATGCTGTTCTCATTCAAAGTCAATGACTGGGAAATTGTTATTAAAGTATCATGAAGTGTCAATAGACAATGATGGCCACTGTAGTTCGTTGTCACATTGATGTGCAATGATCTCTCATCTATACCTGGGACCTGACTGGCAGAAATTGAAAACTTTGTTGTAAAATGTTCTGTTTGACGATTTTTGCTGCAAACTTAAAATAGTGAATACCATATATGCTGGTGTATAAGACGGTCCATGAATGTTAAAATATTACCCCAAAACCAGGGGTCATTTTATATGCCAAATATAAAATACAAACCTTAACATTGAAGCCTCACCGCTCCCCCACGCCAAGTTTAAAATCCGAACCCTAACACTGAAGCCTCAGCGCTCCCACGCACCATTTAAAATCCGAACCCTAACACTGAAGCCTCAGTGATCCCATGCACCATTTAAAATCTGAAGCTGAACAGCAAAGTCTCAGCGCTCCACCATGCCAAGTATAAAATACAAACTTTTACAGTGAAGTTTCTGTACTCTCACATTCCAAGTATATGAAATACAAACCCTAACAGCGAAGTCTTAGCATTACTCTGCCCCAAGTTTAAAATATGAACCTGAACAGCGACGTCTCAGCACTCCACTACCTTAAACAGCCTGTTAAATGAGCTGACAGGAGTTTATTTTAAAATATGCAAATGAAATTAAAACCTTTACTTTCAAAATATTGTGAATTAGTATATTAAATGTGCCTAGCAGTGTCACTCCACTGGTCAGCAGTAAATGCAAGATTTGAGGTAGTCTCATAAAGCAAGTATAACTCAAAACCAACATTTTAGGTGAAAATTCAGGAGTCATCTCATGCATGAGTCATCCTATACGTTGGTATATGCGGTATACATGGTAACATATTCAGCAATGCTAAAACATTGCATCGGACAAATGATTCAAGTATATTAAGTAATTAAATTGCATTTATATACTTATCCCCACATCTTAAAGAGAACTTATTCAAGTTCTATTTCTGGAGTTTGGTTCTGAGTTTCAGATCATCTCTAACAACTCATATCAGAATCACTAACTCTGTGCCTAATTGATGTTAATTGGTACAATTAGGCAGATGCATTGAGATCAGTCAAACTAACCCCATATGCCAGAGCATCTGGTGTTGAAGAGCTCACTTTCCTGCCAACATCTTTCACTCTAACCCAAAACTCATACGCCTTTCCACCACTTAACTGTGGTTGCTTAATGACATAGAATATTAATCATCAAAAATTAGCTACCAAAAGCACAGTCATTAAGGAGTCATCAAACACAGGGCCTGAAACTAGGTTACCCTTTATTTCCAATACACGCTGTGTGACCTGCTGAGCTACTCTCCAACTAGACGGCATTAACGTTGACTTCTCCAATTTCCTTTAAACCCTTCCCCTGAATCTCCTTTTTTAAAAAAAATTTCTGTCTCCTTTCCTTCAGCTCACCATCACTTCCCTCCCCCTCCTATCAAAGTAACCCACACCCCATCACTTCTCAGCTTTTTTTCTCTTCTATCCTCTCATCTATATCCATTTATGATCTGTTAGCCTGTGCTCCTCTTCCATCCTTTTTTCCTCCTCTCCTCTTCTCTCCTCCTCACCCCTGATTTTTATTCATACCTTGACAAAGGGCTCAGGCCCGTTACTTTACTTACCCTTTACTTCCCAAAGATGCTATGTGACCTACTGAGTTTTGTGTACTGCACTCAACTTCGGAGTCTGCAGACTTTCTTGTGTAACTGGGGACAGTCATGTACATCTTGTACTCACACATAGAAAGAGCAACAAGCATTCATTTGGTATATTTAGGATTAAAAAAAATCCAAAAGAGAATTAAAAAAGGACTAAAACAAAACACTGTCTGTCTTATTTTCCAAAACCAAGTCAGTCAAGCTCCAATCTGCAGTGAGGAACACAGATAACATTCGGGTTTCATTACTGATGAAAAGTGAGGTGTGGACTCGGTTTACACTGCAGAGAAAAGGTGAAGGGTGGAAGCAGCAGAGCTTAAATGAAAAATGGAAAGATGGAGCAAATTGACAGATTTATCACCTCGGCCTTTAAAACTGTCTCATTATGGAAAGACAATATGGATATGATCTTCTCACACTCCCGTTCTGAAACGACTCCATTCTATTCTCCTGGTTTCTCCACCAAACTTTCTGCATCATCTTTTCTCATCTCCTGAACTATAGTCTCCTTTCTACCACAGTTATCAGGATTTTCAACCAATCAGCCTTCTGCTTCCAGCCAGAAAGAAATGTTACCCCTCATCTCTCTTTCATTAACCTTAACCTTAATCAATAATCTTTGCCACCTTAGAACATTATGGCATAGAAACAGGCCCCTTCGGCCCTTCAAGTCTGTGCTGAACCATTTATTGCCTAGTCCCACTGACCTGCACCCAGTCCATAGACCTCCATTATTCTCCCATCCATGTACCTGTCCAAATTCATCTTAAATGTTAAAATTGAGCCCACATTCACCATCTCAGCTGGCAGCTCATTCCACACTTCCGCCACTCTCTGTGTGAAAACGTTTCCCATGAACATTTTCCCTTTTACACTTAACCCATGACTTCTGGTTTATATCTCATCTACCCTCAGTGGAAAAAGCCTATCTATATTTTCTCTGTCTATCCCCCTCATAATTTTAAATACCTCTATCAAATCTCCCCTCATCTTCTACACTCCAGGGATCAAAGTCCTAACCTGCGTAACCTTTCCCTGTAATTCATTTCCTGAAGTCCAGGCAACATCCTAGTAGAATCATTTCTGCTCTCTTTCAATCTTATTGATATCTTTCCTGTAGTTAGGTGACCAAAACTGCACACAATAGTCCAAATAGGACCTCACCAATGTTTTGTATAATTTTAACATAACATTTCAACTCCTATACTCCATAATTTGATTTATGAAGGCCAATATGCCAAACAGTCTCTTTACAACCCTATCCACCTGTGATGCCACTTTCAGGGAATTATGTATCCGTATTCCCAGGTCCCCCTGTTCTACCACACTCCTCAGTGCCCTACCAATCATCCTGTATGTCCTTTCTTGGTTTGTCCTTCCAAAATGCAACACCTTACATGTCTGCATTATATTCCATCTGGCATTTTTCTGCCCATTTTTCCACCTGGTCCAGATTCTCTGCAAACGGAAAAACATCTTCACAATCCACAACACCTCCAATCTTAGTGTCATCTGCAAACTTGCTGATCCAATTTACCACCTTGTCATCCAGATCATTGATAAAGATGACAAATATGAATGGTCCCAGCACCACTAGTCACAGGCCTTCAGCTGAGAAGCTATCATCCACCACTTCTCTCTGGCTTCCCTTGTCCAGCCACTGTTGAATCAATTTCACTACTTCATTATGAATACCTAGTGTCTGAACCTTCCTGACTAACCTGAAGATCCCACCACCCAACCCTGCACCAGGTCTTTAGCCATGTGTTAAGCTGCATTAACCTACTATTTCTAAACTCACTAGCATGTGACATGGGTAGCAATCCTGAGATCACAACCCTGGCGGTCCTGTCCTTTAACTTAGCGCCTAACTCCTTGCAGAACCTCTTCACCTTTCCTACACAAGTCATTGATCCCTTATATGGACCACGACATCTGGCTGCTTATCCTCCCTCCTGAGAATGCCATGAAATTGATCTGAGATATCTCAGACCCTGGCAGCAGGAAGGAAACATACTATCTTGGATACTCAATTTCTCTCTAGAACCTCTTTTCTGTCCCCCTAACTATGGAATCCCCTATCACTACTGCTTGCCTCTTTGCCTCTCTTCTTAGCCACAGGACCAGACTCTGTGCTTGGTAGGTTTCCCCCCCCCCACACACTCCCACCCCCCCAACAGTATCCAAAATACTATACTTGTTATTGAGGGGAATGGTCACATGGGCGCCTGCACTGCCACCTGTTCCCTTACTCTCTCCTGTCTGTCACCCATCTACCCTCCTCCTGGCTCCTAGATGTGATAGTGTCCTTGTAACTTCTGTCTATCATCCACTCTGCCTCCCGAATGATCCAGAGTTCATCCAACTCCAGCTCTAATTCCTTAACTCGGCTTGTCAGGAGCTGCAGCTGGATGTACTTCTTCCAGAGGATGTTGTCAGGGATACTGCTGGCTTCCCTGATGACCCACATTCTGCAAGAGGAGAATTCCCCTGCCTCAGCTTCCATTCCCACCATTTATGACTAGATGAACAAAACATATGAAATCTAAAACCTGCCCTTGCCTGTGCCTACCCGCTGAACCATTTTTGTTCCTTAAATGGAGTGGCCCTTTTTTACTGCTACTCCTACTATCCCTCACCTCTTACCTGTTCTCGCCAAAGCTTTCCCACTCTGACTCAGCCCATCTCATGTTGACCACTCCCTTGATGTATTAATAAGTTTCTCACCCATCTCCCACCAATCACCCCGCCCCGCTCTCACATTCTTTTACTTTCAGCATTCAAAAGTCCTGTTCTCTTTGCAGTGTCTTGGTTCAATCTTCCATCCCTATCAATTAGTTCCCCTCTCCCAACATGTCATCATCACTGCAACAGATGCAACACCTGCCCTTTCATTACTTTCTTTCCATTATCCAGGGTGAAGATGAAGCAGTCATTCAATTACACTTCCTATTTATTGTTGTATTAAGTTCTCACAATGTTGTCTTCCATATTTCACAGGAAAAAAATATTATCCCATGGGTCACTCTATGCTTCCTCCTGCTTGTCACATTGATTCTCCATTACACTTCCACTTTGACCAATCTTTGGCCTTTTGCATTGTTGCAAAAATAGCCAATGTAAGCTCTAGAACGAGCATCCTATCTTCCAACGAGGCACATCATAAACTTCAGGACCCCATTTTGAATTGCACCTTTTCTAGTAGTCAGCTTTTCCTGTTGGGGTCAAATCCATTGAAATCGTTTTTGCCTCTCCACAGTTGTATCTTGAGCTTGGTATAGGCAGCATTCACTTTTGATTCAGAGTCCCAGCATCTGCTGTGACCTTCCCCTCAAAGTTGCTTATGTTTAATCACTCTGCCAAAGCACATTTTTACCTGGTCAATTTTGGCCCTTTCTTTCTGCTATGGGCATTCCCTTTCTTCTCTCATCCCTTCCTCCTCAGGTAAATTCAGCCAGAGCCAAGATCACAACACTGTCAGTGCCACAGGTGAACAAGGAGTAAGTGGCTAAGGGCAATCGTGGTAAGAGATTCAATAGCAAGGGGAAGAGAAAGGTGCTTCTTCAGTGCTGTCTTTAATCCAGGATAGTGTGTTTGTCTCCCTGGTGCTAAGGCCAAGGATGAGACTGAATGGTTGCAGGTTATCCTAAATGCGAGCCAAAGCAAGGGCCTGCAACTTAAATTAAGGGAGCGGAATAGTAGGTTAATATAGTTATAATCTCCGGAATTTTTATGATGCCACATGCTATCAGGTATAAGAGTAGGAGGATAAGGCAAATCAATGTGTGGCTAAAGAGGTAGTGCACTTTATATTGTGGACTTTATATTTCCCGATCACTGAGCAGGATTATGGATAGACAATAGAACAGACTGACTGCATGATGTTATCATGAAATTACTCTGAATCCTAAGAAACACTTGGTTTCTCATTTCTTTGGTTCTGAAGAAAAGTCATTGACTTGAAACATTAACTATGTTTCTCGCTCCATAGATGCCATCTGGCCTCCTGACTATTTCCTGCACTTTCTTTTGTTTACCTCAGTATGCATATGTTTACTCACTGTATCTTCCAAAAATGTAATAACAATCGCCTGATCTGTTGTGTATTTCTGACATTTTAAAATTGAGTTATAATAACACATCAGTTGCTCAATACACTTCTAAATTATTTTCCAAAGACAAATAAATGGGACATGCCTGTATGAATACATATTTATTCATAAGTCCTGTCATTGTATTTGTCAAATGGTCAAGATCCATTAATAAAATATTGAATGGGAAGTTGGAGCAATCATCAAAATTAAATTCAGAGAGGAGCATGCAAAATTAGAGACTCATAAGTCTCAATAGATATGCCAAATCAAAATGATGTGGACAGACGTGAAGAAAATCATTCTCTTGCTTTCCGTACCAGAAGTAAATCACCACTGCTGTATTTAGTGTTTAGGAATCAAAGTGATGAAATGTGGTAGTGTCGGATATGCCAAATCAATGCTTTCAATCTAACCCCTTGTTTTCATGTATCATCGAATTAGAACTGGGGCTCTTTTGAGCTCTCAACTCTTGACAGTATAGAAAATACTTGTCAGGTTTTGCTAGTGTCCAGACTTATCAGAATCTGGAATTATTGCCATGAACAATCCATGAAATTCAGTGTTTTGCAGCAGCATCAAATGAAACCATACGTATTATAATCATCTTCCGACACTACTATATAAAACAAAACAATAATTGTGCATGAAAAGTAAAGTGGTGTCTTTGGTTCATTGATTATTCTGGAATCTGATGGCAGTGGGGAAGAAGCTGTCCTTGTGCCGTTGAGTGCTCATCTTTAGACTCCTGTACCTTTTCTAGGATGGTAGCAGAGTGAAGAGGGCATAGCCTGGCAGGTGGGGGGGGTCTTTGAGGATAGAGGCTGCTTTATTAAGACACTGCCTCATGTAGATGTCCTCGATGGAGTGAAGTCTGTACCTGTGATGCCGCAGGCCGAGTTAACAACCCTCTGGAGTTTATTCTTGTCCTGAGTGTTGGTGCCTCCAGACTAGGCAGTGATGCAACCAGCCAGAATGCTCTCCACGGTACATCTGTAGACGTTTATGAGAGTCTTCGGTGACATACCGAACCTCCTCAGACACCTCACAAAGTATAGCCACCGGCGATCCTTCTTTGTGATTGCATCAATGTGGAGGCTCCAGGACAGATCCTCGGAGATGTTGACACTCAGGAATTTGAAGTTTTTGACTCTCTCCTCTACTGACCCCTTGACGAGGACTGGGTTGTGTTCCCCCCTGACTTCCTCCTAAAGTCCACAATCATCTATTGCTAACATTGAGCGCAAGTTTGTTGTCATTACACCATTCCCTCCCTCCTCTACACTTCCTCATTGCTGTTTGTGATTCAGCCGACAATTGTGGCGTCGTCAGCAAACTTGGAGATGGCATTAGAATTGTGCCTGGCCACACAGTCATGGGTGCATAATGAGTAGAGCAGTGGGCTAAGCACACACCCTTTGGGTGTGCCGTGTTGATGATCAGTGAGGAGAAGATGTTGTTTCTCAATTCATACTGACTCTGGTCTTCTAATGAGAAAGTCAAGGATCCAGTTGCAGAGGAGGGTAGAGAGGCCTTGAATTTGCAGCTTCTTGAAAGCACTGAGGGAATAATGGTATTGAAGAGCAAACTATAGTCTATGAATTGCTTTTTTTGAGGTGATTCAGAGCTGAGTGGAGAACCAACGATATTGCATCGGCTATGGAGCGAGTGTGATGATGGGTGAATTGCAGTGGGTTCAGATTTTTACTTAGGTGCATGTTAATTCTGCCCTTGACCAGCCTCTCAAAACATTTCATCACAGTAGAAGTTAGTGCTACTGGGCAGTAGTCATTGAGGCAGCTCACACTACTCTTCTTGGATGATTGATGCCCTTTTGAAGCTGTTGGGAGTTGCTGACTGCCCCAATGAGTCATTGAAAATGTCCGTGAAGACTCCGGCTAGTTGGTTGGTGCAGATTTTCAGTACCCTGCTAGGTACACCTGACCACACATCTTGCAAGGGTTCACCCTCTTGAATGATGTACTGATATTGCCCTTGGACACAGATATCACAAGTTCCTCAACCTTTTCAGGGATTCTAGTAGGCACTGTTTGGTTCTTTTCAAAATGGGCATAGAAGGTGTTCAGTTCATCGGGTAGTGAAGCGTCACAGCCATCTATAGTGTTCGTCTTCGCTTTGTAGGCTGTAATGGGCAGCACTCCCTGCTGTAGCTGGTGTGTACCTTTCTCTGTCTCTAGCTTCCTCCAGAGTTGCCACTTTGCTTCGGAGATGACCTTCTGCAGGTCATACCAAGACTTTGTGTCAAGATCTCAATCCCTGGTCTTAAATACCATTGTTCTCACGCTCAGCTGATTGTAGATTCTCTGATTCATCCAGGGGTTCTGGTTGGGGAGGACGCAATATTTGCATGATGGCACACACTCCTCCATGCAGGTATTGATGAACTCCATGACATCTGTTGCATAATCATTCAAGTCTATGGATGAGTTTTGGTATATGTTCAAGTCCACCAATTCAAAGCAGTCCTGCAGATGCTCCTCCACCTCCCTCGATCATACCTTTGCTGTCTTCACCACTGGTGCTGTGGTCTTCAGTCTCCGCTTCTATGCTGGGAGTAGAAGTACAGCCAGGTGATCCGACTTACCAGAGTGTGGTCGTTTTATATGGTGGTGTAGCAGTGGTCGAATAGGTTGGTTCCCCCGGTCTCACATGTGAAGTGTTGGTGATAGTTGGTCAGAGACTTCTTCAGGTTGGCCTGATTGAACTCTTCCACAATGATCGGAAATGTGTTGTCCCATGGCTGTGATGGGCAAAGCTCATCATGCAGTGACGACAACAGCTTCCTCTTGACAGGGCATCTGGAGGTTCATTGAGAGTACCTGGCCTGTATGCTATGGCATAATTATAGGTGGAGAGTTTGATCCTCCACCTAGTGATCTTATCATTCTTCATTTTTCCCCTCTTTGCATTATTAAACATAAATGTCACCAATCGTTGGATGGTGAGCTGTGTAAATTTTCTGCTGGCCAGGTTATGCCTCCAGTGCCTGATGGCCTATACAATGGCTTGAGCCTCTTTCTCCACAGATGGGTTCTGAAGCTCAGGACCTTGTAGGGTGTGAGATAAAAAGGCATCCGGCCTGCCTGCCTGGTTAAGGGTAGCAGCCAGAGCTATGTCAAAGTCATTGCATTCCCCTGGAAATGTATGTTCTCGTCCACTGCATGCACGGTGTCCTTTGCAATGTAGCTCCGAAAGTAGTCGAAAGCCGCCTGGACTTCGGCTGACAATGAGAAAGAGGTGGACTTTAGGAGGGGGCAAACCTTATCCATGTAGTGAAAGACCCACTGGGCGTATTAGGAGAAGAAGCTCAAGCACCTCTTTAAGGCTTTCATTGTCCTCGGGATCGGGAGGTCTAACGGGGATGCATTCAATCGGGATCAGGGCCAATGACACCATTCTCCACCACATATCCCAGGATCGCCAGACTTTTCATCTGGAACAAACACTTACTGAAGTTATACATGAGGTTCAGGCCCATGGCCATGTGGAGAAATCTCTGGAGGTTGGTGTCATGGTCTTTCAGAGAGTGTCCACAAATGGTGACATTGACAAGATAAGGAAGGTGGCCTTCAATCCGTACTCATTGACCATTTTGTCCATCTGTCTCTGGAAGACCAAGACCACATTGGTGATACCAAAAGGGACCCTCTGGAACTGATAGAGCCATCCAACTGCGTCAAATGCTGTGTAGGGGTGGTCCTTGGAATGGATCGGTAACTGATAGTGTGCACTTTTCAGGTCAATGGTCAAATAGACTCAATACTGTGCAATTTCATTTACCATGTCCGAAATTCGGGGGAGGGGGTACGCGTCCAGGAGTGTGAAACAATTAATTGTTAGGCTGTAGTTAATCACTAGTCTAGACTTTCCTTCCCTTTTCACGACTATCACCTGGGCTCTCCATGGGCTGTTGCTTGGCTCAGTGATGTTTTCTTTGAGCAGCTGCTGTGTCTCTCGGCTCTAACGAATTCCAGATTCCCCCGCAAGTTATCACCTGCCATTTACAATCGGGAGTCAGGCTCCATGGAGGAGGGGAGCACTTGGAGGAGGGGAAATCAATATCATGGGTGGAGAGACTGCATATGGTGTCTGACTTTTGGAACTTTCCATTCCACACCGTGATTAGAAGGAGTGGGCCAGAGTACTCCATGGTTAAGCTTTTAAGGTGATACAGGAAGTCCAAGCCCAGCAACACATGAGCACGCAAATCCTTCAGTACACACAATCACACTTCCAAAATTCCAACCCCCCCCCAACCTCTCAAGTTAGATGTACTATACAATACCCCTGGATCATCACAGACTGCGAGTGCAAAGCTAGGAAAATGCGATAGTCGGTCGGGTTCACTCTTAAGTTGCACCGCAGAGCCGTCGCAGAGTTTATAAAGCTCTCTGTGAAGCCAGTGTCTACTAAGCAATCAATCAAATGTCCATTTACTCTCACCTCCAATGTCGAGTTATCTAATTGGTGAGTTATTGCCTCATCCAGGACGACCAATGCCAGTACTCTGGAAACCCAATCATTCCCCATCCTGGTGTCAACTCTCTCCTTTTGGCTCGCGGGCAGACAAGATGGCGTTGACTACAAGGTGCAGCAAGATAGCCGCCCTCCATCTTGATCTGATGACGGACAAGGTGGCACTGAACTCGAGGCACGGCAAGATGACTGCGTGGCATCTGCAAACTTAGAGATGTTATATTTGGTTCTCCCATCTATTGCATTGATAAAGATTGTGAAAAACATGTTCTCAAGAACAGATTGCTTTGACACCCCAGTAGTCAAAGCTTCCCATCCAGAAAAGATATGTTTATTGCAACTGTTTCCTATCAATCAGTCAGTTCTTAATTCCTACCTTGAATTACATCTGATTTAATGTTGTACACTAACCCATTATGAGCCATTTTACCAAAATTCTCTATCTCCAAATCTACAACAACCTCTGGTCCTCCTTTTTCTATCCTATTAATCACAGGGTTTAAAAAAAACTCCAATAGATTTGTTAGCTATGATTTCCCTTTCATCAATCCCTGCTGGCCTTGTGCAGCTCACTTAATGCTTTTTATGTGTTCCGTTACTGCATCTTTTTGAATGGGTTCTGGCATTTCCCCATTGGTGGTGCTCGGCTTACTTTCTTTTTTGAAAAGGACAGCCACACAGTCTAAAGAAATCTGGAAGATGACCACCAATGTATCTACTGTTTCCAGAATAGATTATGAAGCCCTGGAGATTAGCAGCCTGTAGCTCTCTTGCTTTCTCTATTACTTTTGTTTTTACTCATTCTGATGTCCCTCCATTCCTGTCTCTCTCTGGACTCTTAATTCCATGAGTTATCAGTGAGATTATTTGTGATGAAACAGGACTCCTGTGTGGAATATGGGCCAACACATCAATGCTAGTATCAGATGATATTAATATTGACTTTACGGCCTTCCACAAAACCTGCTTGTTTTTTCTTTCCTCTCCCCCTTTTCCTGTCTTTCCAGTTCCTCTATCCACCCAGTTATCCCTCCTCCTCCTCATTGCTGCTGACCCCTCCCTGCTTCCTCCATTTATCATATCTATCATCTTCTGCCTTGCCACCCCCCCCCCCCCCCGCCGACTCTTTTGTTCAGACGCTTGCTGGCATTTTCTCATACTTTGATGAAGGGCCCAAGGCCAAAATGTTGGTTCTGTATCTTTGCCTTTGCTACATAAAGGACACTGTTTGACCTGCTGAGCTTCTCCAGCATTTTGTGTTTTTTACTTCAACCCCGGTGTTCATAGAATTTTGTGATTTACCAGTAAAAGCTGAATCATTAGGAGGAGCACATTTTGAGATGTTATTTAGTCTCTTACTGTCCTCTGGGTGGGAGATCCTGGGACACCAATCAACATTATGTAATCAAAATTCTCTGTAAAACTAACCATGAAACTTAAAATTTATTTCTATTGCTCTGGTAAAATTCATTTTTATAGCTGATGGCTGTTTGAATTTCAGTATTCGCTCATGGATCTCCTGTCCAAGATGGTGTGTGGGCTGCCTCATTTTGTGCGCTGCATAAAACCGAACAATGATCGGCAGCCCAAGAAATTTGATCAAGAAAAGGTGTTGGTGCAGCTCCGTTACACAGGTGTCTTGGAAACAGCTCGGATCCGCAGACAAGGATATTCGCACCGCGTTCTCTTTGCAAATTTCATTGAGAGGTGAGTAATGCAACAATCTAGACTGCAACAGAACCCGGATATAACAGTAGCCCTGGTGGAAGGAAACTGTCGAGATGATTGATATATCTGGCGCATTTATTCGAGATGAAGCTTCATTTATGGTCTGTCTGAAGTTTTCATAAAATGCTCGAAGGTTCAGCTGATGGCGCAGAAGATTTTTTCTTTCTGAAACCATCCAAAGAGGATCATCTTGGGATTTCTTCCTGCTGTTTCATTTGGGCTTTTGGGACAATTCCAGCTGGCAAGAGCAAAGATGGTACAACTGAGCACTGATGCAATGTTTGTCGGACGGTAGCTAAATTTAAGAGTGCACAAAAGTCTGAACAATAGATCAGTGTAAAAGTCTTTGTCAGGTAACTTCATTAAGCCTGTGATTAGCTTAACCACAAGTCATTGATCCCTTATATGGACCACGACATCTGGCTGCTTATCCTCCCTCCTGAGAATGCCATGAAATTGATCTGAGATATCTTGGACCCTGGCAGCAGGAAGGAAACATACCATCTTGGATACTCAATTTCTCTCTCAGAACCTCTTTTCTGTCCCCCTAACTATGGAATCCCCTATCACTACAGCTTGTCTCTTTGCCTCTCTTCTTAGCCACAGGACCAGACTCTGTGCTTGGTAGGTTTCCCCCCACCCCCCCCCCCCACACACCCCCACACCCCCAACAGTATTCAAAATACTATACTTGTTATTGATGGGAATGGTCACACGGTGCCTGCACTGCCACCTGTTCCCTTACTCTCTCCTGTCTGTCACCCAGAAAATACTCATCAGGCAAGCAGCATCTGAGGACAGGAGAGAGAAGAACAAGTTAACGTCTCAGGTCTGTGACCACTTCGGCCATTAACTCTGTTTCTCTTTCCACAAATGCTGCCTGATTTGTTGACTGCTTTCCACATTTTTTTTCTGTTCTTGTGATCAGCTCTAATTCCATATTCCCAATCTATTCCTACTTTTACCCCAAATATATGCATGGGGTTTTCAATCAGCTACTATATATCAAAAGGACCAGTCAACTGGTAAATAGAATCGAGCCACATTTTCCCATCCCACATTGGACAGGTGAATCTAAAAATAGAAACAAACTGTCCAAGTGATGGAAGCTGTGTGAGATCAGCATCTTATGGTCAACACCCACCCCCCCCCCCCACCCGAGAACATTGACGAAGAGGAAGATGGAACTGTGGACTAGTGTGTGGATTTGCAATGAAGTCCAAAGATTACAGCTGTCATGATCCCAATACTTGACATAATACCTGCTCGACCAGAACTAGATGACTGACGATCAGAACAGCAAGAAATTAATGTTTTTTTTAATTCAAAATCTGATGCTCTTGTCCTGCCAGCATTTATTGCAAATCCATAATTGTTGTTGGGAAAGTGATGGTGAATTACCTTCTTGAATTGCTGCAGTTCTTTAATGTGAATATATTCCCACACTTAAGTGCTTGAGAATGCCAATATATGGACACAGTGACAGTGAAGAATAGGAATATATTTCTAAGTCAGAATAGTGTGCGGGTTGGAAGGAAATGCATATGTGGTGATCTTCCATGCACCTGAAACTCTTGTCTTCCTTGGTGGTAGAGCGTTCAGTTTTGACATGTGCAGCTGGAAGAACCTGGGTGAGTAAATAAACTGCCTTTTTGAGGTGATACAGATAGCATTCATTTTAAATTTAATTCAAATTTAATTTAATTTAGAGATACAGCACAGTAACAGGCCCTTCTTGGCCCATAAGCCCACTCTATCCAAATACACCCTTGTGATCATAAATCTTTTGGAACGTGACAGGAAACCAGAGCACCCAGAGGAACCCCATCCAGTCACACCAGAATGTATACATTTCCAATAGATAGCAGAGTGTTCCAACCCGGATCACTGGCACTGTGACAAGATGGCACTAACCATTGTGTTCAATCGTGGAGGGATTGGAGGTTCTGTAGAGCTAATGAGAAACCAGTCAGGTGGGCAGATTTATCCTGCCTACTATTCAGATTCTTGATTGTTGTTGGACCTATAACTATCCAGGCAGGTGGAGAGTATTACATTACACACCTGCTTTATGACTTGTAGATGGTGGAAAAAACTTTGCCTTATCAGTGTTATTCACCATGGGATACTAAACTTATGACCTACTCTTGTTGCCATGCTATTTATTGGGTTGGCTCAATTGTTTCTCTGTTTTATGGTGTCCACCAAGAAGATGATGGTGGAGGACTCAAGGATAAAATGTCTTTATATGTCAATGGTAGTTTTTTTCTGAAATAAGTCTTGTTGGGGTTAAAAACTTTAGTGTCATGAATGTTGCTTGCCATTTCTGAATGTTGTCTGTGGCATCTCAATGGAGCATGGGCTCCTTCCCTTGCTGAGGAGTTGCAACTGAAAACTGACATTGTGCAATCGCCAGCAGACATCCTCATTTTTGACATTATGATTGAATGAAGGTCATTGAAGAAGATAACTGGATCTGAAAAAGCTGTCACATGGAACTTCTCAGTGATTCCCTAGCTTGCGGTGACCTTCAATAGTCGCAAGCTTCCTAACTTTGTGTGACTTGATTTGTTTTTGAAAGAAGCAGCACAAGTCAATGAGAAGTAATGGAATGGGCCAGTATCCTAAGCCAGATTTTGAGCGGGAAATGTGAACACCACAACTGTAACCCAGCCCCTCCTGCTCAGATCATTCTGGACTTGACAAATGAAAGGCATGATCAGGCCACCTTCATCACAGTGTTGTGGCTTCAGGACAACTCACTGATCAATCATCTTTCCTGCAGTGTCTCTTCCCTTTATTTTCATGGACGGGAAATTTCCAAAAGCATCTCTTGTGTAAACTCTGCTATAAAATTCACTGATATATTTCAGTTTGCTCTTTATTTTGATTGTTTACAGATATCATCTTCTTGCCTTCAAGTCAACTGAAGAACCTCCAGTGAATCCTGAGATATGCATTGCCATTTTGAAAAAAGTTAAACTCGACAATTGGGTTCTGGGGAAGACCAAAGTAGGTTATTTATTAATTTTATTATCTGCCTGTTCATTCTGTTATCTGCATCATCTTCCACTGAAGAAGTCCTTAATGATAAGAATAAAGGAAATAGTAGAAGCTGAAAGCCCTCTCACCTATTCTGCTTGTACCAATGGTAAATGAGATTGAAAGAGAATCTTTTACCTCAGTTTCACTCTCCTGCAATAACCCTATTTTCCTTTGGTTCCTTTACTATCTATAAAAAATCATCAATCTGTGCATTCACAGCCTCTGGGAGAGAGATTTTAATTCATTCACTGTCCTGTGAATGAAGAAACGTCTTTTCATCTCTATATGAGAGGCCAACCTTTATACTGAAACTATAAGTCCTGGTTCCGCACATCCCCGTTTGGGGATGTGTCATCCCTGCATTAACCCTATCAAGTTCCAGAATAATTTGTTGTTTCACTGAATCTTTATAAATCAAGAGAATACAGGCCCGGTTTGTTTAATAATCCATAGCCACATCTTTCAAAACACCAACACATAGTTCATAGGGTCCCTGGCATTCATTGACTTTAGTTTCACTATCTTCTCTACTATTACTTTCGATTAATGCTTATTTTTAGTTCAAAAGTAATATATTCAGTTCCTTGTTCTCACTTTTTGTGGTTCTCATTTCCCTTCCAAACCATCTTATAGCCAGGTCATTTGTCCGACTGCAGGATTCTGAACTTTCAACATCATCCTATTATTGATTTGACACAGTACAATCTCTACCAGATCCTGATCAGACCTCCAAACATTATCTCTTGCTCACTCCCTTTCAACTTGATGAAACCAACCTCAGTCCCAAATGGCATATTCTCCTTTTCACAAATGATATCATGCCCCTTAAGTAGAAAATGTTACCAGATTTAATGACTTTGGTCTGCCATGCAGTGGTCCAGGATTAGAACATGATAGCTTCAAAACCTGGAAATAATGACATTTTATTTACAGTTTCATTATTTATTCTTTCATCAAAAGATTTTGAAAAGCAAAATTTGAGTTTTGTTTTCAACTTTTGGTGAGACAAGAACAAATCTCTCTCAGATACAAAGAAAAACCCTGGACTTACACCTCAAGTTAGGGAAAGGATACTGAGAGGGCCAAGAGTGAAATCAAAAACGAGAGTTTGATAATGCAAGTATTGTAATCCTTCATGGGGGAAGCAGATCATTATGTGGTTCCAAATGAGGATGCTTCAAGTTCCTTTCTACTTTCTAATTCTTCATTCATCAAGATACTTAACATGATGTAATTGCGGTTAGCCTGTTGCACAATAGGAACCAAGATCTAAAAGCAAATAGATTGACATACAGTATCTAATAAATGTCAGACACCTGTGCTGGTAAATTTTTCCAGACGCATGATATGGTCAAGTCCAGGAGCTGTAACTCATTGGGTAAGATAGACTTGTTGGCTTTGTACCTTTTCAAAATATATTTGATGATCTTCATGAGAAACCATTTCATCTTTTTTTAATTATGACAACAAAATTGAAAGAATTAAACACATTGGTGTATTTTTTTTAAATTCACCAGGAAGTGACCAAGTGGAACAGATTCGCCACTTTTACAAAATACTCTTGCTTTTCATTCCAGCAGTAAAAGCATTTGAGTCTTACATTTAGCTGCCATTCTGCTCCATTGAGCTATTGTGCAGATGGTGAAGTGATATCATGCCTATATTCTTGTTTCAACTTTAAAAGAATTCTTTGTTGGGCAGATTATAACCTAATTACTAAAATGCCAATTATAGACTAATGCCACCAATTAGTCTGCGGTGAAGAGAGCATAAAGAGATGAGAAGTATATTAAATCTGTAGCAAGAATTCAGCTTAATTAGTTAAAGGTTTTTGAGAGTACATCATTATCTTTGGTACAATTCCTTTGGTAATCCATTTCAACATGACAAGTGTATTTCAAAGAAATTATACTTTTTATTCCAACTTCCACTCCTGATTCTTTACAAAATTTAGACACAATCTTGCTCTTTGCTATCAGGTATTTCTTAAGTACTACCACGTGGAACAGTTAAATCTCCTGGTAAAAGAACTGCTGGATCGAATCATTCTGATGCAGGCCTATGTGAAAGGCTGGCTTGGGGCTAAAAGGTACAGAAGATTGCAGGAGAAGAGGAAGCAGAGCGCAGTTGCCATTCAGTCTGGTAAATCCTCATCTTTGTCCATGTTACTAGCTGACAGAATACTGAGGATCGAGGGTCATGGGGAACTGGCAGATTTGAGGCCAGTAAAGATAAGCCATGATAATGTGGTGTGATTGGATAGGCTTGCCCCTGCTCATAGTTCCTTGTGTAAACTTTAGAATGACCTAAGAACAGTACAGTACAGAAACAGGCCCTTCAGCCCATGCCAAATTATTATTCTGCCTCGTCCCATTGACTTGCACCATCCATTCCTCTCCCATCAGTGTGCCTTTCAAATTTTTTTGTGGATCCATAGAATATTGTTTGATTATTTGGAAATCAATTACATTTCCACAAAATGATATGACTCAGTGATTGGTGTAGATTTTAACAAAGTTAATTTGTTGATGGAGAATGGTAATAGTTTTTCCAAGCACCTCAGTCCTGCAATTACTATTCCCTGCCCCATGCTTACAGAAAGAGCTTTACCACAGTGCACATCACCTCCATTGAATAAACAACCGGGATGCCATGAATGCTAACCAAGCTCTGTTCTGCTCAATGTTCAATGGGCATCGGAAAAAGTAAACAGTGACTTGTTTCCCTTCTCTCAGCTTATAGAGGCCACAAAGTGAGGAAGGACTTTGCATCTGAAAATCAGAAACTGGAGAATACAATAATTAGACTTCAGGCTGGTAAGTATTTTTGCACAATCTTCAATGTTTCCACGGCAGTTATTTTCCAAAGTGGTGCAAGGAGTTGCTCTCAGTAGTGAGCCTTCCTCATCATGAATTGATATTAGAGAAAATACCACCCTCATTGCAGATTCACTGGTGTTGATCCGCCAACAAGGAGTCCAGAATCTGAATGGAAAGTGCTGTTCAACCATGTTATGTAATGTCATGCATGAATGGTCTGGGGTAAGTATCATGCATGAAGAAGCAGCAAAATCTTTTAATAAAAATGGAAGATATTAGAAATATCAAAATCCGAAACAGATAGTTTTTTTTGTCATGAACATGCTACAGAATTTGTTATTTGGCAGCAGCATTACAGATGAAAAATTGCTATAAATTACTTTTGAGAAATTAAAATAAATAAATTAGTACAAAAGAAGAGGAAGTGAGGTAGTGTTGTCGTTCAATGTCCACATAGAAATCTGATGGCAGAGGGGAAAGAAGCTGTTTCTGAACCATTGGGTGTTTGTCTTCAGGCTACCATACCTCATTCCTGATGGCATCGATGAGAAGAGGGCATGGTGGTGAGGGTCCTTGAGGATAGAGGCTGCTTTCTTGAGTCACCGCCTCTTGCTGATGTCTTTAATGAAGGCATGATGGTGGTGGCTGAGTTCATATCCCTCTGCAGACTGTTCCTTTCCTATGCATTCGTACTTCCATTCCAGACAGTGATGCAATCAGTCAGAATGCTCTCCATGTAGACATTTGCAAGAGTCTTTGGTAACATGCCAAATCTCCTTAAACTCCTCATGATCTGTAGCTGCTGATGAGCCTTCTTCGTGATTTCATCGACATGGAAGCCCCAGAGATGTTGAAACCCAGGAATTTGATGTTCTTAACCCTTTCCACTATTATTGGTCCAGTAGTATCCTTGGAAAGAAAAAAATAGTTAGTTTTGGGTCCCTCCACTGATGTCTAACCTGCTGGGAATTTGCAGCATCTTCTGTCTTTCATTTCAAATTTCCACCACCTGGAATGGTTTTGTTCTTAATTGCAATAAAAAGCCTTTGAATTCACAGCTTTGTCTGCTTTTTCAAGGTCATTTGAATACTCTAAATTGTTATCATTTATTGAAAAAAAACATAAAAACATAAACAAGTAGAAAGATTAAAGTAAATTGAAATAATTCCACATAGCTAAAAAATGCTGTTTCAATTACGTGAAAATTGAAGATAAAATATCACCAAAAACATGTGAAATGAGAAAGTGATGGGCAGTGATGGAAGCAGTTTGAACTGAAGATTGGCTCCTGCCTCTTGGCCATAGTGGCATTGATCATCATCATCTGAGAGCTGGGTGGAGATTAGTGAGTTGGAAGGGCTCATTGAATCCAGACCCACAATCTAATTGAAACTGGAGATTGGGGCCTGGGGTTTATGAATGAGTTTATTAGTGGAGGGGCTGGTGATTAATGAATAGGGAGGTGTCTGGTAAGAGTTGAGTCTGGGGAATCAATTCATGGAAGGGAGCATTGACTGACATCCCAATGGAAAGCTGGCAAGAGAATAACTTAAAGGAGAACCTCCATCATCATATTCCCAGAGCTGGGTTGGGATTGAGTTCTGCACTAGCACATGTGAGAGTGCCCAAATCTGTTTCAAACCATGTGGTCTACTTTACCTCTAACATTGCATGGCGAATAAGGTCACACCCTCTGCTGTGAGAAAGATTTGTGATGCAAGTGGCCAATCAGATTTCTGGAGGGCGCAAAATGACCTTCATTATCTTGGTTTTTTTTCATTAATTTTTGTTTAAATTTGTGTGGCATTGAAAAATACACAGAAATAAGCAACTTAGCCTTCTCTCCTGCATATATTTCTGCCAATGCTGAGGTTTCTATCCCTGACTGAGGATAAATGTAAGCATTTCTACATAGAGCATAGGAATCCACAGCACAGTCCAGGCCTTTCAGCCCACAGTGTTTCACCGAACTAACAGCTGCCTAGAATTTCCTTGATCCATAACCTTCCATATTTCTCCATGTACCTATCTAATAGTCTCTTAAAAGATCCTATTGTACCAGCCTCCACCACCATTGCTGGCAGCACATTCCATGCACCCACCACTCTCTGTGTGAAGAACTTACCTCTTACACTCCCTCAGTACTTCCTCCCAAACACATTAAAACTATACTTTAGCATGTTGGTTATTTCAACACTGGGAAATAAGACTTTGACCATCCACACGATCAATGCTTCTCATCATCTTATGCACCTCTATCAGGTTACCCTCATCCTGTGTCTCTTCAAGGAGAAAAGAACAAATTCATTCAACCTATCCTCAGAAGTTGACATCTCCAATCCGGGATTGAACAGAATATTCCAAGTGGGGTCAAACTAAGATCTTAGGACAGCACTTCGGCAAGTCTAATGACCTGGCCGTACTTCTGCTCCAAGTATACAAGTAGAGACTGAGGACTACAGCACCAGTAGTGAAGATGGTGAAATTATGGTCAAGAGAGGCAGAGGTGCACCTGCAGGATTGCTTTGAATCAATGGACTGGACCATATTTAAGGACTCATTCTCAAAATTGAATGAATATCACTGACTTCATCAAGATCTGCATGGATGAGTGTGTGTCCATGTGTACATACCATGAGTACCCCAACCAGAATCCTGGAAGAATCAAAAAATTCGCAACCTGGATAGGGCATTTAAGACTGGTGATCCAGATCTCTACCGGAAATCCAGATATGACATAAAGAAGACTATCTCAGCACCAAAGAGGCAATTCTAGGAGAAGCCAGAGACAGAGTCAGATACTCGTCAACTATGGCAGGGATTTCAGGCCATTGCTTCTCACAAGATGAGCCCAAATACTATAGCTGGTTGTGATGCTTCACTACCCGATAAGCTGGACATTTTTATGATCACTTTGAAACAGTACCAATGAAAATCCCTGCAGAAGCCAATAACCATGTGATAGCTGTCTCTGAAGATAACTTCACAACATCCTTCAAGAAGGTGAACCCTCTCAAGGTGTCAGGCCCTGATGTGATACATGGCAGGATATTGAAAACCTGTACCAACCAACCAGCCAGAGTGTTCACAGATATTTTTCAATCTCTTATTGCTGCAGTTGGAGTTTCCCACCTGCTTCAAAAGGGCATCAATCGTCCCGGTGCCCAACAAGAGCAGAGTGAGCCACCTCAATGACTATTGCTCAGTAGCACTAACTTCTACTGTGATGAAATGTTTTGAGAGGTTGGTTATGGCCAGAATTAACTTGTACCTGAGTAAAGAGTTGAACCCACTTCAATTCGCCTCCTGCAACAATTGCTCTATAGCAGATGCAATATCACTGGTTCTCCACACAGCTCTGGATCACCTAGACAACAGCAACACGCACATCAGGCTACTCTTCATTGACTATAGCTCAGCTTTCAACACCATCAGTGCTGATCAACAAGCTCCAAACCCAGGGCCTCTTCATCCCCCTCTGCAACTGGATCCTTGACTTCTTCATGGGATACCAACGGTCAATATGAATTGAAAACAATATCTCCTCTTCTTTCTTTGGCTTGGCTTCGCGGACGAAGATTTATGGAGGGGGTAAAAGTCCACGTCAGCTGCAGGCTCGTTTGTGGCTGACAAGTCCGATGCGGGACAGGCAGACACGGTTGCAGCGGCTGCAGGGGAAAATTGGTTGGTTGGGGTTGGGTGTTGGGTTTTTCCTCCTTTGCCTTTTGTCAGTGAGGTGGGCTCTGCGGTCTTCTTCAAAGGAGGTTGCTGCCCGCCAAACTGTGAGGCGCCAAGATGCACAGTTTGAGGCGATATCAGCCCACTGGCGGTGGTCAATGTGGCAGGCACCAAGAGATTTCTTTAGGCAGTCCTTGTACTTTTTCTTTGGTGCACCTCTGTCACGGTGGCCAGTGGAGAGCTCGCCATATAACATATATGAATTGAAAACAATATAACCTCTTCACTGACAAAAAAAAACACAGGTGCACCTCAAGGATATATGTTTAGTCCATTGCTCTACTAACTCTACACCCATGACTGTGTGGCCAGGCACAATTCCAATGCCTCCTACGAATTTACCAATTTCACCACGATCGTCTTCAGAATTACAGACACCAATGAAGGAACATACAGGAGGGAGATAGATCAGTTGGTTGAGTGGCATCACACAATCTTGCACTCACCATCAGCAAAAGTAAGGAGCTGATTGTGGACTTCGGAAGGGGGAAAACAGGAGCACATGAACCAATCTTCATCGAGGGGGCAGCAGTGGAAAGGATTAAGAACTTCAAATTTCTGAGTGTCAGCATCTCTGAAGATCTGTCCTGAGATCTCCATGTCGATGCAATCAAGAAGAAGGTTTACCAGTGGCCATACTTCATGAGGAATTTGAGGAGATTTTGTGTGTCATCAAAGACTTACAAATTTCTATTGGTGTACCATGGAGAGCATCTGACTAGCTGAATCACTGTCTGGTATGAGGTTCCCATGCACAGACATGAAAAACTATAAGTTGTGAATTCAGCCAGTGCCATTATGGGCACCAGTCTTCATGGGTGGTGTCTTAAGAAAGCTGTCTCTATCCTAAAGTACACTCACCACCCAGGCCATACCCTCTTCAAACTGCTACCATCAAGAAGACGAATACCCAGCAGCACACAAAGATTCTTTCTCCCACCATTAGATTTCTGAATGGATAATGAACCACAGACACTACCTCTTCTTTTTGCACTTATTTATTTATTTGTATATATAATTTATAGCAATATTTGCACTGTAATTCTGTCACAAAGAAACAAATTTCATGACATGTTTATGACAATAATTTCTGGTTCTATAGCTTCAACATTACCTCACAGCTCTTGAACTCGATCCCATGATTAATGAAGGCCAACACTCCACACTTAACCACACTATCAACCTTCGCAGCAGCTTTTGAATGTCCTGTGGACACATCTCAAGATCTCTCAGTTTGTCCACACTGCTCAGTCTTCCCATTAACATTGCATTCTTCCTTCAAATTTGACCAACTGAAATGAACCACTTCACTCTTTTCTGGATTAAATTCTATCTGTCACTTCTCAGCCCAGCTCTGCATCCTAGCAATGTCCTTCTGTAATCTCTGACAGCCCTCGAGCCTACCCTCAACACCATCAACCTCCATGGCATCTGCAAACTTACTACACCCTTCTACTTAGTCATCCAGGTCATTTATAAAAATCACAGAGGAGTGGTCCCAGAACAGGTGAAACTTCATAGCATCACCCAGTCAAAAGTATTTTAGAATGCATATAAAATATCTAAAATGCAATACATGGTAGACTTTGACTTTGGAGTTGGATGCCATAAAATGAATATTTTCAATTTATTTGTCTCAGTTGCCAGAGGATACCTGAGTCGAAAAGCATACTGCGAGATGCTGGAAGAAAGGAAGAATGCTGCACTTAAAACTTTGAATGAAGCAATGTAAGTTGTGTAATTAAATAGAAAATGAAAGAAGCATGAGATCCAGGGAGTACAGTTCGAACGTTCAGGAGTATAGAATTGCTTTACACCTTCTTACTCTCACCCAAATTTGCATTCTCAGGGGTATTGATGTATAAACTAAGCTGAAATCTCTGTTTAAGGTATTGATGTATAAACTAAGCTGAAATCTCTGTTTAAGCTCACTGTACAAAGTTGCTGTTCCCCCCCGGAGTGTTTTGGAATTATGGGTACACCATGGAGGGTAACCATAATATCTCAATCTTAAATGGAGTGTGTTGATTGCATACTGAGATTATTTACAAAAAGCTGTGATGACCTTGATATTTTTCTTAATTCCCTCATTGGACACCTTGCTCCTCGACTGGATATCCAAGGACTAAGCACAGATAGTCTTGAAGGAAGTTGTCCAGGGCATGGTACAACATTAGTTTATCGAAAGGAAGATAAACATTTCACCATGCCCACTTTCAGGCATTCGACATCAGTCTTCCATTTACTTATATAAAAGGGGATAATTCACTTTTGCAATCAGTGATGCTCTGGCTGACCTTTACGTACCAATTTGAACCGTCAGTTGAATTTATTTATGCAACTCAATTCCACATTCATATACACAGACTTCCATCCCAACTCCCAGTGGCTATTCTGCTTCATTGCCTTTTTATTCTAGACATTCCCCTTCCTGTCTGAATCCTCCATTGCAATCACCAGTGAATCAGCCAAAGAGATTGAGGATATTGGGGCAACTGTTTTGCTCTTTCTGTAAGAACTCCCAGTTCAAGTCATTTGAATTCCACTCAGCATTGCTACACAGGCATGTCAGGGTAAGGATAAATATAAACTTGAGGAACAACATGTCATATTATCCCTGGATATTTTTTTAAATTAAATTTTATTCACACTGTGATAGAAACTGATTCTAGCTAAATGAAACCATGCCCTTCAATTACACCCAATTAACCAACAATCCCTTACATTTTGGAGGATGGAAGGAAACTGGAGAACCCAGGGAAAAACCACACAGGTCATGTGCAGAAGGTACATCCAGACAGCGCTGGATGTCTTAAGCCAACAGCATGAACATTGAATTTTCCAATCTTAGGTAAACCCCATCCATATCTAGTTGCACTGCTTCTATTTCACCTTTACCTGTGCATGTTATCATTTTTCTCTCAAACATTCCTCTACCTTCCCTATCTGCCTCCACCTCTGGTTCCTTCATCTGACCATTATCCTCTTACCACTTTACCCCATTCCCTCCCCCAACAATTTGCTATTTCCCATTCCCAATTTAATCATGAGAAAGGATACCAACCCAAAACATTGACTGACCATATCTGTCCATGGATTCTGCCTGACCCATTGAATCTCTCCAGAAACTCATTGCCTGCTCATAGATTTCAGTACGGCATTCTTGTGTTTCTCTAAGTATAGATTATTTGGAAGTTTGAGGCAAACAGCATGGAGTAATGTTCCACTTATTAATGTTTGTTGGTTCCTTTTTTAATTTGAATTCCAATTCCATTTTTAGAAACTCATTTTGATCTTCTGTTAATTTATACTTTTCCCTTTGTCCTGCATTTTTATTCCATATGGGTTTGGTTACAGCATGTGACTTAATGTCCAAAATGCTGTAGTTCCCCTTTTAATGTAATTTTGAGCAATCTCGATTTTTTTAATAGGGGTAAAACTGGGCACAGCTGATCTAAAATAGCAGGATTAGTGCACGGATAGAGAATGAACTCTAATTTTTAACCATGCATATCCACAACTTACACAAAGAAGCAGCTTCCAGCATTTCAGAATCAAAATTTATTGTCATGAACAAGACACAAAATGTGTTGTTTTGCAGCAGCGTCTTAGTGCAAAAGTTCATATAAACCACCTTACAAAAATATGCATGAAAAGTCAAAGTAAGGCAGTCTCTTTGATTCATTGATTATTCAGGAATCTGATGGCAGCGGGGAAGAAGCTGTCCTTGTGCTACTGAGGGCTCATCTTTAGACTCCTCTACCTGTTTCTCAATGGTAGCAGAGTAAAGGGCATGGCCGGGGTGGTGGGGATGCATTGAGGATAGAGGTCATTTCACAAGAAGGAATTAGGCCCCCAAGAGCAGGGAGAAACCCATATGTTAATGGAGAGAAGGGGCAAACCACGCAGGGTGTGAGGTTGACCCCATGTCACTGGAGTTGTGAGCAGCAGCGCCAACTACACTCACTACTGCCGCAACTAATAAAAAAATGACCACAATTTTAAAGATAAAGTTTGAAGAAAATTCCATGACATTCTATTAGATTCTCTTTGTGTCTTAAAATATCTAGAGATGAAAGGAATCATTGTTCATGAGTAGTGTTAAAAAAATCTATCAATTCAAATATATGTTGTCGTCCATGTAAATCAATGCTACTGCCTAAGGCAGCCATTAAAAAGATAACTACAGTATTGTTACCAACATGCATAATTCAAAAAGAGGAATTTATCAGTACTATTAGATAATTCTTTGCAAGTCATTTGTGCTTTACAATTGTTTTCATGATTGTCCTTTAGAGTCCCAGAATAAATTCCTTTTTGTTTGTTCTGATTAGAAACCACGATGCAAAAAATCCGTATGAAGAACAGAAGAGGCCTGATATGAATGTCGAAGGGGAGCAAAGAGCAAGAGCAGACTCGGCAAGAAGCTTCTCTGGGAAATTGGCGAAAGGAGATATTAGAAGCAACAGCCGAAAATCCACAGAGAGCCAGACAAGGGAGATACGTGCGGCTTCAGGCAAGGCCACAAGTGCAGTCCACATGATGGACGATGAGGACAAAGCGGCAAAAGTCCTTCAGAGCAACTATCGTGGGCACCGAGAGAGAAAACGCCTTGAAGGTCAGGGAAAACTTCCCGACAGAGGAAAACAGAAGGGAAATTCACCACAGGAGAGTCAAGAGGAAGTCCGTGCTATGAATATGGAAGGGAAAGAACTAAAAGAGAATAAGGTGAAAGATAAAATCACGGAAAGAGAACAAGCTAACCAGGAAACACATCTGCCACAAGAGGAAAATCTGGCCAATGAAGGGTCAGATAAGGACAATACTACCATCGTCATTCAGACCACCTCCAGAGAGCAGAAGGAAAGGGAGGAGTTAATAGAAGAAAGGAAATTAGATGGAGGTTTAACAGTTCTTGGAGAAGGCATGACCAGTGAAGCATCTGCTCTACAGTCAGACACCATGGAAGAGGATGAAGCAGCAGTGAAAATTCAAAGTAATTTCAGAGGCTTTAAGGAAAGAAAATATATTCAAGAATGTACTGAAAGGGAAGGAATTATGTTTGCAAACTTTTCAAAGCAGGTGGGTGATATCAATGATTTTGGTCCTTTTCCTTTATGGGATTTTAACTTTTGAAATTCAAATCAGCCAATGGAATTGATGACAGTATTAATCCCTGAGATAGAAATATCTGGTGCTTAGTAAAGAATATTGGGATTTATACCTAACAACTAAATCCCTTCTCATCAACGAATGGCAAATTCTAAACATGTCATAAATAATAGCTGTTACACTCAAAATAAGAAATAGTAGCATTGAGCTATAAAAATGAGATGTCAGAATAACTATTGATAGGGTTCATTGATAAAGCAAATAAAGAAGATTCTGTGATGTCACAATAATTCAGCTTGATTACAACTCAACAGCTCTGACAAAAATCAGAGGTTGAGACAATTTAATGAGACTCTTTGTAAATGGTATCTAAATAGTCCGAAGTTAGTACAATTAGATAGTCAATCTATTCAAAGTAACATCCCTGCATTTATTAACTAATACAGTTTATTCTTGTGAGCAGGTATAGTTGAATGATTTGCCTTATTTATCACTGGGAGGTTAATATTTACTTTTGGAGATAATCAAAGAAATGACATCTGATTTAAAAAAAATCCTGCAGGTTTCTTTTTGCTTTCCTCTTAAGAATGAAATGAAGCAAACACAAGAATATCTGTCTAATATCTGTCTCAACTCACTGAGTTGTCACTAATTGCCATATACTCAGTAGCTTGTAAAATATGTCTTTGCATAAACCTAATTGCCTGTATCTCTATTTTTTTAATGGTATTCACATCTACAGTAAGATAATTAGCCTGAATTATCTTTCATATTGTTACAAAATATTTCAAATGGCAATGTGAGGTGTGATGTGGTTTTCTTTGTTGAATCATGTCTAAACCAACATTTTAAAAGACATCAGAATTGTTGTAAACATTCAGCAGGTCTGCCAACATCAGTGGAAAGGAAACTGTTGATGTTTCCAATCAAAGACATTTTGTCAGATTCCCCTGAGACTTTTTTCAACATTTCCTGTTTTTTATTTCAGATTTCCAGTTTTTTAAAAAAATGTTCATGTTAAAATGTATTGGTTATTTGATTTTATTTCCAGATAACAAAATGTTCTGATGAATTCCTGATTGCGCAGAAGAAGCTAAATGATGTCATTGCCTCACACTATCTAACATCAAAGAGTCAAGATCTGCACCCTGAGAATAAGCAAAAAATTGGGAGTCCTGTCTCACACCAGTCTCAGCCAGGTTTGTCTATATTGTACTGTTCCAGCAACATAATATTTAGAATTAAATCAGAACCTGAAGAAACAGGAATTCACAGTTGCTCTATGTGCTCTTTTCTGTATCAAAATTCCTGAGGGCACTTTTCAAAGGTTAGAGTGATGGAAAGATGCTGGTAGACAGAACAGATGTGAAAAGTTGATTGGAAAGGCTTTCAAAGCTGGTGAGACACAGAGCAACGTGAAAATGCCTGGAAAGAAAATTCCAAGATGCATTCACTAATGCAGCAGGTACTGCTGTGGTTTAATCCCTACCTCCACTGCAGTCAGTGTGGACTTTGCATTTCTCCCTATGATTTTGTATGCTGCTTTAGGCAGCTCTAATTTCCTACCATATTCCAAAAGTTGTTAAGTTAATTGGCTATTTAAATTACTTATCAATGTGGAACTGATAGGCATGAAAGATAAAATAGGTAATAGAATTAAATAAGGGAATGGGAAGGTGTAGTGTATTATGTTTTTTTACACAGCCGCTGTGCTGCAGGAAATTATTGCCATTTTCCCAGAAAGCATGCTGTGTAAAAAGGTCGGAAAGTTAACTGCAGGCATTCTGTGAACAACAGGCTAATGAATAGCATGTATCGATGATGCGCATTGGAAGTCTCGCCTCTTTAATTACCACACTTCTGGTATGCTGTCTAAACTCGCGTAAGGAAATGGAGACTTCAACTTTTGGTCATTCAAGTTTGAACAACCAATGCCAAGGTGGCAGACATTCTTCAGACCAGTCAAATTGGAATGACTTGTGGACTTAGGGTTCAATATGACAAAGAAGGAATCGTCAATTGAATTGACTTGAACTGTTTATTATAGCAAGAAGCAGTATTAAAAATGTTGTTTTACGTGCAATCAAATCACTGTCAAGGTTAGTACCAGAATCCAAAGATTGAATATTCCAGAAAAAAACAACTAGCACTTTCACTATTTTTTTGCAGAATGGAATTGAAAACATGAATTATTTTTATTCTTCATTTGAAGGGGAACGTATTCTTGCATCTTTTTATCATCATATGCTGCATTTAAACATAAAGTGGAAAATAGCTGATTTACTCAAAATCTGAACGGAATATTTTTTTTAGCATGCCTTGTAAATTGTAGCACATTTTAACTTCATTCTGTTGGAAAGTACTTCAGTCCATTTCTGTTTCAGAGAGTGCTGCACACAAACAGTCAAGTCTTCAAACAATTCTTCAAAAGTTTACATGCGTTCAAATGCCAAAAATTCATTCTCACCTTTAGGACATCCAAGCCCAAAAATTGACAACCTTTCCAATTAGAAAATAGTTAAATTTGGAGAGTGTAATGACTTAACAGTTAATCTGACTGATAGGCCTTGCTTCCAACAGCACAAGGTGCACTCTGAAGAATGCCACAGACAAGACCATACTAATAGGAATAATTGGTTGGAGGAGTCCATGGTATTGATCATGAGAGAAACCCAGTTTGCACTCCAGGGGGTAGATGAGAAGAAGATGTATGGAGACTGAGCATTTAAGCCTAGTCCAGTGGTTCTCAACCTTTTTCTTTCCACTCACATACCACTTTAAGTATTCCCTATACCATAGGTGCGCTGTGATTCATAAGGGATTGCTTAAGGTGGTAAGTTAGTGGAAAAAAAGTTTGAAAACCACTGTTTTAATAGTACCTAATTGACTTGTTATGTGTAGGGTTTCATAACTCCAAAGGAAATGGGCCAATAACAATTTTTCTCAAGCAAAATATTTCAGTAACAATTGGGTTTAGAGCAGTTGTTCTCAACCTTCCTTTCCCACTCACATGCCACCTCAAGCAATCCCTTGGTAATCACAGAGCACCAATGGCATAGGGAATACTTAAATGGTATGTGAGTGGAAAGAAAAAGGTTGAGAACCTCCGGCCTAGGGGGAGGATTTTTGCCCTTCCTGGCTTGCAAATAATTTTACTAGGTTGCAACTTCCTGCAAATCTTCACTCATTTTTCCTGAGCTGCAAAAATACTGTTCCCATTGGGAACCTGTCTGCCATGTTTAACATTGAGGCTTTGGCCTCATTATTATATTTAAGTTGACAAATCATCTTTTGCCAGTGGGCTATCACTAAGTCCCTGTCTCACCTCCGTTGCACCCCAGGCTTGGCAATTAATCATCTCTTTTTCTGTCTGGTTGCCCAAAGATGAACCATTCAGGGTAGGGTTTAGATTTTTTAATTGTTTGCATTTCTGTGGATGGATTTCACCCCATGTACCTTGATTTTGAAGAGATTAGTTTGGATGAATTTTGGAAATCTCACAGAAGCACTCCTCAGATCCCATTTCTAATTATCCTACTAGAAGTTTTAATGATGATTCGTCAGCTTGGTTTCGAACGTGGCTGGCACAGTTGATAGCAGTAAATAAATAAGGCCAACACCTCCCACAGGGATTGGAGGGCTTGAGTTACCAGGCGAGATGGGATAGGCTGGGTCTGTTTCCATCGATCAAAGGAGGCTGCGAGATGACATGATGGAGTATAAAAGGGAAGAGAGTTCAAGCCTGTTTCCCTTGGTCTAAAAATAGAGGGAACAAGCTCAAGGTGAAAAGGAAAAGGATACACTTTTCACACAACGAACGGTGTCTGGGATGAGTTGTCATCTGGGTGGAGGCAGGAACGATGACAATATATTAGGAATCTCGATGGGTAAATGAATAATGAGGCCATAGAGGGGTTTTGAAATTAATGTAGGCAAGCAGGTGAGCACAGACACAGTGGGCTGAAGACCTGTTTCTATGCTGTAGGAAACTATACCTCTGACTCAAAGATCTCAAAATGACCTGAGCCTCACAACACTGAGTTCTGATGACCCCTTGACAATCACTTTCTCAAATTGCAGATCACATTAAATGAGAGAACATATGACAGCCATCTGCATTAATGTTCATGGATTGACTGTACAATGTAACAAGTATCAGCATAACTGTTCTATTGCATCTTCTGTCTATATTGACATGAAATAGTTTAATGTTGCCTTCGGTCTCAACTCATCAGAATTTTTCTCAGAGAGGAAGTAAACGTGCCAAAGATACGAATCCTCAGACTTAATCGTATGGAGCATTGCTGATATTCACTGGCCTCTCGTAGAGAAACGTAAAATTTCTCCAAAGGTAGAGGAATCTAAAATTGAAGGGCATAAATTTAAGGTGAGTTGCTTTTGGCCACCTTCATCTAGGTCCAGGGGGATGCTCTATTCTTCAGCAAATGTACTGTAAAGAATGGAGACTTTTTAGATTCTCACAAGCTTAGCAGGAGGTCCATTACCCCTGTAGGGGATCTAAAAGTGCCCCAAGCATACAATGATATGGGTTTGTATACCCCACTACAACCTGACTTAACCAATCAAAAAAGTCTTCTTCCATGTGACAAGCATTACCCTATCAGCATTAAGCAACACACTATTCATCTGCAAATTGCCCTCATTGTGAGCCAATCACGTAACTGGGTTCCCCTTTTCCCCGGGACTTGTTCTTACAAGTCACCTGATCTGGAAAACTCCAGGCTGATGGAAATTTACTGGCTTGGCTGGGGTTGACCAGCAGCACAAGTCATGGGGCCCTCAATTCTCTGATTATGAACAACCTCTGCATTCTTTTTACAAAGCAGGAAGGTGCATGTAAACATTAATTAACATTGAGCAATCTGCACCCATCTCCACCTAGTAGATCCTTACTTCCTGTCGCATGATCAATGACCACCTGCGGACAGGAAGCAAGATGTCAAAGGCTTTATTAATCAGAAACCTTTGGCTTGCCTCTACCTGCAGCTGGTTCACGACCAAGGCAGGTATGAGGGAGTAGACTAGGGCTATCAGCTTTTATTATGGATCTTACCGGGAGGAGCTACAGCAACAGAAGGCAGGCCAGCCTGCCCAGTCCAGTGAGGTCATGCCTGCATTACCACGTTCCACCACATTCAGGGTGAAGCAGGGCAATATCCCTCAGCAACTGGTCATGTAGTCCACAAAAATTTATAGATTCAGCTGATCTAGTGGCTTTATCCAGTACTGCATTCGCCACAGCACGGATTGTGTTGTTGCTTCCTGCAGAACAGCGGCTTGTTTGGCAGGCTAGGTGATGGAGGGCTGAACTGTCTTTGTGTGTACTGATGGTACACTGGGCTGATGGTTTGTAGGGGTGGGGGGGGTGTGGCACTCTGAGGGGCTGTGGTGGTGGGTTGATTTTGTCACTTGTCGGGGTAGTCCCTGGGTCTAACTGTCACTGACAAGAGCTACTGGGTATGCCTCCCACGCCGGGGCCCCAGCTCGAGCCAGGTCCTGGGTGGGCACTATGTCATCCAGTCCATCCAGGTACCTTACCAGAGCATACTGTGGGTTAGCATGTAGGAGATGCACTTCCTTGACCAGTAGGTCTGCTTGTGGGTCCTAACATGCTTACGGAGAAGCACTGGCCCTGGGGTCATCAGCCAGACCAGCAGTGTGGTTTCTGATGCCAACCTCCTAGGGAAAAAGAACATTTTTTTATGTGGGGTGGCTTATTTGCCCTGCAGAGTAGGGACCTGGTGGCATGCAGCGCTTCTGGAAGGACCTTTTGCCACTTGGATACTGGCATCTCTTTCAACTTGAGGGCCAAAAGGACGGTCTTCCAGATCATGCCATTCTCCATTTCCACCTACCCATACCTGTGGAGGTTGAGCTGATGGTTCTACTCGTGGCCATGCCCTTGGAAAGGAAGTATTGCCACATCTTGTCACTCACGAACGAGGACCCCAGATCACTGTGGACATAACTGGGGTATCCGAACAGAGAGAAGATGGTGCAGAGGGCTTTAATGACCGTGGATGTGGTCATGTCATGTGGTCAAGGGATGGCAAATGGGAAACGTGAGTACTTATCCACGATATTCAGGAAGAACATGTTCCAATTCACGGACTGGACAGGCCCCTTGAAATCAATACTGAGATGTTTAAAGGAACAAGTGGCCTTGATGAGCTGGGCTCTCTCTAGTCAGTAAAAATTCAGCGTGCATTCTACGCAGACCGAGCAATTGTGAGTCAACTCCCTGACCTCCTCTATTGAATAGGGGAGGTTACGGGCCCTCACAAAAAGGTAGAGCCTTGTGACCCTGGGGACTTAGAGGCGATCTACTTGCACCCTGGCACAGGTTCTTCTGGACAAGGCATCAGGTGGTTCTTAGTGGTGATTGCTTTGCAATCTGGGGTGAGGTTTTGGAACAGAGGGGCGGGGGGACCCAGAAGGTGGCCAAACTGCAGGTCGCGTGCCCTGAACAGCATACCAGTGTGTGATTGGGCACATTCAGGAGGATGGAAGGACCCTCCAGGAACTGGTTATTACTAACTGTGAGTGGTGGATGTGGACCGTCAAACTATATCAACACACCCTTAAGCTGGCACTAGAAATCCAGCCCTTCGTATGATAGGCGCACAGAGGTGATGCATTACCAGCAATATATATATTGTTATATATTTCGTGCCCCTCACAGTTAGGGTGACAGTGCAGCACCCACTGATTTCCTCAGAGAGGGATTTGGAGGCTAACACTACTTTGCACTTCACCAGAGAAACGGTCAGGGAATATACCCGTACATAGGTGTATGAAACTCTATGTGCTTCCTGTGTCAAGAACAGACAGCCCGTGGTGTGGCTGTTTACCTCAAAGTCCATCATCGATCACCCTAGCTGGTGTGGCCTGCTCTGATCCAGCACGGTGGAGGCCAACATCAGCTCACTGTCCATGTTGCTGCTGCTATATCATTGGTACAGCTCCCACCAAGATGGCTACCCAGGAGATCGTGAAGATGGCCTCCACCATAGATCGCATGCGATGGAGTCCAGAAGAGAAGCCCAGATGTGACATTATCCTGTGTCATTGCACTCTTATTCCAGATGTTCTTTCCTCAGCTACTGGAAATGAGGCCAGAAATGGGTTAGCTCAAGATGGTGTTGTAGGTTACAGTCCACACATGGCACTGAAGTTTAGAGCAGCATGTCTTTGTGTAGTGGCCCTTCCTCCAGCAGTTTAAGGAGGTCGTGCTACGGCCGGACAGTACTTCTGCAGGTGTTTGCCCTGGCCGCAGTAGTTGCACCTCGTGTGCTCAGTAACAGCAATGGCAGTCAGGGACCCCGAGTCCCAAGATGGTGTCACCTGTTCTCTCCACCTGGCATCCGCATTGGCCTCTGCATTCTTTTGTGCTGTCTCCAGTGTTACAATTCTTGTACTGTGCACAGAAGTTAGCATTAACAAAATTCTCCAGTCTTTGGTGCTTAACAGGCAAATAATTACTACTCAGGAGGGTTCTTGCTGGTTTTCAGAGAGAGATTTCTTTCCCAGGACATCCGCAATTGATTCCTTTCCAATCAGCCTTGCCCCATTCAGGGTTCTGCAGATGATCCTCTTTCTTTCAGGTCACCTTTCAGACTGCCAGACTTCTCCTTTGACCAGGCAGCCTTCCAAACATTTGCCAGCTTTGTCTTTATGGAACTGATTTCTGTGTCTCTCCCCTCTGTTTCACTCCCTCCCTCTCGGAGAACAAAACTGTTCTGCCCCTGCCTGCAAAGATCACATGCTCTCCCAGGCAGGCTGTATTCTGCAACATTGTTGCTCTTTCTACAAAAAGCACTCTGCAAAAGTCCTGCAAATTCTGTGTTTTAAAATGTGTGCATGCAAGCTGCTCTAGCAATTCCTCCCAAGCCACCTCTAAATACTCTGTCACACCAGCGATTGGGCCATCTGCATGACTTCCTGAAGGGGCGGGTCATCCTTCTCCAGGAGTTGCTCCCTTATGTTTTGTTTTGAAAATTGTATTTATTAAATCATGGTTAAACATATAATAATGGATACAGCTTAGAAAAACAAAATACATACATGATATTTTAATGCAAATAAAAACCCCTACAACCCCCCACCCTAACCCACCCACTCCTACCCACACCCCTCTAATCTACCCCCCCAAAAAAAAGAAAGAAAGAGATCACATAACATAAAATTCATCAATTAATTAAAATGGTTTGGAGCAACACCTCTAACATGTGGAAAGGGGATTAATATATCTGCACTAGGTGTGTTGAGCTGCAGATTCTCAGGGACCGTGTTAGGGAACTAGGGAACTAGAGCTGCAGCTTGATGACCTCAGGCTGGTTAGGGAAACAGAGGAAGTCATAGACAGGAGTTACAGCCAGGTGGTCACGCCAGGGCCACGGGAGGATGAAAGGTTAGGAGAGGGACAAAAAAAAAAGTAAGGTGCCAGAGAGGAGCCCTGTGAATGTAACCCTCAGCAATAAGTACGCCTCTTTGAGCACTGTTGAGGGGGACATCAAGGTTGGGGGGAGCGACAGTGGCTGTGCCTCTGGCATGAGGTCGGCCCCTGTAGCTCAGAAAGGGAGGGAAAGGAAGAGGAGGGCAATTGTGGTAGGAGACTCCATAGTTAAGAGGACGGATAGGGGATTCTGCGGACGCAGCAAGGAGAACCGTATGGTGGTTTGCCTCCCTGGTGCCAGGGTCCGGGATGTTGCTGCTCGTGTCCCAGATATCCTAAAGTGGGAGGGACAGGAGCCAGAGGTCGTGGTACATGTAGGTACCAATGACATAGGGAGAATTAGAGAAGAGGTCCTAAAAAGTGAGTACAGGCAGTTAGGTAGGGAGTTAAAAAAAAGGACCGCAAAGGGGGTAATCTCTGGATTACTCCCTGTGCCACGTGACAGTGTGAATAGAAATAGAATGAGGTGGAGGATTAACACGTGGCTGAAGGGGTGGAGTAAGGGGCAGGGTTTTAAGTTTCTGGATAACTGGGACCTTTTTTGGGGGAGATGTGACCTGTACAGTAAGGACGGGTTACACTTAAATCCCAGGGGGACCAGAATCCTGGCAGAGGTATTTGCTAGGGCTACTCAGGATCCTTTAAACGAGAATGGTTGGGGGGAGGGAACAAAATAGTACAGAGCAGTAAGGAGAAGGTTAGAATGCAAACAAAGAAAGTTTGTAGTAAGTATTTGAATATGGATGGGCAGGTGATAGAGAAGGGAATTGCTCTGGAAGAAGATGAAGGGCAATTGGCAGGAAAAGTAAATAATGTTGTTATTAAAGATGAGGGAAAACAGGGATTAAAAATTGGGAAATCTCTGAAATTCATATATTTTAATGCCAGGAGTATTGAAAAAAAGGTGGATGAGCTGAAGGTGTGGATTGATACTTGGAAGTATGATGTGGTAGCAATTAGTGAGACATGGTTGCAGGAGGGATGTGATTGGCAACTGAATATCCCTGGGTTTCGTTGTTTTAGGTGTGATAGAGTCGGAGGGGCAAGAGGAGGTGGGGTTGCATTGCTTGTCAGGGAAAATATTACAGCGGTGCCTAGGAAGGATAGATTAGAGGGCACATCCACGGAGGCTATTTGGGTGGAACTGAGGAGTAGGAAAGGAGAGGTTACACTTGTAGGGGTGTATTATAGACCACCCGGAGGGGACCGAGACCCAGAGGAGCAAATCTATAGGGAGATAGTAGATATTTGTGATAAGCACAGGGTTGTAATTATGGGAGATTTTAATTTTCCACATATAGATTGGGAAACACATTCTGTGAAAGGACTGGATGGGTTAGAGTTTGTGAAATGTGTGCAAGATAGTTTTTTACAACAATATGTAGAGGTGCCGACCAGAGAAGGAGCAGTGTTAGATCTACTGTTGGCAAATGGGATGGGTCAAGTGACGGAGGTTAGTGTTGGCGAGCACTTCGGGTCCAGTGATCATAATGCCATCAGCTTCAATGTCATTATGGAAAGAGAGAAGTCAGGGCCAAGGGTTGAGGTTTTTGATTGGGGAAAAGCTATATTTGAGGAGATGCGAAAGGACTTGCAGGGTGTGCATTGGGACAATTTGTTTTATGGGCAGGATGTAGTAGAGAGATGGAAGTCTTTTAAAGATCAGATTTTGAGAGTGCAAAAGCTTTATGTTCCTGTTAGGTTAAAAGGAGGGGCAAAAGGTTTGAGAGAGCCGTGGTTTTCAAGGAATATTGGAAACTTGGTTCGAAGAAAAAGGGAGGCGTACATTAGATATAAGAAGCATGGAGTTAAGGAGTTGTTTGAAAGATACATTGAATGTAAGAGGAATTTTAAGAGAGGAATTAGGAGAGCAAAAAGAAGGTACGAGGAAACTATGGCAAGCAGGGTGAAAACTAATCCAAAAGAGTTCTACAAATATGTTAATGGTAAGAGGAAAGCTAGAGACAAAATTGGTCCCTTAGAATATCAGAGCGGAAAACTTTGTGTGGAGCCTAGAGAAATGGGGGAGATATTGAACAGTTTCTTTTCTTCGGTATTCACTAAGGAGAAGGATATTGGGAGATGTGAGATAAAAAAAGCAAATTGGGTAAATATGGGGAATATAGAGATTACAAAAGGTGTAGTTTTAAGGCTTTTGAAGAATATAAAGGTGGATAAGTCTCCGGGACCAGACGGGATCTTCCCCAGGACATTGAGAGAAGTGAAGAAGGAAATAGCAGAGGCTCTGGCGGTAATTTTCCAAATGTCATTAGATATGGGGATAGTGCCGGAGGATTGGCGCATTGCGCATGTGGTTCCGATATTTAAAAAGGGTTCAAGGAGGAAGCCTGACAACTATCGGCCTGTAAGTTTGACGTCTGTGGTAGGTAAATTAATGGAGAAAATTCTTAGAGATAGTACTTATAATCATCTGGATAGACAGGGTCTGATCAGGAGCACTCAACATGGATTTGTGGGAGGAAGGTCATGTTTGACCAATCGGATTGAATTTTTTGAAGAGGTGACGGAATGTGGATGAGGGTAGCGCTGTGGATGTTGTCTATATGGACTTCAGTAAGGCCTTCGATAAGGTACCACATGGAAGGTTAGTTAGGAAGGTGCAGTCTTTAGGTATAAATTTTAAGATAGTCAAATGGATTGAACATTGGCTGAAAGGGAGAGGCTAGAGAGTGGTAGTGGATAATTGTCTGTCAGGTTGGAGGCCGGTGACCAGTGTGTGCCTCAAGGATTTGTATTGGGCCCATTGTTGTTCGTTCTATACATTAATGATCTAGATGATGGGGTGGTGAATTGGATTAGTAAATATGCAGACGATACTAAGATAGGTGGAATAGTGGATAATGAAGAAGGTTTTCAAGGATTGCAGAGGGATTTGGGCTGCTTAGAAAAGTGGGCTGAAAAATGGCAGATGGAATTTAATGCTGATAAGTGTGAGGTGCTTTATTTTGGTAAGAAGAATCAGAACAGGACATACGTGGTAAATGGGAGAGCATTGAGGAATACAGAAGAGCAGAAAGATTTAGGAGTAACGGTACATCGTTCCCTGAAGGTAGAAACTCACATGAATAGGGTGGTGAAGAAGGCTTTTAGTATGCTGGCCTTTATCAATCATTGCATGGAATATAGGAGTTGGGAGGTGATGTTGAGATTGTATAAGACGTTGGTGCGGCCTAATTTGGAGTTCTGTGTGCAGTTCTGGTCGCCTAATTATAGGAAGGATATAAACAGAGTGGAGAGAGTGCAGAGAAGGTTTACCAGAATGTTACCTGGGTTTAAGCATCTAGAGTATAGGGAGAGATTGGACAGATTAGGTCTTTATTCTTTGGAGCATAGAAGGTTGAGAGGGGATTTGATAGAAGTATTTAAAATTATGAAAGGGATAGACAGAGTGGATGTGGATAGACTATTTCCGTTAAGAGGAGGAAAGATTAAAACAAGAGGACATGAGTTAAGAATTAAGGGGCAGAGGTTTAGAGGTAACATGAGGGGGAACTTCTTTACTCAGAGAGTGGTAGCCGTGTGGAATGATCTTCCGGGAGAAATAGTGGCGGCGGAGTCAATTGTATTATTTAAGAAAAGGTTGGACAGGTATATGGATGAGAAGAAGATGGAGGGTTATGGGCATTGTGCAGGGAGGTGGGACTAGAAAGGGGTGTTTGGTTCGGTGCGGACTAGAAGGCCCTAATGGCCTGTTTCTGTGCTGTAATTGTTATGCTATGTTATGTTATAATTCAACCCCATATAATTCAAATATGGGTTCCAAGTTTTAAAAAGGAATAATTATTATGTAAATTATATGTTATCTTTTCCATTGAAATACAAGATCTCATTTCCATATGCCATCTTTGAATACTCAAAGCAGTCTCATTTTTCCAAGTAATTGCCAAACATTTTCTAGCCACAGCTAAAGCCAATCTCAAAAAAACAATTTGAAATTTATTTAATTTTAATTCTAAACTCAATCATTTAATGTTACCCAACAATAATACTAAAGGATCAAGTGAAATTTTCAGTTTAAAAATAGCTTCTAAAAGTTCCTTAAATCTATTCCAAAAGGGTTTCACCATCTCACATAACCAAGTAGAATGTAAAAAAAGAGCCTACTTCCTTATGACATCTAAAGCATCAACCCAAAGAAATAAACTTATATTTCCTTAATTTCTCCAGAGTTAAATATAATTGATGAATAAAATTATAATGAACCAATTGATACTTTGCATTTACAATTTTGGTCAAACTATCCATGCATAAGTTCATCAATCATCCTGAGAAATAGATATAGCTAAATCTTTTTCCCATTTTAATCTAGATTTATGAATATCCGGCTTAAGCATTTTATTTTGTAATAAAGCGTACATCTCAGATATAAATCCCTTCTTGCCACCTTCAGTAAGTAAAATTTCAAACTTAGATTGTTTAGGTAACCGTAAAGTATGTCCAAAATTATATCGTAACTTCATATTAACTAAACGTACTTTATTGACTTCCGTAGAATTTCTTTGTAAATCCTTTTCCAAAATCTATATCTCCTCCTCCAATCTACTTACTTTGGCTTTAATTTGATAAGATAAAAGAGTATTTGAAGAATTATCGTATTTCTCTTTCATTCTTTGAAAAGAAATAAAATATTCTGCTTCATAACAATCTTGCACCAATTTAATACTCTTTTGATCCCATCATTTCAAAAGTTGATTATTAAGTTTGAAGGGAAAAAAGCTTATTTTGATACAAAGGAGTTTTACCTGAAATCTTATCTTGAGTACCTGTGAGTACATTTTTGATACAATAAATCCATTAAATGTTTGAAAACAGTTAAATTAAAATTACTCAATAATTTAGGATTCCATCTATAAATAATCGGATCCATCTTCTTCTCACCAATCTGAGATAACTTAATATTTGCCCATATCAAAGGTTTATCCACTTTAAACATCCTATTAATAAATTTCAATTTTGCTGATTCATAATAATTTTGAAAGTTATGAAGTGGCAAGCTTCCTAATTCACATTTCCAAGTTAATTTCTGTAATGATACACTTACCATTTTATCATTCCATAAAAAATTTCCCCACCAAAGCATTTAAATCTTTTTTTAATTATGAAAAATCTTACAAGGGATAGACTGAAAATGATATTGAATACGAGTAAAAATATTAATTTTAATACAATTAACTCATCCTATTAATGTAATAGATAAATCTTTCCACCGATTAAAATTATATTTAATTTTTGACAATAAGGGCAAATAATTCAATTCATATAAATGACTATAATTACAATCTACCTTAATACCTAAATAATTAATCTGATCTGACTATTTAAATTTCACAATATGCCTACACAAAGAATAGTCCATTTCAGCAAAAGACAAAATCTTACTCCTTTCCAATTAATTTTATAACCTGATATCTCACCAGAATGCTTCAGTTTATCATGCAAATTCCTCAAAGAATTCAAAGTTTTTGTTAAATATATCAAAACATCATCTGCAAACATTTATTTTAAATTAATCAGATTTCACCTTAATACCTTCAATTTTACTATCTTGTCTAATCATCTGAGCCAAAGGTTCAATAACCAATGCAAATAGAGCTGGTGACAAAGGACAGCCTTGCGTAGTCAGTCTGGATAATGTAATAGGTGAAAATAACTGTCCATTTGTCACAACTCTAGCAGAAGGACTTCTATATAAAGCCTTAATCCAACTAATAAAAAAGTGCCAAAACTAAATTTCTACAAAACTTTAAATAAAAAACTCCACTCTACTCTATCAAAGGCCTTTTCTGCATTGAGAGAAATAACCATTGATAGGTTAGATTCCTCCCAAGAAACATTAAATAAAGAAATCAACTTTACAATATTACCTGCTGAATACTGATTTTTAATAAAACCTACCTGATCTACATGGATTACAGCTGGTAAATATTTAGCTAACCTGTTAGCTAGAAACTTCTCCACAATTTTATAATCAACATTTAACAAAGAAATAGGTCTATAAGACCCTGCTTTCAAAAGATCCCTATCTTTCTTAAGAATAACTCTAAAAATTGCTTTAGCAAAATAATCCGGAAAAGAATGAACCTCTGTCACCTGTTTCAGAACATCCATCAATAAAGGAATTAATAAATCCTGAAATTCTTTATAAAATTCAGAAGTAAAGCCATCATCCCCTGGAGACTTCCCATTAGGCATAGATCGAAGTGCATCTATTTCTTCTTTAACAGTAAAAGAAGCATCCAAATCCTTAATATCCTTATCATTCAAATAAGGTAGATCTAAATCAGATTTAAAAATTACCAATTTTAGCCTTATCCTCCAATACTTCAGAGGTATACAATTTTTCATAAAATTTTTGAAACACATCATTAATTTCCTGAGGTTAATATGTAATCATTGAATCATATCTAATAGAATTTATTGTTCCAGAAACTTGTTCTGTTATTAACTGCCAAGTTAGTACTTTGTCAGGTCTTTCACCCAATTCAGAACACCTCTGTCGAGTTCTCTGTAATAATTTCTCAAATTTATATGTGTAATGAATTATATCGTAACTTCATATTAACTAAACATACTTTATTAGCTTCTGTAGAATTTTGTTGTAAATCTTTTTCCAAGATCTCTATCTCCTCCTCCAATCTACTTACTTGTTTCTTAATTTTAGCAGTATAACTAATAATTTATCCCCTTAAGTAAGCTTTTAAACCATCCCATAAAAAAAATTTATTATCAACTGAATCCATATTTATTTTCAAAAAGCTATATTTGATCCCTTATAAATTTACAAAATTTAACATGTTTCAGCAACAAAGAATTAAATTTCCAATGATAAACATTATCAATTCTCTCCAAACCAGTGCACAATATTAATAACAAAAAATGATCAGAAAATATCCTACTCTTAATTCAGCCTTCAATATCTCGTCCTGTAATTGTGCTGATACTAAAAATAAATCTATTCTAGAATAAATAATCATGTCGAAATGAATAAAATGAAAAATATTTTTCTTTAGGATTTAACCTCCTCCATATATCTGCTAAATTCTTTCATTGATGCCATTTTAGTCCTAATTATTTATTTTTGAGATTTATCTAATAATGGATCTAAACAACAATTAAAATCACCTCCTATCATAATTTTATCATATGCCTGATTTAAATTAAGGAAAGAGTCCAACATAAGTTCCTCATCATTTATATTTGGAGTATAAATATTCATTGAAGTCCAACACTCAGAAAAAATTTTACCCTTACAATCAAAAGCCTACCAACTGACTCAATAACTGATTCCAATTTAAAAGATAACTTTTTATTAATCACTCCTGTTGCTTTCAAATTGAAAGAAGATGCTATAACTTGTCCAACCCAATCTCTTTTATAATTTCTGATGTTCATTCTCAGTTAAATGTGTCTCTTGTAAAAAAGCAAAATCAACCTTCAATTTTTTAATATACATCAACACTCTTTTTCCCTTAATCAGATTATTAAGCCCATTAACATTAAAAGTAGCAAAATTTAAATTAGCCATTATTAAAAAAACATACCAATAACCACCTCATCACACCTCCCCATGGCAACCACACAAAAAGGACCAAAAGATCTTCTCAAAGAAAAAAGAAAAGAAAGAAAACCCATATATATAAAAAACCCACACAAACAAAAAACATACTGTAATGCAGTATTACCCCCTCAATTATACAAGAGTGACCAATGCCACAAAGTGGCCAACGACTTCGGAAGGATCAGTAACTAATGCACTTCCCCTGAAGAGAACATAAAAATAGTACAAACAAATCATTTCAAGTGTGGTATGCTTCCTCCAAATCTTTATCAAATTGATCAACATCAACATCAATATCAATTAACTGCTGAGATTCCATCTCTCACCTTCCATTCTTCCTCTTCGGAACAAGAACAGGCTTATGAAGAAACCCTTCTTGACTTTCTACCTGTTTATTATCCAGTAGAGAATTAGCAAATGTAAGAGCTTCAACATCATCACTAAAAAACTGAGATTGAAAATCTCCATAAAAAAACTTTAAGTACAGCAGGATATCAAAAAGCAAACTTATATCCTTTCTTCCACAAAACAGCTTTAGCTGAATTAAATTCTTTACGATGTTTAATAACAGCTTGATTCAAATCAGCATTTTAAAAAAACTATTTTAACTACTAAAGGGCTTTGATTACTTTTCGGATTCTGAACAGCAACTTATAAAATCAATTCTCTATCTTGATAGAGTAAAAATCTAATCAGGATAGAACATGGAGCTTGACCTGGAAGAGATTTACTTCTTATTGCTCTATGAGCTCTATCCAATTCCAGACCATTCAGAAAATATTCTTTTCCCAAAACATCGGTAATCCTGAAAAAATTAAACTGGGTCCAGACCTTCAAATTCTTCCAATATTTTTGAACATTTGGTGCCCATATTTACATATTGAAGGTATAAATTTATAAACAACTATTCCCTAAATCTCGTGAACCTTTTTAATTCCTTGGAATGAATTTTTAAAAAATAAAACAGAAAAAGGTTAGAATCATGGGAAAGGCACTGATTCCTTGACAACAAGGTTTGCCCTTTTTTTCTTCTTTACTATTTGTATTCTTTTTCCATCTTTCTTCTTTTTTCCATCCCTATTTGGGCTATTATTGTTTGGGTGGGAGAGGGGTTGGGGGGGGGTTTCTTCTTTTTTGGGGTTTTCTATAAAACCATCCTGTATAATGGAATTGATATGACTATATAATTATTATATTTTGTTTTTCGACATGAATACATGCAAGTGTGGCCACTGGAATTGCAGTGGGCACGACAAAATAACCACACAAGGCTTTTTTAGAGTGAATCAAACTGATTTACTCTTCTTCACCCGCTCAACTTTTTAAAAGCCAGAATCATGTGCTCGACCCTCGCAGACTATGGCAGGCTGTGCCAAAGAAAAACACAGGCACAATTCTGTTTGGGGCAACACAGCTTTATTCCACTCACATTAATATCTAGTTGGCTGCTAGCTGTGCTTACAGAGGTCCTGGGGTAGGGAGAGAGAGAGCACACGGTCGGGACCTCAGCTTTATACCATTGGCACTTTGGACTTGCCTGGTGGTCGGATGTCATTAGGCTGGGTGCTGTGTCTCTAGGCCACCTGTTGGTCGAGTGATGTAATGCAGCATTTCATCACATTCACCCTCTTTAAAAAAAAGTCCTGGTATTCCTCACGTCCAGGTGTACCTTTGGTTTCTGCACCCTCTGGGTCCTCCTAGGGAGGGTGTGTGGTTTGGGCTGGGGGAATGGTTGTTCAGCCAGGTGTTGTGGGTATACTGGGTGGGTTGGGGATCCCTAGGGGGTGGCGTTCAGCCTCTGTGATGTGGCTGAGGGGTTGTGGGTGCTTGGAAGGGTACCAATGGTACATTGATTGGGTCAGGCTGGGTTCTTCTGGTTCTTCCTCTTCTTCGGCTGGTGCCAGGTCCCTTGAAAATGGAGATGGAGTCCTCCCTCCCATTGGGGAATGTCACAAATGCGTAGTTCTGGTTCGCGTGGATCAGCTCTGCCCTCTCGACCAGTGGGTCCATCTTATGCATTTGGCCATATTTCTTGATCAGCACCGGGCCCGGTGAGATCATCCAACATGTCACCTCCGAGTTACTTGTGAAAGAGAAAAATCTGTCATGTGGGGTCATGTTCGTGGCAGTACACAATAACGAACATATCACGTGTAATGCCTTAGGTAACACTTTCTGCCACCTGGATACCGGGAGGTCCTTTGACTTTAGTATCAGAAGGACCATCTTCTAAAATGGTACCCTTCTCCCTCTCTACTTGCTCGTTCCCTTGGGGGTTGTAGCTTGTGGTACGGCTGGTAACAGTCCCCGTCTCTCAAAAGTATTGCTGCAGCTCGGCAATCATGAAGGCTGTCCCCCTGTCTGTGTGGATATTGTTAGGATATCCACACATGCTGAAGATGGGTTTCAGGCGCTTAATTACTACTGCTGTGGACACATCGGCACAGGGGATGGCAAAGGGGAATTGGAAGAACTTATCTATCACAGTGAGGAAGTAACAGTTTTTATTGGTGGACGGGAGGGGGCCTTTTAATATCAATGCTGAAATGCTCTAATGGCCAAGTGGATTTGATAAGGGCTGCCTCAGGTGGGCGGTAGAACTGTGGTTTGCACTCCGCACATATACGACAACCCTTTGTTGTAGTCCTTACCTCTTCTGTGGAGAATGGTAGGTTGGCATTTTTAATGAAGTGGAACATCCTGGTCACTCCAGGGTGCCCAGCTCACTGTGGATGTTTTGCAGCTGGGACATGTATTGAGTGGCTGCACAAGCACCCCTGGACAGCATGTTCAGGAGTCAATTGAACTTACTGGGGTGGTATTGGATATCATATGACTAAGTAGACAGTTTGATTCTCCAACATAAGATTTTATCATTCTTAATTTTCCCCCTGTTCTGGTTGTCAAACATGAAAGCTACAGACTGTTGGTCTGTGACCAGTGTAAAGCAGCTGCCCGTCAGGTAGTGCCTCCAGTGCCTTACTGCCTCCACTCTTTTTCCACTGCTGAGTGTATGGTTTTTGAGTCCTGCAGCGTTCAAGAAAAGAAAGCCACCAGGTGTCCCTCCTGGTTCAAGGTGGCTGCTATGGCTACATCTGAGGCATCGGTCTCCACCTGGAAAGAGAGTGTTTCATCTACAGCCCTCATGGTGATGTGTGCCAAATGGTCATGCAGGCTGTTAAATGCCTGGACTCCCTCACTGGGCAGAGGGAATTCTTTTGCTCTCATCAGTGGACGGGCTCTGTCTGCATACTGGGATATCCACTGTGCATAATAGGCAAATAAGCCCAGGCATCTGTTGAGTGATTTGGGCATAGTGGAGATGGGTAGGTCCATCAGGGCCTGCATGCGAGCCAGATCTGGTCCCTCCTCCCCGTTTTGTACTATGTAACCCAACAAAGCCAGCTTGCTAGCCCCAAACATACACTTGTCTTTGTTGTATGTCAGGTTACGTTCTTTAGCTGCCTCCAGGAATCTCTTTAGGTTTGCATTCTGGTCGCTCACCGAGTGCCCGCAGATGCTAACATTGTCCAGGTACGGGAAAAGAGCCTTCAGGCGGTAGTCGGTCCATTCCCTCTGGAACAGTGATACCCCATTAGTGACTCCGAACGGGAGTCAGAGGAACTGATAGAGTCGGCCATAAACTTCAAACGCCGTATAGGCCCGGTCGCTCCTCCTGATGGGCACCTGGTGGTACGCAGCCTTGAGGTCGATGGTGGAGCAGACCTTATACCGGGCTATCGTATTCACCATCTCGCTAATCCAGGGGAGAGGGTATGTGTCCAAGTGTGTGAACTTATTAATGGTCTGGCTGTAGTCGACCACTAAATGTAGATTCTCCCCCGTCTTTGCTATAACTACCTGGGCTCGCCATGGGCTGTTGCTGGATTCAATGATGCCCACCTGCAGCAATTCGGCATGTCTCGTTTTAATAAAAGCTCTGTCTCTGGGACCATACCTCCTGCTCTTTGTGGCTATGGGTGTACAGTCTGGGGTGCGGTGGGTAAATAAGTGGGTGGCTCAATATTAAGGACCGATAGCGCACAGCTCTTTTGGCTTGTAAGCACTAGTGGGGGCTGTGATCCATTGTGGACAACCGTTAGGCTCTCCAGCTGGCACTTGAACTCTAATCCCAACAGCACCGGGGTGCAGAGCTATTTCAGGACCAGTAGATGGAAGTCCTTATACTCCCTCCCTTTAATTTCTAGTGTCACCACACAGTACCCCTTTACTTCCACTGAAAGGTTGTTGCATTATGGGGAACGCATGGTCTTTGGCTAATTTCAGCTCTATGAAACTATCTGTACTACCGCTACCCAACAGACATTTAAATTTCAATCCATTCTATCACATGGAGACTGTAGCCTCTGTCAAATTGTGTGGACTCACCTGATTGATCCTGAGGAAAGCCAGCATGTACTCCTCAGTCTCCTCGTGGTCTCTGTAGTCAGGGCGCTCCTCCTCTGGATCCCGGGTCCAAGATGCCCGCTCCCTCTGGGCGTACACTGCATTTCTTCCTGGCTGACCGGGGGAAGAAGCAAAGCTATCCCGCTGCCCTTTTACATGACAATGGGTCTTGGCGGTTGCCCGCTGACTCCTGCAAACCCAAGCATAATGGCCTCATTTTCTACATTTTGAGCAGTCCATGTCTCTTGCCGGACAGCATGCCCGGGAGTGGGGATTTTGGCCACAGAACTGGCATCTACAAGACGCATCCACCTGAGCCACCGCTGCTTCAGCCATTGTTGTCTCAACATTATCAGCCCGATCTTGGCTGGGTGCCAGCAAGTCTAGTAGTGTTGGAGTGGGGGGGGGGGGCTTGGTGCTGTGGTCGGGGAGGTATTCCCCAAGGTTGTTTCTAGCTGTCTCCATTGCCTCTGCCACCCTCACAGCTTCTTTCAGGGACACCGTGTTTTGTTCTAACAGCCACTGGCGGATTTTGTTTGACTGGACCCCCACCACCAGTGTGTCCCTCATCAGGTACTGCGCTATTTGTCATGGGGTTCTAACATGGAAGTTGCATGCCCGTGCTAAGGCTCTTATGAGAGCATGAAATCCCATAAGGACTTCCCTGGTTTCTGTCTTCTGGTCAGGAGACAGTGTCTCACATGTACTTCGCCTTCCCCTTGGAGATAGTGGGACTGGACCATGTCCATAGCCTCCCTGTATGAGGCACAGTCCTGGATTAACACATACAGGTGGTCTCCCATCTCGGCCACTAGCAGCATGAAAAGGTCTTCTGGGTGCGCAGCTGGCATCATCACACGAGCGTAGTTCAGAAAACAATGTCTCCAGTGGTTGAAGTGCTTGCGTGCGCCGGGGGCCCGGGGGTCTAGTTCCAGGCATTCTGACTATAGCATCATTGAGAGGTGCTGCCGTTGATTAATTTCTAGGTGCCCTGATTGCGCCTGGGCTGGGGACTGGGGGCTGAGGGCTCCCCGGGGAGTGGGTTTACCTAGTAGGCATGCGCTGAGGGCTGAGAGTCCAGCGTCCTCGCTATCATCTCTGTGTTTGAGCCAGTCTCCACCAGGTCTAGGTGGGGAGGGACGTGGCTCACACATGACTCAACCATGAAGGATTCGCTCCTCCTCCTCAATCTCCTCCTCGTGCTTGGGTGGGATGGCCCAGGTCAAGTGTGATCTTTGCTTGCTGGCCATTTTTAACATATAACATAACATAACAATTACAGCACGGAAACAGGCCGTTAGGCCCTTCTAGTCCGCACCGAACCAAACACCCCTTTCTAGTCCCACCTCCCTGCACAATGCCCATAACCCTCCATCTTCTTCTCATCCATATACCTGTCCAACCTTTTCTTAAATAATACAATTGACTCCGCCGCCACTATTTCTCCCGGAAGATCATTCCACACAGCTACCACTCTCTGAGTAAAGAAGTTCCCCCTCATGTTACCTCTAAACCTCTGCCCCTTAATTCTTAACTCATGTCCTCTTGTTTTAATCTTTCCTCCTCTTAACGGAAATAGTCTATCCACATCCACTCTGTCTATCCCTTTCATAATCTTAAATACTTCTATCAAATCCCCTCTCAACCTTCTACGCTCCAAAGAATAAAGACCTAATCTGTCCAATCTCTCCCTATACTCTAGATGCTTAAACGCAGGTAACATTCTGGTAAACCTTCTCTGCACTCTCTCCACTCTGTTTATATCCTTCCTATATTTAGGCGACCAGAACTGCACACAGAACTCCAAATTAGGCCGCACCAACGTCTTATACAATCTCAACGTCACCTCCCAACTCCTATATTCCATGCAATGTTTGATAAAGGCCAGCATACTAAAAGCCTTCTTCACCACCCTATTCACGTGAGTTTCTACCTTCAGGGAACGATGTACCGTCACTCCTAAATCTTTCTGCTCTTCTGTATTCCTCAATGCTCTCCCATTTACCACGTATGTCCTGTTCTTACCAAAATAAAGCACCTCACACTTATCAGCATTAAATTCCATCTGCCATTTTTCAGCCCACTTTTCTAAGCAGCCCAAATCCCTCTGCAATCCTTGAAAACCTTCTTCATTATCCACTATTCCACCTATCTTAGTATCGTCTGCATATTTACTAATCCAATTCACCACCCCATCATCTAGATCATTAATGTATAGAACGAACAACAATGGGCCAAATACAGATCCTTGAGGCACACCACTGGTCACCGGCGTCCAACCTGACAGACAATTATCCACTACCACTTTCTGGCCTCTCCCTTTCAGCCAATGTTCAATCCATTTGACTATCTTAAAATTTATACCTAAAGACTGCACCTTCCTAACTAACCTTCCATGTGGTACCTTATCGAAGGCCTTACTGAAGTCCATATAGACAACATCCACTGTGCTACCCTCATCCACATTCCTAGTCACCTCTTCAAAAAATTCAATCAGATTGGTCAAACATGACCTTCCTCCCACAAATCCATGTTGAGTGCTCCTGATCAGACCCTGTCTATCCAGATGTTTATAAGTACTATCTCTAAGAATTTTCTCCATTAATTTACATACCACAGACGTCAAACTTACAGGCTGATAGTTGCCAGGCTTCCTCCTTGAACCCTTTTTAAATAACGGAACCACATGCGCAATGCGCCAATCCTCTGGCACTATCCCCATATCTAATGACATTTGGAAAATTACCGCCAGAGCCTCTGCTATTTCCTCCTTCACTTCTCTCAATGTCCTGGGAAAGATCCCGTCTGGTCCCGGAGACTTATCCACCTTTATATTCTTCAAAAGCCTTAAAACTACACCTTTTGTAATCTCTATATTCCCCATATTTACCCAATTTGCTTTTTTTATCTCACATCTCCCAATATCCTTCTCCTTAGTGAATACCGAAGAAAAGAAACTGTTCAATATCTCCCCCATTTCTCTAGGCTCCACACACAGTTTTCCGCTCTGATTTTCTAAGGGACCAATTTTGTCTCTAGCTTTCCTCTTACCATTAACATATTTGTAGAACTCTTTTGGATTAGTTTTCACCCTGCTTGCCATAGTTTTCTCGTACCTTCTTTTAGCTTTCCTAATTCCTCTCTTAAGATTCCTCTTACATTCAATGTATCTTTCAAACATCTCCTTAACTCCATGCTTCTTATATCTAATGTACGCCTCCCTTTTTCTTCGAACCAATATTCCTTGAAAACCACGGCTCTCTCAAACCTTTTGCCCCTTCTTTTAACCTAACAGGAACATAAAGCTTTTGCACTCTCAAAATCTGATCTTTAAAAGACTTCCATTTCTCTACTACATCCTGCCCATAAAACAAATTGTCCCAATGCACACCCTGCAAGTCCTTTCGCATCTCCTCAAATCTAGCTTTTCCCCAATCAAAAACCTCAATCCTTGCCCCTGATTTCTCTCTTTCCATAAGAGAGAAATGTGAGTGTAATAAATTGTGGCAGGCTGTGCCAAAGGAACATACCAATAACCACCTTGGGGCAACACAGCTTTATTCCACTGACATAAATATCTAGTTGGCTGCTAGCTATGCTTACAGTGGTCGCGGGGGAGAGAGAAAGAGCACACGGTTGGGACCTCAGCTTTATACCATGGGCCCATTAGGCCGTGTGCCATGTCTCTGGGCTACCCATTGGCTGAGTGATGTAACGCAGCATATTAGCACACATACGTCATCACGCACTGACATCACATAGCCGGTTCAATGCCTCCTGGGAGTTGTAGTGCTGCCATAGCACCGCTACAATGGAAATTTTACATAAAATATTCAAAGAATACAATTTTTTTCAAGCTAAATATTTCAGTACCAATTAGGTCTAAATAAATGGTTATCAATCTTTTTTCCCCACTCACATACCACCTTGCATAATCCCTTCCTAATCACAGACACCTTTGGTATAAGGATTACGTAAGGTGGTATGTGAGTGGAAAGAAAAAGTTTGAAAACAATTGCAATTGAGTCTACCAAGGGTACTACTGCCTATTTATGAAATAATCTCATTTTTAAGAGTTCTAGTTTTAAGGTGTTTGGAAGTAGATACAAGAAAGATGTAAAAGGTAAGTTTGCCACACAGAGAGTGCATGGCAACAGTAGTGGAGGCAGATACAATAGGACTCATTGAGTCTTCCAGATTTTTTTGTTAGCCAAAGATTCTAGCATCTTCAGTTTCTTGTTTTTTCAAAGATTCCCTATCCTATTAGTGAAGAAATTTATTTTGATGTCTTCTCTACGTGGCTGACCATATAGACATTCCAGTATCTTCTCCAACAGCAGATAGTTTTCAAAAACATGAGTTGGTAAATCTTTGGAACAACAAGCTGTTTGAACTTGCCATTGATCTATCCTCAAAATCCTTTCTTTTCTTTTGCAATCTGTTCATTGAATTATATTGTACGTATATACAAGAGGAGAGTTACATTACATTCATGTATTTGCAAGTGTGTAACCTCACCAAAGCCTTTGACACCGTGAGTAGGAAAGGGCTTTCGCAAATACTAGAGTGCCTCGGATGCCCGCCAAAGTTCCTCAACATGGTTATCCAACTGCACAAAAACCAACAAGGTCGGGTCATACAGCAATGGGCTCTCTGAACCCTTCTCCATTAACAATGGCGTGAAGCAAGGCTGCGTTCTCGCACCGACCCTCTTTTCAATCTTCTTCAGCATGATGCTGAAATAAGCCATGAAAGACCTCAACAATGAAGACGCTGTTTACATCCAGTACCGCACAGATGGCAGTCTCTCCAATCTGGGGTGCCTGCAAGCTCACACCAAGACACAAGAGCAACTTGTCCATGAACTACTCTTTGCAGATGATGCTGTTTTAGTTGCCCATTCAGAGCCAGCTCTTCAGCACTTGACGTCCTGTTTTGCGGAAACTGCCAAAATGTTTGGCCTGGAAGTCAGCCTGAAGAAAATTGAGGTCCTCCATCAGCCAGCTCCCCACCATGACTACCAGCCCCCCCCCCCCCATCTCCATCGGGCACACAAAACTCAAAACGGTCAACCAGTTTTCCTATCTTGGCTGCACCATTTCATCGGATGCAAGGATCGACAACGAGATAGACAACAGACTCGCCAAGGCAAATACCGCCTTTGGAAGACTACACAAAAGAGTCTGGAAAAACAACCAACTGAAAAACCTCACAAAGATTAGCGTATACAGAGCCATTGTCATACCCACACTCCTGTTTGGCTCCGAATCATGGGTCCTTTACCGGCATCACCTACGGCTCCTAGAACGCTTCCACCAGCATTGTCTCTGCTCCATCCTCAACATTCATTGGAGCGACTTCATCTCCAACATCGAAGTACTCGAGATGGCAGAGGCCGACAGCATCGAATCCATGCTGCTGAAGATCAAACTGCGCTGGGTAGGTCATGTCTCCTGAATGGAGGACCATCGCCTTCCCAAGATCGTGTTATATGGCGAGCTCTCCATTGGCCACCAAGACAGAGATGCACCAAAGAAGAGGTACAAGGACTGCCTAAAGAAATCTCTTGGTGCCTGCCACATTGACCATCGCCAGTGGGCTGATATTGCCTCAAACCGTGTATCTTGGTGCCTCACAGTTCGGCGGGCAGCAACCTCCTTTGAAGAAGACCGCAGAGCCCACCTCACTGTCAAAAGACAAAGGAGGAAAAACCCAACACCCAACCCCAACCAACCAACTTTCCCTTGCAACCGCTGCAACCGTGTCTGCCTTTCCCGCATCGGAATTTTCAGCCACAAACGAACCTGCAGCTGACGTGGACATTACCCCTCCATAAATCTTCGTCAGCAAAGCCAAGCCAAAGAAAGAAGGAAAAGAACATTTTAGTATTTAACAACTACATATTAACCATAAATTTCTTCTTCTCTTGTAAAACTGAAAGCAAAAAAGAGAAAGATTTTTTTATGGTAAGATCCCCTCATACTGATCTAAATAAAAAGGATAGAGGGACTGGGCTCCATTCTGAGAGTGAAGTAGGAAAACAAAGGGTTTCCAGGTTAAAACAAAATTTAGCATAAGGAAGTAGGAGAGAATCTGGTATAAGTTTTTCCCTAAACTATAGGGAAATATTGGATAAACAATTCCCAAACTTCTTCAAATTTAAAAGATGTATCAAATGTCCGACTCCTGATTTTCTCCAAACTTAAACATGACATGATAGCAGAGAGTCATTAGAGTAGGTGGGTTATGATCCTTCCATTTAAGTAATACGACTTTTCTAGCCAATAATGTTGAAAAGGCAAGTATTAGCTGTGCGGAAACTGGCATATGCCCATACTCCGCTGGTGTGATTCCAAAAATAGCAGTTAATAGATTTGGTTGTAATTCTTATCTAGTAAAATATGTATTAATTTCTTTTTTAAAACATCATTGATTGATTGGGTGTTTTCAATGTGGGAAACGAAAGGAGTAATAACCTTTTTAGACCGATTTGCAGGAGAATGTTTAATGTTTTTCAATCAGTTATCAGACAAATATGATTTGAGCAAATTTTTTTAGGTGTTTGCAAATTAGGGAATTTCTGCATTTTTTACCCTTTTTCAGGTCAAAAATAGGGTCCAATATATGATTCATTACTTAACTTGTGACCAATTGCTAATGATAAAGCTAAAGGTGCTTGGAAATTGGAATCCCAAGAATTGCTTCCAGATGATCAATGGGATCATATTTATTGACTAATAAATACTTCATCAATTTGTTCCCATCTTTCCTTGATTCAGTCCAAGATGGTACATTGGGCACATATGCCTAAAGATAAGTTGGCCCGTATTTTTCACAATCTAATAGGTGATAGGTGATCTTTGTGATAGGTGCAAAGCTGAGATAGCCCCCTTAACTCATATGGTCATGTTCAAAGCTAGATAATTTCTGGAAAGCTGTCTTGGAAACCTTGACAAAAGTTCTAGGATTAGTATCCTCAAAATCCTGAAGAGAAACATTGAAAATGGGAGCAATAGTTCACATTTAATATAAACATGACTGATAATCCAAATTCACTCCACTAACATTGTTTCTGACCTCATGGGAGTGATGCAAGTTGCACAGAAATACTTTGAGAGTAAAATACATCACTGCCCACTGGCTATGGGAGCTCTGATAAGAAGTTGATCATTTTTAAATATTCATGAATGTCAGAGATATTCAAGATTAAATAATATTTTAAAATTAAAATGTTTTAATGAATCAAACTATATTCCTAAAAAAACTTGAATACATTTAAAAATACATTTAAATTAACTTGCCTTTTAAGAAGTAATATAAATGACCTCCTTCACATGACATAAGTCCTTCACTCTCACATCTTTGAAAATAATGGAGTTGCTTAACCCAAGCTAAGTCTAAGCTGGCATATGTTTAATGGGTACAAATGTTTGTCTAGTTGCTGTATTAAAACAGAATGTAAGAGTCGCCACTGGACTTTCTGATCCATCCAATGCTAAAATGAAGTCAGAGGGATAAAGGTGATCAGCCTTGCAGGAATACTGCACTTCTGTGTTCACATGCACCAGCGTGAGAATTCCATGCCTCCCGACTGTTATGGGGATAAATCCTAACAACTTCATACAGAACTGACTGCTTTATTTTCTGGAGACTACAGACCTTTATATTTCAGTGTTAAAACACAATGCCAAAGAAACTCAGCAGGTTCAACAGCATACTTTAAAGATAAAGATACTGCGGTTTGGGGCCGGAGCCTTTCATCAAGGTATAATCAAGTTGTAAGCAAGCTCCTGAATAAAATGTCAGAGTGAGAGGCAAGGGGAGGAGAACAGGCATGAGGTCACAATAACTAACACTAATTCTAGGCTTCCATTAAAGCTTACACTTGTGTCTGTCACTATGGTGACTGGTCGACAATTGGCATTAAAAAAAACCTCTGGCTGTATTTTTCTGTCTGTACCTTTGGGGTAGTGCATGAAATTGAAACATCAAATTGCAGTCAGCCCACCTAAGATGAAATTGTTGACCATAGACCAGTGATTTTAGCAGCGACGTGAAAACAGTCTCAGAAAAATGAACCTTGCCAGCTTAGAGTTTTGTAAGATTTCTGGGAAATAAAACTGCCGGTCATTCCTGTTTGTCAGGGTGTTGCAGCGTAGGTTCCCATCTTGAGCATTGAGGCTCTGGATAACTCAGCTCAACCTGTTTTTCATCATGGACAATGTTACCTTTGGTTTTTCATGTGTATGTTCTGGAATCTCTTCCAGAAACCTTTTAATGTCTTTATCCCTTACCCCTGCTTAATATTATCCTAAACAAATCTCTCTAGCAACTTTTGGTACACCTGTCCTCACACTATCTTTGATGTGAAATGTTATTTGATAGCCTTTTGTGTTTTAAAGGGCTGCAATAAGCACAAGTACTTGTTGTTGTTGGAAAGGATTCCAGTGGAAGTGCATCGTACAGAAAAATCCATCCACAAGCCCTTGCCAGTGGAAGAGCTCTTGGCCTCATACACAAAATCTCACAGCTCCCTGAGGCTGCAGGGAATGAATCAAAAATTAGATTCCTTCTGAGCCATCTGTTTTCCTTTCCAATTTATGCTCTCAATGACATGACATAAGTCGTTTATTTCAAACTGTGACAGCTCGAAGGGACATTATGAAGTTGCAACTGTGAGAATGATACTGGAAGTATTAAGTTTATTTTGTGTTTTGTACAAGAAAGCACCAAAAATAGGTCTAACTGGTAAATTAAAGAGAGTCAGCAGGACTGTTTCTTACTGAGCGTATCAGTTTGCCAACCTGTTCAGTTAGGGTGAAGCATTATCTGTCAAGGTATTAAAGAAATCCATAGAAAATTGAATCAGGGTTGAAAGACCAAGATCTTATGAATGTGGTAGATAGAACAAGAGTCCAAAAAGTGTTGTCCATGAAGTTGGTTCTCAACATTATATTACGGCCAATAACCAAACATGAGGATATTTGCCCACCACTCTGCTGAACAAAAACATGGTCGGTGGAAGGTCTAATCATTAATGAGCATTAATCTAGTCTGGGCATGATATATTAGTCAATCTGTGCTCCAAAAATACTTTTTATTTACTGCACAGACAAATTGTACTATTTAACAGCACAAGGATGAAATGTAGATGGTTTTGTGATCTGGAAATAGAACATAGAACAGTATTCACAGGAACAAGCCCTTCAGTCCATGATATCAGAATTAACCATGATGCCAAATTAAATTAATCCAAAACCCTCTAAACACTTATTATTTATCTGTCTGTCTAAATGCCTCTTAAATATTGCTAACATATCTCCTTTCACCACCTCCCCTAGCTGTGTATTTCAGGCAGCTATTGCTCTCTGTTTAATAAAAGCTCGACTTCTGCAAATCTCCTTTAAATAGTTACCTTCTCACCATAATTCTGCCCCTCTAATATTTGATATTTTCACATTTCCACTCAGAGCAAAGACTACCCTAGCTATGCAATCAGGTCACCTCTCAACATCCAGAGAAAACAGTTCATGTTTGACCAACCCCTCCTTATACTTGATGCTCTCTTATCTGAGCAATATGCTGGTGAACCTTATTTTCTCCCTCTCCAAAGCCTGCACATCTTTCCATGAACACATCCATCAGAACTGCACATGATATTCCAAATGTGGCTGAATCAAAGTCTTGTGTAGCTGCAACATAACTTCCCAACTTTTACACTCGATGCCCTGACCAATAAAGGCAAGCACCCAATGCTCATTCTTTAACTCCCAATTTATAGTGTTTGGGGCAAAGACACTTTTTTTCCTTTATTTGCCCCTGTGTTCCCCAGTTTTAAATTTGTAAGTAAACTATTCACATGTAATTAAAGAGTCTATTCCAGGTTATTTGTATAGATTTTGATTTGGCAATGTAGAAATTACATCACTTTTTTTACATTGCTTCCTCCCTCCCCTCCACAAAAAAAAGGAGGGCACCATAATGTTTGGGACATTTTGCTTCACAGGTGTTTGTGATTCCTCATGTACAATTAATTGCTTCATTGGTGCAGATATAAGAAAGCTAGTCTTGCTTCTAAGCACCTTTGTACCTGCTATTTATCAACCTGGGGGCCAGAGTTGGGCAATGAAAGTCAAATAAGTTATTATGAAGGTGAAAAACAAAAATAAAAGAGTAAGAAACATCACCCAAACCATAGGATTACCAAAATCAACAGTTTAGAACATCATTAAGAATAAAGAGCGTACTGGTGACCTCAGTAATCACCAAGGGATTGGTATTCCAATGAAGATCTCCACTGCTGATGACAGAAGAATTCTCATCATAATGAAGAATAATCCCCAAATGTATGTCCAACGAATCTGAAACACTCTTCAGGAAGGAGGTGTGGATCAATGACTACTGTCTGCAGAAGACTTCATGAACAGAAATAAAGAGGCTACAGTGCAAGATGCAAACCATGGCAAAGGTAGTAGTCTCTAGATCTTGGGCAGTTCCTTTACGCCTCCACATTTTTCTCTTCCCATCACTCTGATACGGGTCTCATTAGTCCACAAGATCTTTTTTCCAGAAATCTGCAGGCTCTTTTAAATACTTCTTGGCAAACCAAAATCTGGCCATCGTTTCTGTGGCTAACTAATGGCTTTCATCTTGCAATGTCGTGAATAAAGGTCAAAGAAAGGAAAAAGGTGTCTTTGTCCCAACATTATGAAGGGCACTATATATATCTCTGTTGCCACTTTCAGGGAGCTAATGCACTTGCAGCCCAAGATCTCTTTCTATATCAGTTATCTTCAGAGATTTTCCATTTACTGTATACTTTCCCTTTATATTTAACCTCTCAAATTGCAATTTTATACTTGTTCAGATTAAATTACATCAGTCCATATTTCAAACTGATCAATATCCTGCTGTATTCATCATTATCCACAACTTCAAAACATGGCTATTTAGATTTGGTGACAATGAGTGAGAGAACACAATGCAACCAAGTTTTCAGGCTCCTTGCTCTATACGGACTCATCACTCTATTTTGTGCAACCCACCTACTGTGGTATCATCAACAAATTTGTAGATGGTGTTGTTGTATTGAGTTGTAGTTTTAAAGCAAGTAGAGTGGGGGCTAGGCAGCCCTCTGGTGCTCCAGTACTGATGGAGATAGTGGATGAGATGTTCTTGCCAGTTCGCACTGATTGGGGTCTGGAGATGAGCAAATCCAGGATCCAATTAGACAGTGAGCTATTGAGGCCCAAGACTTGGAGTTTGCTAATCAGCCAATAGAGAGCTTCTGGATGTATTCATCTTTGCCGTCCAGGTGTTCCAGAGCTTTATGTGGAGCCAGTGAGATGGCATCTGCCGTAGACGTGTTGCTGAGGTAGACAAATTGGAATAGATCCAGGTTGCTGCTCAGGCAAGAACTCATGTGCTTTGACAACATCCTCTCAAAACACTTCTTCATTGTGTCTGGTCACTGGCCAGTAGTCATTTGTATCCATAATCCAAGTGAGGCCTCACTATGCCTTATAAAGCCACATCACCCTTATATCCTATTCCTTGAGATATGAATCAAAAATTGCATCATCATCTTTATCATTGACTCAACCTGGAGTTAACTTTTAGGGTATTCTGCATAAAGACCCCAAGACCCCTTGGACCTCCAATTTATTAAAATTTTCTCCCCATCCAAATAATAGCCTGCTCTCTTATTTCTTCTATTAAAGTGCATGAGCATACGCTTTCCAACTGTATTTCATCTGCTACTTCTTTGCCTATTCTCTTAATCTAGGTTTCCCTCCATTTCCTCATCATTACCTAGTCCTCCACCTATGTTTTTATCATATGGAAACTTAGCCACAAAGCCATTTATTTTGTAATCCAAATCAGTAACACAGAACATTAAAAGATGTGGCCTCAAATAATCTTGGAGAGAAGCACACAAGTCTGCAGATGCAGTGATTGTAGTCAAATCGCAGAAATGGTGGAGGTACTCAGTGGGTTCCACAGTGTCTATCAGAGATAAAGATAGATTACCGGTGTTTCTGGGCTGAGCACTTCCTCAAGATATGAGTGAAAAAAGACAGGCATCTAAATTAAAGGCTGGGTAAAGGAAGAAGGAAGAATGGGAAGTGGAGGAGGACAGACCAGCAGGCAAAAGATGATCACTGAATATGATAAAAGGAAAAGTGAGAAATGAGTTGGTTCTATGGATGCAGTCTGGATGATTGCTTCATTGAGCACCTCTGTTCTATCTACCACACCAGCATGGATCTCCCAGTGGCCATCCATTTCAATTCCCTGTCCCATTCCCTTGCCGACATGTCTGTCCATGATCTCATGCACTGCCAGATGGACACCACCCTCAAATTGGAGGAACAACACCTCAGCTTCCATCTTGGCACCATCCAACTGGATGGCATAAACCACCCCCTCCCCCATGTAGGTCTACATTCCTATAGTTCTCTCTCTCTCTCTCACACACACACACACTCTCTCTCGCTCTTCCCTTTTTTCTCTGTCTCCTTTCACAGAGCCAAAACCAACTCCCACCTTTCCTCTTATCATATACAATTAACACCTTTTGTCTGTTGGTCTGTAGTCCTCCCCTTCCCATTCTTCCTCCTTTCTTTCCCCAGCCTTTAAAAGCCAAAGTAAAAGAGAGGGCATACAATGGAGCAAAATAAGTATGAAGATTCAGGACTGGGAAACTTTTAAAAACTTAGAGAAGACAATGAAAAAGGTGATTAGGAAGGAAAAGATGAATTATGAAATGAGGTCAGCAAGTAATATCAAAGAGGATACTAAAAGCTTTTTTAAATATATAAAGAGTAAAAGAGACACAAAAGCAGACATATGACTGATAGGAAATGATGCTGGAGGAACTGTAATGGGAGATGAAGAGATGGCAGAGGAACTGAATATATATTTTGGATCAATCTTCATCGTGGAAGACATTAGTAACTTATCAGACTCCTATGGCTTTCTCGGATGAGAAGTGAGTGCAGTCAAGATCACAAGAGAGAAGATACATGGGAAGCTAAATAGTCTACAGTAGATAATTCTTCGCAGACCAGATCGAATGCACCCTCGGGTTCTGAAGGAGGTAGCTGTTGAGATGGTGAGGCATTGGTAATAATCTTCCAGGAATCAATGGTTTTTGTGGACAATGATTGTGAAAGTCCCTCTTCTGTTTTACAAGACAGCAGAAAGACAATTATAGACCTATTAGCCTGATGTCAATGGTTGGTAAGCTTTTGGAGTCGATTGTCAAGGTTGAAGTTATGGAATAGCTGGAAGTGCATGAAAAGATAGGCACAAGCCATCATGATTTCCTTAAAGGAATTCATGCCTGAAAACCCTATTGTCATTTTTTGAGGAGATTACAAGTAGGACAGACTCGGGAGATGTGAATTGGAACTTTCAAAAGGCCTTCAACAAGATGCCAGACACAAGGCTGCTAAACAAGATGAGAGTCCATGTTATTACAGGAAGAATATGAGCATGGGTAGAGCATTGCTGATCACCAGGAACCAGAAGGTGGGAATAAAGGGATCCATTCTGCTTGGTAACTGGTTACCAGTGGACTTCAGCAAGGGCCAGTGTTGGGGCCATTTCTTTTTACATTGTATATTAATGATTTAGAGTATGGAATAAAAGGCTTCATGACTAAATTTGCAGATGATACCAAAATAGTTGGTAGGGGAGATGGTGCTGAGAATATCAAAAGGCCACAGAGACATGGATAGATGAGGAGAATGGGCAAAGAGGTGGCAGATTGTGATGGTGTAATGGGGGGCATATTATACTGACTGCTTGCTATTGGCTATGGCTGTAGAGATACTCCACCCTACTGGTATGCTTTCCCACTGGCCAGTTTAGTGCTGGTTATCTTTGGCTTGGCTTCGCGGACGAAGATTTATGGAGGGGGTAAAAAGTCCACGTCAGCTGCAGGCTCGTTTGTGGCTGACAAGTCCGATGCGGGACAGGCAGACACGATTGCAGCGGTTGCAGGGGAAAATTGGTTGGTTGGGGTTGGGTGTTGGGTTTTTCCTCCTTTGCCTTTTGTCAGTGAGGTGGGCTCTGCGGTCTTCTTCAAAGGAGGTTGCTGCCCACCAAACTGTGAGGCGCCAAGATGCACGGTTTGAGGCGTTATCAGCCCACTGGCGGTGGTCAATGTGGCAGGCACCAAGAGATTTCTTTAGGCAGTCCTTGTACCTTTTCTTTGGTGCACCTCTGTCACGGTGGCCAGTGGAGAGCTCGCCATATAACACGATCTTGGGAAGGCGATGGTCCTCCATTCTGGAGACGTGACCCATCCAGCGCAGCTGGATCTTCAGCAGCGTGGACTCGATGCTGTCGACCTCTGCCATCTCGAGTACTTCGACGTTAGGGATGTAAGCGCTCCAATGGATGTTGAGGATGGAGCGGAGACAACGCTGGTTATAGTCAGTTAGTAAAAGCCCAGTATTAGTATAAACCTTGTCTGGTCTATATCTATGGCATATCACAGATGACATACAATGTTGGAAAGTGTATGGTCATGCACTTTAGTAGAAGATATAGATGAGCAGATTGTTATTTAAATGGGGATAAAATTCAAAATTCCTAAGTGCAAAGGTCTTGGGAGTCCTTGTGCAGGATACAACAAATGTTGACCTCCAGGTTTAGCCGGAGGTGCAAAAGGTGAATACAATGTTGGCATTCATTTCTAGAGGAATAGCATACAAGACCAGGGATGTGATGTTGAGGCTTTATAAAGCACTGTTGAGACCTCACTTGGAGTACTGTGTGTAAGGCACGACCAGTAACCACAGAGACAAGCTGAGGTAACAATATGCTTTAATACACAGAAGAACCTTGCTGGCTTGGATCCCAGGATAGGAATGGCAGCAAGGGAAAGGTGGCTCGACCTTTATGGCCCAGGATCATGGGGGAGGAGTCATCCGTGGGCAGGACAGCTCCATATATACAACTGACAATGACAACTATATACAATGGAGGAAACATATCACCACACTGTGTACAATTTTTGGTGCTTTATTTGAGAAAAGACGAGCTAGCATTGGAGAGGGTTCAGAGATTTACTAGAATTATACCAGGAATGAAAGGGTTAGCATATGAAGAATAATTGTCAGCTCTTGGACTGAATTCGTTGGAGTACAGAAGGTTGAGAGGATACTTCATTGAGGCATTTCGAATGCTGAAAGTTCTGGATCGAGTAGATGTGGCAAGCATGTTTCATTTTAGGACAAGAGGGAATAACCTCAGGAAAAAAGAGCATAAATTTAAAACAGAGATGTGGAAAATATTCTTTAGTCAGAGAGTCGTAAGTCTGTGGAAGTGAAATTGTTGGGTACATTTAAGGCAGAGATTGACAGGTATTTGATTAGTCAAAAGATCAACGGTTACAGACAGAAATCCAGCAAGTGGGACTGACTAGGTGGATGGATCAGCTTATGATTAGAATGGCGGAGCATTCTCGATGACTCAATGGGCCATATATTATGTATCCTATATCATGTTACCTTGTAATCTTGTGAATTCAGTCACTTTTCTTTGTTACCCATACCTTGAGGAAGGGCTCAGGCCCAAAACATCAGTAATATATCTTTACCTTCTTTGGACCAAGTGAGTTACTCCAGAATTGGTGTTTGACCCTGAATAATCCTCTTCAATAACTCCCTCCTTCTGATGCAAGGCTCACTGGCCTTTCATTTCCTGGTTTTTCCATATTGCTATTCTAAAACAAGGAAACAACACTGGCCATTCTCCAATCCACTGGACTTCACCTGTGGCTAAAGAGGATACAATAGTCAAGGCCCCAGCAGCATTTCTTGTCTCCCTCAATAATGTCGGTTAGATTCTATCAGTCCCTGGAGACATATCCACCTTAGTATTCTTCAAAAGGCGCAAAAACCACCTCCTTCTTGATTGGACAACAATTACTCTTCCATCTGTTGTTTTAAGGAAATATGTTTAGGATGATTTTCAACACAGGCAAGTTTGAAACAAGATGTTCTGAAATGACGCTAGAATCAGTGGTTTTCAATTTTTTTCTTTCCACTCACATGGGGGAAAAAAAGGTTGAGAACCATTGCTCTAGACACAACTGTTACTGAAATATCTTGCTTGAGAAAAATAACACAAGGGTGAAGAATGGCAAGGTTCAACCAGATAGAACTCGACTCTTCCCCTTGGTATTCAATGTCATCATTAAGTTGACTTCCTCTTTCCACATTTGTGGGTGCAAAAATGGCCAAAATTGGGGAAAGTACAGGTATCTTTATGGGTTGAAAAAGTTAAATAGCAACAGATATAAAGGAGGGGATGATTTGAAAGCACAATGTTACTGAACTTAGAGCCAAAGTAAGTCACCAGGCCCAGGAGGAAGAATGAAGGGGGCATTTGATGTCCAGTGATTTTTTTCCACAGGTTGCCAAGACCAGATATGATCATTGTGTGAAATGGTGCTAATCACTTCACCCTAGACAACCATGCCCTCATTTCTCCTCCTTAAAATTCTTCATCTTTAACTTTTTTTTTCAAAGTTCCTATTACTTTTGGTACTTAAGGTTTGACATTTAGATTTTATTGCACAATTCTTCTACAAAGTTCTTTAGGCTTTTTAGTTACATGCTACATATAAGTTCTGTGTTAATCTGTTCTTTTAGCAGAAAAAGATGATCCAGACTTACCTGATGTAATTCATTTCCCATTTTCAGTCAAGGTGATCTGACTGAATCTTGTCCTCATCAATTGTAGTCATGCCATGCATCTTTGTTGTTCACACTGTTCAGCTATGGCTCTATGGTGGATAATGTGCAATCTATCTTTTAGTGGACAGTGGTGAGCTAAATGAGTCTAACTTGAAGAATAATCTATCAAACCAGTGGAATACCTTCCATTATAGCACTCTTGTACCTCAAGAGAAACAATGGATTTGCAATTTTGACCATAATGAATCATGATTCAATCCTGCAAATATAGTTGATGGTGACTGAAATCACAAGAGATTTGGCCATCCTTGGCGAAGCTAGTTGTGCTCCCACCTCACCTTGTTTGAATGGAACTTCCATTCAGACAGTCCTTGCCTGTCTTGCTTTTTATAGGCCACCTACTCCCTAATTTCCTAGGCCTTGATAATTTGTCTTTGATTCCCCATTGTCACCTGGCAGTCATTTCTCTGCCATACATAGAAAAAGAAAATGAGAGGAGAATTTTCCTTCCTTTACTTCTTGAGTAAATTTCTTCCTTTCACAAAATGGCTTTCAACAGAAGAAATGACTGGAGGTTCAATTTTTGGAGTGACTACTAGATGGCCTGATAAATATAAGCAGTTCTGTAAAGTTTCTAATCGTTACAAAAGATCATAATGTTAAATCTTTTTGGATATTTCTATTTAAATTTAAATTTAGACATTCAGCATGGTAACAGGCCCTTCAGGCCAATGAGCTCCTGCCTCCCAAATACACCAGTTAAAATACAAACTCTATGTTTTTAAAGGGTGGGTGGAAACCGGAGGAAACCCATGCTGACACAGTGAGAACGTACAAACTCCTTGCAGACAGTGCGGGATTTGAACCTGAGGTGCTGGTGTTTTAGTAGTGTTGCACTAACTGCTATGCAAATGATGCTACCGAAATTGTAATTATATTATTACCTGTTTCACTACATTGGAAATAACATAGAAAAGCAATATGCTTTTCCCAACAGGAAATTAATGTTTAATTGGATTAGTGATTTATTGCATTCTCCTGGAGACCCTCTGAAATGCCAGTGTTGCTGAGACAAAAGTTGATGAGGAAATGTAATAATTTAACACGATGTAGTTTTAAATTACCATCATCCGTCAAAGCATCATTATATCTGCAATAATTCAAATGATGAAAGAAAGCAATGATATTTGAAACAGCTTATAAATTTAGTGCAAAAATAAGTTAGTATATGGGGAGGGCAAGGGAGGGGAATGAGTAATTTTATTGGGAATCAAAGTTTTTTAGATGAACATGGATGAAATCAGTAAGTGTAAAAATAATACCTTCTGTATGAAACTGTTAAAAAATGCTGTAGATTTGAAGAATAAATGGGCAATATACCTATTGCATGAAAGACCACAAACCAGAGAATGAGGTAGTTGAAACTTCTGCTCCAATATTATACAGGAATTTTCTCAGGATAGGAGATAACCTGTTTCCATTCCAGTCCTATGGGCTGAGTTTATTATTAAGACCAACGTGAGCCTGCAGATTTTGCCACAGGGAGGACAGGAAGTATTTGGAAGGATGGTAAGTGGTTCAAGAGGTGGTACACTTAATTTGCAGGGCTTCTATGTCCTTCCAGTATATGGGATTAAGATGGTCAGTCATTCCAACTGTTCTGGGCTTCCCAGAAATCAGTGGGGATGTTGCATGTTTGGCAAGGAGTCTTTCAGAATATCCTTGAATATTTTTTTCATCTGCCACTTGGTGATATCATCCCATGCGAGAACTTGAAATAGAGTGTCTGTAATTGACTATATGAGTAATGAGGTCTAACCAATGGAACTGATGAGATATAATTAGAGTCTTCACATTGGGGATGTTAGCTTGGAGCAGAACACCTACATTTTGGTGCTAGTTGGAACTTAGAGTTAGGTCAGAGATCAGCAATCATTTAATTACATGTTGAAACTCAGTCAAAGGAGTAAAAGATCTGCATCTGACCCAAATTTTCTATCTTGTTTTGGAGCCAGAATTTTTTTCATGAAAGAAATAGGTTTGGGGTTCATTTGTTCATGTAACATACATGATTAACTTTTGCCTGCCGTAAAGCAGATAAAGAGTCACCATTACTATCACCTTGTGCCTCTCACAATATGAGAGAAAAAGAAGCAAAAGAGAGTCCCTTCAGCATCACTGAATGACCTCTGATTCACCTCCAGTGCTCTGACAGCCTCCACAAATGCACAGATTCCTGTTCATTGACAACCTAAGCTCCAGATCCAAAACCCTGACAGTCACGAAACCTTCAGTGCCCAAGCCAGTTGGAAGCCTTTCTTTCCCCCAGCAACCTCTTGAATCCTGGCTCCGATATATGGTTCCCATGAGCCAGTGTCCAGAAGCCCACAGCCTGTGTGGCCTGTGCGGGCCCCTCGATCGTAAGTCACCCACATTCAATACCGCCAATATATAATAAGGAAAATCAAACTGACTAAAGTCGAATCATTTTAACTTCATAATATGTTCACAGAGTCACCTTTGTCAAGATCATTCAACAAAAGTTTCCATTTCCCTACTTATAGCAATTTGGTTAGACTGGACTCGATCAATAAAGGAGCTCTCAGCCAGGCCAGAGCTAAGATTCAGATGGAGAACAAAGCCCCTTGAATAAGGGAGGTGTGGGATAAAATTCAAAGGGGAATGGATCAGGAAGAAGAGTGCTTGACTGATCTGGAGTAGTATGAGATTCAAAATTTGATCCTTAACTTCAGCTTCATTGCTGGGGATCTTTACAAAAAAAAACTCAGTCTTTCAGTGTACTAAGATCAAAATGTTTTTATCATTTCTGAAATGTTTTTGCTCAGAAAACTCAGGTCAGAAAGTTAATATTTTTTCCATTTCTTTAGGTCCCAATAAAGTGGGTGATCAAAAACAGCAAAGAATCCCCAGACGGACCCACCCCCTGAAAATGGTAAATACACCCGAAGACAGCACGTACTACAATATCATTCATGTAAGTCCATGACCAGCTCAACTATTTATTCACATCTTGTTTTTGTGAGGGTATCCATTGAAATTACAGTGAGTCACACTATGGGCATGATGGTGTTAAAACCAACTGGAGCTTATTGGCACTTAACATTTCAAAACATGAGCTCTAAAAAATAAACAATTAAGCAGCTGGAGAGACACCTGACAAAGAGATTTAATAAGGCCATCAGCAGATTTGAATTCTGATGCTTTCTGTATTGTTCTAAATTTCAAAATTCTCCATGGAATAATGTGGCAGGTGGTGAAGTAGTTTTGCCCATCTCAAACCTGCTGCACAGATCCATTATCCCAGTCTTTGGAATTCAGCACAAATGGAAAATGAAGCAGTCCTAAGAATGGGCCAAGCAATACAATATAGACTCTGGGGGGCAGGAAGCCATGTCAATGTGATGTGTTCACAGAGAGTCTTCTGATCTGAATGTCATCAATGAACATTGTCTGCGCTTGGCTAGGAAAATTACGATTAAATTATCTCAAGAGCTGCACCCACAACTCCAGCAACATAGAGCATAGAACCTTACAGCACAGTACACACCCTAAATTCCTCAATGTTGTGCTAATCTACATATTCCTACCAAAAAACATCTCTACCTTGTAAACCGACCAACTCCCTCGACTACACTTCCTCACACCCAATCCCCTGCAAGGATTCTATTCTCTTTTCGCAATTTCTCCATCCCTGCTGCATCTGTTCCCAAGATGAGGTATTTCAATTCAGATCATCTTCCACAAATGTGGCTTCCCCTCCACCACCTTCAACTCAGTCCTGTCCCACATCACCTCCATTTTCTGCTCATCTGCTCTGGCTCCCTTTACCCATAGATGCAACAAACACAGGATTCCTCATGTCCTTACCTACCATCCCACAAGCTTTCGCAACCAACACATTATCCTCCAGAATTTATGGTATTGCAACAGGATCCCACTACCAAACATATCTTCCCCTCTCCTCCCCTCCTTCCCTTCCATGGAGACACCCTTGTGCACTCATCGCTCCCTCCCACTCCCACCCCCCCCCCCCCACGGCACCTTCCCTTTTGGTCGCAGAAGGTTCCACAAGTGCCTACACCTTCTCCCTCACTGCAGTTTGAGGCCTCAAACAGGCATTTTTAATTGAGGCAACACTTTACTTGTGTATCCGTAGGAGTGATTTACTTTATTCAGTGCTCGTTTTGTGGCCTTTTCTGCATCAGAGAGACTGGGTGCAGACTGGAAGATCGCTTCACTGAGCACCTTCACTCTGTCCGCATTAGTGACAGGGACCTCCCACTGACCAACTAATTCAGTCTGTGTCCAACTCCCATACTCACATGTCTGTCTATGGCCTCATGTCCCAAGACCAACTTTAAATTGGAGGAACACCACCTGATTTTCCATCTGGGCACTCTCCAGCCGGATGGCATTAACATCAACGTCTCTGATTTCTGATAACCTATTCTCCATTCTCCATTCTCTCTTCTTTCCCTTCCCCCTGTCTCCATTCCTCAGCTCTCCACCCTTTCCCTTTCTATTCCCCTAACCATCCATCCTCCCCCTGCTTGCTGATGTGCCCCCCCTTCACCTTTTTGTTTGGACACCTGCCAACATTTTTTCATACCTTGATTAAGGGATCAAACCCAAAACGTTGGTTACATATCTTTAGCTTTGCCGTATAAAGTACTGTGACAGAGTATATACATATGCCCCTGGGAAAGGTTTGTTAGAATTGGTCACATGCAAACACTTTAAAATAGATCTTATTTGAAATGCTGGAGCTAGGCTAGACATAGTGGCTTCTCACACCTTTTTGCAAGAGCTTTGAAGAGTGCTCAAGTAACATCACTAATGGATTATTGTTTACCAAGGCCACAGATGAAAGAGTAGGCTGGAGCCTCTGCTGTCTGAAAGGAGAATTTGCCGTTGTTTTGTAAGCCGAGAGAGTCAAACAGGCTTTCTCTCAGTCTGTGTGTGTGTGTGTGTGTGTGTGTGTGTGTGTGTGTGTGTGTGTGTGTGTGTGTGTGTATGTGTGTGTGTGTGTGTGTGTATGTGAGAGAGAGAGAGAGAGAGAGAGAGAGAGAGAGAGAGAGACACACACAAATCACTTGTACAGGGTTGAACAGGGCAAGCTGACTAGAAGCCCAGTGTGGAAGATGCCTAGTCACAGTCCTTGTGGTTCATGCAAGAGGACCTGCTGTCTAATGTTTCACTTGGAATAAGTGAAACAGAAAGGAACTCTGTGATGACATGAAAGAAAGAGGTTATCATCTGGAGAACCCTAAAAGGGACAAGTTTCATCAGCAAGACACTGAGGTGACTAATGAAAGTACCTCAGTTCTAGGTGTCTTGGAACAACACATCTCTCTCTGAAAACCAACAAGAACCTTCCTGAGCGGTAACCATTTATCTTTCGAGCACCAAAGCCTGGTGAACTTTATAAATGTTAAATTCTGTGCACAGTATAAGAATTGCCTGCAACCAGTGAACTTGGAGGAATGAGAAGTGAGACTGGACTGTGAACCAAATAACTTTTTTGAATTTACACACACGTTTACATGCACATGCATTTAGAATTAGAAAGGGGATTAAGTTAGTTTAGGTTGTTAATAATAGATAAGTTAAAGTTTGATTCTTTTTTTATGTTTAAAGATAATTAAAAGCAACTTTTGTTTAAGTAACCATTTGTCTTGGTGAATGTCTACTACTGCTGGCTTTATGGGTTTTCTGGGCTCGTAGCAGTACACTGTTGGACCTGCTGAGTTTCTCAATTATTGTGTTTTTATTCAAAACCCTCTATCTTCCTTTCCTCCATGTGCATGTCCAAGAGTCTTTTAAATGCCCCTAATGTTTCAGCTTCCACCACCACCCGTGGCAAAACATTCCAGGCACTCAAACTCTGTGTAAAAGAAACCTGCCCGTGATGCCTCGGCTAAACCTTCCTCCCTTAACTTTCACGGAAGCACAGTTTTGCAGTACTGGTGACTATGGAGCTAACCGTAACTGCCTGATGTTCCTGGTTTCAGTTTGCCCAGGCTGGTACTAGAGAGATTTTCAACATTTTGCACAATTTCTTTTTCACTTTTACCTCTGTTCATCTCTCTATTCAAAGAGAGGCAACTTTATTGAATGCCCTCTCTTTTCAGTCAAATGTGGGTGAACGTTGTAAGGACTGTCTTAGAGAGATGACCCATCTAATTGTTGTAGGTTCCAAAGAAGCTCCTCAGCTTCATCTGTCTATTGGATCTCCCCATTAAAAGATGTAGGATATTTTTGGGTACAGCACACAAAGCAACTTGACATTATCTTACACTAAGCCACCAGCTTGATTGGTATCCCATTAGCTACCCTACTCATCACTTCCCTTCGTCATCAACGGACAGTGGCTGCAATATGTACCATTTCCAACATCTCCTAAACCCACAGCCTCCACCACAAATAAGGAAAAGGGGAGCAGACACATGGGAAGACCGGCACCTGCAGACTCCATTTCAAGTCAATGCATTCTGAACTGAAAATATGTCACCAGCCTTCCATCACAGTTTGGTTTAGGTCTAACACCACTGTGGAACAGGACCTTCACTAGAAGGACTACAATGTTTCCAGATAATGGCTCAGCAAAATCGCAGGAACAAGAAGTCTAAAGAACCCTGAGGTTGCTGCACAGGGAGATAAGATGGTGAAGGAGGCCAATAAATATTTGTCACCATTAGCTGCGGCAGAGAATACAAGAGCAGAAAGATTACACACAACTTTACAATACATGGAATAGATCACAGTTGGAGTACTGATCACATTTCTGGTCATCCCACCACAGGAAAGATGCAGCTTCACTGGAGAGAATGCAGATGAAATTCACCAGGATACTTCCTGGGATGGGGGTTTTGGGCATCTCTCTAAATTATTTGATGAGAATGTAGATTTGTTTTCTCAGTACAGGTAATCCCTGACTTACGACCGTAATTAGGACTGAAGGATTGGTTGTATCTCAAAATGGACACAGGTCAGAATTTTACCCCAATTGCATAGAGTACTGAAGTTTTAAAGCAAACATTTTAATCAAATCTCTTTTCATTGTAGATTTGATGATAACTTAAGGTTTCCTGAAGTTGTTGATCAACCTTGGATAATCTTTCCACAATCTGGTGCATGCTTACCTTGTTAGTCGGTGTTCCAGGGTCCCAGAGTCCATAGGCTCAGCACGACCATCTTGATTCCGCATGCACATGTGGAATCGAGATGTCTGCACCCAGCCTAAGGATCCCGGGTTGCCGACAAACAAGGTAAGTATGCACATTTTGGCTGTTACATGCCCTGTATTCCTGTTATAGTTTGTTAAATACAACATAATCCATGTAAATGGTATATTTTTTCTTCATATTTAAAAAAAATTGATCTTATAAGTCTCATAAGTCGCAAGTTCAGGGATTACCTGTTTGTTGGGTGTCTTGCAGCTCACTGCCTGAAATATAGAAACAATGTGCCTGGAAGAGATGAAAGATTCCAACCTAAAACATTGACCATTTGATAACTTATGACTTATATGGCCATGGGACAGGTGTTGGGAGGTAGAATTAAATTTTAACTGGTGTGGATGCAGTGGCCAGAGTTACTTTCTCAGTGATTCCATCAACCAACCATTCTTACTATGGGAATAACTCTATGTACAGCAGGTCTCATCATTGTTATAACTATCTCTCACCTGACCTGAACCCCCCCCCTCCCCCCCACCCCGACCTAACACTGAGCCTCCTCACTCGTTCACCACCAATCTGCCTATATTTTCTTCTTGGCTTTGCGTTCAAGAAAAAAAGCTGCTTACTTGAAAGGCCATCAGTCTGTCAACCAGACTGACTGCAACTGGGACATGGGGTCCTAGAGTTCTGCAGGATGTTTGTAAAACCCAATTGTCTGCATCTCCTAGCCTTAAACAGCCACCATCTTATGCAAGCAAAATAAAATCCAGAATATCTTCAAAATTTGGCGTTAAGTTCCAGACTACGCAAAATGAAAGAAGACTTAAATATCCACATCCATATCAGTTCTTTTCACCTATGCAGCTAATCCAGCATCTAGAGAATTTCACAAAATAATATTCACTTTGACAAATATGTATTTACCATGGTGTCTCCAAGCTCCATTTCGTCAGCTATTGGCAAGAACCAATATTAACTTAACAGTGGAGTTATTATTGAATAAAAATATTTGCTCAAAGCATTCAAAGCCACTTTAAGTTAAGCAAAGTGTATATTTACGTAATTTCCTTAAAATCATTTCAAGAGAAGCTTAACAGAAGCTGACATCAGCTAAGAACAAAATCCTTTTTCATTTTCAAGAAAATATATGTGAACTTAAAGAATTACAATGTTAACTCTTTTAGAAAACCTACAGCACAATACAGGCCCTTCAGCCCATAAAGTTGTGCTAAAAAATGTCCCTACCTAAGAAATTACTAGGCTTTCCCATAGCCTCTATTTTTCTAAGCTCCATTTATCTCTCCAAATGTCTCATAAAAGATTCTATCATATCCATCTCCATCATTGTTGCTGGCACCCTATTCCTCGCACTTATCACAGCCTGCATTAAAAAAAATACCCCTGACATCTCCTCTGTACCTACTCCCCAGCACCATAAACCTGCGTCATCTTGTGGCAACCATTTTAGCCCTGGAAAAAAGCCTCTGACTGGGATGTGGTTGAAGTTGTATAAGTCACTGGTGAGGAAACATTTGGAATATTGTGTGAGGTTTTGGTCACCGAATTATAGGGAGGATATAAACACAATAGAGAGATTACAGAGGAGATTTACAAAAATGTTTTCTGGGTTTCAGAATTTGAGTTACAGGGAAAGGTTGAGCAGGCTGAGACTTTATTCTCTAAAGCACAGAAGATTGAGGAGTGATTTGATAGAGGTATTTAAAATTATGAGGGGGACAGATAGAGTCAATGTGGACAGGTTTTTTTCCATTGAGAGTAGGGGAGATTCAAACAAGAGGACATGGATTGAGATTGAAGGGGGAAAGGTTTAGGGGAATCAAGAGGGGGAATTTCTTCACTCAGAAGGTGGTGGGTGTGTGGAATGAGCTTCCGGCAAAAGTGGTAGATGTAGGTTCAATTTTAATATTTAAGGAAAAGTTGGATAGGTATATGGACAAGGGAGGTGTGGAGGATCATGGGTCAGGTGCGTGTCAATGGAACTAGGTGGGAGTAGGTGTTCAGCATGGACAAGAAGGGCCAAACTGGCCTGTTTCTGTGCTGTAATTGATAGATGGTTATATGGTTATATTCACACGATCAATGCCTCTCATGATCTTAACTATCTCTATCAGGTCACCTCTCATCCTCCACCGCTCCAAGGAGAAAAGGCTGAGTTCACTCAACCTGTTTTCATAAGGGATGTTCCCTAATCCAGGCAACATCCTTGTAAATCTCGTCTTCCCCCTTTCTATGACTTCCATATCCTTCTAGTAGTGAGATGACCAGAACTGAGCACAGTAAACCAAGGGTCCTGCATTACCTCTCCTAAATTCAGTTCCATGATTAATGAAGGCCAATACACCACATGCTTTCTTAGCCACAGAGTCAACCTGCGCAGCTGCTTTGAGCGTCCTATGGACTCAGACCCCAAGATACTTCTGATGCTGCACACAGCCAAGATTCTTACCATTTAAATATATCTGCCATTATATTTGACCTACCAAAATAATCCACTTCACACCTATCTGGGTTGAACTCCATCTGCCATTTCTTAGCCCAGTTTTACATCCTATCAATGTCCCACTGTAACCTCTGACAGCCCTCCACACCATCCACAACACCCCCAACCTTTGTGTCATCAGCAAACTTACTAACTCATCCCTCCACTTCCTCATCCAGGTCATTTATAAAAATCATAAAGAGTAAGGGTCCCAGAATAGATCCCTGAGGACCACCACTGGTCACTGTTCTCCATGCAGAATATGACCCATCTACAACCAATCTTTGCCTTCTGTGGACAAGCCAGTTCCAGTTCCACAAAGCAATGTCTCCTTGGATACCATGCCTCCTTACTTTCTCAATAAGCCTTGCATGGGGAACCTTATCAAATACCTTGCTGAAATCCATATACACTACATCCGCTGCTCTTCCTTCATCAATGTGTTTAGACACATCCTCAAAAAATTCAATCAGGCTCCTAATGCATGAACTACCCTTGACAAAGTTATGCTGGCCCTTCCTAATTATATAATATCTCTCCAAATGTTCATAAATCCTGCCTCTCAGGATCTTCTCCATCAACTTACCAACCACTGAAGTAAAGCCCACTGGTCTATAATTTCCTAGGATATCCCTACTCCCTTTCTTGAATAAAGAAACCACATCTGCAACCCTCCAATCCTCCAGAACCTCTCCCATCCCCATTGATGATCATCACCAGAGGCTCAGAATTTTCCTCCCTCACCTCCCACAGTAGCGTGGGGTTAAATGTCATCCGGTCCTGGTGACTTATCCAACATGATGTTTTCCAAAAGCTCCAGCACATCCTTTCTCTTGATATTACTCAAGCTTCTCAGTCTGTGGCAAGTCATCACTACAATCACTCAAGATCCTTTTCCATAGTGAATACTTAAGTAAAGGATTCATTAAGTACTTTTGTGATTTCCTCCGGTTCCATACACTCTTCCCCATTGCCATACTTGATAGGTCCTATTCTTTAACGTCTTATCCTCTTGCTCTTCACATACTTGTAGAATGCCTTGGGGTTTTCCTTAATCCTGCCCACCAAGGCCTTCTCATGGCCCCTTCTGGCTATCCTAATTTCCTTTTTAAGCTCCTTCCTTATAATCTTCTAGCTCACTGAACCTTTTGTAAGCTTCTCGACTAGATTTTCTACACCATGGTTCCTGTACTCTACTATGACTTCCCTGGCTTATTGGATAGTACATATGCAGTACTCCACACAAATATCCCTTAAACATTTGCCACATTTCTTCTGTAATTTTTCCCTGAGAACATCTGTTCCCAATTTAAGCTTCCAATTTCATGCCTGATGGCCTCATAATTCCCTTTACTCTAATTAAATGCTTTTTCTAACTTGTCTGTTCCTATCTCTCTCCAATGATCACTATCTCCAAAATGCTCCCTGACTGAGAGATCTGACACCTGGCCAGGTTCATATCTGGACTACGGGTTTTTTGCTTAACAAAAGTGTTGCAACATTCTCAGACACCTGAAATCTTGCTCTCTGAACATTACAATTAACATTTCTCAACACAGTCACAAAATCCTGGACTTATGGAAACTCATGCCTGTTGTGACAATATCAGATAAGGGGGAACAGGAGCATGGATACTACAAGGGATCTTTGGGTTGCAGATTTTCCCACCCATCTGGTCTGCTGATCAGGTTGGTTGATCCAAGTGAAACAAGAGAGTCTGCAGATTCTGTGATTGTAGTTAATACACAAAATTGCTGGTGAAACTCAGCAGGTCTCACAGTGTCAAAAGGAAGTAGATACATAACCGACGTTTTGGTCCCAAACCTTTTGTCAAGGTATGATCAAAAAGCAGGCAGAGGCAGGCACCCAAATAAAAGGTGGGGGGGGGGGGTGGGGAGAAGGGAAAAAGGGTCAGAGGAGGAGCATAAGCCAACAGCCAAAAGGCCATAGGTGGACATGGATAGGACAGGAGAGAAAATGTGAGAATTGGTCATGAGAAGGGAATAGCTCTGTGAATTCACGGCTGGAGGAAGAGAGATGGGGAAGAGAGAGAGAGAGAGAGAGAGAGAGAGAGAGAGAGAGAGAGAGATGATTGGAGAGTGCCTAGATGGAATATGAGGTGTTGTTCCTCCAATTTGTGGATGGTTTCAATTTGGCAGTGCATAAGACCATTGGTAGACATGTTGACAAGGGAATGAGACAGGGCCCTGAAATAGACTGCCACTAGGAGATCCCTGCTATTACAGCAGGCAAAGCAAAGGTGCTCAATGAAGCGATCTCCCAACCTGCATTCAGTCTCTTTGATGTAGAAGATACGACAATGGGAACACCAGATGCAGTACAACTGCAGATTCACAAGTGGTGTTCCTTCACTTTGGGGCTTAGAATGGAGCTGAAAGAGCAGATGTGGGTGCAAGTGTAGCATTACAGGCGTAAGTACAAAAGGATGATTGCCAAAAAAGGACAGGGAAGTCACGGAAGTAGTGGTCCTTGTGGAAGGCAGAGAGAGGAGGAGAGGGGAAGATGTGTCTGATGGAGAGAGCACAATGTATGTGGCAGAAATGGCAAACGATGATATGTTAAATGTGGAGGCTGGTGGGTAAGGACAAGAGTATTCCTGTCCTTGTTGCATCTGGGTGAGGGCCAAGTTGATGGTATTAGAGGGGAAGCCATTTTTTTGATCTCACAATGTAGGAATTACAAGAAACGAATGAAATCTTTAGAGAGGACAGTGGGTGAAGATGAATATTTGAGGTAGCTGTTGAAGTTGGTGAGTTTATCTGTCAAGAATTGGTTTCTCAAGATAGAGACAAGAAAAGGGAGTAAGTTGTAAGAGATGGACCAAGTGAATTTGAGGTCTATGTGGAAGTTGGCAGCAAAGTGAATATAATTGACAAACGTAGTTGAGGTATTACCAATGTAGTCATTAATGCAGCAAATGAAGAGTTCAGGGTCTTGCTTGTGTAGGCTTATAGCATGAATGGCTTCACATAGCCAATAAAAAGGCAGGCATTGGGCCCATGTAGGTACTTATGGCTATCCCTTTGACTTGGAGAAAGTGGGATGAGTTATTTAGTTATTCAGCTAGCTGGAGGGGGGTGGTGGTGGAGAGGGACTAGTTGGGTCTATTGTTGAGGAAGAAACAAAGGGATTTGAGGCCTTTGGTATTGTGGTTGAGATGTATAGACATTGGATGTCCATGGTGAAGATAAGATGATTGAGTTCAAGGAAATGGAAGTTGTTGAAGTGATATAGAGCAAGTGGGATATCACAGATGTAGGTAGAGAGGGATGGAGCAGTAGGACAAAACTGAGTGCAAGGAAGAAGATACCAGGTCAGTGGGCAGGAGCACCTGTAATGGTATACTTGCACCCACATTTCCTCTATTGGGACAATTGGGTTTGTGGATCTTGGATAGGAGATAGAATCAAGACGTGATTGGAGACCTTTACTGATGGTAGTAGCAAGAACAGAGTGTGTGCTGGGTGGTGTAGATCCTTGATGTTTGATGCTTATTGACCTGATGTAATGTATGAAATGGTGGCTTAATTATTTCAAGAGTTAAATAAGAGATGTCTGAGAGTTTTATCTGGCCTCAGCAAGGTAGAGGTCAATACTTCAATCCACAACAGTACTACCTTTGTCTACAAGTTTGATAATGAGGTAGAGATTGGTGCAGATAGAATGGAGAGTGGGGTAAGAGGAGAATAAGTGAGGGGAGTGGTGAAGTTGAGACAGGTAATATCTCAACAGCAGTTGAAAATATAAAAATCCAAAGCTGGCAGAAAGCCGTAGAAAGTATCCAAGAGGAAGAACTTTTAAGATGTTTTTTTTAATCTGCTGGTGTACAGAACATGATGCCCTTACATCACAATTTCCATCCATAACTTATTTCGATATGAAACTTCTCAGCAAAATTAAATATTTTGAGCAAGCTCATGAGATTCACAAATCTGTCTTTATCTTTATTATTAAGGAACTTGCCATCTTTTCTCCAGTTTAAGTCAACACTTAAATACTAGGTATCTGGATTGGTAACATTGTGTTGAATAATATCCCCCTGCAACATAGTAAATACTAATGTGCATATAAAAATCAGTAATTAACAAAGATAATTAATATCCTGGGTGGAATTTACAAATGGATAACCACACCAAATGAGATGAGCTCCGAGTAGAGAATAATGTAATGAGTAATAAGAGCTTATTGTCATGTACATAAGTGCAATGTAAAGATGTACCACAATTCTTGCTTGCTGCAGCCAAACAGACTATTACAGATAAACCAACTACAAGAATATTCATTAACTTTCCACAATGTGCAAGGCAGAAAAAAGATAATAAATGTAAAAGGATAGGTAAATATTTACAGTTGCAGTTAGTGCAAGAAAAAAAATTGTTTCAATCGCACAGAAACATATTTAGATGGTCCTAGACTAGTTTATAGTTAGGAGAAGGAAGTTTAAGAACCTATTTGCTGTTGGATTAAAACTGTTCCTGAATCTGGACTTCAGGCTTCTGAACTTTCCGCCTCAAGACTGCAATGACAAGATTTCAGATTTATTGTCAGAGTACATGCATGACATCACATACAACTCTGAGATCTTTTTCCCTGTGGGCAAGTTATTGGCAGTGCGGAAAAAACTGACTCACCGTTCGCGTGTAAACAAATAATGAAATGTAAACAAACTGACTGCAATATAGAGGGGAAAAACAATAAAGTGCAAAAGTAAGTCCTTAAATAAGCTTCTATTTGAGTTTGATGTGGAGGGGTTTTCTGATAGACCTGTTCCTGAACATGGCAGTGTGAGTCTTGTGGCATCTATCCCTTTTTCCGGATGTTGGTAGTGAGAACAGAATGTGTGCTGAGTGGTGTGGATCCTTGATGATTGCCATTGCTCTCTGATGGCAGCATTCCCTCTAGATGTTCTTGATAGTGAGAAAGGTTTTTGCCCATGGACTATGTCCACTAAATTTTGGAAGCCCTTACACTCAGGGGTATTGGTGTCCCCATACAAGACCATGAAGCAATCGGTCAGCACACTTTCCACCACACATTCACAGACATTTTCCAGTGTTCACAATGTCATACCAAACCTCCACAATCTTCTGAGGAAGTAGAGTTGCTGACGTGCTTTCTTCGCGGTACCATTTGTGTGACGGGTTCAGAAAAGATCCTCTGAGATAGTGACTCCCAAGAACTTAAATTTGCTCACCCTCCCCACCTCTGATCCCCCGATGAAAATTGGTTCGCACGCCTCTGGTTTTCCCTTTCTGAAGTCAACAATCAGCTCTTTGGATTTAGTGACATTAAGTGTGAGGTTATTGTGGGTGCACCATTCAGCCCAGTTTTCAATCTCTCTCCTATACGCTAACTCATCACCCCTTTTCATACAACTCACCACCGTGGTATCGTCAGCAAATTTGTAGACAAGAGGCTGTGACCAAGGTGGTGGGGATCCTTAATTGTGATGGATTCCTTCTTGAGGCAGCACCTCATATAGATGTCTTCAATTAATGGGAGGTTGGTGCCTGAAACTCTACCCTGTGAATAATTACATTAACGAACATATATCCATTAAAAATTAACAGAAAGCCTGATGATGAACCCTGTGAAAAGAAGTGCCGCTCAGTATTCTAATTCCATGTTTTTTCTCACTCTTTGCCATTACTAAAATAAATTCCTCTATCCATATACTCCAAAGAATATTGAACATTGTTACATGATGTTGTCAAAGACCAGTCCACTCTACAACTACAATCTATAATGAACGTACTATCAACTGAGGTCCGTTGTTCAATCATTCAGTCCAAAACTCCAAAGAAATGGGAAACTTTTAAACTCCTTTTCAGCTGGGGTGTAATTGTTGAGACCTTAGATCACAGCAGAGAAAGAATCTGCTCAAACTTCCTCATTTAAAATGAAAAGGAAATGCTATGCAGTTCCCCCAACAAGCAAGCTTTATGACTCACTCGTTTAGTTGATATATACATATCAGCGGCTCCCAGACACCTGCGGGTAGGATCAGGAATATTTCCTTTCATTTCTTACATGGGGAAATTCATTTGATGGTGCAGAATCTAACAGAACATAAGACAGACTTGGAAATTTTCAGCGTTTCATGCTTCTTTTTATCGTAAAAACTTCAGTTATGGATTCACAACAAAGAACAAATATCTTTTGGCTCATTTTGATGCAACCCAAGGTAGAAACAAGATAGAACTTAGAAATAGCTTTGACCTTTTCTTTAATAACAGCAGAAATTATGCAGACAATAGAGCAGCAACTATAATATGGAAAGTTGAAATGTGTAAAGATTTGGTTTACTTGAATCTAATTAGCACTGTTGCCATATATTGGATTGCATAATTAGATTGTTGGAGACAGATAATTGATTTGTGCCACTTAAGCGTTATAAAGAATAGATTACACATGTATAAATCAGAGACAATATGTTTTGAAAAGAATCCTATGAATTTATTGGAACCAACCCTCCAGCACTTCCACTCAGTGCCCCACTCTTAATTCTACCTGATATCTCTTGCCAGAAGTAGAAAGGATCTTAAACTAAAGCAGCTAGGTATTCCAAATGCTTGAAATGTGTTCAAGTGAACTGGAGATGAGCTGTATCAGCACGTTTGCTTCCCTTTGCAATAATCTCAATCCCACGATATATCTGTCGAGTTGCGGTGCTGTTACAAATAACTTTAAGTGTTTCCTTTTTTTTTAAAAAAACAGAGGTCAGTTCAAGATGGAAAAAGGAGACCTCGGAAGGACAGGTAATTTCTCACTTTCTTCTAGTCTAAAAGTTCTGCAAAATTAACTTAATTCAAAGCAAAAATATCAAAATGCTGGTGGAGCCTAGGCAGATCAAGCAGCAACTGTGGAAGCAAAAGGATAGTCAAGATTTGAGGTCATGACCTTGCGTCAAGCAGTGTGTTTCATGCTTCTGTTGCCAATATCTGCAGTCTCTTGTGCTCTAAATTAATTCACAGCCTGACATCTATCAGTGAAAGTGTAAATATTTAATATGTCAATAAATTTGTCCTTGTAGTGAGGTGTGTGTTAAATGTGTAACATGTGGAAAGCAAAATCTTATTGTACTCAAGGCCAAAGGTTAATGGAACCCAAGTGAGGTGGAGGAGGATAAAGGTTATGCGAGAATTGCATGCATAGACAGAAATCAAAAGCTTCTAACAGAAATGTTCTCAGGTGAATTTATTTCAATGCAAGGAGTATTGTCAGAAAGGCAGATGAGCTTAGGGCATGGATTGGCACATGGGATTGTGACATCATTGCTATTAGTGAGAGAAAAGAGGGGCAGGAGGGGCAGGCCTCTCATGTTCCAGGGTTCCATTGTTTCAGATGTGATAGAGGTGGAAGGATGAAAGAGGGCGGAGTGATATTGCGAGACAGGGAAAATATCACAGCTGTGCTTCCAAAAGGTAGCCCAGAGGGCCTGTCTACAGAACCCATATTGTGGAGGTGAGTAAGCGGAAAGGTGTGACCACACTGATAGGGTTGAATTATAGACCACCCAATAGTCAGAGAGAATTTGAGGAGCAAATCTATGGAGAGATAGCAGACCGATGTAAGAAACAGAAAGTAGTGATAGGAGGAGATTTAAACTTTCCACATATTAACTGGGACTCCCATATTGTAAATGGGCTGAATGGCTTGGAGTTTGTTTAATGTGTTCAGGATTTTTTTTTGTTAAATCAATACTTGCAGGTATCAACGAGAGAGGATGCAATATTTGGGAATGAGACAGGTCAGGTGGCAGAAGTATGTATTGGTGAACATTTTGGGTCCAGTGACCGTCACGTCATTAGTTTCATGTTAATTATGGATAAGGATAGGTCTGGTCCTCGAGCTGAGATTATAAATTGGAGAAAGTCCAATTTTGTGGAAATGAGAAATGATTTAGGAAGAGTGGATTGGGATAAGTTGTTTTCTGGCAAGGATGTGGTCAGTAAGTGGAAGGCCTTCAAAGGGAAAATTTTGAGAGCACGGAGTTTGCCTGTTTCTGCCTGGATTAAAGTTAAAGTTAACAGTCATAGGGAACCTGAGTTTTCAAAGGATATTAGCAATCTGGTAAAGAGGAAGAGAGAGGTGGACAGCAGGGATAGGCAACAAGGAGCAAATGAGGTACTAGAAGAGTATAGAAAAGGTAAGAAAATACTTATGAAATCAGAAAGCCAAAAAAGACATGAGGTTGCTTTGCAGATAATTTGAAGGTAAACCCAAAGGGTCTCTATATGCATGTTAAGAGTGAAAGGATTGTAATGGACAAAATTGGTCTCATAGGAGATCAGAGTGGTCATCTATCAGAGTGGAGCCTAGCAAGATGGGAAGGATCTTAAACAGTTTTTTTTTTGCATCAGTATTTACTCAGGAAACTGACAGTGTATAAGGAAGGAAGGAAGGGAAATGATCAGCAGTGTCATGGAATATATAGAGATGAAAGAAGAGGAAGTTCTTACAGCCTTACAACAAATAAAGGTAAATAATCCCACAGGCCTGACATAATATTATCTTGAACTTTGAGGGAGACTAGTGTAGAAATTGCAGGGGCCCTGGCAGAAATATTTAAAATCTCCTTAGCCATGGTAAGGTGCCTGAGGATTGGAGGGTAGCTCATGGCATTCAGTTGTTTAAATAAGGCTCCAAAAGCAAACCAGGAAATTACAGGCTGGTGAGCCTGACATCAGTAGAACTGGAGGATGTTCTGAGAGATCGGAGATACAAGTATTTAGACACCCAAGGGCAGATTAAGGATTGTCAGAATGGCCTTGTGCTTGGTAGGTCAAGTTTAACAAACCTTATAGAGTTTTTTGAGGTGGTACCAAGAACTTGTCTGAAGGAAAGGCTGTGATGTTGTCTACATGGACTTCAGTAAGGCCTCTGACAAGGTCCCACATGGGAGGCTAGTTCAGAAGGTTCAGACACTAGGTATCCATGGAGAGGTTGTAAACTGGATTCTAAATTGGCTGAATGGGAGAAGACAGAGAGAGGTAGTGGAATATTGCTTCACAGACTGGAGGCCTGTGACTAGTGGAGTGCCTCAGCGGTCCTGGGACCACTGTTGTTTGTCATCTACATCAATGATCGGATTGATAATATGGGAAATTAAATCAGAAAGTTTGCTGAAGACTCTAAGGTTGGAGGAAAGTTTGCTGAAGACTAAGATTGGAGGCGCTGTGGACAGCGAAGGAAGGCCTTGCAGAGGGATCTGGACCAACTGGAAAAATGGGCCAGAAAATGGCAGATGGGGTTTAATACAGACATGTGAGGCGTTGCATTTTGAAAGGTCAAACCAAGGTAGGATACACATAGTAAATGGTAGGGCACTGAGGAGTGTAGAGAAACAAAGGAATCTTGGAATACAGATGCATACAGGGGCTCTCCTACTTACAATGGTCCAACTTACAATTTTTTCAAATTTACAATGACTCGAATCCATTTTTTCAATTTCAAATTCCAATCTGCTCCCATGCTTGCAATATGTGATATGTTTCTCTCTCGTGATGCTGGGTGATGGCAGCATCACGCGAGAGTATCATACAGCATACTCTCTCGCGATGTTGACTTAATCATGCTCGCAGCCTCTTAAGTTTTAAGAATAAATTGGATAGATACATAGATAGGAGTGGTCTAGAGGGTTATGGAATAGGTGCAGGTCAGTGGGACTAGCAGAATGATATTTTGGCACAGACTAGAAGGGATGAATGGCCTGTTTTCTGTGTTGTAGCTTTCTATGGTTCTATGATTTTAAAAGGCCTTACTTATCAGATGTACACATTGGCCTTCTTCTCTCACCTAACCATGTTATTGCTGGCTGAGAGTCATGAAGGGATTGGCATGATGAGATGAGTATCAGTGCATCAGAGTTAGAGGGGTGAGGTGCCTCACTGTTCATGTCACACTCCCATCAATTTTCCCATGCATCATTTCGTGCAGATAGGTTAGAGAAACCAGCAATGTTTCCCATCAGGAACAAGTGAACACAAAGCATACAAACACAGCTAGACAAAAGACTCAGAAAAGCCAGAGCAGTATGGAGAGAATTGACACAGTTAATCATAATTATATTTTTCAAAACTGCAATTCTGTTTAATGAGCTCATAGAACCTAATGTCTTCCGACATCTTAATTTTTTCAATTTGGATTTTAAGTTTCATTAAGATTAAAACACAAGATTATCATCATATGTTAAAATAACTTTTTTAGCTGCCACATTGATTTTGTGGAGTTTGCCAAAATTGAAATATCAGTTACAACTTCTCGTCCAAATTAAAGCAAGGTTGATTTTGTTTTTCTGTTCAACTTGCATACCTTTGCAAATGAAGTTTAATGCAACTTTTTCCCCTCTGCAACAAAGTTTTAAAATGTTAACTTATAAATTGCCTGCATTTGATGAGGGGTTAAATATGGCCTAAAGCATCATGTGCCATAGGACAAGTGTTATACATTTAATGAACACCGAGACATTTAGAGTAGGCTCAGGTAAATAACAAAGGAAGAGAGTCACAGACACAAAGAAGAAATAAATCAATCCATATTACAGTAAAACCCCTCATATCTGGCACCTATGAGGATTGGTAGATGCTGGATATGTGAATTTGCTAGTTACTTGAGATTGCATATTGCATGAATTGGCAAACTGACTGACAGGGAGTGGCAATTTTAAACTTTTGTATCTTTTACCTGTTTATTTTCCACATCTTGTTTGCCAGTTGATTGAATTCTGGAGAGCATTGATTTTAAAGTGCTTTATACTTCCATATTTGCTCCTTTCTCAATCTTAATTAAATTAAATGCTTTGAAAGTTAGTGTTATTTAGCAATGCTCCTTTATGCAGAATGAACCCCTCAGTAATTCCATTAAGTCAACAGATGTGTCTTTCATGTTGATTAAGATTTCTTTATCAGTACTATTTTCTCTACTTGTCATGTTCCAATACCTATAAATTTGCAGGGATTCAATTTTGTGACTTCTGTTGTTTAAATTGTGTCTTCCTAATAATTCAGTCAGCTGAGCTGGCAATAGTATTGCCTTATAGGCCAGGAAGATCCTGGTAACAGCTCCCTAACAGTGTTGATGTGTTTGAGCCAACATGACAGTCAAAAGGTTACCAATAACCTTAACATTCCTCTCTTAGGAAAGAGAATATTGACAAAGTACCTTACCTCTGATCAATTATGAGATTCCAGCTCGGAGCAACTTAAATAATAACCATTCAGGAGAGATGCTAGAAGTCTGTCAAGACTATCAAAATAAGCCAAAGTCCATTAAATAAGTTAAGTTAGAGATGAAATGGAAAAAATATCAGAACAAAAACTTACATTTTAATTTCTGAATTCCTAATTATCCATTTTAGAAATAAAATATTATTCAAAAAAATGAATATTGGCAAATCATGAAGTGCATATCAATGCCCATGTGGTAATTATTAAGTACAAAGTGTTTTAAATATACAACATGTTTGTCTTAAGTAGTTCGTTAAGAATTTACTTGATTTTTATTAAGGATTGCTCAAGGAGGTTATGCTGTACTTGTTAGCTCAACATTATAACCATATAGTTCACACAAACAGGAAAGTATGTCTGAGTGGAGTTGTAACCTTCCTCTTGCTTTGTCCACTGATGTACACTGGCTCTAACCTGAGAAGAACATCTACTATGGCACTAGTGTGAAAAGTTTCCCATTTGTTTCCTGAATGATCTGGGGTTTTTTTTAAAGAAGATGCTAAGTTATTTGTTTGGATTATGTGGTGAAATTCGACTTTTCTGTTCTGCTCTGGAAAACAAAATACAGTAAAGCCCCTGGTATCCGACACCTATGGGGATTGGTAAATGCCAGCTAAGTGTGTTTTCTAGTTGCTTGAGATGTACTCTTACAATGTCTATTACACCTCCATTAAAAATAAAGTTTAAAAAAGACAAAACTACTATTCTGTACTTATATTGAATGAACTTCACTTGCATGAATATATAAACTTTAAAGCAATTTATTTTATTTTTAGTCATTTAACTACCACTGTTCCTCCCCCCTATGTGGAGTCGACAGAAAGATAAACAATGACATTATACCTGATTAATTCCCCCTCCTCCAAGTTTGCAGATAAAGCCTCTGACCGGGGCAGGTCTTGCTAAGCAGGGATAAGGAGGCATGTTAAAAATGTCACCACCACAGCAAGTGGCATCAACCAGCTCTTCATCCTGGGTGACGCCATTGCTGATTTACACAACTTTTTTCAAGCAGCTGCTACAAGCAAAGCACAACTAAAGCCCTCTGCTGGCTGAATATTTACTCCCACCTTCATCAAAGGTTTATGTGTTACTTCAGAGAACAATTATTTTCACAATTTTTTTTGTTATTTACTTTATTTTTATTTATTTTCTTTGGTTTTTTTTTGCTTGTTGCTTGATTTATGGAGGGGGTAAATGTCCACGTCAGCTGCAGGCTCGTTTGTGGCTGACAAGTCCGATGCGGGACAGGCAGACACGGTTGCAGCGGTTGCAAGGGAAAATTGATTGGTTGGGGTTGGGTGTTGGGTTTTTCCTCCTTTGTCTTTTGACAGTGAGGTGGACTCTGCGGTCTTCTTCAAAGGAGGTTGCTTCCCGCCGAACTGTGAGGCGCCAAGATGCACGGTTTGAGGCGATATCAGCCCACTGGCGGTGGTCAATGTGGCAGGCACCAAGAGCTTTCTTTAGGCAGTCCTTGTACCTCTGTCTCGGTGGCCAGTGGAGAGCTCGCCATATAACACGATCTTGGGAAGGCGATGGTCCTCCATTCTGGAGATGTGACCTACCCAGCGCAGTTTGATCTTCAGCAGCGTGGATTCGATAGTACCACTACAGTAAATACCACACTCTTATTTCCATTACATAAACTTCAATCTATCAGAGTAGCTAACAAATAACTGACACACAATTTGTATCATTGTAAAATTGAATTTAATCCCCACTGACTTATTCCAAATCATGTGATTAGCCTTTGTTAAAATTCTAAATTGTTCGATCATTTATAAATCTTGTTCTAATTGGTTTTTTTCCACTTATCCAAATGTGTGCATTAGTTCTCCCCTGCAAAGTTGTGAAATCCAATATGAATTAATGGAACAAATTCAATAAAGTGTTATAATTACAATTAATATGCTCATTATTTTCACTCTAGCCAAGTAAAGTTGCTGGATGAAGATGATCGTTACTATGGAGAATTTACTCCCAGTGACACATTGTCCGAGGATAATAATAAAAGAACAGAGCGAATACCATCATCAGAGCCCAGATGCACAAACCACACTCACACCAACAGGTAGATCTACGCACATGGTGAAAACAATGGTCGCAAATGAAAATATTAAAAATTCTAACTGATAGATTCCAATACAATTGACTAGCTCTATTTTACCCACATTTGTTCCAGTGGTAGGAATTTTCAAATAATGTAGCATTAAGATTTAATTAATATCTTTTTATGAAACTGTCATAGATTTCTGAGTTCATAGACTAATTCATATTACTTTTGTTGTAGCAGTGTCAATGTTGTCTTTTAAGCATGACCATTTGAAATGTTGGAGGATTATGAAAAATCTTGCAGACTTGAACCATGCAGAATTATGTTAAATGGAAAGAACCTTAATATGTTTTTAAAAAAGTGCATTAGATATGAAGGCTTGCCAATAATCTGTCAAGAGGCATTCTGACAACTCACGACACTATCTTCATAGAATGAGCAAGGGGCAGAAACCTGCAGAACCCTGCACTGTGGAAAGTAATGGTAGAATATTCTTACCTTATCTTTCATGCTTTCCTGTTGTTTTCTTGTGAATTAATAAAATGCAACAAATTTATTGAAGGCAGTTGTAATTTTTCTCATTTGCTGATGTGTAACATGTTTATCATTTGGAGTGAAGTTTAAAATTACCATTAATTGTATTTCTCCATTTTCCTTTTCACTGTTATCGATTCATTTTCATTAGTCTGAAAATTCAAGTCATTCGAACCTACAAAATTAATGGAAGTTTGTATTCTATTCTTTGATCTGCTATTTTTAATCACATCATTTACTTAACTTCAAAATAAAACTTAACCTCAAGCTGAACCGGTAGATCATGAAGAATATAAAAGCACAGAATTATAAATAGTTCATGAATGTCGTTGGTTGGCATGTCTTTGCCTTGACGCCTCCATTGTTATAGTCAGATAAGAACATAGAACATTACAGCACAGTGCAGGTTCTTTGGACCACGATGTTGTGCTAACTTGTATACCAAAAAAACTTTAAAAAACTAAATCTTCCCTACCTCTTTTTTTTCATCCATGTGCCTCTTCAATGCCCCTATTGTTCCACCCTCCACCCTCCACCACCACCCCTGGCAAAGCTTTTCAGGCACCCTCAACTCTCTGTGTGTATAACAAAGCCAAAAAAATTTACCCCTCATGCCTCTTCCAAAATTTCCTCCCTTCACTTTGCACAGATGTCTTCTGGTGTTTGCTACTCCTGCCCTGGGAAAAATGCTGTCTACATTATTTATACAATTCAGAATCTTCTAAATCTCTATTAAGTCATTTCTTATCTTTATTTGCCGCACAGAGAAAAAGCTCTGATAACCTTGCGTTCTAGGACATATTTTCCAATCCAGGCAACATCCTGGTAAACCTCCTCTGCACCCTCTCCATAGTCTCCACATTCTCCCTGTAATGAGGTGAGCCAAAAGGGGAAATGCTGGAAATGGTCAGCGGGTCAGGAGAAACCAAATTAATGTTATGGGGCAGGCAAGTTGTGAATGAGAATGCAAATTAGCTGAATTGTTTCATTGGATGGGAGGAGTATGGAGGGATATGAACTGGGTGCAGGTCATTGGGACCAGGCAGAATAATAGTTTGGCTCAGACGGTAGCTTTTCTTTTTGTTTGTTTTCTGTGTATGTATTGTATATTCTGTTTCGGTAGGGGGGGGGGCGAAGTTTAATTCACACAGTGAAAGGACTCCTTAGTTATCAGTAAATGTTGCCTGTCAATATGCACATTTTCTACTTACACTGTGCAAACTGTAATAGTTAATGAAAGCTATTTTATTGTCAGAAATAATAAGTATTCAATCAATCAGAAAAGTGAATATTTGGAGTTTCTATAGATTATACTTTAATTACGAAAATATTATGCATTAATTACCAATAAAAATGATCACCACGATGGGTTAGATGTATATGGGAAAATCAATTGTGCTATGGTATCTATTTAAAAGCATCCAATCTAAGCATACCCATACACAATTCTCCTGAGCTCTGAATCATATTGTTCTGAGAATTTTTTAAACCAGGATACAGCTGCAGGCAAATATCTGTTAATTTCTCATACTGAACACCTTAGAACACTATTTCTGAGTGAGTTAAAAACCAACAACATTGCAGTGTTACATTGCAACATTGATGTTACACACAGGCCATACAAGGTAGAGATGGAAGATGTTCTCCCCCAAAGGACATTAGTGAAACCACACAGGTGTTTGTGACAATCCAGTAGTTTTCTGGATCTGGCTGATCCATAGAGGCTCTGATAACTCTGTAGTTCAAGTATTGGTCTCATAAACCAGGATTTGTAAGTCCATTCCTTACTGGGGCCTCATTTCCGTGAGGGGTGCTTGACAAAGTGGTGACTCTGTCTTCCTTACAGTGGACAGAATTAAAGAATTTCATATATTTTACATTCTAAAATGTGGTATTACGTGACGATAATGGAACCTTTTCCTTTATGGTCACCCTAAATTTTATTCACATTTTTATTTAATTGCTTTAGTTTAAAATCTCGGTATCTTAAGAAACCAGTCTGTCTCCTCAAAGAGCCCCACCTCCCAGACCAGGCCCTCTTCACTCTGCTGCCATCGGGTCAAAGGTACAGCAGCTTGAAGACGAGCACTCGGTGGCACAAGGACAGCTGACCATCCCTGAGAAGAGCCTACTTCCCTAAATGTTTGTAAATCCTGTCCTTAAGAATCCTCTCCAATAGTTTTCTCATCACTGATGTGAGACTTACTGGTCTATAAAATTTGCCCGATTACCTTTTTTTTAAACAAGGGGACCAAATTTGCCATTCTACAATCCTCTGGCACCTCCCCTATGGCTAAGAAGGACACAAAAAGCCTTGCCAACACTCCAACAAACCCTTCCCTGCCTTCCCATAGCAACTTGGAGTATATTTTATCTAGCTCCAGGGTCATATCAATCCTAATGTTTTTAAGAAGAACCAACACTTCCTCTTTCTTAATCTCAACAAGGTCGAGCATGTAAGCTTGTTCTATTCTGGCCTCACTTTTACCAAGATCCTATTCTCTAGTAAATACTGAAGCAAAGAATTTATTTAGGACCTCCCCAACCTCCTCTGTCTCCAGGCACATATTGCCTCCTTTATCCTCAAGCAGTCCTACCTTCACTCTGTTCTTCAGGTATGTATGGAACATCTTAGGGTTCTCCTTAATCCTATTTGCCAAGGCCTTCTCATGCTCCCTTCTACTCTTCTAGCTATCCTCAGTCTTTTCGTAATTTCCTTCCTGGCAACCATATAATTCTCATCAGCTCTTCCTGTTTTTTGCTTCCTGTTTTGTCCACCATAGTTCCCAGTCGCAGTGGGGCAAAGCTATCCAGAGTTCCGCACACGTGGTCCCAAATCATCCTCTATGTTACTTTTGTGTTACCTTGTGAGAACATCTATTCCCAATTTATTCTCCTGATTTCCTCCCTCATCCCCTCATAATTAGCCCTTCCCCAATTAAATACTTTACCATTTTGTCTGCTTTCATCTTGTCCATAGTTATGCTAAACTCAGGGAGTTGTGGTCACTTTCATCAAAATGCTCTCCCACTGAGAAGTTTGTCACCTAAACAAATTCATTAACCAGTGCTAGATCCAATATAGCCTCTCCTCTCATCAGCTGGTCCACATGGAGTGTCAGTAATTCTTCTTGGACACACCTGACAATCTCTGGTCCATCAATCCATCTTGCAGTAAGAAGGTGCCAGACAACATTTGGAAAGTTGAAGTCTCCATAGAACCTTTGGACATTACAGCACAGAAACATTACAGCTGAACTATTTGTATACCTAGTCCCACTGTCCTGCACCCACTCTATAGCCGTCTATACTCCTCCCATCTATGTACCTGTCCAAATTCTTCTTAAATGTTAAAATTGAGCCTGCATTCACCACTTCAGCTAGAATCTTGTTCCACATTTCCACAACTCTCTGTGTGAAGAAGTTCCTCCAATATTTCCCCTAAACCTTTCCCCTTCCAGCCTTAACCCATGTCTTTTGATTTATATCTCACCTACCCTCAGTGGAAAATGCCTACCTACATTTACTCTGTCTTGACCCCTCATGACTTTAAATACCTCTATCAAATCTCCCCTGATTCTTCTATGCTCCAGGGAATAAAGTCCTTTCCTGTTTAACCTTTCCCTGTAACTCAGTTCCTGAAGACTGGGTAATATCAAAGTAAATCTTATCTCCACTCTTTCTATCATATTGACATCTTTCATGTAGTTAGGTGACCAAAACTGCACACAATACTCCAAATTTGGCCTCACCAATGACTTATATATCTTTACCATAGCATCCCAACTCCTATACTTAATACATTTATTTATAAAGGCCTATATGCCAAAACCTCTCTTTACAACCATATCTGCCTGTGATGCTACTTTCAGGGAATTATATATCTGTGTTCCCAGATTCGACTGTTCTACCACACTCATCAATGCTTACCCTTTACCATGTATGTCTTTTCTTGGTTTGTCCTTCCAAAATGTAACACCTCACACTTGTCTGCATTAAATTTAATCTCCCATTATTGAGTCCATTTTTCCAACTGGTCCAGATCCCTCTGCAAGCTTTAAAAACTTTCTTTGCAATCCACAATACCTCAAACCATATTGTCATCTGCAAATTTGCTGATCCAATTTACCACATTATCATCCAGATCATTGATATAGATGACAAACAACAACTGTCCCAGCATCGATTCCTGAGGCACATCATTAGTCACAGGCCTCCAGTCTGTGAAGCAATCATCTACTATCACTTTCTGGCTTCTCCCTTGTAGCCATTGTAAGTATGCTACTTCTTCATGAATACTGAGTGTCTGAACCTTTCTGACTAACCTCCCTTGTGGGACCTTGTCAAAGGCCTTACTAAAGTCCATGAAGTCAACATGCACAACCTTTCCTGGTAATCTCCTCAAAAAACTCTAAGATTGGTTAAACATGACCTACCACACACAAAGACATTTAGATTATCCCTAATCAAACCCTGGCTATCCAAATACTTGGGCATAGCCCTAAGAAGACCTTCCAATAAACCTACTACTGATGTCAGACTCACTGGTCTATAATTTTCAGGGCTACTTTTGGAGCCTTTTTTAAAGAACTGAACAACATGAGCTACCCTCCAATCCTCCAGCACCCATGGTTAAGAACATATTAAATTTATCCTATCTAGGTCATTGGTACCAACGTGTACCATGACATCTGGCTGTTCACCCTCCCATTTCAGAATGCTTCACACCTGATCTGACATATCCCTGACTCTGGCACCTGGAGGCAATATACCATCCAGTAGTCTTGATCATGTTCACAGAACAGGCCCTTTTATAGAGTGAAACACTGTGTCCATAAAGGCAGAGATTCTCTGCCCTTATGTTGCAGAAATTACCATCATAAATGCTCTGTGAGCGGATCCAAGGTGATGACTCCAAACCCTCTTCAACCTTTTGTCAGAGGTGGAGCGGAGTGCTCCACCACACATCATAAATGTACAGCCACTGCAAACAGCTGTCTAGGAGCGGGCTAATGATGTCACGATGATGCTGTCAGCACATGACCTAGGAACCACCACCAGGGCTCCAACGGTGATTGGTGCTGGGATTAGGGCTCCCTCCTGCCACCCAGAAATGTCCTCTTCGCATTCCCCATCTTCCCCTCGCTCCTTCACCAAGGCTGTCGAGACGAAGGAGCAGGAGGGTAGTGAGGAGCCAGAGAGATCTGAAGGCCCAGCGGGGTCAAGGAGAGTCAGAGCCTGCTGAGCCTCCAACGTCAGAGGGTGAAGGGACCTGGGTTCTGAGCTCCATGGCCCGAAAGGAAGGAGGACAGATGTTGAGTACTGGACACAGAAAAGAAGAGCCGGGGAGTCCAATGTATGCAAGAGGGGAGCAAAGAACCAGAGGGGGCAGCCCCGGGCAGAAGAGCTGGAAGAATAGTCAATGGCCATCTTCATTATCCCCATGTTTCCCTCAGTGGTTCCAGCTGCATGGGGGATTATGGGTAACAAAGACAGCCATTGGTTGGTGCGCATGGTAGACCTCATGGCGATGGGTTGCACAACGGCACCACTTGTCCGACCTCCATATGCTCTGGAGGACACTACAAGGCGCCGCTCTTCATAAAAGTGGTGTAGGAGCAGCCTTTTAGGCCTGCTCCATGAAAAGGTAAGTTCAAATCTTTCTCCGCAGATGGAGCTAGCCTCGAGGAGGAGGCCTGGCATAAAAGCATCTAACATCCTCTCTATTTGCCTGACTATTGAATCCCCAATTATTATGGCTCTCCTCTTCTTCCCCCTTCCCCTCTTAGCCAAAGGTCAAAACCCATGACCTCTTCTACTTGTCCCTGGTAGATCATTCCCCCCCCCCCCCAACAACATCCAAAACTTTATTTTTTTTATTGTTGTCAGGGCCCTTCCCTTTCCTAATAGTCACCCATTTACCTGTCCCTTGTCTTTTGGAGGTAAATGACTCCCTATAGCTTCTGTCTGACACTCTCTGCCTCCGAATGATCTGGAGATTATCCAGCTCCAGTTCCCCAATGGGGTCTGTAAGGAGCTGCAGCTGGATGCACCTCTATAGGTTTAGTCATCTGCGACAATTATGCTCTACCAGATTTTCCATATCCTGCAATCAGAAGATTCCACTGCCTGAGCCTGCCATCTCCACGACCTACTTTTTGTTATGATCCAAAGGTCTTGCCTGACCTTGCCTGTATCTGTTGCATATCCTCAGCTTCTGCTCACTGAAGCCTCTCATGCCCAAGCAGTTAAATCCCCACTCCTACATTGGGCCACTCCTAGATGAGTCACAGGGATTTGAACGTCTGCTTCCAGATCAGTAATTGGATTGCAATATCAGAACTTAACTATCATTGTCACATTTCCCGCTTTCTTTATATGACAGACATCATCGGGCTGGCGTCAATCATTGCTAAATTTTAAATTTTAAAATTTAGACACACAGCACCTCAGCAGGCCCTTTAGGCCCATGATCCCATATCACCCAATTAGATCCAATTGACCTACAACCCTGGTCCATTTTTCAACAGTGGGAGGAAACTGGAGCACCCAGAGGAAATCCACACAGACACGGGAGAACGTACAAACCTCTTACAGTCAGTGCTCGATTCGAATACTGATCATTTGCACTGTAACGGCGTTGCGCTAACTGCTATGCCAACTCTGCCGTGTGAATGGGAAACAATCAATTTGATCAATTTTAAGCTTCTTTTTAAATGCAGCTGTATTATTACCTAAACAAATGTTTCGCCAAGTTCCTAAGTGTACAAGGGCAACATATCTGGCAGGTCAGTCAGAGAGCTTCCAAGTCAATGGAGATACACAGCTGGAGATGCTTTGCTTATTCAGCTGCAGAATTGCAATCTGCTACATATTACATGCCAATTTTGCCAGCCTTGTTTCCAACCAGAGCCACATCAAGACCTTTGATTTGATGGAAAAATTATTATCCCTGAGTTTTGATCTGTATTTTCTCACTCCACCCTCATTTGCAATGGGAGCGTGTGGATTTCAATTGGTGCAGCAGCCCTACAATGGGGAACTCACTTTCTTCTTTTGTCTGATCACCAACAAATCTCTTCCTATTTCAAATCTATTCATCTTTTAAAAATCCTTTGTTCAGTTCAAAAGGTGAAATTTGTTTTTCAATCATTTTTCAAATGCAGTCATTGATCGCTGTGACAATGCTAAATTAAATATCACCAGGAAAGTACACAAACCCACACCTCACCCCCCCCCCCCCCCCCGATTTTCTGATTTTGACACCAGCAAAGATCAAGGACAATTGTCTCAACCTGCGTTGAGTCATCAGGGAGCTATTTGCAGCTCTTAACCATCTGTAGCAACAACAGCTGTCAGTTAAACTGTAACACACGGAGGGCACTGTTACACCTGCTGCTAATTTCACTGCAGTATCAGCTAATGTGCTATTCACAAATAGACTTTGGTTATTGTGGCCAACATTTTGATCCTCTTTACATTTGCCTGGCTTGTCTTTCATTGAGTCTTCCAACCTGTTCAATGTCTTAAATTGTGGAGGTTTCTGGGGGCTATCGTGCCAAATCTGTCTTTAACTCACAGTCACTTCATACTAAAGCTCTTAGGTCTAAAGCCTAACAGAGGTTTGTAGTTGAAAATTAATATGTATTCTGCAGATAAATGAGATGATCATGTGACAGTGTGGAAAAAATGAAGACATTGAGTAACTAAACTAAAAGCAGTAAGTTCTGTAAAGACTCTAATGTTTAGGCAGCATTTCTAGAGAGAGAAACTGAGTGAAAATGTCAGGTTAATTACCTGATGAAATATCTTAATTTCTCTCTTTTTAATGCTACCCGACTTTTTGAATATTTCGAACATTTTCTGGTTTTTGTATTTGGGACATTACCATTATATCCATGCTATTATCACTGGCCTGGTTCATTAAAGAAATTACTGGATCTTTCAGTCAGACTGGTACTACCATTCATAGATGGTACACAGCTATCTTCAAGATCGGTAAGCAAGACGCTTCATCTAGCCCTGGTTCATGTAGAAGCACCTTCACTTCTCAAATATTAAAACAGCCACTTTGTACACTGATTCTATTTCATGTCTCATTGCTGACTAACATTTTCTTACTACTGTTCTATCACTTATTTCATTGGTACACAATCTTTGTAAAGACTGACAACATTTTTAAACTCCATTCCCTTTTTCTGAAGAATGCTTGGATATCCTGAATCACTAATTTTCTGTAGGGTACTGCCAGGAGTCCCACCCCTTTCAAACAAGCAATGTGTAAATCAGTAGCCATGCTCTACACGTAACAGCTGGCATTTCTCAACCTAGATCAGGGGTGTCAAACTCAAATTCACGGAGAGCCAAAATTAAAAACTTGGACTAAGTCGAGGGCCGAACTAAATATTTATTGAAAATTTTCAACAACATTTGCATGTTTTCTCTTCTTTCAACATATGTAATGTTAAACTTTAGGATATAACTTTAGGAGGATAATGTTACAGGACAGGAGTAGGTAGCTCAAGTTCACCCTTTGCTTGACCTGAGGGAAACCTATTTGGTCCCTGTGGAGATGTAGTCAGCATTCATAGGCTGTGTCCATTTTGGCCTGCATCAGGACTCAGCATTTCCTGCTCACTCCTCAGGCTCTAGGCCTCTATTCACCCTCGACCCACCATCCCTCTACCTGACCAGTCCTTTACCCAACCTCTACTCACCCCTCACTCCACTCGCTCTGCCTCTACCCACCCCATCCTATACACGCTCCTCAACTGCCTCTCCCCTCAACCTGTTCCTCCCTCTACCTGTCTCTCACCCTCTAATCACCCCTCCCCTACTCACCCTGCCCCTCCCCTTTTACCTCTTCCCTATCCACCCCTCCTTCTACTCATCCCTCCCTCTAACTGCCCCTCGCACCACCATAACTTCCCCTGCCCATTACTCCTCACCTACACCCTCTGCCCACCCTTGCTTACCCACCCACTCAGGCCCAGCGCGCTGCCGATCAGCCTTTGCGGAACAGCGGGGGCCGTGCGCAGCCTGCCACGTCCGTCGCGCCGACAGGATATCACAGGCGCTCGCCCATCCGCCGCACCGCTCGACAGGTGGGAGAAGTGACTGGTTGTGCGGGGAGCCTTCCAACTGGCTTGCCGGCTGATGACATCGACAGACTTCTCGTGTTACAATTTTGTTTTCCCCATTCTCAATGTTTGCATGGTCAACCTGCAACACTCTTGCTCCCTCCACGTCCCGTGGATCTGATGCCGGGGTGTTGTTAGGATTCCCAGCAGAAGGTTTGTGGAACTTTACCATTCTGGATTCCTTTTTGAGACTATTCTGGCCATCTTTTAAGGGGGGTGGTTTTAGGGGGGAGGGGATAGTTAGGGGATGGGGAAGGATGTGCAATGAAGGGGGAGGATGGTGGGGGTGACATTACCAAAAAACAGCATCGGCTCTCGCTGCAGGGCGGGCCACCTCTAATACATTTTTTAAATAATCTTGCGGGCCAAATATAATTATATCGCGGGCGAAATTTGGCCCGCAGGCCAGAGTTGGACATGTGTGACCTAGATGAACTCCTCCAATGATATCTGGTTTTCCTTTTCTGGAGACCCCTTGCATTCATGCTGGGAGATTTACTCTCAGATCTAGCAATGGATCTACAAACAACTCTTTGAATCGGTAAGAATGTTAGTTTCAACCATTTCACTATTTTTATTTGGTTTAATGCTCTATTTTAAAATGGTTTGTGTTGAAGATTTTGTTCATTAAAAGTATATGTTTAATGTTCCACAGTAACACAATTTAGAAAATAGAACATAGAACAGTAAAGCACAGAATGGACTTTTCAGCCAACCGTATTTCTATGCCCACACCATGACCAATCTAACTCAACCCTTCCTCAGAGTCCGTAACTACTTTTCAAAACTATAGTATCAGAGAACACTACAGCACAGAAACCCTTCAGCCCTTCTAGTCTGTGCTGAACTATTTTTTGTTTTGCCTAGCCCCACTGACCTGCACCCAGTCCATTGTCCTCCATACCACTCCCATCCATGTACCCGTACAAATTCTTCTTATATGTTAAAATTGACCCTGCATTCACTACTTCAGCTGGCAGCTCATTCCTCACACCCAGATTATGCGTGAAGAAGTTCTCCCAATGTTTTCCCTGAACCTTTCCCCTTTCAGCCTCAAATCATGTCGTCAGATTTGTATCTCACCTACCCTCAGTGGAAAAAGACTATCTGCATTTCCTCTGACTATCTCCCTCATAATTTTAAATAGCTCTATCAAATCTCTCCTCATTCTTCTATGCTCCAAGGAATAAAGTCCTAAATTGTTTAACTTTTCCCTGTAACTCACTTCCTGAAGTCCAGGTAAAATGCTAGTAAATCTTCTCTGCAGTCTTTCTGATATCGTATTGATACATTTCCTGTAGTTAGGTGACCATAACTACACAGAGTACTCCAAATTTGGCCTCGCCAATGTCTTATTCAACTTTAACATAACATCCCAGCTCCTATACTTTGATTTTTAAAGGCCAAGATGCCAAAAGCTCTCATTACTACCCTATCCACCTCTGATGCCACTGTCATGAATTATGTATCAGTATTCCCATGTCCCTCTGTTCTACCACAGTGCTCGACCAATCACCGTGTACATCCTTTCTTGCTTTGCCCTTCCAAACTGCAGCACCTCTCACTTGTCTATATTAAATTCCATCTGCCATTTTCAGCTGATTCAGATCCCTCTGCAAGTGTTGAAAACCTTCAACACCTCCAATTTAAGTGTCATCTACAAACTTGCTGATCCTGTTTACCACATTATCATCCATATTATTGATCTAGATGACAAACAACAATCATCCCAGCACCAATCCCTGAGGCCGACCACTAGTCACAGGCCTCCAGTAAGAGAAGTAACCATCCACCACTATTTCCTGGCTTCTCCCATCCAGATATTGTTGAATCCAATTCACTATTTCACGAAGAATTCCAAGCTCTTAACATTCCTGACTAACCTCCTATGTGGGACCTTGTAAAAGACCTTACTAAAGTCCACGTAGACAACATCCACAGTCTTTTCTTCCCAATCATGGGAGACTTTAATTTACATATAGATTGGACTAGCCAAATTAGTAAAAATACTGAGGAGGAGGAATTCCTTGAATGTTTACGGGACGGTTATCTAGACCAATATGTCGAGGAACCAACTCGGAAGCAGGCCATTTTAGATTGGGTATTATGCAATGATAAGGGGCTAATCAACAATCTTGTTGAACAAGGACCTTTGGGTAGGAGCAATCACAATATGATCGAATTCTCACTTGACATGGAGAGTGATGAAATTAAAACCGAGACTAAGGTCCTGAATTTAAATAAAGGGAATTATGATGGTATGAGACAGGAGTTGAGTAAGATTGATTGGGTGGTGTTTATGGGGGAGTTGACTGTGGATAGACAATGGAAAGCACTCACAGATCTAATGGAGAAATTGCAAAAATCGTTTATACCGGTTTGGCATAAAAATAAACCAAAAAGGGTGACTCAACCGTGGATAACAAGGGAAATTAGAGACAGCATTAGGTCCAAAGACAGAGCATATCAATTGGCCAAAAAAAGTAACCCAACCGAAGACTGGGAGCAGTTCAAGATGCACCAAAGGAGGACAAAGAGATTAATCAAGAGAGCAAAAATAAATTACGAAAGTAAGCTTGCGACAAATATAAAAACCGACTGCAAAAGCTTTTATAAATATGTCAAGAGGAAAAGATTGGTGAAATCCAGAGTATTTCACCAATGGAAATTTCACCAATAGAATATATAATGGTGAATAAGGAAATGGCAGACCAATTAAATTCTTACTTTAGTTCTGTTTTTACAAGAGACGATACAAATAACCTCCCAACGATGTTGAGAAACATAGAGACTAATGCAAGGGAGGAATTGAAAGAAATCAGTATCTCTAAGGACATGGTCTTGGGGAAATTGATAGGATTGAAGGCAAATAAATCCCAAGGGCCTGAAAATCTACATCCTAGGGTACTTAAGGAAGTGGTCATTCAGATAGCAGATGCTTTAAGAATTATTTTCCAGAACTCGATAGACACAGGATCAGTACCCATGGATTGGAGGGTAGCTAATGTTACCCCACTATTTAAAAAGGGGGGTAGAGAAAAAGCGGGGAATTATAGGTCAGTGAGCCTTACATTAGTAGTGGGCAAAATGATGGAATCCATTATTAAGGATGTAATAGCGGAGCATATGACTAGCAGAGAAGGGATCGGACAGAGGCAACATGAATTTACAAAAGGTAAATCGTGCTTGACAAATCTATTGGAATTCTCTGAGATGGTGACAGGTAAAATAGATGGGGGAGAGCCAGTGGATGTGGTGTACCTGGATTTCCAAAAGGCCTTCGATAAGGTCGTGCATAAACGACTGGCTTACAAAATCAAGGCTCATGGGATTGGGGGCAAAGTATTGATGTGGATTGAGAACTGGCTGGCAGGTAGAAGACAGAGAGTTGGGATAAATGGCTCGTTTTCTGAGTGGCAGGCAGTGACCAGTGTGGTGCCACAGGGATCTGTACTGGGACCCCAGCTGTTCACAATTTACATTAATGATCTAGATGAGGGGATTGGATGTAATATCTCCAAATTTTCAGATGACACTAAGCTAGGAGGGGTTGTGTGCACGGAAGAGGGGGTCAGGAAGCTCCAGTGTGATTTGGATAAATTGAGGGACTGGGCAGATACATGGCAAATGCCCTACAATGTGGATAAATGTGAGGTGATCCACTTTGGTAATACAAACCGGAGGGCAGATTACTATTTGAATGGCAATAGATTAAGAGATGGGGAAGTGCAGAGAGACCTAGGGGTACTTGTACACCAGTCTCTGAAGGCGACCATTCAGGTACAGCAGGCGGTTAAAAAGGCAAATGGTATGCTGGCCTTCATATCAAGAGGGTTTGAGTAAAGGAACAAGGATACCTTACTTTAGTTGTACAGGGCCTTGGTGAGACCACACCTGGAGTATTGTGTGCAGTTTTGGTCACCTTATCTAAGGAAGGTTGTTCTTGCAATGGAGGGAGTGCAGAGGCGATTCACCAGGCTGATACCTGGAATGGCAGGAATGACTTATGAGGAAAGATTGCGCAAATTGGGATTGTACTCGCTGGAGTTTAGAAGATTGAGAGGGGATCTCATAGAGACATATAAAATTCTGGCAGGGCTGGACAGAATGGATGCAGATGGGATGTTTCCAATGATGGGAAAATCCAGAACCCGGGGCCATGGTTTGAGGATAATAGGCAAACCATTTAGGACCGAGATGAGGAGGAATTTCTTTACCCAGAGGGTGGTGAATCTGTGGAATTCATTGCCACAGAGGGCAGTAGAGGCAGGTTCATTAAATATATTTAAGAGGGAATTAGATCTATTTCTTCAGTATAAGGGTATTAAAGGTCACGGAGAGAAGGCGGGGACGGGGTACTGAACTTTAAGATCAGCCATGATCTCGTTGAATGGCGGAGCAGGCTCGAAGGTTCGAATGACCTACTCCTGCTCCTATCTTCTATGTTTCTATGTCTATGTTTCTATTAACTTTCCTGGTAACCTTAAAAAACTCTCAAGATTGGTTAAACATGACCTATCATGCAGAAAGCCATGTTGACTATCCCTAATCAGTTTCTGGCTATCCAAATCATTGTATATCTGATCTCTTATACCACCTTCCAATAATTTACCTACTACTGATGTCAGGCTTACCAGCCTATAATTTCCAGGGTTACTTTTGGAGTCTTTTTTAAACAACGGAACAACATGAACTACCCTCCAATCCTCCGGCACCACACCCGTGGTTAAGAACATTTTAAATATTTCATGTAGAGCCCCTGAAATTTCTACACTAGCTTCTTACAAGGTCCAAGGGAATATCTTGTCAGGCCCTGGGGATTTATCCACTCTTATTTGTTTTATGGCAGCAAGCACTTCCTCCTCTTTAATCTGTTTATGTTCCATGACCTGACTGCTTGTTTCCTGAGATGGAAAAAAAACATTTAAGATCATCCCCATCTCTATGGCTTCGTACAAAGCTGACCACGCTGATCTTCAAGGTGACCAATTTTGTCCCTTTCTATCCTTTTGCTCTTAATATACCTGTAGAAACCCTTAGGAATTTCCTTCACATTGTCTGCCCAAGCCACCTCGTGTCTTTTTTTTTGCCTTAATGATTTCTTGAGGTTTTTCTTGTATTATTTATACCCTCAAGTACCTTATTTTCTCCAAGTTGTCAATACCTGCTATACACCTTCCGACCTGATCCCCAATATTCTTCGAAAATCAAGGTTCCTAAGCTTTCTAATGTTGCCTTTAATCCTGACAGGAACATCCAAACTCTATACTCTAAAAATTTCACCTTTGAATGTCTTCCACTTATCTCACACATCCTGGCCTGAAAACAAGTTATCCTAATCCACGCATTCTAGATCCTTTCTCATTTCCTCAGCATTAGCTTTTCTCCATTTAAAATCTCAGACTGAGGCCCAGACCTATCCTTCTCCATAATTAACTTGAAACTTATGGCACCTTGATTACTGGACCTAAAATGTTCCCCTACACAGACTTTTGTCACCTGTCCTGTCTCATTCCCTTAAAGTAGACCCAGTATTGCACTCTCTCTAGTTGATACCTCAAAATATTGATTTAGAAAACTTTACTGAACACATTTGACAAAGTCCAAACCATCCAGCCCTTTTACAGAGTCCCAGTCAATATGTGGAAAGTTAAAATCTCCTACTATCACACCCTTGTGTTTCCTGTTATCTGTTATCTCTCTACAGATTTTCTCCTCTAATTCTCATTGGCTATAATGCAACCCATGGGTATGGTCATCCCTTTCCCTCTTTTTCTTACATTTGTTTGCCTATTGAGGGAGTCTTTTGAATGTCCCTATTGTGGCAACCTCTACCATTATCCTTCACTGTGAGTTCCAGTGACCCACCACTCTCTGCAAAAAAAAACCCTTCCTCTGACACCTCCCCTAAACTCTCCTCTACTCACCTTGAACAGATGTCCTCTGGCTATTGCAACTCTGGAAAAGAGAAAGTCCCTCGCTCTGTCAACCTTTCCTCTTTCCTCTAATCCTGGCAGCAACCTGGTAAATCTCCTTTGCACCTTCTCCAAACCTTCCTATATTGCGGCGATGAAAACTGAACACAATTCAAGTGTGAACTAACCAGAGTTTTAGAGAGCTGCAACATAATCTCACAACTCTTGAAATCAATCCTACAACTATTGTAGGCCAGCACATCATACATCTTCTTAACCACCCTTTCAATCTGTGCAGCAATCTTGAGGGGTCTATTAACCTAGACCCAAGATCCCTCTGTTCTTCCACGTTGCTAAGAATCCAGCCATTAACCATGTCCTCTGCTTTCAAGTTCAACCATCCAAAATCTAACACTTCACTTTTATACTGATTGAAAACCGTCTGCCAGTTCTCTGCCCAACTCTGTATCCTGTCTATATCCTATTATTCCTGAATTTTTCTGCCTGCACATGATGTATGTCATCTCCTTTCTCTGCATCTTCATGTGTCCATCCAAAAGCTTCTTTAATGCTTCAAACATACCAGCTTTCTTTTCTCTCTTCACTTGTCTTCTCTCTTATATTTGTGGATTATTGACTGAAATTTCCTAGTCATACCTTTATCATTAAAGATTCTGAGAAAAATTGTTTGCAGTTTGGCTTTCTTCCTGAACAGAGGTAAGGGTAAGAAATGGCTACGGTTGGAAAAGGCGAAGCTAAGGCAGACAAAGCATGGTTAGTGTAGTGGTTAGAACAAGACTATCACAGCGCCAGCAACCCGGCTTAGAATCTGGGGGTTCTGCTTTCCTCCCACCCTTCAAAAGTGTACAGGGGTTGAGGTTAATTGGGGAATTTGGACAGCACAGGCTCATGGGCTGGAAGGGCCTGCTATTGTGCTGTATATCCAAATTTAAATTTTTTTAAATGCACTGTGTGGCTCGAGAGAGGGACTCCAGATGCTGTAATCTGGAGCAAAAAACAAGCAGCTAGAGGAACTCATCTTGTCAAACAGCATCAGTGGGAGATAATGGAGAGTCGCGATGAGGTTCTGACACAAAGCATCCACTGTTCTTTTTCTCCCACTGATCTGCTTGACCTGCTGAGTCCCTCCAGCAGATTTATTTTTGCGACAGACTAGACAGCAACATTTCTCTTGAGACTCTTTGAGATATAAATCTTCACTACTCACCGTCCCCTCATTCTCTCCTATGCACTACCTCAAACACCATCCCATTCTTTTCTCTCATTCTCTCTCAGTCTCACTCTCCCTCACGCACTCGCTCTCTCACATTTTCTCCCTCACTCATTCTCTGAAGCTCTCAAACAATCTCATGTAGAGCTACTCCTCAACATGCAGCCTGGTGTGACTTGCGTCTGTCTGGATATACAACTGATTTTTAAAAAATATGTAAGAACAAAATATAAAATTTACGCAGCTTACATCGTATTTGACAAACTGTAACAGGGACACAGGGCATGTAAGAGCCAAAATGTGCATAATTACTTTGTCTGTCTGCAGCCCGGGGTCCATAAGCTGTGTGTGGCCGTCTTGATTCTTGTCCGCAGGCATAAGTCTTCGGTCGGCACATGAATGGAGTTTGGTTGGCGCATGCGCAAGAGTTAAGGGCACAAATTCAACATCATCAACACGCTTAAAGCTCATCAAATACAAAACATCAAATACAACATTTGATTAAAAAGTTTGCTTTATGACTTTGGCATCCCACGCATGTGGACAAAATTCCAACTTACGACCATTTTGAGGGACGACCAACCCTTCAGTCCCAAATACGGTCGAAAGTCGAGGAATATTCTCTCTCACAGTCTCGCCTTCACATTATTTTTTCATTCACATTCTGACTCTCCTACTCACACACTATCATGCTCTCTCTCTCTCTCTCTCTCTCTCTTTCATAATTTCACTCAAACTCACACGCTTCCTTGGTCTCATTCCCTCTCTCACGCATTCTCTCATTCTCTCACTCTCACACTCTCTCATTCATGCACTGACTCTCACATTCTCTCACCATCTTACATTCCATCACTCTCTCACATTCTAATTCTCACTATATATCTTTATTTGGAGAACTGAAATATTACAATAGTACAATTGATGCTTCATTCTACGTTTTCTAAATCTTGGCCTCCAAACTTTGAAAAGAAAAATTCAAAGGCTTGTCATAAAGAAGTAAGAATGATAACATAATGTTTACCCCTCACAAGGGGTTGCTTCACACTTCATAATGCCAGTACAAAAATGTTAATTTTCATATTAAACATCTTTGTCCACTGGTACACTACCCAGCTCAATTTATTTAGTTCATCTTGTACCGAGGACTAATGGACACCTCAGTTATGGAAAAAAATAGAACACTGAAAACTAATAAGTGATGAATGAACAAGGTATTCAAGAAACACAGTGTAGAAAATGGGGCAATCTCAACAGAGCGAGTTTAAAATGAAATAGTGATAAAAATCCAGATCAGTATCTCAAAGTAAGCCAGGGGATAAAAGATGATATATAAAGCAAACACCAGGAAGAATTGCTAAACTCACAGATGATAAATGTTTGAAATAGTCTGCCAGATAAGAATATAAAAGCAAAGGAATAGAGGTTGTTAATGGTGCAATTCTCTTTTATTATTATTTGTAGACAGGATGCAGAGGTTGCAGAAAAGGACCCTCCTTATTTGGTTTGAAAAAGAGACAGTGAGCCACCATCTCAAACTGCTGCAGTGTGTTTGGTAAAGCTACATTCTTAACACCATTGGCCTGTGATATTGGAGATTTCATTCAACAATAACAAAGGCATGATAATATTTGTCCAGGCTAGGATGGTGTGTGACTTGAAGGGAAGTGTAATGTTTCCATGCAACTGCTATCTCTCCTTTCCTCTACAACCTGAACTTGCTTTTATTCTGTTATTAAGTCATACTGCACAGAAACAGGCCCTTCAGTTCACCTTGCCTATGCCGCCCATTTTATCCATCTTTAATAACCCCATAGGTCCATGGCCTTGTATGTACGATGATTCAACTACTTGTCTGGATGCATCTTAAACATTATGAAAGTACGTGCTTCCACACCTCTTCAGGAAATGCATTCCAGATTTTAACAATGCTCTGTGTGAAAATAAATTCCTCACTAGACCTTCACTAGACATCCTACCTCTCACTTTAAACTTACATGCTCTTGTTTTATGTATCTCCACATACAGCACCAGCGATTGGGACCAGAGTATAGGTGCCCTTAAAGAGTTTGTACATTCTCCGCGTCTGCGTGGGATTTCCCCAGGAGCTTCGGTTTCCTCCCAGCATTCAAAATATAGCAGGGGTATAGGTTAATTGGGTGGCATGGTCTCATGGGCCGAAATGGCCTATTATTGTGTTGTATGTCTAAATTTTTTTAAAGTTTGATTTAAAATTTAAATTTACCCCACTCATAATTTTATATACCTCTATCATGCCATCTTTCAGTCTCATCCTTCTATGGAAAACAAACCCAGCCTTAATAGTGTTAAACAAGAAAATCTGCAGATGCAATACCCAAAAGTGCTGGAGAAACTCAGCAGGTCACATAGCATCCTAGGCCGTAAAGGGTAACCAATGTTTCAGTCCCGAGCCCTTCGTCAGGAATTTTATTAATAAAATTCAGGAAACATCCTGGTGAGCATCAGTGTAATCAAATGGAAACAGTTTTATTTCCAGCTTTATTTTTAATGACATATCATTGACCTGAAACATTGACTTTTTTAGCCTCTCATAATTAGCCAAGTAATGCCAATGTATTTTGATTCTTGATGGTAAGGTTTGTGGATGAGAGGTGTGCTGTGAAGGAGGCCATGATGACTTCATGCTGTGGGTGTTGGAGATAGTGAATACAGTGCCCATAGTGGAGAAAGTGGCTGCAGAAGATGTTAAATGGCTGCTTTGACCTGAAACACATCAGATTTCAGATGTTGGAGATGTGCTACACTTGGACTTACAGTCATTAAGCCAGACAGCATAAAGAAAAACCCTTCTGCCTATTGCTTGTAGACTGATAATTAAGCACCATTTGTATCATTTCTATCCTAATCCCATTTTTTCTTCCTTCATTCCCATCAACCCGCCTCCAGATTCTTCCAATGACCTGCACTCTGGGGCAATTTACAATTGGCGACTAAATGACCAACCCACATGTCAATGGGATATGAGATAGAAAATGGAGCACCCAGAGGAATCCCATGTGGTCACAGGGAGTATGCGAAAACTCCACCCGTGTGGCAGAGAAGGCAACCCGCATGGGCGGAGCTGTCCCTTATATTTTGTGGATCTGCCCTGGAGTCTGTGAGCCACAGGATTTCAAGTCTCTGACTCATCCTTTGCCCTACCACATTGCTGTTATAGATTTCATTACTTTTCAGAATTGTATCACCCCTTATGTCCTTTGGTGGCAGGTTTGCTCATGGTAAAACAGTTTAATTTAAAACACAGAAGTCTGCAGACACCGTGCTTTAACCAAAAACACACTGGAGAAGCTCGGTTTGTCACAGTGTACTCTTTATATAGCAAAGATAAATATTAATAGCCAACGTTTCAGACTTGAGCCCTTCATCAAGAACAGGGGTACGCACCTAGGGGAGATTAGTAGGAAGGAATGAGGAAGTCATAGAGGGAGCAGTCCCTGCAGAGAGTGGAGGAGAAGGGAATAGGTGTCTGGTGGTGGGATCACATTGTCGGTGGCGGAAATTGGAGAGGCTAATATGTTGGATGCCGAGTCTGGTCGGGTGGTTGGTGAGAACAAGGGGAAATCATGTCCTTGCTGCAGATTACTTTTCCTGAACAATCGCATTCGTTTGACAAGATTTTTTTAAAATTTACGCATGATGCATAAATTGGCAGTATGGTTGACAAAAAGGACAAAGCTATGACTGGTGAACAACCATATATTTTCTTGACAGTTGGATTTATTCATAAAAAGCTGAGATAATACATTTTGTGATAAGCAACCAGACAAAGGAATATGCAATACGTAGGTGGATATTGAGAAGTGTGGAGGAATAGAAGGTGCTCACAGTCCCTTTAAAAGTGGCATTACAGGTAGATACAATTTTAATTATGTGGATAGATTAATCAGGTGTGATAAAAAATGGAAAATACCAGAAAGAATTAGGTGATCAGAAAGCATCTCTGAATAGTGGATCTTTCAGTTCAATGGTCTTTTGTCAGAACTGGAAAAATAAGAAGGTCTGTGCATGTTTTTAAGTTATAGAGCAAGAATTGTGAAGAAAAAGGAGGGAAGGTCTATGATAGGGTGTAGAGGAAGATGGTTCAGCCAAAGCAATTCCTTTCTGTGCCATCAAGAAGGAATTAAAAGCTTGCTAATCATAGTTGAACTGTCCAAAGCAGTGAAAATAGAGGGTGAATGAGAATAGCAGAGGGAGAAAAAAACCTCTATACATCAAAGGCAGAACAGAGTCGTTGTTAGAAATGTAATTCAAGAAAATGCACAAAGGATCAGGCAGCCTCCATGAAGAGAGGATACATTGATTAATGTTGCAGATGGGTAACTGTACATCAGAATTGGCCAGTTCTAGAAAAAGCAAGGTTTCAGTATCTCTGAAATCATTATATGTAATATTTATACCAAAGGGAAGATAACATGTTCATTGAGCTCACATTTAGTTTTGTTGAGACCAGGACTTGGTTTGTTTTGTTTTTTTTGGAATAAAGGAAGAAGAGACTGAGGGGAGATTTGATTGAAAAGTATAAGATGAAGGGTCCAGGTAGAATAAACTGGAGCACGCTGAGGGTCCTGAAGGGTGGTGAAGGCAGAGAGCATTGGCTCATTTAAAAATGTGAGAACAGTAAAAACACAATGCTGGTCAAATAGTTTCCTTTTAAAGCAATGATTAAAAACACATAACCATTATTTCAGTCTTGAGCCCTTCATCAAGGTATGAATAAATTGTAGGCAGGAGTCCAAACAAAGAGGTAGGGGAGGAAGGGTCAGGGAAGACCGTGGTCCCAAAGGCAGGAGGTAATAGGTGGAGAAGGGAGAGCACAGCAGCACATGGGGGGGGGGGGGTGTGTCATCGGTGAATCGACGGTGAAGGAGGTGGAGAGCTACGGGAAAGAAGACAAGGGGGGGAGAATGGAGAGTAGGTTAGCAGAAACAGTCGATGTTAATGCCATCTGGCTGGAGAGTGTTGTTCATCCAATTTACAGGTGGTCTTGGTAAGATAGTACATGAAGTCATGGACAGACATGTGATTATGTGAGTGGGATGAAGAATGGAAATATTTGGCCACTGGGAGATACCCATCACTGATGAAGAAAGAGCAAAGGTACTCAGCGATGTGATCTCCCTTTCTGCGCCAAGTCTCTCCCATGTCGAGAAGGCCACAAAGGGAGCACCATATGCAGTAAATCAATCCTGGATATACAAGTGAAATGTTACTTCACTTCAAAGCCCTGTTTGGGGCCCCAAACTGTGGTGAAGGAAGAGGTGTGGGGTAGGGGGGGCGGGAGGGGGAGTGATTGGTGGGGAGGGATGAATACACGATGGAATTAAAGAAGGCAGAGAGGGGAAGAGGTGTCTGATAGTGGGAATATGTTATAGGTGCTGGAAATTACAGAGGATAACGTGTTGGATGTGGAGGCTGGTGGGGTGATAGGTAAGCACAAGAGGAATCCTGTGTTTGTGGCATCTGGGGGCAGAGGTGACCAGGGCAGATGTGCGGGAAATGGAAGAGATGTAGAGCTGTGACCTTCAGGGCTGTGGACCTGCCACTGGAAAGTGGGATTAGATTAGAAAGCTCAGATATTGAAGTCTATGGTCCAAGAGCAGGTAAATGAGTCAGCAAAGACTTTGAGGACTGAATGGTCTGTTTTTGTGCTGTAAGTCTCCGTGACCTCTTTCCATGGTGTACAATTTCTACGATTTTAAATACATTTTTACAGCATCAGCAAACTTCACCTGAATGTTTCTAAAGCAGGTTTTGTTTCTTATTTCTTGATGTCATTAATTATTTAAATTTAAATTCCTTTGCTACAATGGTGTGATTTGAATCCATATTTTTGGGTCCAATTATTTTAACCAAGATGTCATAAACTGTCTCTTTCTGCTTATTGCCAGAGGAACTTTAAATATTTTTGCAAAGGCTCACAACATTATTTTTGAACCCGACAACCTTGCTAATTAATTAAAACTGTTACATTGGGGTGAAACAAATGATGTCTTGACTTTGGATAAGGAGTGGATTTTTTCACTTTGAAAGAGCTCACACAAAAGAGACCAAAAATTCCAGTGAATGGAAAACCTTGAATGGAATTTGGGGTGAAAATCAAACTACTGAATTCCTGGAATGTAAAATCCCTCCATAATGCCTGCAGTTAGATATGTTTTAGGCTAGTTTCTGGACTTGCGATGACTACAATAAGGAAGTGCCTTTTCTTAATCTAAATTTTGAAAAAAAGCCTTTTTCTTCGATTGTATCATCTTTTTCTCAGCCTAATATAATTAGCCCATTTATTATATCTGGTGTCTGGAGCACCAGCACATTTGATTTAGAATTATTACACATATCATAAACCCCAGAGAGGCAGAGTCTGAGGGAGAAGTAGATAAATGGATCCATTATCTTGAGCAAAGCATGATTTTCAGATACCCATGTTATTTCTCTTCCATCAAAACGGTATACCGAAAGCTTATGAACCAGTTTAATGCAAAAGTCTATTTTCAACTCATGTTTATAACTGCAGTGTGATCAAAATGAATAGTTCAGATCCCCACCGCAGTTGAAATAAATACAAGAGGAAAAAAAGATATGAACAAGTTTGTAAAATTTTGACGGCCAACAGCTTGCATTTGTGAAAGCATGAATACAGACAGAAAGAGGAGAAATTAGGGGAGGTAATGAGGCCTTGGGGAACAAAATGAGCTTGAGTTAATGCAAGATTCGTGCTTTTTGCACAATGGCACTGAAGTGTATTTTGATGTGTATTCTATCCCGTGGTTTTAAAGGATATCAAAGGGCTCTAATCAGTGGGATAATTCCACTGCCTAACTCAGTGCAGATCAGTAATATTTTTAAAGAGCAATGGAAGGCCAACCACCAAATCTGTCCTTGTACCATTCATTATGTTTCCTCTATTCAAAGATTTTAAGTTAAAATGTCTGATTTCCACAAGGCACTCAACTCACTCCCACAACTTTTAACTTCACTCTGATGAAAGGTCAATAGTAACATCTTTATTAATACAGCAGCTGAAATGAACCTTCTTGGTACAAATCACTGACCCCCTTGCCCTGTCAGGATCAATTGTTCACAGGGAATATTGCTGACTCAAGAGAACAGCCTTCAAATGGGACTCAACTTGACATAGAGTTAAAAATTGCTTTGATAATTGATCCAAATAGAAAAGTGAGCTTCTTGGAGGTGAATGAAAGCTGAAAATTCTGGAACCACTCATCAGGTCAGGCAGATTTAATGTTTCAAGTTGAAGACCCTTCAACCAAACTCTATTTTTCTTCCCATAGATGCTCTCTGATCTTTTGAGTTTTAAAAGTATTTTGGATTTCCAACTTTTTCAATGAGTGGGAGTAGAAAATATAAATAATAGAACAGTACAGCACAGAAAGAGGCCCTTCAATCCATCAATTCTTCACTGCACATATGTACAATTAAATTTAAACTGTGCATGCAGATTATACATATCGTTCTATTGCCTGCATTTTTGTTTTTCTATCTAGAAGTTACTCTGAAACATTGTTATCAAATTTGCTTCCATGTCTATTCTAGGAACCTACCTCTCTCTGTGGTAAAAATATCCCCTGACATTTCCTTTAAACTCCCCCCCCACCCCCATCATAAGTGCATGTTCTCTCACATGTGAGAGGAAAAAAGCCTCACATAATGTTATAGGTTCTATCAGGTCTCCCCTCAATCTCTAATGCTCCTGAGGTAACAACCCAGTTTGTCTGACTTTCCTCATAGTTCACTAACTGAGGCAGCATCAGGATAAATCCAAGGCCTCCAGACCTTTCCTGAAATGGGGCAACTAGAATTGCACATAATATAAAGTTTTATATATCAATGACAACTGATAAATTCAATTAAAGAAATCAGGAAGCCATTAAAACCAGGAATAGCAGGTGTTGGTTCGGCTCAAGGAGAGACACATGATTTGTGTGATAATTTCTTGACACTTTGCAAACGTTTAGCATTTAAGGTTAAAGTAGAAGCACCATTTTAATCATCCCCATTGAAGTCAATAGGATTTAAATATAAGCAACAATAAATCAATGGACAGCCAGGTTGACGTAGAGCCATTGTAGCAACGGTGATTGGGACTGTAGTTTGAATCCCATGCTGTCTCCAAGGAGTTCTCCCCATGTCTATGTGGGTTTTCTTGGAGAGCTGCAGTTTCCTCCCACCGTTTGAAAGGTACCGGGGTTGTAGGTTAATTAGGCTTGTTAATTGGTGACATGGGCTTGTGGGCCAAAAATGGCCTGTTACCTTGCAGTATATCTAAATTCAAATTTAAAAATAGAAAATTCAGGAAGTAATCAGTCAAATAGCACATGTGGAAAGAGAAACCAGTTAATGCTTCTTTAGAATGCTTCGTTCTAGTGAAATACAAGGCCCAGTTTATTATGAACAATAAAAAAATCCTTGGAGAGTCTTGGGGGCATACAGTAAAAACCCTGTTTCTGGAAACCTCAAGCAACTGGCATAAAAATCAAGGAAAATAAATTAACAAACAGACAACAAACAAATAAATAGATTTTACAAATAAATAAATGGATGGATGGGTGAATAAATAAATAAATAGATTGTGAGTACATAGATGACTAAATAGATGGACAAATAAATCATTGATATCTTTCCAAAATCTCTCTAAATTTGGACACTCCCAAAACATATGGATCAGAGAAACTTCAAACATTTTACACTTCTCACATAGTGGATCAATATCTGCATTAAAAACAAGATAATTTAAGTTCTGTGCACCACCTTAAGTTGTAATAAGCAATGCCAGGCAAAAAATGAAGAATCATTAAGTAGAGAGTGGAGAATCAATCTTCATCTGAAAACATCTATGTTGGCAATTTTAGGATCTTTTTTACAATTTTCTTTTTCTAGATTGACATATAATCTTTTAATGAGAAGTAGGTTGAGAATATGGGCTCAGTTTAGAAAATTCTTTGGATTGAATAGTTTTTCTCTGGCGAGTCCCATTATAGATAATCATCCTTTTCAGCTGTCTCTGCTGGACATAGCTTTCAAGTAATGGTATAGATTTGGTGTCCAAAGTCATAAGGATTTTTTTTAAGACAACTTCGCCTCTTTTGAACAATTATCATCCAAATTTAATTGTTCTAATAGACTTTTTTGTAATATTTATATGTTAGACTATCAAGTTCAGTCCAAGCTTTTGGATTTTCCTCAAATCTCAAAAGTTAATATTCTTGATTCATTTTTAATTTACTGTTTTTTTCCACGGTGGCTTAATATCATATTTTCCACGGTGGATGAAAGATCAGCCTCATTGGCTGGGCTTAAGAAGGACTGGGAACATTACTTGGTTCACTTCCTAACAGAGACCCCTCAACTATTCTCAGGACTGAAAGAGTAGAGGGGATCTAGCCGATATAAAAAGGAAAGGAGGACGGAAGAGCTGGTGATATTTTGAAGGAGGCCAGAAAAAAGATTGTTTATTTAATCTGCCAGTACCACAGGCAAGTAAAGACCAATGTTCACACAAGCTCATTGTAACTGCTGGGGACTTCTGCAACCCATTCTAAATAATAGATTCTCCATTAATCTCGTCTCCATTATTATAAAATATTATGCTAAAGTCTTTGATTAGGTATTCCCCAGCAATCCCAGGCACCTTTTATCATTCCTTTTCCCTTTATATGTTAGATTTATTCTTCTTAACTTTGCCACTTATCATAGAACTGCATGAAAGCAGGACCTTCACCCAACTGAACTGGCACCAACCATCAGGTTTAGTGTGGTATCATTATAAGCTAATGTGGTATCATCAATGTTGTACCAATTTTTATTACAGAACTTTCAAATCATTTAATGGATGCAATAATATTTTGAATAATGGAGTGTTAAATAATTAATTAATAACTAATTAACAATGAACTAATTTTGTATTCCAAGGAATACCAAAAATAAAAATGGTGGAGCTGATGTGACAGCAGTGCTAATGCTGGTGCAGCCCCCGGGGAGAGTGGGGAGCAGAGACACAGTACTGTTCCGCAGAGTCCTCCCACTGACGTGCTTAGATGAACTGTTAAAGGAGCTTTATTTTAAAATCCTGCAACCACAGGTCTGGTCCCAAATTGGCAGTGTCTGTGTTTGGGAGCGAGTTAAAGGGGTTGCAGACTCCAGGGAAGCAGACTGAAGTCTATGTGGCTGAAAAGACTACAGGAGCACTGGAGGCAAATCCACGGATACTCAGTGACTTTGTGGGGACTCATTCGCTTCTCTTTCTCTGACTGTCAGGGGCGCCAAACAATTTCTGCTGATGGCAAATCATGTGTGCCTTAAGGCAAACTAAATGCAACTTTGTGTAATATTACACAGCGTGGTTAGCGTAGCGGTTAGTGCAACACTAATACAGCACCAGTGATCGGGACAGGGGTTCAAATCTCAAGCGGTCTATAAAGAATTTGTATGTTCACCCTGTGTTTGCATGCGTTTTCCCCAGGGACTCCAGTTTCCTCACACCGTTCAAAAACATACTGGGGGTTGTAGGTCAATTTGGTCTAATTGGGCAGCACAGAATCAAGGGTCAAAAGGCCATGCAGGATGTCTAAAATTAAAATTTTAATATTACATAGAACACTACCACTCAGTACAGACCCTTCAGTCCTTGATGTTGTGCAACCCTTATAACCCTAAAGTACTAAATTCATCCTACCCCAAATCCCTCTATTTTTCCTTCATCCATGTACCTGTCTTAAATGCCCCTAATGTTTCAGCCTCCACCACCATCCCAGGCAAAGCACTCCAGACACCCACAACTCTCTGTGTTAAAAAAAAAATTCCCCTGATTTCTCCCCTAAACTACATCCTCTAACTTTGTATACATGTCATCTGCTGTTTGCTATTCCTGCCCTGGAAAACAGATGCTTGCTGTCTACCCTATCTATGCCTCTCATAATATTGTAGACCTCTATCAATTCTCCTCTCATCCTTCTACACTCCAAAGGGGAAATTCGCAACTCTGTGAACCTTGCCTCATAAAACTTATTTTACAATCCTGGCAACATCCTGGTAAATCTCCTCTGCACCCTCTCTATGGCTTCCACATCCATCCTATAATGAGGTGACCAGAACTGAACACAATATTCCAAGTATGGTCCTAACAACCTGAGTAGTGACCTTGAGGGATGTATGGATTTGAACCCCAAGGTCCCATTGTTCATCTACACTCCGAAGTAACAAACCATTAACCCTGTACTTGGCCTTCTGGTTTGTCTTTCCAAAATGTATCACCTCACACTTATCTGGATTGAAATCCATCTGCCACTTTTCTCCGCAACTCTGCATCCTGTCCATCTCCTCGTCACCTTTGACAACCTTCAACTCCTCCAACCTCCGTGTCATCCACAAACTTACTGACACCATCTTTCCACCTCATCATCCAGGTCATTTATAAAAATCACAAAGAGTAGAGGGTCCCAGAACAGATCCTTGTGGCACTCCACTAATCACTGACCACCAAGCTGAATACTTTCCTTCCACTACTACTCTCTGCTTTCTTCCTGCAAGCCAATTTTTTAATCCACACAGACAAGGTTCCACTGATCCCGTGCCTCATGGTTTTCGGGATGAGTCTTTCTTTCTTTCTTTTTAATTTTTTTATATAATAATAGATGCATACAGAGAAAAGATAGATGCATAATACTGATACAGCAAAGTAAGCAAATTCATTAACAGACTTTTTTTTAACCTTATACAACATTATTAATTCAAGGATAATGTGGAGATTGTAAAAAATAGAAAAAAGATTTTAAAAATTAAAAATATGATCCAAACCCTAAACCATTCCAAAATTGCATGCCAATATAAAGAAAAAGTACACTACTAGTAAAATAAGAAAAAATGCAAATCCACGAGAATCATGTTACATAATTATCATTCCCATTAAAGTTCATGAAAATAATTTAAAAAGGAGCCCTAAAGATTAGAAAAATTTAAGTTCAAAATACTTGTTGAACATCTTATTTTCTCCAAAGTTAGATATGACATCATATTTTATCCAATGTTTGATCCACACAGCCAAGGTTCCACTGATCCCATGACTCATGACTTTCTGGATGAGTCTCTCGTGAGAGATCTTGTCAAATGCCTTACTAAAATCCATGTTGACATCATCTACTGCCCTGCCCTCATCAATTTCTTTTGTTACCTGCTTAAAAAACTCAATTTGCCTTGTGAGGCACAACGTTCCCTTCACAAAGCCATGCTGACTATCTTTGAGTAGACTGTACTTCTCCAAATGTTCATCGATCCTATCCTTAAGAATCCTCTCCAATAGTTTAAACACCACAGATGTTAAGCTCACTAGTCTATAATTCCCAGGATTCTCCCAATTACTTATAAACAAGGGAACTGCATTTGCCATTTTCCAATCCTCTGGAACTTCCTCTAAGGCCAAAGAGGGATGCAAAGATTATCACTATTGCCCCAGTTATCTCTTCCCTCACAGCAACCTGGGATATATCGTGTCTGGCCCCAGGGTCTTATCAATTTTGATGTTTCTAAGATCCAACACTTCTTCTTCCTTTATCTCCACATTGTCCAGCACATTAAAAAATTACATCTGTTTTATTACATAACAATAATATCATCTTAAATCTTGAATCAAATCTTGAGTTTCAAACATGACTATCATTCTCTTGTCTTAATTGAGTCACTTTCTGCTCTGAATTTGAGAGATTTCAGCATGAACATCAGAAATGCCAAATTTATCACGTCCACCTCTCTTCTGAACAAGATTGATATATAATTGTACCAATGTTTGACTAACTTTCACCCATCTTGGCACATCTTGGGTTTCATCAAACAGTCTAACCAAAGGTTTTCCAAGGCTTTTGATCTCTCCTAAAGTCCTTCACTAGTCCTGAATTTGAGCTTTAGTTTTGCCTAGGTTCAGTGACAAAAGAACATCAGGCAGGAAAAAGCATAAAGCTGAAATGAAAAAAAAAACGCATAATTTTTAGTGAATTTAAAGTAATAGGTAGTAATCTGGACAAGCCAGTTTAAATTTATACATTCTTCCCTGCTCAGCTTTGTTCTAAGCATTGAATCCAGCTTATTCGACACACAACTGATTACAGAAGTTATCACAGTCAGATCCTTGTGAGCAGACACTCATTACCGTAGCTCTGCATGCAGGCAGAACGATTATAAAAAAGATGTATTGTAAAAGGAATTTCCTAGCTTCTGAAATATTGAAGCATCAGTAATCAAGTATTCACTCTGATTGTAATTTGGTCATATTGAATTTTTTTTTTACTGTCATGTGTACCAAGTTACAGTGAAAAACTTTTTTGTGCACTATCTAGACAGCTCAACCCATACTTAAATACAACAGGTTATGCAATATTAAGACCTGGATGCATTATTACAATAACTCAAAAATGCAGGGTGTGGTATTACAAGACAAAGTGAGAGGTCTATTTAGGAGTCTAATAATAACAAGAAGAAAGAAACTGTCCTTGAACCTGGTGATTTGTGTTTTAAAGATCATGTATCTTCTGCCCAATGGAAGGGGGAAGAAGAGAGTGATCATGGTGGATGAAACTTTTAATACATTGGCTGTTTTCCCAAGACAACGTAGATGGAGTCGATGGATAGAAAGTGTGTTTGTGCCATAGCCTGAGCTGCATTGACAACTCTCTGAAGTATTTTCAATATTTATCTTGATCTCTACCTTTCATTGCCAAAGCCCTTGCTTCAGTTGTGCCTGAGAAGAAAACTGACCTCAATATTGCAGCTTTATATTGAATTTAGAAATGTCAGCTAAAGAAGTGACGAGGTAGATAATTTTAAGTCACTTCTTTATAGATGTTTAAATTTTAGATTTTCTTTTATCTCCTTAGTAATGATGAATAAAATTTCCCATTGATCAGTATTATCGAAAACATTATCAACATTTGCCTGAGCTCAGCCAGAGGTAGACAGTGGTTTTCTCCATCCATTATAGTTCTGGAAGATATTTCCCGGAGATTAAGAGAGCGCTGCATGTTCTCCTTAGTTTAGATTTTATCTTTAAATTCAGGAACAAATCAAAAATTATTCTTCTGGTTTTTATAATCAGACTGGAAGATTGTTTCCTTGAGCACCTCAGCATGGATCTATCTTCCAGAGGCCAACCATTTCAATTCCCCGTCCCCTTCCCTTGCTAACATGACTGTCCATGTTCTCATGGTCTCAGGCTGCCAGACTGAGACCAACCACAAATTGGAGGAACACCCCATCCTCCGACTAGGCATCTTCCAACTGAACAACATTAACATCGACCTCCGGCCCACCCCCATCTTCATCTCCCTGTCTTCTTTCCTCTAGTTCTCTTTCTTTCTCTCTCCCCTTTTCCCTGTCTCCTTTCATGGAGTCAAAATCAATGCTCACTTTTTCTCTTTTCAAATCCAATTAACACCATTTGTTTCTTGGTCTGGACACCTCCCCTTTCCATTCTTCACCCTTTTCCTATCAGTCCATATTAAGATGCCTGCCTATTTTTTCCTTACACCTTATAGAAGGGTTCAGACCCGAAATGTGAAGAATATATGTATCTTTACCTCCTATGGAAGCTATGAAACTGACCGAGTTCCTCCAGCATTGTGTGTGTGTGTGTGTGTGTGTGTGTGTGTGTGTGTGTGTGTGTGTGTGTGTGTGTGTGTGTGTGTGTGTGTGTGTGTGTGTGTGTGTGTGTGTGTGTTAATTTACACGATTAAATTATAGTTCAGTTGAAAAAAGTTTCTGAAAAACTGCACATTGTCTATTCAATATTAACATTATAACCATTCTGCTTCTTTCTTTCAAATGCAGATGTTGTGTGTTTGTTGGCCTTTGTCTTCATTTCAGTTTTCCTGCCTCACATTTGTCTTTCGACCTGTGCACCTCAAAGCATATTCTTCAAGCAATCTTCATGTTTTATCTCACTGTGCCACAAAAGTTAGCATTATTTTTGTCTTTTTCTTTGCCATTTCTGCGCATCAGTACCACTGAATAAGGACAGCCAAGAAAAATATCTTGATAATTATGACGGCAAAAATGCTATTTGGCTGATCAGAACTGCTTCTTTTTCTAATCTGACAGAGACTTAGAAGCAGATTTTTGAATTGGACTGTGGAGCTGAAACAATAAGGCAAGCAGTTCATCCACATGCAGATTGTCTTTTTACAGTTCTCCTTCATTTATTTAGATAGAATTTCCTTATGTATTTCTATTTACATGAAGTGTAGAAACAACAGCTGTGTCCTTAGAACCACTGAATCATAGAACATTACAGCACAGAAATAGTCCCTGGCCTTTCTAGTCTGTGCCATTCACTGCCTAATCCCACAGACCTGCACCAGTCCATAGCCCTCCACGCTCCTCCCATCCTGGCATCTGCTCAAATTCTTCATTAATTTTAAATTGAGCCCGTATTCACCACCTCAGCTGGCAGCTCGTTATACCCATGTCCTCCAGTTTGTACCTCACTTACCCTCAGTGGAAAAAGCCTATCTAAATTTACTCTATCTATACCCTTCATACTTTTAAATACCTCTATCAAATCACCCCCCATTCTTTTACGCTCCAGGGAATAAAGTCCTAACTTGTTAAACCTTTCCATGGAACTCAGTTCCTAAAGCCCTGGCAACAGATCTCTTTCTATCTCATTGATATTGTGGCACCCTTTGCTGCCAATTTGTATTAATGTTTGTTTTGGTGTATATTCAATGTCCAATGTTTCCAACATATAGCGATGGGAAGGAAAGGCCTTTTATTTTCATTTGAGTCACTCAGAATTACAATAACATGAAGCACTTTCAAATATATTGGTTCATTTTCCAGCAATAAAAGTACACCTAATTATTACATTTGACTTTAATCCTCAGAAAATCAGTTCCACAAGAAGAAATTCAAGCTGAAGATAATCCATATGACTATAGAAAACTACTTCGTAAAACATCCCAAAGGAATCGTCTTATTCAGCTATGTTAGTTTATACTCTTGAACCCCATTACCTTGCATACTGTTAAAATAGATCACTAGTTTTGTTGTTAACTGTTGTACACAGGCTCAAGCTAAACAGTATTAGGAAAAAAAATGATAGTTTTCTTCAGACTATTGAAGACGGTAAAATATTTTTAATTTAAAATGCATGTTGGATCTTTTGAAGGTCATAATTCATGTACAGTTAAAATAAAAAGCCAAATATTGATATACAGTATATATTGAGATTTCAAGAGGATAGGAAATGCAGTCAGCTGACCATGTTACAGCAATATGAATATGGAATAAAGAAAATAAAAATAAATTATAAGTTTTTAAACAAATAATGTGTCTCATGCTATATCTGACTGAAGAAGATCCACTCTGATCTGCATTTTTCCTCAGAATAAAGTGTGTTGATTTTTTTTTAAACTTGCATCCGCTCACAAACCAAGTCGAAGCAGATTTCAGTACGAAAATATGCAGCACATTTTACGAAAATACCTTGAAGACTGGGAACAAATATTTATACAAAATATTATTTCAGTTTCCTAACTTTCATAATATTTTGAGAATGTCAAAGTCCGGAAAATTGGATATCTTTTCATTGAATAACTTATTGCTTTGATAAAAAGGTTTTACATTTGATAGCACCTTTCTTTGCCACAGGACACCCCCCAAAGTACATCAAAGAAATACTTTTTAAATGGAATTACTGTCTTAATGAAGGAAAACATGGCTAATTTATGTGTGGCAGTCTACACAAGCAGAAGAACCAGTGAGATAACTGTGTATTTGTGACATTATTCCTGAAATGTCACCTTAAACCATAAGACCAGACAACCATAAGAGAAGAGAGCAGAATCAGGTCATTTGGCTCATCAAATCCACTCTGCCATTCATATCATGATCGATGTTTTCTTCCTTTCAACCCTAATGTTTGACACCCTTACCAATCAAGAACCTATCAATCTCCATTTAAAATATACCCAAAGACTAGGACTCTATAGCTGATTGTGGCAATGAATTCCATAGATTTATCACCCTCAGACTGAATAAATATTGTCTTATCTTTGTTCTAAAGGAGCATCCTTTTATACTGAGGCTGTGCCCTCTGGTCTTCAACTCTCCCACTACTGGAAACTCCTTCTCCATATCCACTCTATCCAGCCCTTCCAATATTCAGTATGTTTCAATGAGAACTCCCTCATCCTTCTAAACTCTAGTGAGTATAGGCCCAGAGCCATCAAACACTCATCATATAGGAAGCCTCTCATCCGTGATGCTCTGAACCTCCTCTGAAGATCCTTCCCTGAACCCTCTCCACATCCTTCCTTAAATATGGGGTGCAGAATTGCTCATAATACTTTGTGTGGTCTGACCAATACCCTACAAAGCTTCAGCATTACATCTTTGCTTTTATATTCTAGACCTCTCAAAATGAGTGCTAACTTTGCATTTGCCTTCCTTATTATTGACTCCAGCTTCAAGTTAACCTTTAGGGAATCCTGCAGCAGGACTGCCAAGTCCCTTTGGGATTTCCATGCTCTGAAATTTCTCCCCATTTAGAAAAATATTATTTTTTAAATTCCTTCTATCGAAGTGCATGACCATATATTACTCTACCCTGTATTTCATCTACCACTCCTTTGCCCATTCTTCCAACCTGTCCAAGTCCCACTGAAGACTCCCTGCTTCCTCACTCAACACTACCTGGTTCATATCATTCACAAACTTGGCTGAAACACCATCAATTCTGACATCTAAATCATGTACAAGCATTGTGAAAGGTAGTGGATCTAACACTGACCCCTGTGGGGCACTACTAGCCACCAGCAGCCAATCACACACCTTGTTTTCTGTCAGTCCACCAATCTTTTATTAATGCTAGCAATGTTCCCATAAAGTCATGTTCTCCTATCTTATTCAGCAACCTTAACGAAAGCATTCTGAAAATCCATCGACTGGCCTTTGTCTGTCCTGCTCGTTACTTCCTCAAAAGTTCCAACAGTTTTGTTAAGTAAGATCTCACTAAAAAGAAACCATGCTGACTTCAGCTTATTTTATCTTGTGCTTTCAAGTACACCAAAATTTCATACAGTAAAATCCCTGTTATCCAGAATTCAAGCAACCAGCAGCCTCAAACAACCGATAGAGAAAATAGTGAAAAATAAATGGGTAAAAATTACAGGTTTAAAATTTGTGTGCCTCACCATTAGTTCTCCATTCACACAATATGAGGTCTCAAGCAACTGGGAAATTCACTTATCTGGCATTTACTAATCCTCATAAGTGCTGGACAGGGATTTTAATGTACTTAATAATGGACTATTCTAATCTTGCCTAAACTGGCATTATGCTAACTGATCTACAGTTTCTGGTCTTTTGCCTCTCTTCTTATTGAGTGGAATGACATATCCTGTTTTCAAATCCTCTAGAACTTTTCCTGAATGATCACAACTAATGCATTCACAATCTCTTCAGCTACCTCTTTCAGAGTCGTCCAGTCCAGGTGACATCCACCTTTGGCTCCTTCAGTTTCCCAAGCACCTTCTTCTTCATGTTAGTGACTACACTCGACTTGCTTGAATTTATCACAAATTGCAGGTGCCTTTCACAGTGAGGACTGATGCAAAATACCACTTCAGGAATTCTGGTACACTGCAGGGAGATACATAAGAAACTTGTTATTTTTGTGTTTAGAGAATTTATTGGTGGACTATTGTCAACAGTTCTGACAATCTGAGGAGAATTATAACTCCTTCATATATTTAGAATTTTTACAACCTACACAAGAATAAATACAGTGAACTTCCCTTTATTTCACAAATTCTCTGTCTCTCTCACTTTCCCTCTCACTTTCCCTCTATGTCAAATGGATTTGGAGAAAATCTGACAGTAGACACACAATAAAGAATAGATAGCCATCAATTGCATTCAAATTCTTGGCCTTGTTCCACATTTTGAAAATGAGCAACTTTCATTGCACAAACACGAATACAAAGGCTTTCCTTTCAATTCAGTGAAATTATATTTTTTTTGTAGCAGCATTTTTGTTAAGTTGCTTGACTTGCTTTCGCAAGTGTGCATTATTGTCATTTTAAAGGTCATCATGACAGCTGAAAAAAGTTACTTCAAATAAATAAATCTGCAATAAAAAGTCAGTATCTGTCAGGGTGCAATATTAATCCACAGGACTGTCTTTAAACTCAGGTGTTTCAATCATGCCCATCAGGGAAGGAGACATGACGTTCTTGCTTTCCTGTCACTGCAGATCCATCAACGTAGAAATTATCCAACGAGCCATTTTGTTCAGGGGAACAATTAAGGATGGAAAATAATTCTTCTTATTTCCTGTGATCACCATATCCCATGAAAAAATATTAAATATGATCAAACTGGCTTTGAAGATGATGCAGCGGAATTTCAGCAAGTTAATTCTAATAATTGAAGGGCTTATCTCATGAGGGCAGTTGAGCAGTCCTCGACTGTACTCATTGGAGTTGAGAGGGATGAGGAGGATCTTATGGAGACATTAAAAAATTATGAAAAGAATGGATAAGATAGAAGAAGGGAGATGGTTTCCTCTGGCAGGTGATTCTAAAAACAAGAGGGAAAAGCCTTGAGATTCAGGAGAGGGTATTTAAGACGTATACAAGGAGGATCTGTTTTTCCCAGAGAATAGTGAATCTAAGGGCCTCCCTGCCCAGAGGTTTATATAGTAGAGACTAACTACCTCATTAAATGTACTTAGAATACATACTGTTAGATTTTTGAAATATTGGGGAATTAAGAGCAATGGGGAACAGGCAGCAAAGTAGAGCACAATCCACGGCCACATTAGCCATGAACACTAGCCTCCCTCAAGGTCTGACAGATTTATCCACCCTTATTACCTCTAAGACGGCAAGCACTTCCTCCCCTAATCTGTGTAGGATCCATGACCTCACTGCTTGTGTTCTTTACATCCCACAACTCTGTGCCGATTTTCGGAGTGAAGAGTGATGAAAAAAAAAGCATGCAAGATCTCCCCCATCTCTTTTGGCTCCATACAAAGCCGGCCGCTCTGATTTTCAAAGGAACCAAATGTGTTCCTTGCTATTAATATACCTACAGAAACCCTTAGATTTTCCTTCATGTTGTCTGCCAAAGCAACCTCGTGTCTTCTTTTTACCTTTCCTGATTTATTTCTTGAGGTTTTTCTTGCATTTTTTTTAAAAAATACTCCTCAATTAGCTCCATATCGCCTATGCCTGGTATATACCTTTCCTTCCAAATCAGGTCCCCAATATCTCTCAAAAACCAAGATTCCCTGTGCCTTCTAACTTTGCCTTTAATCCTGACAGGGACATACAAACACTGTACTCTCAAAATTTCACCTTTGCAGGTCCTCCACTTACCTCGCAGATCCTTGTCTGAAAACAACTTATTCCAATCCCCACATTCTAGATTCTTTCTCATTTATTCAAAATTAGCCTTTCTCCATTTTAAAATCTCAACTCAAGGCCCAGACCTATGCTTCTCCATAATTAACTTGAAACAAAGGGCATTATGATCACTGGACCCAAAATGTTCCCCTGCACATACTTCTATCACCTTTCCTGTCTCGTTTCCTGAAAAGAGGTCCAGTATTGCATGCTCTCTAGTTGGTACTTCGACATATTGATTAAGAAAACTTTCCTGAACACATTTGACAAAACTCATCCAGCCCTTTTTACAGTATGGCAGTCCCAGACAATGTGGAAAATTAAAATCTCCTACTCTCACAACCTTATGTTTCCTGCAACTGTCTGCGATCAACAGATTTTCTCCTCCAATTCTACCCCGTTAGATCAATAGGTTGGGGCTGTCATTAATGAGTCCATCAGAGGATCAATGAATCAGATTTGCTGACCTCGGACCTCCTGAGTCCCATCTTTGTGAAACTCCCTTCACCCCCTTCGTATCAGGAAGAATAATCTCAGATGTACAAGACAGTTTGAAAAATTGCAGCCACTAGGATGAGTTGCAATGCAGGGACACAGAGCTTTAAAAAAAACTCCTGTCTACATTTCACACTTTGAAGAAAGCATCAAGCATGAAATGTTAGCTACGTGTCTTTGTCTTTGCTACATAAGGGACACTGAGTTTCTCCAGCATTGTGTATTTACATCAAATAAAGGGCTAAAAGTTTTGTATTTAAATACATGCTGTTTAAGAAAGAAAGTGGATGGACTTCTAATACACCTACATATTGGCAAGAATAATGTTGTAGCCATCATGGCTAAGGCTAGATATCCATTGGGAGTTTAATGCGCAAGGATACATGATTTATCAAAAGGTTTGGCAGGTAAGCAGAATGGGTGGTGTGGCTCTGTTGGTAAGGAACAATATTAACTCATTATAAAGAAGTGACACAGGATCAGAAGATATATAATGATTGTGGGTTGAGTCGTCAATTCAAGTTTATTGTCATCTGATTGCACAAGTGCAACCTGATGAAATAGCATTCTCCGATTCTAAGTGCATAATATGCAAACACATAGGCAGCCACAACACACATACAGACACACAATACATAAGCAGGACAAGTATTCATTATAAACACATTAAAAAACATATTATTTCATAAATACGAGAGTCTCAAATGGTTAGTGCAAGCAGTTCCTTTGGTTGTTCAGCATTCTTACTTCCCATGGAAGAAAATGTTCCTCACCCTGGTGGTGCCAGCTCTGATACTCCTGTATCTCTTCCCCAATGAGAGCAGTTAACGTGTGCAGGTTGGAAAGGGTCATCATAGATTTTGTGTGCTGTCTTCAGATAATTATCCCAGTAGATCACGTCGATGGAGGCTGAGGGGAGGAAGACTTCAGTGATCCTCTGGAAATGGCAAGGGTGCAAAAACACTGTTGGCAGTCATATACAGACCTTCAAATAGTAGCTGGGATGTGGACAACAAATTACAACAGCGAATAGAAAAGACATGTCAGAAGAACAATATTATGGTCATCATGGGGTTTTTTTTTTAAATGCAGGTAGATTGGGAAAACAATGTTGTGACCGGATCTCTCGAGAAAGAATTTGTAGAAACCCTATGAGATGGCTTTTTAGAGCAGCATGTTGATGTGCACACTAGGAGATTGGCTGTATTGGATTGGTTATGTAATGCTAAGAGGTGATTAGAGAGCTTAGAGTAAAGGCATCATTAGTAGAGGGCAAATGATTACATTATGGTTGAGTTCAACTTGAGATTTAACATGTCAGCATTTCAATGAAGTGAAGGGAATTACAGTGACATCAGAGAGGAACTGGCCAAAGTAGATTTGAAGGGGCGAGGACTGGTGGAGAATAGAGCAGAGCAGTGATGGATGGAGTTTCTGCAGGAAATGAGGAAGGAGCAGGATAAATACAAACACAAAAATGAGAAAATATTCAAATGTAAAAATGTCACAACTGTGGCTAATGGGAAATTAAAGCAAAAGAGGGCTACAAGGAAACAAAAATTAGTGGGAAGACGGGATTGTGAAGTTTTTAAAAAGCTGCAGAAGGTAACTAGAAAACTCACAAGGAGGGTATGGATGAAGTATAAAAGTAGACTAGCAAATAAAATCAAGATACAAAAAGCATCTTCAAGTATATAAAGAGTAAAAGAGGGTTGAGAGTTGATATAAGACATTATAGCTGGAGAAATATTAATGGGAGAAAAGGAGAAGGTAGTAGAACTAAATGAATATTTTGCATCAGTCTTCACTGTGGAAGACACTAGCAGTGTGCCAGATGTCGAAGGGTATCAAAGAAGGAAAAGTGAGTGCAGTTACTATTTCAATGGAGAAGAAGCTCAGAAAGCTGAAAGGTCTAAGGGTGTACAAGTCTCCCATACCAGATGGATTACACCATCAGAATCTGAAATAGTAGTGGTAGAGATTGTAGAGGCATTGGTAATGATCTTTCAGGAATCAATAGATTTTGGTATGGTTTCTAGAGGAGTGGGAAATTTCAGATGTCATGATTCAAGAAAGGAGAGAAGCAACAGAAAGGAAATTATAGGCCTGATAACCTGGCTTCTGAGGTTGGGAAGATGTTAGAATGGATTGTCAAGGATGAGGTTACGGAGTTCGTGGAGGATAAAAATAGGCTAAAGCCAGTATGGTTTCCTTAAGGGAGAATCTTGTTTGACAAACCTACTAGAATTCCTTGAGGAAGTGATAAGCAGGCTGGATAAGGGAGATGTGATGCAGATGTTCTATTTGGATTGGCAAGGTGCTACACATGAGGCTACATGGCATAACAGGAAACATACCAATGTAAGGAAAGCATTGACTGATTAGTAGGAAGCAGAGAATTGGAATACAGTGATCATATTCTGGTTGGCTGACAGTTGCTAGAGGTGTTCCACAATAGTCAATGTGGGGGCCATTTATTTTTATGTTGTAATGTAGATTAACGACTTGGATTATGGAATGAATGGCTTTGTGATCAAGTTTGCAGATAATACAAAGGTAGGTGGAGGAGCAGGTAGTGTGTGGGGAAACAAGGAGGTTGCAGAAGAACTTGGACAGGTTTGGAGAATGAGCAGAAAAGTAGCAAATGAAATATAATGTTGGAAAATGTACAGTCATGCACTTTGGTAGAAAAAATAAACAGGCAAACTTGTTTTTTTAAATGGAGAGAATATTGAAAATACCCATATGCAAAGGAACCTGGGAGTCCTCGTGCAGGATAGCCTGAAGATAAACTTGTATGTTGAGTTGGTGGTAAAGAAGGCATTTGCCGGCATTCATTTTGAAAGGAATAGTAGATAAGAGCAGGGACATGAGGCTTTTTCAGGCATTGCTGAAACCTCGTTTGGAGTACTTCTTTCACAGTTTTTAAGGGTATGCTTATGTTGGAGATGATTCAGAAGAGGTTGACAAGGATGTTTCCAGGAATTAAAGCATTATCACATGAGTAATGTTTAACAGCTCTTGACCTGTACTCGTTGGAATTTATGAGAATGAGGGGGGTGTCATTGAAACATTTTAATATTGAAAGGTGTGGACAGTGTAGATATAGAAAGGTTGTTTCCCATGACAGGAGAGTCTTGGACAAGAGGGCATAACTTCAGGATTAAAGGGTGTTCACTTAGAACAGAGATGCGTAGGAATTCCTACAGCCATAGGATGGTAAATCTGTGGAATTTGTTTCCACAGTTAATTGTGGAGGCCAGGTCATTGAGCGTATAGACAGTGCCCGGTTACAAACGAGTTTAGTAACCTAGGTCTGTTCATAAACTGAATTTGTACATAAGGCAGAACAAGTACCTACAGTTCTTATTTAATGTCCACTAGGCAACATTATACACACATGCACAGATTGGGGAACAGCCCATTAGTAAGTACATGGTTTGTAACCTGGACGTTCATAACCTGGGGATTGCCTTTATTTAAGGCAGAGATCATTCAGTTCTTAATTAGCATTAGAGGTTTTGGGGAAAGGCTGGGCACTGGGGCTGAGTGGGAAAATGAATCATTTCATATAACCATATAACAATTACAGTATTGAAACAGGACATATTGGCCCTTCTAGTCCAAACCGATTTATGTGAAACTCCAACTAGTTCCACCTATCTACTCCCTGCCCATAGCCCTCCAACCCCCTCACATCCATGTACTTATCTAACCTCCTCTTAAATGACAGAATTGACCCTGCTGCAACTACCTCTTCCAGTAGATCATTCTACTCAGCTCTCTGAGTGAGAAAGCATCCTCTTGTATTACACCTAAAGTTTTTCCCCCTAACCCTTAAGTTATGACCCCTTATTCCAATCTCCCCTACCCTCAAGAACCTATTCACATCTACTCTACCTATTCCCTTCATAATTTTAAATACCTCTGTGAATTCCCCTCTCAACCTTCTATGCTCCAATGAATAAAGTCCCAGTCTACTCAATCTTTCTCCATATTCTATATACTGCAATCCAGGCAGCATTTTAGTAAACTTTCTTTGCACCCTCTCTACCTTATTTATATCCTTCCTATAATTTGGAGACCAGAACTGCACACAATACTCCACACTTGGCCTCACTAATGCCTTAAACAGTCTCAATATCACCTCCCAGCTCCTATATTCTATGCTATTATTTTTAAAGGCAAGCATACCAAAAGCCTTCTTCACCACCTTATCTACATGGGAATCCATCTTCAAGGAACAATGAGCCATTATTCCAAGATCCCTCTGCATTCCTCAATGCCTTCCCCTTCACTGCATACATCCTATTTTGGTTATTCTTCCCAAAATGAAGCACCTCACACTTATCTACATTAAACTCCATCTACCACATTTCAGCCCACTCTTCCGAGCAGTCCAAACCCTTCTGCATTCCACGAAAACCCTCCTCACTGTCCACAACTCCCCCTATTTTTGTATTGCCTGCATATTTACTAACCCAATTTACCACCCCATCATCCAAATCATTAATGTAAATGATGAACAACAAAGGACCCAACACCAATTCCGAGGCACACCGCTAGTCACTGGCCTCCATCCTGACAGACAGTTAAGCACTAAAGATTCATGGTGGACATCTTCCAGCCACCATTGAACTCATCTGACTATCTCTACATTGATCCCTAGTTAATGAACCTTCCTCACTAACCTTTCATGCGGAACCAAATCCAAAGACTTACTGAAATCCAAATAGACCACCTCAACTCCTCGATCTTCATCGACCTTTCTAGTCACTTTCACTTTTTTTAAAAATTCAATAAGATTTGTCAAACACTACTTTCCCTTCACAAACCCATGTTGGGTGTCCCTGATCAATCCCTGCCTCTCCAGATATTTATACATATTATCCCCAAGAATACCTTCCATTAGTTTCCCCACAACCAATGTCAAACTTACTGGCCAATAATTGCTTGGCCTACACCTTGAGCCCCTTTTAAACAGCAGAACCATGTTTGCAACCCACCACTCCAGTGGCACCACACCCTCCTCCAGAGACTTGAAAAATCAGTGAGAGCCTCCGCTATTTGGTCCCTGACCTCCCTTAATGGAAAAATCCCATCAGGACCAGGAGACTTATCTACTTTTATATACCCCAGAAGTTCTAAAACCCCCTTTACTAATCCCTATCTTTTCCATAACTAATCCTTCTGCCTCACTTATCCTACACAATATCTCTTTCCCTCATGAATACCAACAAGAATTCATACAATATTTCCCCCATCTCATATGGTTCCTCACACATTCGTCCACTCTGATTTACCAGTGGACCAATTCTATCCTTCATTCTCCTTTTGCTATTCACATATTTGTAAAAACTCTTTGGATTTGCTTTCACCCCATTTGCTAAAGTCTCCTTGTAGCTTCTTTTTGCTTTTCTAATTTCCCTCTCAAGGTTCTTTCTACAATCTATGTATTGTTCAAGCATCTCATCAATCCTTTGCTTCTTGTATTTAACGTATGGCTCCCTCTTATCCCAAACCAACTTCTTAATAACTCTAGAAAACCTTGGCTCATGATTAAATGGTGGGGCAGATTCAATCAGCTAAACAGCTTATTTCTGCTCCTATGTCCTATTGTTCCTTTCCAGACTCCTGAACAAAGCTCGTTAGTAAAATTATCTTAGTTTTGTTCTATATCAACTGATCCCTCTCTTTAACCCTGCATTTTTGTAATATTGTACCGTCATGAGCCCAGAGGACCCCAAAACCCAGCAGTAATAGATATTCACCAAGAAAAATGGTTACTTAAACAAATGATGCTTTAAATTATCTTTAAACATGAAAATAGAATCAAACTTTAACTTTGACTTTCTAATTCTAAGTGCATGTGCATGTCTAAGATCAGAAAAGTTCTTTGGTCCACTGTCCAATCTCACTTCTCATTCCTCCAAGTTTAACTGGTTGCAGCCATTTCATAAACTGTGCACAGAATTTAACATTTATAAAGTTCATCAGGCTTTGGTGATTAAAAGGTAAAAGAGAGAGAGAGAGAGAGAGAGAGAGAGAGAGAGAGAGATTTGTTGTTCCAGGACATCCACAACTGATTCTTTTTTAATCAGCCACTCCAGTGTTTTGCTAACAAAACTTGCCCCCTTCAGGGTTCTCCAAATGATAACCTCTTTCTTTCAGGTTATCAAAGAGTTCATTTTTGTTTCTCTTATTCCAAGTGGAACATTAGACACCCAGTCCTCTCCTCTTGCATGAACCACAAGGGCTTTGACTAGGCCAACTTCCAAATGGGACTTTCCATAAGCTTGCCAGCTTGTCCTGTTCCAGTCCCAGCTACTCCTGCTGGCTGTAACACTGTAGAAGTGATCTCTCTCACTGAGAGAAAGTCTGCTCGACCCTCTCTGCTTGCAAAACCACACAACCCACTTAGAATATCTCCAGACAATCTGCAGCTCCAACAAGATCTTTCATCTATTGCCTTTTGTAAACAACAATCCATTAATGAAGTCACTTGAGCACTCTTCAAAGCTCTCGGTAAAGCTGTGGAGCCAATGTGTCTGGCATTAGCAGAGCTCAAGTATTTCAAATAAGATCTGTTTTCAAGTGTTTGTATGTAACCTACTGTTACAAACCTTTCCCAATTTATCTCCCAATAACATATCTATATGCTCTGTCTCAATACTGTGGATGAGATGTCTACTGGCATGCTCACAAAACAATCTCTATCACTACATTTTTGAAACCTTTGTCAATACATGAACTTGAACTGAGTTTCAAAGACATCAGAAACAGCATGAAATTCACAAGACAGGTCCCCAGTACTTTTCTAGAGAATGCATCTGAAGATCATTTTATAAAGTTCAAACCTCTTGGGGTCATACAAGGTTACAGCACAGAAACAGGCCCTTCACCGAATTGAACCCAAGCCAAACAATCAGCCACCCATTTACATAAATCTCTTTTTAAATCCTTTCCGCATTCTCATCAACTTTCCCCAGATTCTGCCATTCAACTTTATACCAGGGGCAAATTACAGTGGTAACTTGGAGCTTCCCTTTTGGATTTGGAAGGAAACCAGACACCCAAGGGAAACCCATGCAATCACAGGAAGAAACCAGCAACTGGAGTCAGGATTGAACCTCTCTCCTACTGTGGACAAGCAGCTGTACTGGGCCTCTCCCTGTGCTACCTTTCTTCAAGATCAGGCTGCAGAGGGTGACTCCATCCTCACCTAGCTGAAATACATACTAACAGATGCTTTCTCAACAACTTTACTTGAACCTCACAGTGGAATACAATGTTAAACCTATCAAGCTTGAGGTTACTTTAAAATTGCAAACTTTTTATCTCCATTTTATGTCCCCTTTTATCAAACTGTCAAATACCATATGAAAAGTTTGGATTGCTTACTGAAGTCATTTTTACTTGCTTCACCAATTTAGATATGAGAAAGATTATTAGAACCATGGAACAATTACAACACAGAAACAGGCCACTTCGACCCTTCTGGTCTGTGCCAAATCATTTTTTTTTGCCTAATCCCACTGACCTGCACTCAGTCCATAGCCCTCCATACCTCTCCCATCCATATACCTGTCCAAATTTCCCTTAAATATTAAAATTGAGCCCACATTTGCCACTTCAACTGGAAGCTCACCCCACCAATCTCTGTGAAGAAGTTCCCTCTCATGTTCCCCTAAACTTTTCCCCTTCCACCTTTGACCCATGTTCCCTTGCTTGAATCTCAGCCTCCCTCAATGGGAAAAACTTATCTACATTTACTCTCTCTACCCCCCTCAATTTTAAACACACTATCTAATCACCCCTCATGTTTCTATGCTCCAAGGAATAAAGTCCTAACCTGTTTAACTCAGTTCCTGAAGTCCAAGCAACATCCTAGTAAATCTTCTATGCACTTTCCCTATCTTATTGATAACTTTCCTGTAGTTAGATGATGAAAACTGCACACAGTACTCCAAAATTAACCTCACCAATGTTTTATATCTTTACCATAACATCCTAAATTCTGTACTCAACGCTTTGATTTATGAAGGCCAATGTGCCAAAAGCTTTCTTTACAACCACTTTCAGGGCATCACATCCTTCTGTTCTACTACACTCCTCAGTGCCCTACCATTTACTGTGTCTATCCTCTCTTGGTTTGTCCTTCCAAAATGCAAAACCTCACACTTGTCTGCATTAAATTCCATCTGCTATTTTTCACTTCACTTTATCAACTGGTCCAGATCTCTCTGCAAGCTTTGAAAACTTTCTTCGCTGTCCACAACACCTCCAATCTTAGAGTCATCTGCAAACTTGCTGATCCAATTTATCACATTATCATCCAGATCATTGATACAGATGACAACCATTTGTCAGATGAACCAAGCCCTGAGGCATAGCACTAGTCACAGAACTTCAGTCTGAGAAGCAATCATCCACCTCTACTCTCCGGCATCTCCCATCAAGTCATTGTCAAATCTGATTCACTACTTCACATTGAATACCTAGCGTTTGAACCATCCTGACTAACCTCCCATGTCTTAAAGTCTATTTAGACTGATTCACCATCAATGACTCCAAAAGACTGAAGCTGAGCAAAACTGATAGCCTTTATTCGTAATAGAATGAAGGCACGTCCATGCTGGTCGACTGTCCTGAAATGGGGAGGGGGCTGTGGAACAATCACCTTTATTCAGGAGTCTGTAGGAGAAGCCGTAGGTATAGTGAGCAATTGGGTATGCCCAGACAGATAAATATACACATACAGTGGTTTACCACATAGACAACATCCACAGCCATTCCTTCGTCAACTTTCCTGATAACTACCTCAAAAAAACTCTAAAATTGGTTGCACACGACATACCACACATAAAGCAATGTTGACTATCTAAAGTATTGTTTATCCAATCTCTTAGAACAACTACCAATAATTTACCTACTATTGACATCAGGCACATTGGCCTATAATTTCCAGGGTTATTTTGTAGCCCATTTTAAACAATGGAACAACGTGAGGTACCCTCTAATCCTCTGCACCACACCTGTGGCTAAGGACAGTTTAAATATTCCTGTCAGAGCCCCTGAAATTTCTACACTAGCCTCCCTCAAGTTTCAAGGGAATATATTGTCAGGTCCTAGATATTTATCCACCCTTATTTGCTTTAAGACAGTAAGCACTTCCTCCTCTTTAATGTGTATAGGTTCCATGACCTCACTGCTTGTTTTTCTCACTTACTATGCCCATTTCCTAAGTGAATACTGAGGAAAAAAAAACATTTAAGATCTCCCCCATCAATTTTGGCTCCATACAAAGCCGGCCACTCTGATCTTCAAGGGGACCAATTATGTCCCTTACTATCCTTTAGGATGTTCCTTCACATTATCTGCCAAGCAACCTCATGTCTTCTTGTAGCTTTCCTGATTTCTTTCTTGAAAATATTCTTGGATGTTTTATACTCCTAAAGTACCTAATTTTCTCCATGCTGCCTGTACCTGTTACACACCTTCTAAAACATATCTCCAATATCCCTTAAAAACCAAGGGTTCCCCATCCTTTCTAACCTTGCCTTTGATCCCACCAGGAACATACAGACTGTACTCTCAAAATTTCACCTTTGAAGGTCCTTCACTTACCTTGCACATCCTTGGCAGAAAACAACTTATCCCGAATTCATGCATTCAAGAAACTTTCTCATTTCTTCTAATTTAACCTTTCTCCAATTTAGAATCTCAGCCTGAGGGCCAGACATATCCTTCTCCATAATTAACTTGAAACTAATGGCATTATGATTCTTGTTCAATTGGAGGCTAGGTCTGGAAACAAGTCAGAGGTTGACTGATTATGAGGCCAGTATGTTGCTTGCTTGCAGTTGCTCCCATCTGAGATGACTTCACTCAATACTAAGAGATCGTGATATTCTTGTAACTTACCACAAAACACACTGGAAGCAAGATGGGTGTTAGCCAACAGCAATCATTAAAGAAATGCTTTAGATTGCTTGAATTAAAAAAAGGTATGTTCCAAAAATGTAAGTTGCTCTGAAAGTCAAATGATAAGGTCGAACTTCAGAAATGGATAAATCTCCCAGACCAGATAGATTATGCCCTCAGATTCTGAAAGAGTAGTGGTCAAGATTGTGCTAGATCTTGGTGCTCTTTGTTATGGAGTCTTCAGAGAATCCCAAAAACCAACAGCAATAGATATGCACCACAACACAGGGTTACTTAAACAAAAGTAATTTTTAATTATATTTGAACAAGAAAACAGAATTAAACTTTAATTCTTACTATCAACTTACTTAACCTACTTAATCCCCCCCTCTAATACTAAGTGCAGATGTGTGTAATGTGTATATAAGCTTAGAAAAGTTATTTGGATCACAGTCCAATCTCACTGGTTTCAGGCAAATCTTGTACTGTGCACAGAAGTTAGCATTAATAAAGTTCACCAGGCTTTGGTGCTTAACAGGCAAATAGTTAACACTCAGGAGGGTTCTGGTTGATTTTCTGAGAGAGATTTCTTTTGTTCCAGGACATCCGCACCTAATTCCTTTCCAATCAATCTTGCTGATGAAACTTACCCCCTTCAGGGTTTGCCAGATGATCCTCTATCTTTCAGGTCACCTTTCAGACCACCAGTCTTCTCCTTTGACCAGGCAGACTTCCAAAGTTTGCCAGCTTGTCGCTCTGGAACCAAAGTCTGTGTCTCTCCTTCTCTCTCATCTCCCTCTCTCTCTCTCTCTCTCTCTTGCTGTTCTCCTCTGCCTGAAAAGATCACATGCTCTCCCAGGCATGTGGCTGAATGTTGCTACTTTGTTGCTTTCTGCAAAATAGCATTCTGCAAAAGTCCTGCAGAAATACTGTGTTTTAAAATGTTTGTGTGCAACCTGCTCTAACAATTCCTCCCAAACCACCTCTAAATACTCTGCCACATCTTTTACAGGTGAAAAAGTGACCATTGAGAAATGTGACAGGGAACTTCCATGTGCTTTGACTCTCTATTTATGCCCTTAGAAAAGATATTAAATATATATACAACCACTTAACCATTACTGATGTAAATTATACCAGTGGGTGTAACCTAAGACCATTATTGAACTAGGAATACTTTATGTCATGTTTTTACTCTTCTTATCATTTATAGGGATATTAGTCTGCCATTGGGCAACTACAGACTGACTGCTCAAAGACTTTGCAAAGTCCACAGAAAAGGAGGGTTTGCTTAATCCAGCACCTAGCTGGAGATACTCAGCCTGTCATGAGCACTCAAGAATAGAAATGATCAATGAATGCTTTGGGTTGATAGAGTGTCCCAACCTACAATATTGGCCAACCCTTTTTACCGATGGATGCTGCCAGACCTGTTAAATTCCTCCAGCTTCTCTTTACTCACTCAGGCTTCCAGTATCTTCAGTTTTTGTGCTTTCCTCAGGTTTTCAAAACTGAAGCACATGAAATGTTCTATGAAGTCCTTCGGGCATGTTTTGTCCCTGGATTGGGACAACGTGACAACGTCACGGTTACATTCACTCTTTGTTAGAGGAACTTTCCAATAGTCCCCTGTAGCTCTCTGTCGTATTGAGTTGTTAAGCGCAGAAAACAAGCCCTTTAGCCTTTCACATCTATGCCAATCTTTTCTCCCATTAACACTAATGCCCATTGCAGGCATTAGGAACTTATCCTTCTATGTCTTGCTCATTTAAAATTCTAACAAAATGCCTCTTGAACTTGGTAATTGTATCTGATTCCACCTCCTTCTCTGGCACCGTGTTTCAGGACATCAACTCCTCTCTGTGTAAAAGCGTACCCCTCAGATCTCCTTTAAAACACTTTCCTCTCTCTTAAATCTACGGTTGCTTATTTTAGATATCTCTGGCATGGGAAAAGGATTTTGACTATCTACCCCATCTTTGCCTCTGATCATTTCATTTACTTCTCTCAGGTTACACCACAGCACCTTTCGCTCCAGGGAAAACAAGTCAAACTTATCTAAACTTTCTCCATAATTAAAGTCTTCCAATCCATGTAATATCTAAGATCTTAGGAGAAGAAGCAGGCTGTTCAGCCCATCAAGTCTGCTTCACCTAGTGAATCTGCTCTGCATTCTCTCCAATGCAAACACATCCTTTTGAAAATGTGCTCACCAGAAGTACACGCAATACTTCAAGTGGGTCCTAATAGTGTGTTGTAAAGTTGCACTATAATGCCCCAATCCTATGCCTGGAGCTCTGAAGACCAGTATGCCAAATGACTTCTTCATCATCCTGTAACAATTCACTGCTTAGCCTATGTAATGGAGGATTAAAACCATGTACCCAGATGCTTTTTGCTTATGTGGAACTGACGACACTGGGTCCACAAGCAGGTCACCTTACTTTCAGAACTAGCAGATGTAATTAAACTCAGCCATGGGGACTTATCTGAAGATACACTTTGAAATGGAATTCCACTGTGAGGCCCAGGGAAGGCAGTTGTCAAATGCAACACTCTGAAATTGACGAATTGGTCACAACCTGTCTTGCTCGAGAAGTTTTAATAAGTCTTTGTATCTACGAGATAAACCAGGAAATTATAACATCCTGGTTCCATAATAATTAATCTTCTAAATTGTAGAATGTAATGTTCAGTTTTGATTTTGGCTGACAAATATTAGAAGGAGTAGGCGCATGATTAATTGTTTTTGGGGTATATAAGCCTGTGGTCCTGCTGCTGAAGTTTAGATTCTCCGAGGGGTGGGAACACCCCTTGTCAAGAAGGAAGAACAGCCAGAGTCCAAGCAACGTCCCGGTCGGGGGAGGTGGAGAAGCTGCTACCAGCGCCCTGACAACCTACTACAAGTGTGCAGTCGTTGCCTCGCTTCGGCAGTTGGGACCAGTCCAAGCGTTGATAAGTATAGTTGGGAAGGGCTTGCATATTGTAGTGTGAAATCAGCTTTTGAATTAGTAATAAACATTTGTATAAACTGAACTGCTCTCGGTGTGTGTGTCTATTTTCTTTCGGTAGCTCAAACACTGTGACCAATCTAAAATGAAGAAAATGAGAGGTATAAGTTTACCCAAGACAATTGGCGCTGCGAGCAGGATTGGTCTCAAGATGTTTCGCCGAAAGAAAGAGGTGAGCCCTGAGCAGTTCTTGATTCCTGGATGGACTTCCAAAGACGATGGGTTTGGCATGTTGGCCAATACCTTGTCTTTGTTGGGACCACCCATTAGTTGGGATGAGAAGTTAGACTCATCAAGTGCACCTCTGGGAGAGCGGGTTGCCACTCTCCTTCGAGAAAGTAAATTTCCTGATAAAAAGGGAACGCTGACGAATGGTTTTTGGTTGCTGGCCACAGCATTACGCCACTCCGTTCAGCGTGAAGCAGAATTAATTCAAAGAGAAGTAGAATCTCAGTGCAAAAGAAAGCAATTAGAGGAGGAGCTAGAAGTCCTGCGACAATGCTGTTCCATGATGAGCGAGATTGTTCACACCAGTCAGGACAGAGCCAAAGAATGGGAAGATAAGCATGTCCAAATGATTTGCCGTAATATTAAACTCCGGCAGCAGCTCTGTGCAGATAAGGAAAGGCATGGAGTAGAACCCGATTCATATCGTATTCATGCCATGATAAGGAATGGTGACGATCCTGATGTAATTGAGGATTGGGATGGGAATATCTGGAATGACAATGGTAATAATGCAGATACTCCTCAGCATGTGTCTAACATACTACCCTCTCCATCTGCTGTTCACGCCCGCCCTATAAGGCAGCAGATTTCCCAAACAGACAGAAGGGAGGATGATGTAAGGGTAGAGATGGAAGGGATAGATACCCCGGTTTCCCATGTGGACCCAGGGGAAAATACCTAAACCCCTGCTTATGCTCTATGGCCTACTCCCTCTGTTGGATGGCCTCCACCTCCTCCCCTAGACTGGGTGGAGGACCCTGTGAGCCAAAGTGGGAACAGGGGTCGGAAGGAGTCAATGATCCGTGATTTCTCTGTAAAAGAGCTGGCTGCCATTGGAGATCGATTTAGGCAAAAAGCAGGGGAACATCATCCCCAGCTGCTGAGTCCTCCTGGCCCAGCTGTGCTTTCTGCTCCCACTGCTGCTTCTATCGAGCTGGCTTCTCCTGCTCCAGTTACTCATGATGAGGTAAAACAATGGGTTAAACAGGCTCTTAAAGATAACAATAGCATGTGGTCCTGGAAGCCCCCAAACCCTTCTGAAGCCTGAAGGTGTGGGCAGGATTCCCGTGTCTACTCCATCGAGACACGGCGCACACACGGGGATCCGCGGCCCTACATACCGTTAACAATCCACTGGGGTGGGGGTAATGATCGCCAATACTTGGCTTTGGTCGACACCGGTGCAGAGCACTCGGTGATTCCTGGTAATCCCAACCTCTGGACTGGACCGGCCTTTCGAATAGAGGGGTTGGGAGGAGCGGTCACCCTGGCAAAGGAAATAAAAGTCTGTGCCATGGTGGGTGATAGCCCTTCCCCTGTCTGGTTACATGCCCTGGTGGCTGCTACTGACGAGTGTATCCTGGGTATTAATATGTTGGCCGGTATGGCCCTTAATACTAGCCAAGGGGGATTTGAATTTGGAATTCGAACTATTACAAAAAAACTAGTAGTGGGTCAGGTTAAGTGGGATCCTGTGATGGTGCCAGCCCCCATGAAACCAGTGTGCATTCCACAATATCGTCTCCCTGGGGGGCAGGAAGAGATTACTGCCATCATCGATGCTCTGCAAGAAGAAGGGGTAGTGAGGCCCGCAACGTCGCCCTTTAATAGCCCTGTTTGGCCGGTCCAGAAGCCGGACGGCTCCTGGAGAATGACAGTTGATTATCGTTTTTTGAACAAACATGCCCCACCACTTGCTTCAGCAGTTCCGGACATTGTCACCCTTATTGAAAACATTGCTACTGGGAACTCAGGAACATGGTATGCTGTCATTGATCTTGCTAACGCCTTCTTCAGTATTCTTATAGCTGAGGACTCACAGGATCAGTTCGCCTTTACCTGGAAGGGGCGCCAGTATACCTTCACCCACCTTCCAGTATCGCCTTCCCTCTCAATTCACCATTATATTGATGATGTGGCCTCCTGGAGCCTCTGGCAGAAACAAGAGGGTCGCCGAGTCCCACTGGGATTCTGGTCACGTACCATGCCTGAGGCTGCCACTCGTTATTCTGCTTTTGAACAACAGTTACTAGCCTGTTACTGGGCCCTGCTAGAGACTGAAAGAATGACAGGCGATGCAGATGTTCAATTGCGACCTGCACTTCCTATAATGAATTGGGTCCTGGCTAATGATGCTAATCTAAAGATCGGGCGGGCTCAGCAGTCTTCTATTGTTAAATGGAAGTGGTATATTCAGAGTCATGCGACCAGAGGGCCTGAAGGGGTGGGCCGCGTACACGAACAGGTGGCTTACCATCCCAGGTCAGGAACTCACTTATCGGAGGAGGGGGATGGTGGCTCCAGTCAGTATGCTGAGTTGAAGGCAGTCACTTTACCACTAGATCCCCATGATCACCCTCTTCGCCTGTTTACTGATTCCTGGGCTTTGGCTAATGGACTTGTGGTATGGATGCCTGATTTGCAAAAGAACAACTGGATGATACATGACCGCCCAGTATGGGGCAAAGAGTTGTGGCAGCTGTTGTGGGATGCTTCCCACCATCGTGAGATAACCGTTTATCACATTGATGCCCATACCAATATGGCGACTAACATGGCTCAACATAATGCAGTAGCAGATCAGCTTGCCACTATCAGCTGTGCTGATACCGTCCCCCTGGCTCGATGGGCACATGAACAGAGTGGTCATTTGGGGGAGAAGGGATCAGCTATGTGGTCCCGTACACATGCTTTATCCGTCCATCAGGATGATGTCCGCATGGTCGTACGTACATGCCCAGAATGTCAGCTTGTGAAGTTCCATACCGTTCCACCTGGTCCACATGGCCGAATAAAACGGGGTGCTCACTCAGCTGCGGTCTGGCAAATTGATTACATAGGCCCCATGCTAGACTGTATGGGTAAATATTACATCCTAGTAATGGTTGACACCTTTTCGGGCCTGGTTTTTACTTTTCCCACCAAGACGGCTGACCAAGCTAGCACTATCCAAGGACTAAACCATTTGATTTATCGTTATGATGTTCCAGAGGAGATTCACTCTGATAATGGCTCGCACTTCTCCGGGAAAGCAATCTGTGATTGGGCAAATGACAACGGTATTTTATGGGTCCACCATATTCCTTATTACCCGCAGGCTGCTGGGTTAGTTGAACAAATGAACGGCTTACTGAAGGAACAAATTCGTTTGGAAACATCACTGGGGACCCAGAAGGGATGGTGCCATGTGCTGCAGCAGGCAGTCGACAATTTGAATCATCGCCCTTTAAAAGGAGGTACACCTTTCTACCGACTTCTTCACGCTCCTGAACTACAGCCTATTCCAGAGGAATAACAGTCATTGCCCCCCATCCCCGAACTAGAGAATGTTGGACAAAAGGTATGGGTGGCACCACCAGGTAGTGGCCCTCCTGTAAAAGGGGAAATAGTGACACCTGCCCAGGGTAACACTCGGTGGGTAGCTATTGAGGGACAGGATGATTTAGTCTGTTTAAACACTGAACGCTTATGGTATCGTGAGTGACATGTGTCAGGCTTCTTTGTTCCAGGTTCTCCATTTTACACTCCTGGTGATCTGGCTTAACAGCTGCTTTGATGCCAGCAATTGGATTTGTAATGTCGAGGACGTTCCAAGGGAGTTCCCCGAGGGAAACACGGTCCGATGCATTACACCAAGGAAGTCCTCGGTCACCAGCCTCAAGTGCAGCTTATATAAATATGTTATTGTTCAGCATGTTTCAAAATCTGTTCGTGAGCTCCAGTACCTGGGTATTGTGGCCAACAAGGATAATTTGAGCCTTGGTTGGAATCCTTTCTCATGGCTAACTGCTACATTTGGGGGAGTGGGCCACACTATCCTCCGTTGGTTGCTCGCGTCATTGCTTATCTTTGTAATTGTTGTTTTGATTTCTCTTTTTTCGCTCCCTCTGTACTCAAATACTGGTTAGGCCTCGCAAATGACAGATTGTGACCAAGGGGTGGAATGTAATGGAGGATTAAAACCATGTACCCAGATGCTTTTTGCTTATGTGGAACTGACGACACTGGGTCCACAAGCAGGTCACCTTACTTTCAGAACTAGCAGATGTAATTAAACTCAGCCATGGGGACTTATCTGAAGATACACTTTGAAATGGAATTCCACTGTGAGGCCCAGGGAAGGCAGTTGTCAAATGCAACACTCTGAAATTGACGAATTGGTCACAACCTGTCTTGCTCGAGAAGTTTTAATAAGTCTTTGTATCTACGAGATAAACCAGGAAATTATAACATCCTGGTTCCATAATAATTAATCTTCTAAATTGTAGAATGTAATGTTCAGTTTTGATTTTGGCTGACAAATATTAGAAGGAGTAGGCGCATGATTAATTGTTTTTGGGGTATATAAGCCTGTGGTCCTGCTGCTGAAGTTTAGATTCTCCGAGGGGTGGGAACACCCCTTGTCAAGAAGGAAGAACAGCGTTCCAGAGCATAACTTCTCCCATGTTTCCTTTTTTATCTTTATATTTAAATCTTGTTCCCATTTTTGTTTAGTTTTACCATTTGTTTCCTCATTTTCCTTTTCTTGCAGTTTAATATACATATTTTTTATAAATCTTTTGATTAACATTGTATCTGTAATCACATATTCAAGGTTACTTCCCTCTGGTAAACTCAAGTTGCTTCCTAATTTATCTTTCAAGTAGGATCTCAGTTGGTAATATGCCAGCGCTGTATCTCCCGTTATATTGTACTTATCTCTCATTTGTTCAAAGGATAAGAATCTACTTCCTGAAAAACAATTTTCTATTCTTTTAATCCCTTTTTTTTCCCATTTTCTAAAGGCAAGGTTGTCTATTGTAAAAGGGAGTAGCTTATTTTGCGTCAATATTAGTTTTGGTATTTGGTAATTTATTTTATTTCTTTCTACATGAATCTTCTTCCATATATTGAGGAGATGGTGTAATACTGGAGAAGTTCTATGTTGTACCAATTTTTCGTCCCATTTATATAATATGTGTTCAGGTATCTTTTCCCCTATTTTATCTAATTCTAGTCTCGTCCAGTCTGGTTTTTCCCTTGTTTGATAAAAATCTGATAGGTACCTTAATTGTGCGGCTCTATAATAATTTTTGAAGTTTGGCAATTGTAAGCCTCCTTGTTTATACCATTCTGTTAATTTGTCTAGTGCTATCCTCGGTTTCCCCCCTCTCCATAAAAATCTCCTTATTATTTTCTTTAACTCTTTGAAGAATTTTTCTGTCAGTTGTATTGGCAATGCCTGAAATAAGTATAGTATCCTTGGAAAAATGTTCATTTTAATACAGTTTATCCTTCCTATCAGTGTTAGTGGTAGCTCTTTCCAATGCTCTAAATCGTCCTGTAATTTTTTCATTAGTGGATTGTAATTGAGTTTATATAATTGGCCTAGATTTTTGTTTATTTGCACACCTAGGTATCTTATTGCCTGCGTTTGCCATCTGAATGGGGATTCCTCCTTAAATTTTGAGAAATCCGCGTTATTCATAGGCATTGCTTCACTTTTATTTACGTTTATCTTGTATCCCGACACTTCTCCATATTCCTTCAATTTCTTATATAGTTCTTTTATTGATAGTTCTGGTTCTGTTAAGTACACTACGAGGCTGCGTATGATACAATATAATTGGTTACACAGACTATACATTACACCGCAAAAGTTAAATAAATGGGACCCAACAGTATCTGATAGATGTTTTCGATGTAAAAAAGAAAGGGGAACAACAATTCATGCAATCTGGACATGTGAGAGAGTAGAAAAATTTTGGGATGATCTCAATCAGATATTAAATAAAATAACAGAAAACAATATACCAAAGAATCCAGAGATCTTTCTCCTAAGTAACATAAAAAATAAAGAATTTGGAATTGACTTGGAGGATGCACAAAAAAGATTTGTTAAGATAGCCCTAGCTGTAGCAAAAAAATGTATTATGTCAACCTGGAAATTGGAAGATAATTTGAAAATACAACAATGGTATATAGAAATGAATAAATGTATTCCATTAGAAAAAATAACATATAGTTTAAGAAATAATATTGAAATATTCGAACAAGTATGGGAGCCTTACATTAAATACAATAGCGAAAACCTACCGGGAACAAACATTACCTAAGTTGATGGAAGGAGAAGAGAAGAAAAGAATGGACTCAGTAGAATTTCTGGTGTATTTTTGTTGAATGACAACATTGTCTAACTGAATTAATGCAACCTAGATTGTATAACTAAAATGGATGAGAGGGGGGGGGGATGGGGGGGTGGCTTGGGAGGAGGGAGGGGGGAGGGAGAAAAAGTCACTGTAAATGTGTGGAAAAGAAAAAGTGTATATCATGGCTATTGTGATTTATGGTGTGAAAAATAAAAAATTAAAAAAAAAAAAAAAAAAAAAGGAAGAACAGCCAGAGTCCAAGCAACGTCCCGGTCGGGGGAGGTGGAGAAGCTGCTACCAGCGCCCTGACAACCTACTACAAGTGTGCAGTCGTTGCCTCGCTTCGGCAGTTGGGACCAGTCCAAGCGTTGATAAGTATAGTTGGGAAGGGCTTGCATATTGTAGTGTGAAATCAGCTTTTGAATTAGTAATAAACATTTGTATAAACTGAACTGCTCTCGGTGTGTGTGTCTATTTTCTTTCGGTAGCTCAAACACTGTGACCAATCTAAAATGAAGAAAATGAGAGGTATAAGTTTACCCAAGACAGCCTAGTACAAGGGAAGTCATCCATCTAGTAATTTCACATAGAGAAGATTTCATTCATTTCATCTTCGCTGAGGAACAGGTATCCTCTTAGGAAGTAGGATTTGCCAGTTCTACTGGCTTCAGAGTGCAGATATTAGTTCCACTTACATGTCCATAAGGAGTCCCATTAGGTAACTAACAAAATTGATGAAAACTGGACAGTAGACATGATATACATGGATTTCCACAAGATTTTTGACAAGGTCCTGCACAATAGCCTGATCCAGAACAAAAGAAATCAAAGGTATTTCAGTAAACTGAATCTGAAATGGTGATAGGATATCAAGAGTAGAAGTGGAGGATAACATTTTTGATTAAAAGTCCACAACAAGTATCATGGATGGGACCTTTGTTGGCTGTTGAACAGTATATCTAAATGACTTGAATGAGAAGGGAGGTGCTTTGATTGGTAAGTTTCCTGATGACACAGAAATGGGTAAAATTGTAGATTGTTGTTGAATAATAACATGGATGAGTGAAGGCAGATCGAATATGATCAATAAAGGATAGAGTAAATGGCAGGAACTTCAAGAGGGTTAATATACACAGAGACCTTAGAGTAAAGGTTCATAGTTCCCTGAAATTGACAATTCAGGTTGAGGAAGAAGGCATTTCATTCTTTTTTCTTCATCGAGCAGGGCATTAAATAGAAGATTTGGGATGCCATGTTGCAACTATATAAAATGTTGCTCAGGCCACACTTGGAGTCTTGTGTGTAGTTTTGGTTATTGAACTGCAGAAAGGATGTGGTCTCATTAGGAAATAGTGCAGAGGCAGTTCATTAAGTTATTGCCAGGAATGGAGAGCCTCAGTTTTGTTCTCACTGGATTAAAAGAAGTCTGAAGGGGGTATCTATAACCCTCATGATCTTCTAAACCATCAAGAAGTTTATGAGAGCATAAGACTAAGGATAAAAATTAGGCCATCAAATCTACTTCACCATTTAAATCATGGCTGGTGTATTTTTCTTGTCAATCCCATTCTCCTTCCTTCTCCACGTCACCTTTGATGCACTTACTAATCAAGAACCTAACTAAACATATGGGACAGAAAGAAGGTATATAGTTAGTCTTTTTCCCAGGATCTGAGGGATATGGGAATGAGCTATAGCGGAAGTGTAAAGGCAAAAACAATTGTATCATCTAAAGTTCATTTAGATATGAAAAGTATACCATAAGGCATAGAAGCAGAATTTGGCTATTCAGCCCATCTAGTCCATCTGCCATTCCATCATGGCTGATTTACTATCCCTTTCAACCCCATTCTCCTGCCTTCTCTGCATAAATTCTTCATCCTTGTTCTAAAGGGACATTTTTGTATGTTGAGGCTGTGTTCTCTGGTCCCAGCATCCCCCACCTCTGGAAACATGTTCTCCACATCCACTTTATCCAGCCTAATGCAAGCAAATGGAATAAGGGTGGATGAGAACCACAAATGGCATTGGTGAGTTGGGCCAAAGGGCCAATATTTATGGTGCACTGCTCTTTGATGTTAACAATTAATAGCAGTGACCTGTTCTTCAACCTAAATTGTTTCCATCCATTGATGTTCAAGCAATTGAATTTTCCTGATGGTGAAGGCTGTCTTTCTGGGAAGCGTACATGGAAGATTGAATACCCAGCACTATGGGGTTGCAACATAGGAGACATAGCTACTCTCTACCTGCACCAAAACAACCAAGGGGGTCAGGCAGCATTAATGAAGGGAAATGGATAAATGATGTTTCACGTCAAGACATTGCATGAAGATTTCAACTTGAAAAGTGAACTAATTCCTTCCCACGACAGATGTTATCTGACCAACTGAGCTCCTCCAGCAGTTTGTTTGTTTTGTTCCAGATTTCACCATCTGTAGTCTCCTGTGTTTCCATTTTTTACTTTCTACTTCCCTGACACTTGGCACCAAATTACTAACCTGTCACAACAACTGAGAGCCACCATAAAGAAATCTATGTAATTGCCAGAACCATAGTGAAAAAAAAATAAAAGAAGTCTTGAAATATAAATCAGATTCCAGGGCTTGGATCAGTCCAACAGCAATTTGCATTGTATGGCCAGCAGGTGTAAAGACTTCATTATTCACTACATACCTTAGAAATCCAAATACAGCAGTGGAACCAGAGAAGAATACACTTGTAAAGAGAATCAAAATTACACTGCACAATGCATTTTTTTTTCAAAAAGATTTGCTTCCCGAAAAAAACTATAGGGATTATGATGGATAACTTCAAGCTGAACATAAAGATAATTTCCAATTTGCTGTATCACATAGAAAGTTGGAGAAACATAAAATTAAATTTAGACATACATAGAGCACGGTAACAGGCCCTTTCGGCCCACGAGCACATTCCACCCAATTGATCTACAAACTTCAGTACATTTTTGAGCGGAGAGAAGAAACTGGAGCCCCCAGGGAAAACTCATGCAGACATGGGGAGACGTGCAAATTCCTTACAGTCAACACGGGATTTGAACCCTGGTCCCGATCGCTGGCACTGTAACAACATTGTGCTATCCACTATGCTAACCATAGTGGATCTTTTATTAAATTTAGCATATTTAATTGCATGGTGGGATGCTGACACATTGCTTTAGTTCAACTGACCTAAAAATGGTTTGCCGCTGATTTTAATTTATACTCAGCATCTGATGCCTCGCGTGATAATATCCAACAAGAGTTGGCCATAATTGATGGATCCCAGTTACCTTGATCGCACTTTTTCATGACTGCAAAGTCCTGGTGAAATCTTTCAAAGATCAGCAGGGAAGAAGTCCAATTGCAAATGCAGAGAATGAATTTTCAATGACATGTTCCACTACATGGTTTTGTATTCTTGAAGTAGACTCAAAATATGACAGGAAATCACACAATTAGGTTGCATCCAAAAAAAATAGTATGTGATAGGAAAAATGTCAGGTGATTTTCGTGATCAGCAGCTCAAAATCCATAAAATACACCCAAAAATGTTCAGGAAGCAGTCTTCACTGTCCAGTGTTATTAATAAAGAAAAACTTTGAATAAGTGAAGTGCAGAAGGATTTTAGTGTTCTCATGCATCAGGAGATGCATGCAACAAGTAGTTAAGGAGGGAAACAGCAAAGTGACTTCTACTGAAAGGGAGTGGGTTAAAAATAGAAAAATTTTATTAAAATGATGCTGGATTCTGTTGAGGCCACACATAGAATACAACCCACTTATTGTCCCCTTACCTAAAAGGTATAGAGTAATTGAAGGCAGTCCAAAGGAAACTGACCAGATGGAATGAAAGGAGATGGTCTGGCATCCTTGGTTTCGAATAGGGACTGGCAACCTTTTTTACTTGCTTTTCTTTTTAAAATATTTTTATTGATTTTAATAAATAACTTATACAAACAAGAAGGGTACAATTCAATAAGGTTGTATGGACAGTTATATAAACTAAGTAAGATATTCTGTATAACACCAACATACATAAATTGTAAATCATATCCATAATTCCTATTCTAAATAGTATATACCTTTTTAGGAAAAAAACCTCTAATAATACCATAAAAAGGAAAGAAGAAAATACCAGAGGAGAAAAACGCAAACCCCTCACCTAACCATGTTGTCAGATTCTATATATGACTGGTATTAAAAGAAAAATAAAGGTTTTTTTTTTAATTAATATAAGGAACATGGAACATCAGACAAGTTAACTACATTGGAGTAAAATTAAAAAGTAAGATTTTTTTTAAACTCACATTCTACTTTAAGTAATCCCTATGCCATCAGACCTCTGTAATTAGCATGGGATTGCATAAGGTGGTATGTGAGTGGGAAGGGAAGGTTGAGAACCACTGCTCTAGACCCAATTGTTACTGAAATATTTTGCTTGAGAAAAATTTCCTTTGGAGTTATGAAACCGTGCACATAACAAGTCAATTAGGTACGATTAAAACAGTGGTTTTCAAACCTTTTCCTTTCCACTCACATTCCACTTTAAGCAATCCCTTTCTAATTACAGAGCATAGGGAATACTTAAGGTGGAATGTGAGCTTTTAAGAAAAGGGTTCCCACCCCTGGTTTAGAGGAATGAAAGATGATCTTACTGAAACATACAAGATCCAAATGGAATACAAAATGGTAAATATTGAGGCATTTTCACTAGTGAGGGTGCCTTAAAGGGGAGAAAATTATATCAATGAAAGGGATGAATCGTTGAAATCAAAAGTGTGCAGAAATTTCTTTTACAGAGGATGATGATTCTCTAGAATTTTCCAACCCAGATGAGATCATTAGAAATATGTAAAATGAAAGTAGATAATTTTTTGAAAGCGCTAGGATTTAAGTCTATGGAGATCTGGCACAAAGAATGGAGATGGGCCTTGTATAGATTATCTATTATCATATTAAATGGCAGGGAAAGCTGCAGGGGCCTGTGACCAACTCCTGCTTCGACTTTCTTGTATGCCTTATTCTTGAAGAACAACATGTAGATCAAGAATCTGAGGGAGAGGACAACAAGTTTGAAAACAGCTAAAGCAAGTGGAGCAAGACAAGGAAGACTACCATGACACAATATCACCACAAGCCTCATTCCCCTGCAAAGCACAGGAGGAAGACATCTGCTGCATGAGAAAGGAGTCTCCAGAATGCAGACAGAGTGACCTTCATCACATTCCAATGTTTGACACTGACACAGCTTGCCAGGATTAGCTGTTAGTCCAGATGATAGGTTATAATGCCTCACATCCTCATTTACATGATCATCGACATTGATCACAGTATTCCATTGAATTAATTGCTCATTCATTTACAGCAATGACTCGCTGCAACCTTGACCTACCTTGCAAGGACATGTTGAAGTCATACAAGATATTGGTGAGGCTTCATTTGAAGTATTGGTATCAGTTTTAGTCACTATGATACAGGAAAGATGTTGTCAAGCTTGAGAAGGTTTACAAAATATGCTGCCAGGACTCAAGGGCCGGAGCTATATGGAGAGGTTGTGCAGGCTAGGTCTTGATTCCTTGGAACACAGGAGATGAGGGATCTCATGGACATATGCAAAATCATGATAGAACTTGATCAGTTAATAATAGAGTATTTTTGTGCAGAGCAGGGAAATTGGTGACCTGAAGACATAGGTTTAAAATTGGAGGGGAGAGATTTAATAGAACAGGAAAACATTGCAACACAGAAACAGGCCTCTTTGGCCCTTCTAGTCTGTGCTGAACCATTTTTCTTTTTACTTGTCCCACTTACCTGCACTGAATATATAGCGCTCCATGTCTCCTCCATTGATATACCTGTCTAAATTCTTCTTAAATTTTAATATCGAGCCCATTTTCACCACTTCAGCTGGCAGCTTGTTCTACACCCCCACCACTTGCAGTGTGAAGATCCCCCTCATAAAGCCCCAAAACTTTTTCCTTTCACTCTTATCCTATATCCTCTGGTTTGTATCTTGCATACCCTCAGTGGAAACAGCATTTATTCAGTCTACCCCCTGCCTTATAATTTTAAATAGCTCTATCAAATCTCCCCTAATTCTTCAACACTCCAGGGAATAAAGTCTTAACCTGTTTAACCTTTCCCTGTACCTCAGTTTCTGAAGTCAAGGCAAAATCTTCTCTGCACTCTTTCTACCTTATTGATATCTTTCCTGTAGTTGGGTGTCCAAAACTGCACAAAATACTCCAAATTTGGCCTCACCAAATGTCTTATACAACCTTAACATAACATCCCTACTCCGATACTCAATTTATGAAGGCCAATATGACAAAAGCTCTCTTTACAACCCTATCCACCTGCAATGCCATTTTCAGGGAATTATATATCTATATTCCCTCTGTTCCACCACACTCATCAGTGCCCTACCATTCACCATGTTTGTCCTTTTTGGTTTGTCCTTTCAAAATATATCACCTCACACTCGTCTGCATTAAATATCATCTGCCATTTTCCCAACTGGTCCAGATCCCTCTGCCAACTTTGAAAACCTTCTTTCTTGTCCACAACACCTTAAATATTTGTGCATTTGTAAACTTGCTGATTTAATTTACTACATTATCAGCCAGATCATTGATATAGATGACAAACAACACCACTATTTACACGCCTCTAATATGAGAGGCAACCATCCACCACTACTCTCTGGCTACTCCCATCCAGCCATTACCAAATCCAGTTCACTATGAATATCTAGCATCTGAACTTTCCTAACTAAACACCCATATGGGACCTTCTCAAAGGCCTTATTAGTCCATGTAGAGAACATACACAGCCTTTCCTTCATCAACCTTTTTGGTAACCTCCTCAAAAAACTCTATAAGATTGGTTAAATATAACCTACCACACACAAGGCAATGTTGAGTATCCCTAATCAGCCCATGGTTATCCAAATACTTGAATCTCTTAGAATACCTTCCAGCAATTTACCTACTACTGGCGTCAGGCTCATGGCCTATAATTTCCAGGGTTACTTTAGAGTCCTTTTTAAACAACAGCTACTCTCCAATCTTCTGCCAGAGCCCTTGCAATTTTTACACTAGCCTCCCTCAAGCACCAAGGGAATATCTTGTCAGCCCTTGGGGATTTATCCTCGCTTATTTGCTTTAAGACAGCAAGCACTTGGTCCTCTTTAATCTGTATAGGTTCCATGACCTCACTGCTTGCGTTCCTTACTTTCTTTGACTCTGTGTCTGTTCCCTGAGTGAATACTGATGAAAAATAACCATTTAAGATCTCCCACATCTCTTTTGGCTCCCTACAAAGCCGACTCTGATCTTCATGGGAACCAATTTTGTCCTTTTTGCTCTTAATATACCAGTAGAAATCCTTAGATTTTCCTTCACATTGACTGCCAAAGCAACCTCGTCTTCTTTTAGCCTTCCTGATTTCTTTCCTGAGAGTTTTCTTGCATTAGTTATATTCCTCAAGTAGCTCATTAGCTCCATGTTGCCTATATCTGTTATTAACCTCTCTCTTCTTCCAAATCAGATCTCCAATATCGCTTAAAAACCAAAGTTCCCTATGAATTCTAATCTTGCCTTTGATCCTGACAGGAACATACAAACTCTGTACTCTCAAATTCACACCTCACATATCCTTGCCCAAAAACTCATCCCAATCCACACATTCTAGATCCTTTCTCATTTCCTCAAAATTGGCCTTTCTTTAATTTAGAATCTTAACCCAAGCCCCAGACTTATCCTTCTCCTTAATTGAAAATAATGGCATTATTATCACTAGACCCAAAATGTTTCCCTACACATATGTCCGTCACCTGTCCCATCTAGTTTCTTAACGGGAGATCCAGTATTGTACTCTCACTAGCTGGTACAGCTATATATTGATTTAGAGAAGAAAAAAAAAATTTTTAAAAACCTTCAGTACAAGATTTTTAGTTTTTGTCAATGGTCAGTGTTTGGTATCCAATTTTTACAAGATCTCTTTATTGACACCTTGACCTCTTTTGAACAATTATCTTCTAAATTTAAAATAACCAAACATTTTTTTCCCCCAAATATGTACAGATCAGGAGCGTTTTAAATTCCTTGTTATTAAAACTCCCTCAAAAGTTGGAATCTTGAACAGAATACTAAAATATTGATGTCTAGTGGTAATTCCCTGGAAAAAAACTAAGAAACCATGCGAGCATGTGTTGGACTCTTGAAAAAAATAGATGCTCTACTAAAGTAATGAACTTTATTTTTTTAATTAATGGGGTACTTTCATTAATTATTTTCAGAATTTATAAGATCCTTGGATCCCATTTTATGGTTTGGATGTTTTCTCTTTCATACATTAATGGAACCTATATGTTTAATCATAACTTCACAAGGGAAGGGTTAGATTATTAGAATAGTTTTTGTTTTATATACATTTTTTTGTCTCTTTCATAGGTTGTTTACAGCTATTTGCTAATATTGTTATGAGTCCAGAGGACCCCAAAACCCAGCAGCAATAGATATTCACTAGGACAAATGGTTACTTAAACAGAAGTTGCTTTTATTTATCTTTAAACATGAAAACAGGATCACACTTTAACTTATCACTATTCACTTTCTGAACCTAACTTAACCACCTTTAATTCTAAGCGTACGTGCATGTAATGTATGTCTAAGTTCAGAAATGTTCTTTGATTCACCGTTCAATCTCACTTCTCATTCCTCCAGGTTCACTGGTTCCAGGCAATTCTTATACTGTGCACAGAATTTAACGTGTATAAAGTTCACCAGGCTCTGGTGCTTGAACGGTAAATGGTTACCATTCAGGAAGGTTCTTTTTGGTTTTCAGTGAGATTCATTGTACACCAACACTCACAACTTATTCTTCCATTGGACACTTCAGTGTCTTGACGAAGAAACTTTCCCAATTAAGGTTCTCCAGATCATAGCCTCTTTCTTTCAGGTCACCACAGAGTGCCTTTTTGTTTCTCTTACTTCAAGTGAAACATAGAGAGCCAGTACACTTCTCTTGTATGAACCACAGGGGCTTTGACCAGGCTGAATTAAACACTCACAACCTGTCTTCTAAATGGAATTTTCCACAAGATTGCCCGCTTGTCCTGTTCCAGTTCCTGCTGCTGACTGTAAAATTGTAGAACTGATCTCTCTCTCTCTCTGAGAGAAAGCCTCTTTGACTCTATCTGCTTGCAAAACCACATGACCCTCTTAGAACAGCAAGTTCCACTGCAGAAAATCTGTGGCTCTGACAAGCTCTTTCATCTGGTGCCTCTTTGTAAACAACAATCCATTAGTCAAGTCTCTTGGGCACTCTTCAAAGCTTCTACAAACACTTTTGGTCCCAACATATCTAACATGGGGCAGAGTTCCAGTATTTTATACAAGATCTGTTTTAAAGTGTTTGTATGTGGCCTACACTAAAACCTTCCCCAATTTATATCCCAAAAACATACCTATATTCTATTACAATATGTATTTACTTTGTTGGATATATATTCATGTTATTGCCTATATAAAACTCAATAAAAATATTGGAAAGAGTAAACCTTCCTGAATTCATTTGGCAAAATCCAAGCCATCGAGCCCGTCTATAGTACAGGTACCTAACCTTTCATCTGGAATCATTAGGAGCAGACACTTGCCATTGTTCAGAATGTTCTGGATTTCAGAATAATTTTTATTTCAGTCCCATTAAGCAAATGCCTTGCACCTAGCCCCCACCAACCATCCCACCGGACATCCATCGCCCCCCCCCCATCCCCTCTGGACGTCCATCACACCCCCAGCCATTCATCCATTGCCCTCCCCACATTCTCCAACGGCCATTGCTATACAGGAAGCTCTCGACCAGCGTGTCAGTCCGGTGGAGAGCAGAGGTGATAGGGTGGCTCAGGAGCTCAGCCAAAAAGATGGTCAGCATTGACTGTTTGGAGCCAGTGGCCAAACAGGGCAGAAGGCTGTACACATGGAATTTGCAGGAGGAGCGTCCCATCAGAGCAGTGGTGCCGAGTGCTGTCGATTTTAAGGTGCACCACCAGCTCATTGTGCTGGCCCTCAGGCACACTCCAGCAGTGCAGGACCATTCATTGCCCACCCCCATCTAACTCCTGACATGGCAGCAGGGGTGCAGTGCTGTTGAGCATGGAGTTTACGGAGCACCACACTGGATCACAGCATTGGCTCAATGGGGGAATCAATGGCTGTCTTCCTTACCCATAATTCCCTCATGCAGCTGTACAGTACCAGAGCAGTTGCAGCTGCATGGAGGATTATAGGTAAGGAAGACAGCCATTGCTCTCTCATTGAGCCAGCCGCCACCTTCTTTTCTCCTACCTGCATTGACCACTCAGTTGGCAGCTCATTTAACATCCTCACTACTCTCTATGTGAAGAAGTCCCCCTGAACCTCTCCCAGGACCCCTGATTTGTATCTTATTTACCCTCAGTAGAAAAAGCCTACTAATATTTATCTATTCCCCCCCCATAATTTTAAATACCTTTATTAAATCTCCACTTATTCTTCTATACTCCAGGGAATAAAGTCTTAACCTGTTTAATCTTTCTCAGTAACTCAGTTCCTGAAGTCCAGATAACATCATAGTAGATCCTCTCTGCATTCTTTCTATCTCTTTGATATCTTTCCTGTGATCAAAATTGCACCCAATACTCCAAATTGGGCCTTACTAATGTCTTATGCAATTTTACTCTAACATCCCAACTCCTGTATTCAGTACTTTGATTTCTGAAGGTCAATATACCAAAAGCTCTCTTTACAACCCTATCCACCTGTGATGCCACTTTCAGGGAATTATGTTTGTTCTTCCTCGAAAAACTATGCAAGATTGGTTAAAATTAACTACCAAGCACAAAGCCACTTTGACTATCCCTAATCAATTCCTGGCTATCCAAATACTTGTATATCGATCTCTTAAAACATCTTCCAATAATTTACCTACAAAAATGCTGTAATGACAGAAAAAGAAAGGATATTTGAGAAGATGATTTTCAAATTGGGTCTCTCTGAATTGATTGGAAAGCCAAATAATTTGTAAAAGTTGGAAATCTGAAAGAAAAGTAGAAAAATCCTGCATTTCTTTTCTCTTTCCATGGATGCCAGCTGACCTGTTCAGTTATTCCTTATCATTTTCTGCTCTTAAATAAAAGCTTTAAAGTAACATTCAGCTTTCATTGTAAACAAGATTTTGAGAGTTTTAAAAAATCAGTGTAAGATATTTGGATATAATTCAAAGAATTGTAATGCATAAATTGATTGGATTGAAATGAAGAATGCTGTCGAAATGCAGGGACATATCCATAGAATAAATTTCAGAATTATTTTACAGAGTCGGCAAGTTAGAAAATCCAAGTTAGAAAAGCCAGTGCCTGACTTAGTTGTAATGAACCATGGGAAGAAAGTGACCTGAATGTTCAGGGTCAATGATCAGTATTTAATTACATTTGCAGTCACAATGTGTACAGAGAATAGGGAACTGAAAATGAAAGCATGGACTTAAAGGAGAAATATTTGGGAGAATGAATGAGAATTAAATTGAGCTCAGTTTGTGAAATTGTGATCAATTGGGTGGCACATTTAACATTGCACATAGACTTACAGCAACTAGTGGCTCAGGTTCAAGTCCAACACCAATTGGATGTGATTGGGCAGCATGTGCTTGTGGGCCAAAAAGGCTGTTACCCTGCTGTTAGTCTGTATGTCTACATTTATAAATTAATTAGGGGGAAATATGAATAAACAAGAGCATGAAATGTGCAAGGTACGTTAGATGATTAACTCATTAAAGTTTTTCTCCAACATCCAGAATTTCATGGATATACAAACAAAATATTTTGCATCAAATTTTTCTATTTTTAAATTTAAATTTAGACCTTCAGCACAGCATGCTAAAAATATGTAGGTAATACAGAATGGATCACAAAAAAGTGCAAGAAATAGGAAAATTAGAGTGGCAAGCAAGTGCATGAAAATGACTGGCAATTTACAAATGGGAAAATGTTTTAAAAGTCTACGTGAAATGAGATGACAGTTCAAGAAGCAGCGAGTCGGTGAGAATCAGACATTGTTAATGGACATTTATCTACAATTTGCCAAAGCAAAATGAAAGGAGCACAACATCTAAACAGCCATTCTCAACTTTTATTTGGCTATTCAGTCCCCTTAGGAGACTGCTCAAAGTTTATGGGCCCCCTTCCCCATGAAGCACACAAGTTTCGATATATTCCGTACTTCTCTCCTACTGACTACATGAAAAACATGGGATATATTCATGTTCCATGAGGTGAAAAACAAGCAAGGCTTTTACTTCAATGTGCCCCAGGGCCCCACCACCCCCATTGAGATTGGTTGATCCACACCAATCAATTAGTTTTCTGGTATTAAAATAATGTTGTTAGTATTGTGCATTCAAGTTTGTTACAGCTGTCTTCTTTTGGATTCTGCAACATCAATTGCTCATCTATGCATCCTATGCCTCTTCTGCATTAGAACAGACTAGTATTATGAAATATGTAATGATATTGTCATCATCAATAGCTATCCCTTGCGGTCGAGGATGACGGCCTTCGCTCCGTTGATCCACAGAGCAAAGGCGCCTATGCGTGTATTTAACATGTACTTGATCTTCCCAAGATCGTGTTATATGGTGAGCTCTCCACTGGCCACCGTGACAGAGGTGCACCAAAGAAGAGGTACAAGGACTGCCTAAAGAAATCTCTTGGTGCCTGCCACATTGACCACCGCCAGTGAGCTGATCTCGCCTCAAACCGTACATCTTGGCGCCTCACAGTTCGGTGGGCAGCAACCTCCTTTGAAGAAGACCGCAGAGCCCACCTCACTGACAAAAGACAAAGGAGGAAAAACACAACACCCAACCCCAACCAACCAATTTTCCCCTGCAACCGCTGCAACTGTGTCTACCTTTCCTGCATCGGACTTGTCAGCCACAAACGAGCCTGCAGCTGACGTGGACATTTACCCCCTCCATAAATCTTCGTCCGCGAAGCCAAGCCAAAGAAAGAAAGAAGAAAAGAAGATCTTGTGCTCTAAGAAGCACCCGATACTTCACAAATCAACCAACCAATTCCAATGGCATGAAAACCATGACAATTAGACATAATGGATTTGTTGCAGCCTTCACAGTTGTGGAGTTCAGAGTAACTTCGTCCGCCTGTTCCACTGTTGAGGACTTGGTTGGATTGTTCTTTGTCAGGGACCTCACCCTTGATTTTACCGCCACAGGTGGCCCTACCAGGAGCATAGCTCCAGATGGCATCACTCTCGGGATCACAGGACCACACAAGCTTCTCCACCATGACAAGGTAGTATATCTGTGAAAAATAAAGATCTCGTTGTCCTGGTTTATTTGTGGGTATTTTTATTTTTTAACTATAAGCCAGTAACTAGTATCTTTCCACTGCATTTGTTAGAGATTACCAACACTCATGCACAATGAGACACGTCTGAAGAATGTACTTGCATTTATGTAGAGCCTTTTAAGATTTCAGGATTTGCCTAATTGTATCACATCAAATTGATTATTTTTTCTCTGTAGCAGAACCAATCTTTTTATGTTCATCTTGGGACCTAAATTTAAATGATGATGTTAAATTCATTTGAGGTCAATTTAATTAACCTACATATTCCATTAGATGGAAAGCAACACAACAGTCCAAGGACTAAAAGGCCATGAAGCATCAAAGATTTATGATGGGGATTAAATCCCCTTGTTTTTATGGGATACATAATTTGTTAAATGATCTGGGTGAGGAATGGGGAGGTGAGTGGTGGATGGAGGTTGAGGGGAAAAATAAGCAGGTGCAAAGTGAATCTCCAACACAACCACCATAACAAAATTATTTCAATTACTTACAGATCCCCTCTCTGTATTCATATCTCTTTGCCATGGAGTGAAAATCATACCACTATCTGAACATATTATTATTTAAGCATATCCCATTCCAATCAATTGATTGGCTAAAAATGTATAATTAAAATGTTGTCAATCTTTTAGATTATAAAGGGTTAACGGTTCAATGGGCTGCTTATCAATTGCTTTGGGGAAATAGTCCAGTACTTGAGTAACCTTGTTGATTCAGAACCATTTTCGAAGGACGCCTGACAATCTCCTCTGTTAATTCATTGCCACCTGTAACGCTTGAATTGTTTGCTTAGTCTGTGCAGTTCGATATATGGCTCGTTGGGAAATTATTTCTTTAAAAAGAAAAAAAAAACACTTGTCGGACTGGGACCCGCGTTTGAAAATTTGTAAAATCCGGATTTTTTTTTGGTAAAATTCTGGATAATTTTCTTAGCAATACAGTAAGAAATCTCCTTCTTCCCAAATACTCCCCGAATTGCCCACAATATAAAATTGTCGATACTCGCTCATTAACTGTTCTGAATTAAAATTAGAGTACAACCCAACAAGGAAAACCTAAAATGCGAATTCAAATTTTAAAATACTGATAGAAAGTTCTTCGGGGGGGAGGGGGGGGGGAAGTGAATTGCAACGTAACCAAGGAAAGAATGATTGCGTTCTCCAAGGTGATTTCCACATTTCAAAAGTGGACGTTTAAAACAATATTAGAGGAAGTTGAGTTTGGCTAAATGTTGGTTCAGTGGGGTCACCCCAGAACACAACACTGAAGAACTGCACGCTTGGACTTCTTTGCAGTAGGGAATGAGTAAAGCCTCCGGAACCGTGAGAGGTGGTGGCTTTGATTCTCTCCCCGTCATGCCGGAGAGAGAGGGAGAAACGGAATGGAGGGAGGGGGGATCGCAAGATGCCAGGGAGCTCCACATCCGTGGCAGACTTGATACTCCACCAGCCCGTCTTTTCGCATTTACTATAACGTCGGCAGGCTGACTCATTCACACTCGCCACTAACAGTAATCCCTCGCACCACCCTCCTCTTGGATTACGTCAGAGATCTCCCCTCCTATATTCTGCCCTATCTAAATATCTACAGTGAGGAAAAAAAAAGTTTGTATTGGTGACCAAGAAGCATTTCTGCAAAGGTATCCATCCCCATCCCGTCTTCCGCCGTCCTCTTCGTCTCTCTGAGTGTCGGATTATCGGTTTTCAGTGCATAAATCGGAGATCCAAATCAATCTGTGCTTCAGAGAGAGAGGATAATAGAACCAGGAGTTCACTTCGGATGCCTAATCCAAGCAGCGTTTGAGGGAGTAGAGTCATCCAGCTTCATCTGCTCAGGGATCTAAGAAGGGAGAACAAAATCGTCTCCGTCTCTTCAACTCTGGACAGCCCCTCCCACACTCCTCCCTGTCTGGAAGCGATGTGACTGTACATTCAGCACCCAGATCCCGGACAGCTCTCTCCCCCGCCTGGAACGACGTGACCAGTGTTCAGCACCTGAACTCGAGACAGCTCCCGTTAACCTGTCTGCCTGAAGCACTCGAACCTCTTGCACTCGGATGCGGTTTTGAGCTCTGGTTGCGAATTGGCGCCGTGATTCCCAACAGCTTCGTTCTCTCTCTCTGCAAGAGACGTCCAGTGAGCAAATGGCCTCTCTCGGCTTCTTCTCCAACGATTCGGGCCAGCGATCCGGCGCAGGAGACAGTTCGGCGGCAGGTAAAGGCAGGCAAAGCACGTGTAACCGCCGAAGGAGGCGGGGAGGAAGAGATCGGGCGGGGAGGGAAGTTGGGGGAGTTCAAGGAATAGGAAGGCACGGAAACCTATGACTTTGAAGACACTGTCCCCTGGGAAAATAGATATCCTGATCCATTGAATATATCCACACTCTGGGTTTGATTGGATATTAAATATTTCTAAATTATCACACGCTGACTTTATGATGTGTTAACCGCAAACAACTTATTGGAGGTTTGACTTGAACCCTGAATGAAACTGTATGAAACAGATTGTCCCCACTCGAGAATGAATGACCAAGGAACCCATTACACTTCGCAATAATGGAATATTTATTGCGCGCAGTAAGATCCACTCCTTTATTGTGAATGAACTGAATATTTTGGTTTTCAATTTGAGCGACGCACGGGTTCTAAATTCTCGCATTTAAAACATCTCATGGCAGCATTCAATTACAGGTCGCATTCTGTATTCGTGACCCTTTCCTGGAGTGTGGTTAACATCCAAAATAAGCCACTGGTTGCAATTATACACCGTCGACTGCACAGTGTGGAGTAACTGGTCGTAAGAGATCCGATTAGGCTCACGAGACCTCCATAATTGCTATGCTTTTAATTGTTTTTGCATATAATCGTGTTCTCACCCCCCCCCCCCCCAAGGATGTCAGAGTTCCTTCGCATAACCCCCTCCCGAATCCCCCAGTCCTGGCCGGAGAACTGCAGCCTCACTGACCACCCTCTGAACTCATCCTAGTGTTAGCTGAGGGATCTCGATATTGTGAGCGGGGCAGCTCGTCCTCAGCCGGGTCACGCCAACTGTAAGAACGGGTTGAGCTGGCCACAGGCAGGGCAAGATGATTTCATGTATTGTTCATTTTTACGTTTCTTGCAGCTCCAGCTTGGTGTCAAATGGCTCAGAAGTTCACAGGCGGGATTGGAACAAAGCTTTGCGGTAAGTTGACAAAATATTGGCGTGTACTGACATGAGAAGTGCTGATCGACTAAAGAGATCGGAGGTTCATATAGTTAGGTTCCAGGCAACCTCCTAAAGGATCAGCAGGTTCAAAAGACCAACGTGCATGATCTCCAATTAGATTCATAGACTTGTTGTGGGGGGGGAGGTAAACATCCTTCATTGACATTTCAATGTTTGTTAACTATCCAGAACGCCCGGCGACATGACCTGAAATGTTGGGCTAGAGGATTCGCAGGCGCGGCCAGAAGCTTGAAATTGCATTAAAACGCGTGGGAGCCCTCGTTTTCTTATCCCTTAACCTACCAGCCAGGGGTCATTTTTTTAAAAATAAAGTCTCCATGGTCTCTATTATTTTAAAGCCAAGTCTCTGTTAGATTTTTTTTAAATTATAACGGGGGTTGTGGTGGTTGGGGGGGGGGGGCGATCAAATAGCAAGATTATTCAAATTCTCGGCCAGCCTTGAGAGTTGTCAACGTTTAGAGGTTATTCCGACTGTGTCATGTAATTTCACCTTTATATAATGTCTAGTTCGTTTTATATTATCTGGGGACGTGCCCAGGAATTTAAATATGGCCTTTTCTTTTTTTTTTTGGTGGTGGGGGGGGGAGAAGGGAGAAGAGTAGAGAAACACATTCAACGTCCATTTACAAATGCTGGCGCGCCCAAATGTGGTTACTGATTGCAGTGAGGTAGAATGGCAAGTGAATAAAGGTTGAAGGGGGCTCCCACTTTTTCCCCTCCATCTGAAGCATACCCCCACAGCCATGGTGAATCTCAAAATGTTCTCATTCATATAAGGAAGAAGGCATGTGAAGAGATCTAATGCCCAAATATTTGGGCTCCAGGCAACCGTAAGGGATCAGCAGGTCCACCAAAACCATTCATAGGCTCCATGAAAATAAGTAGATGTTTCAATGAATCTTAATAGAATTTCTTTGGCTATTATCAGCCCATCTTTGTTTTGTGCTTTTTGTGGTAAATTCATTATTTTCAAAACTTACACATCTCTTCATTGAGAAATGTTCAATAGTTATAGAATCAACCTTAAAATCTACAACCAGAAAATGGAATGAGAGACAAAAATGGTCAAACTTCAGCATGTGGGCCCTTCTTGTAATCAAGCCAGAATATAATTTGATGGTGCTGCATCAGATTTAATCGATATAAAATTGTTGGTCATTATTAAGTTTGAAAAATTATGATTGACAATTTTAATATAAAAGAATATAAATATAATTACACAAAAAATAACTGGTTTTTTAAAAAAACATTCCTTCCTTTTTCTTGGTATACCTCAATCTTAGTTAGATTAATAGACTTCCCATGTTACTGTCAAATTTGTTTTGCATTATTTTTATTCTCAAAATAGGAGAAAAAAAATCAATTTTGTTCCTTGTGAATGACGTCTCAGACTTTTCTACAAGCTGATAAGCAATCATTTGAGTCAATTTGTCAAACTGGTTATCCATTTGCGCAATGCTTGTTGCAAAAGAAAATCTTTTCAATTTGTGAACATCAAGTACAGGACAATTTGGGTCTGACAAACTAGACATACATGTATTAGAATACACTTTCACTTTTCCACTGCCTACCAATATACAATTTAACCAACACTACTACTGACTTTTCCATTATCCACAGATTTGACAGCAATATCTTTAAAGATACCTGGTCAATTTACTATTATATTTCCTCAAAGCTGTACATAACCATATATAATGATACAATAATGCACAATCACTACAAAAGAAGCAGAGTATTACAATGACCAAAGAATGCAAGGTGATGGTTTTGAAACTGCTCCCCAAACTCACATACCACTTTAAGTAATCCCTCTGCCACAAGTGCTGTGATTAGTAAGGGATTGCTCAAGGTGATATGTGGGTGGAAAGAAAAGTTTGAAAACTCCTGTTTTAATCGCACCTAATTGACTCCTTATGTGCACAGTTTCATAACTCCGAAGGAAATGGCCCAATGACAATTTTTCAAGCAAAATATTTCAGTAACAATGGAGTCTAGAGCAGTGATTCTCAACCTTCCCTTCCCACTTGCATAAGGCATATGGATTACTTAAAGTGGTACGTGAGTGGAAAAGTAAAAGGTTGAGAACCACTGCATTTTACCATGATCCTCACCCTCCTTTTGTCTTCTCATCACCACTCCACCCTACATTTCTCATCTTCCTCCATCTGCTTTTCTTGCCCTTCCTTCCTTTGTCTGGCATATGCCAATCTTCTGCCTCTATCCATCATGCTTTACTTCTACCCGATCTTTCAATTGCATATGGAGGCTTCCTACCCGGTCCTCTTTATTCCAACATTTCTTTTTAAAAAAACAAGACTGCAGAAATTTTTTTTTTAAACTTGTGGCTCAAAAGGTCTCCCATTGATGCTCGACCCCATGATTTCCTCCATAGATTGGGTTTAGAATGTCATGCTACATGTGGCATCATATTGTCATGTTAAGTCAGGTGGAATTGCATAACAACAGCATTGTGAAAAACAAGGGGTAAGAAAAGATCAGCTCAAATTATAATGACCTAAATCCTGTTTTAAAATGTATCCAAATTGTATGAACATCATTGAAAAGATGTTCATTACTGTTCATCTTTATTTGCCTCCAGAATTGATGAGGCCACTTTAGAGAAAAATCCATAATCAACAATATTATGCATCTGAGGTCACATGAAGGCCAAACTGTGCAAGGGCAACTGATCAACTTCTGTGAATGATGATGGAATCAATTTTTTGTAAAAAAATCATGACAATCCAATATATTTTTATTACAGATTTATTGTAATTTCCTTTACTGCCATGGTGGGGTTCAAATTCGTGTTCAATAGTTCCAGTATTTGCTTGTTGATCTAGTAATTTAGCCATCATGCCTGACATCAGTGGTTTTCCAACTGCCCCCTAAACTCACATTCCACCTTATGCAATCCCTGTGTTTAGTAAGGGATTGCTTAAGGTGGTATGTGAGTGGGATGGGAATCACTGCTCTAGACCCACTTGTTACTGAACTACTTTGCTTGAGAAAAATTGTCATTGTCCCATTTCCTTTGGAGTTTGGAAACCGTGCATATAACGAGTCAATTAGATATGATTAAAATAGTAGTTTTCAAACTTTTTCTTTCCATCCACATACCACCTGAAGCAACCCCTTACTAATCACAGAGCACCTATGAGATAGGGAATACTTAAAATGATATGTGAGTGGAAATAAAAAAGTTGGTATAATGAGAATCCAGATAGAATTGGAGGGGAGGAAGGAGAGAGCAGAACAAAGAGCAGAAGTGTTTGCAGGGAAGAGGGCATGAGTGGAACTCAGAGATGGGTCTGTTGTCCATAGAAGGAAAGTTGTCTATTGATCTCAGAGTTTTGGCTTGAAATATTGACCATTTCCCCCCCACCCCCACTCCTTCATTGTGCTGCTTAACCCACTGAGTTCCTCCAGCAGATTGAAGATGCTACAATCTGAAGTATAGCACAATCTCGTTTTTGTCTACAAACATGATATTCTGCTCTCGAGACATTAAACATCTACTCTGTGTATTCATTATTTATACACATATTTAGACAATTAGATCATTAAACATAATGCAGATATAAGTGGTGTTTCTGAAATATACACTCAATATAAAATGGCCCTCTGTCCATTTCCTGTTGTGGAAACAGAAGACACCACAACACAGATACAGGCCCTTCAAACTCTTCGGTCTGTGACAAACTATTATCCTGCCTAGTCTCACTAATGTCCTCTTGAACCATATCCCTCCCATCCATTTACCAGTCTAATCTTTTTCTTAAATATCAAAATTAAGCATGTATTCACCAATTTAGCTGGCAGCCAATTCCACACTCCTACCACTCTCTGAAGAGGTTCGTCCACAATATTCCATTTAAAATGTTCCCCTTTCACCCTTAACCCATGTCCTCTAGTTTTTAATCTCACCTAACCTCATTGGGGAAAATGCCAGCTTATCTATATCCATCACAAATCATTTGACTTCTATGAAATCTCTCCTATTCTTCTCTGCTCCAGGGGATAGAGTAAATAAACTGTCCAACTTTTCCCTGTAACTCACTTCAAGTCCTGGCAACATCCTTGCACTCTTTCAATCTTACAGATATCCAAAACTAACCAAAACTGCATAGAATATCGTGCTGAAAGCTCAAGCACAACACTTTGGTGATGCATCTTCACCTTTGATCTGCTGAGTTTCTAGAGCGTTGTGTTTTCACAGAATACTAAATTTGGCTTTTCCAGTACATTATACAACTTAAACAAAACATCCCAACTCCTACATCCATTACTTTGATTTGTGAAGGCCAAAGTGCCAAAAGACCCTTCAACCTGATGCCACGTTCAGGCAATTATTTAGCTGCATTCCCAGATCCCTGTTCTACCACTCTTCTCAGTGCCCTACGATTAGGCATGTGTGGCCAACCTTGGTATGTCCTTTCAGAGTGCAACACCATACATTAAATTCCATCTGCCATTTTTCCAGCCAGTGCAAACCCCTCTTAAGCTTTGAAAATCTTCCATACCGTCTAATATTTCTCTAATCTTTGTATCATCTGCAAACTTACTGGTCTATTTTACCACATTTTCATCTCAGATGACTATAGACTCAATATCTATCCTTGAAGTCCACCAATAGTCACAGACCTCCAGTCAGAGAGGCAGTCATCCACTACCACTCTCTGGCTTCTCCCGTAGAACTAATGTCAAATCCAATTTGCTATCTTACCATGAACAGCGAGCAACAGAACCTTCCTGACATATCTCCCATACAAGACCTTTCAAATGCCTTAAAGTCCATGCAGACAATGTCTAGTACCTTTTCTTCTTCAACTTTCCTGATAACCTCCTCAAAAAGAAAGGAATTTGACAAGAACAACGTACCTCCTTTCCACATGTAAATAATGGAAACAAAAGGTTCTGTAATAATGCACCCATCCGATGACACCACTTGGAGTTACAGAAAAATAGTGACCTCTGAAAATACATCAACAGTGTGATCTTCTGCACCCAACTTCAAAATCAGTTTCCATTTGCGCAGGATCACTGGTTATTCTGAAATGTGTAGCAATCAAAAGAGAGTTGACATTAAAGTTTGATGACATAATTTGTCGTGCTTTGCACAGACAACCGAGAACGCTGTTTCATCGGGTTGTACTTGAGCAATCAGATGACAATAAACATGACACAATGGTTCAGATGATACTAAAGCTGGTGATGTAGCTGGTGAGGAAAGCCATTTTTAATTTTTTTCCCCCACACAAATTATATATTTTTAAAATTTTAGACATACCTCATGACAATAGGCCTCTCCAGCCCATAAGCCCATGCTGCCCAAATACCCAAATAAACATACAACCCCCTGAGGAGAAAATCCATACAAACAAAAATAATGCACAAATTCCTTGAATTGCTGGCAAACCTGAATTGCTGGCATTGTAATAGCATAGTTCTAACCATTATGCTAACCATGTCAGCTTGTATTAAGTTTACAATGAGATCTAGATCAGATGGGATGGGATGGTGGGCCAAGAAATGGCCAATGGAACCTCTCACTAACAAGTTCAAGCCAAGATAGAACATGCACAGTGAATGGCAGGGCCCTGAGGCAGGGAGGAGTACAGGCCAACAGGCAGAAGGTGATAATTCGACATGGATAGGAGTACAGGAGAGGAAAGGTGAGAATTGATGGGGGTAGAGGTGACTCTCTGAATGCAGAGCTGGAGGATAGGTGAAAGCAGGAAAGGCAAAGATAGAGAGAAAGAGTAGAGGAAAGGAAAAATAGGGATAGGGGTAGGGGAGAGATTGGGGTGGAGTTGTCAGAAACCAGAGGTCAATGTTAATGCCAACTGGTTAGAAGATGCCCAGATGGAATACAAGGTTTTGTTCCTCCAATATGGAGGAGGTCACAGTCTGGCAGTTTATGAGACCATGGACAGATATGACAGCATGGGAATAGGCAGGGAATTGAAATGGGTGGCCACTGGGATATCCCTGCTATTGGAGCAGGTAAAGCTAAATTGTTGAATGAAGCAATCTCCCAGTCTATCCAATGTAGAGGAGACAACAACAGAAGCACAGGATGCAATAGATGGCCCCAGAAGATTCACGTGAAGTGTTGATTCACTTGAAAGGACTGTTTGGAGCCACTAATGGTGGCATGCAAGGAGGTGTTGGTGCAAGTGTAGCACATCATTGAGTCACAGGGGAGGTACCAAGGTGGGGGGTGGGGGGGGAGTGATTGGGAAAAATGGAAGAGAGTCACAGAGGGATCAGCTCCTGCAGAAGAAGGAGATTGGAGGAAAGGGGAAGATGTATCTGGTTCTGGGATCTCATAGTAGATGACAGAAATAGCAGAGGATGATATGTTGAAAGCAGAGGCTAGTGGATGGTAGGTGAGAATAAGGGAAAACCAATTTTTGTTGCACATGGGTGCGGATAATGGAGGATATCTGAATGAGGGCTAAGGTGATGAAGGTAGAGGGGAAGTTCTCTTTTTTGAAGGCAGACATCTCAGATGACCTGACATGGAAGACTACATTCTGGTAACAGATGAGACTGAGACTGAGTAATTGCGAAAAAAGAATGACAGGGTCAGAAGACGTGTATTCTAGTACCTGTGGGAATTGGTGTGTTTATTGAAAATGTCTGTCAAGAGTATCTCACAAGATGGAGTCAGAGAGATTGAGAAAGGGGAGAATGTTGCTGGACATGGATGAAGGAAATCTAAGGTCAGGGTGGAAGTTGGCATCAAAATGGATAAAGTCAGTGACCTCATGAGGTAGCGCCAAAGTAGTCATTAATGGAATAGAGGAAGAGTTGAGGAGCTTTATCTGTGTTGGCTTGTAATATGAATTATGCCACATAGCCATTAAAAAGAAAGGCATAGCTGTGGCCATGCTGATACCCATGACTATCCCTTTGATTTGGATAGAGTAGGATGAGTCAAAGGAGAAGCTATTGAGGGCAAGAACAAGTTCTGATTAGATGCCTGTGGTGAAAATGAGGCAGTCGAGTTCAAGCAACTGAAAGTTGTTGAAGTGATGGAGGACATGTGAAGTATCCCAGATGAACATAGGAGGGAGAGGACTGGGATGGGGGGGTGGAGGGGAAACAAATCAGAGTGGAGGTAAGCAGATACCAGTTCAGTGGGACAGGAGCATGCAGCAATGATGGGTCTACCAGAACAATCAGGTTTGTGGATCTTGGGGTGGAGGTAGAACTGGGCAGTGTGGGGTCGAGAAAAAATAATGTTGAAGGCAATGGAAGGGAAAAGACTGGAAGTGATGAGCGCAGAGATGGAGGATGGTGAAGGCAGGTACTCTTGCAACATTTAAAGACATAGAAGGCCAGCCTATGTTGATACATTGGGTGTTTGATGCTAACCAAACTGAGCCAAAAGTCCAGATTCCTTGGTCAAGCATTTTGACAAATCTTGGTCAGGGAAATCAAGAGAGGGAAAATGGCAGAGATATTGCATGTTTTAGGGGAGAGAATTCCAGATATTGGGGATGGCAGTGAAATTTGGATCAACTCAACTTGGAGATAATCAACTAGAAAAAGCAGAAATCTACTGAAGGTTGTGTGGTTACATGTGGAGGAACATGAAAGCAAGAATGAGTATTTTTAAGTTGTGCTGTGACACAACCAACAAAGGCCTGTGAGCCTCAAAGTAAGACCTGCCGAATTTTGTATGACATTTTCTAAAGGATGGAACAAAATAAGCCAATGAACAGTGTTTGAATAATCAATGCTGTGGTGACAACACAGATTTGATTACCAGGAGCAGAAGAATAGAAAATAACTGCAACTGGATAAAGTTAAGATGGTAACAATAGTTCTTCATGCTGATGTAAAACCACAAAAATGCTGGAGGAACCCAACAGATCTTGAAGCGTCCATGGGAGATAAAGATATACAAGCAATATTTCAGGCTTGAGCCCTTCTTTAAGCAAGTAAACAGGAATTAAAAGGGTGGATGAAAAGTTGAGAAAGGGCAGGGGGAGGATCTCAGGTCAACAGATAAAAGGTGATACATGGACATAAATAGGACAGGAGAGGAAAGGTGAGAATTTGATTGGGAGAAGAGATAGAAAAGGAGTGAGAGAGTGAGCAAGCAAAGGATAGGGGCAAGGAAAAGACAGGAAGGGGCATGGGCTAACAGCACCTGGAAAAGTCACTCTTAATGCCATCTGGTTGGAGGGAATGTTCATGTGGGTATATCATTCAAAGTTCATCTCTTGGATATCAGAAGTACACCAAAATTATAAACAAGAACGGCATAGTGGCCGTATAGCGGGCCAAGCAGCCGCACAGCACGGTATCGCGAACTGTCACTGGCGCGGTTCTGCAGAACCATAATATGGAGAGCTGAATACTCACCTAATGGACTGCACACGAGAGATACTGAGTGCCGAGGAATGGCACATTGATCTGCTGAGCCTCTTGCAGGAAGGCTCATAAGGCTTTATTTAAACCTGCCGGTCCCGTGGATCGGCCGCAAACTCGTAGTGGCATCCCACCTTCTCCCGTGGAGCCCAGGACATGCAATATATAAAAGCAGTTTGTCAAGTCTGAATAAATCAGTCTTGAATTGACCAATCTGGCGAGTGTGGTTGTATTACTTTAGTAGCTCTACCACAGTAGCCACTACAACGGTTCAGTTTCAGATCTCTACTTATAAAGACATGGGATATTTTGCTCTTTCAATTTACAAACAAGGAAGCCATAAAAATCAATGAGATAGTACTGAGACTCATCAGCTTACATGTAAATAATGCAGCAATATGGGGAAGTGGGTTTACAATTAGATGAAGAATGGCATACAAGGATCAATTTAATGGGGTTCGTGATGGTTAAAAGAGAAATATTGCAGGGGATTCATTGCTTATGACCTGGATAAATACAAACAGAGGTGCTTGTATCAGCTGTTCTGGGAAGGTAAGAGAAAGATGGATGTAGGTTGAAAGGCCTGTGTATTGAAGGAATTTGGGGAGGAAGACACAGACGTGGTTGTGGTACGCAAGGCTGGAGGATTCATAACTATGAAATATCACAATTTTCTGCCTATTCACTACTGCAGAAATGGAATGTAACTATGTTTAGCTGGGTATTATTTGTTAAAACACTACTATATTCTGATTTGCTACACTCAATTTAAGAAATGGGGAGAATGAAACACAGCAATGACAAATAACACATTATCGATTGTTGTTTTCAATTACAGCATTCCTGTATGGTGATGGTCAAAGACCCAAGGATACAATTGTTAAGGAAGGAGACGCACCCTTGGAAACAAACCTGGCCTGTACCTGCAGCAAAACTCCATGCACTTGTCATGAAGTTCAAATCAACTTCTCAGTATTGCATTCAACAGGCAAGATCTATTCTAAAACTTAATATTATTTGGCCTTGATTAAAATGCAAGATATATGAATATATTCACTTCACTATTGGGATAGATTAGAGTTTCAAATCTAATTTGATACAATGCAAACCATTCCAGATTTTCGATTTTGTCATGAGTAGTCAGAATGTGCCTTTGTCAAGTATTCGTAGAGAGACAAGTGCTTCTAAAACCCCTCTAGAATAAGGCCAGTTAAATTCACTGGACCCCAGCAGTCATTGTATTATCAAGATTTTTATCTTACCTGTGTTTATTAGATTGTGATCAAGTTCCAGGGGAAAGAAAATTTGAGAAATACTTCTGGAATTAAGCCCCATGTTATAAAATTCCATCATTTTAATGAGAAATCTAGTGTATTTATGGATTCCTTTTTACAGGTGATGCAAGATATTTGAAAATATTCTGTAGAGAGAGCTGTGTTTGCCTCACCTCAGCACCCTACCTGTCATGTGAAACTTATTGACCTTTGTACCAGAACCAAAATAGATGCAAAAACCAACTTTAAACTATCATCAAGGGTATTGATGTCGATTTTATTAACACACTCCTACAAATGCTGGAGGTGATATGGAAGAGATAATCTGGGAATGTAAAAACAATGGCAAGAGTATATGAAAAGAGTCTTTGAAATTCAAAATATAATGGACAAGAAAACATAAAACAATTAGCCAAAATACTTGGGGTTGAAGGAATAATTGTACTGGAATCAGTGAGAGAAAGTAGAAAGAAAGAAGCATGTAGATTGAACTATTATATATGTGGATTTAAAATAACTAACAGTTCAATGATTCTCAATGAGAATTAATGAGTATGCCATGCTGGTAAATAGACTAGAGGGGTTTGTGTTTACAAAAACTCAATGCAATCCATCATATCAAATCATTTATTCATCTGTGTCAGAAAACTACATTCTATAAACCTAATCTTGTAGTTCTTTTAAAAAATGAGTGATACAGACTAAAAGGACTTCATCTTCATTGCTGGACTTAGAAATTAAGGCCAAAGGAACGAGGAAAGTCGCTTCACTGGATATTTAGCGAAAAAAAAGTAAATCACCACATAATTTACAAGGACCTGAACGGGGAAAAAAAATTGCAGGATCAGGAAATAGCAAAGGCTTTAACTAACAAAATCTTCATTTCACCCTTCATGAAGGAATGTCAGAATCCAATTATTTTGATCCAATTCGCAGAACATTTAATATGGAGAAGCTGAAGAAATGGAAAGTGATGATTATGTCCAGGTAGTTGGTTGCACTTTATAAACTCCAAGGAACTGAGAGGGGAAACAGTCATGGCAATGGTCAAGACTTTTGGTCACCCAAGTGTCTTACATCCTGAATTGGTTCCAATATATCAACCAATCCACATACAACCCAAGTCACATCTGCTACCATACTGAAAAGGCCATGATGACATGGTAAACTCTACTCCATCAAAGCCATTCAGAGTATACAAAAAAAATGAAAATAATGCTTTAACACTATTATTGGCAAATTGGAAATTAATGATCCATTTTGCCCCATTGTTAATCTTGCATAGTTGAAAGCAACTTCAGCAATAGGATTCCAATCAGTGCTATGTAAAAAAATCATCAAACTTTTCAATTGTTGATGAAGGATTTCTACAGGTAGTTTCTTGCATTCTGCAGGCTTCTTTAAACTAAGTAAAGGTGATAAAGAGTACCGCATCTGGATAGAAACATGGAAAAGAGGAGCAGAAGACAACAATTAATCCAATCATAGCTGATCATACCTCTTCAGTAACCCATTCCTGCTTTCTCTCCACACCCCTTGATCCCTTCAACCAATAGAGTGATATCCAACTTTGTTTTGAGACATATTATGTGGTATTTTATATTGTATATAGATAGGTTTTTAAATTGTGGCAGGTTTCTTTTAGTGTAGGTCACAAACAAATACACACACTTCAAAACAGATCTCATTTAAAATGCTGGGGCTCTGCTCAAGCCAGACAGTCCAGGCTCTGGGTGCCTTTTTAAAAACTTTGAAAAATGCCTATAAGGACTTCACAAGTAGGTGTTAATGGGACATGCTGTGGTGTAATAAATTAGTGTTTTGGAAAGCAACAGATGAACAAATGTAGAAGATTAGGTGTGGTGCTGCAGTCTGAGTGCAGTTTGCTGTTCTAAGAGGATCATGTGGGAGAGGGGAGAGAGAGAGAGAGAGAGAGAGAGAGAATTCAGTTCTCAGTTCAGCAGTATCAGCTGGGACTGGAACAGGACAAGCTGGCAAGTTTGAGGAAAAACCCCATTTAGAAGGCAGGTTGTGAATTCTTAGTTCAGCCTGGTCAAAGCCCATGTGGTCCATACAAGAGGAGAGGACTGGCTGCATAATGTTTCACTTGAAATAACGGAAACAAAAAGGTACTCTGTGGTTTCCTGAAAGAAAGAGGTTATAATCTAAAAACCAGACGGGGCAAGTTTCTTCAGCAAGACACTGAAGAGGTTGATCAGAAGGAATCAGTTGAGGGTGTCCAATGAGCAACAAATCTCTCTCTGAAAACCAACAAGAACCTTCATGAGAAGTAACCATTTACCTTTCAAGCACCAAAGCCTGATAAAATTCATAAATGCTAAATTCTGTACACATTATAAGAATTGCCTACAACCAGTGAACTTAGAGGAATGAGAAGTGAGATTAGATTGTGAACCAAAGAACTTTTCTGAACTTAAATACACATGCACTCAAAATTAGAAGGGGGTTAAGTTAGGTTAATAGTAATAAGTTAAAGTTTGATCCTGTTTTCATGCTTAAAGATAATTAAAAGAAACTTTTGTTTAAGTAACCATTTGTCTTGGTGAATTTCTATTGCTGCTGGGACTTGGGGTCCTCTGGGCCCATAACATTTTAACTATAACTAATGAACTGGCCTCAATATCTTTCTGTGGTAGGAAGTTCTGTTAAGGTTACCACTCTTAAGTTTTTTTAAAAATCCTCATCTCAGTCCTAAATGGTTTACCCTGTCAAAATTTCATCTGTCTCAATAAGACCCCATCTTATTTATCTTGATTCAAATGAGTATAATTATAGTTTATCCAGTCTTTCTTCAGACGTCACTCTTGTCATCCCAGGAATCAGTCTAATGAACTGTAATCCCTCAATAGCAAGAATGTCCTTCCTCAGATTAGGGATCAATACTCAAGGTGTCACACTAAGGTCCCATACAACTGCAGAAGACATCCCTGCTTCTATATTCAAAGCCTTTCAGAAAAAAGGGCTAACATGCAGTTTGCTTTCTCCAGCACCTGTTGCACCTCCATTCCAATCAGCAGTGACTGATGCAACATGTACCCAGGTCTCAATGTACCTACATTTTTCCTAATTACTAACTTTTTAGCTAATTATCTGCCTTTATCTAATTGCCACTGAAGTGGATAACCTCACATTTATCTACGTTATTCAACATCTGCCACACATTGCCCATTCTGCTAATCTGTTCCAATCATCCTGCAGCCTCTTGGAATCTTCCTCACAGCTTGTTCAGCCACCCATCAGCTGCAAACTTAAAGCTATTACTTACATTTTCTTTATTTAGACCAAAGCTATATTGTAACCCCAGCACTGAACCTGTGTTATCTCTCTAGTAACAGTCTGCCAATTTGAAAAAAGATCCATTTGTTACCACTCTTTGCTTTCTGCCTATCAGCTAGTGTTCTATCCACGTCCGTACATTACCTGTTCTCTAATGAACCGGTTGCTTGTCTTGTTTTAGGCCTTCTGCAATAACCAATTGCTCTGTAATAGGTACAATAGCAGGCACTTTTCTTGGAAGCCTGCATGACACATTAATTAGGCAGGCACACAGACAGAAGTGTTAGAACCAGAACTACAGCCCAAGTACTGTGTCCAATCATGATCAGATTTTTAGGAAAAAAATGTGCTTACATTGAAGAGGCTGCGAAGAGGATTTAGAAGGATGTTGCCATGACTGGAGCACAGCAGGTAGAGGAAAAAATACATAGGGTTATTTTCCAATAAAATAGGAGGCTAAATGCAGACACAAATAAGTTGTATAAAAGGATTAGGGATCTGGACAAAGAAAATAGGAAAGGTATCTCTTGATGACTTATGACTCAGTATAGTCAGAAATGTGGGCGTTGATTTAAAGTAATTGGATGAAGAGTTAAAGAGTATACGAGAAAATACTCTCCCTCAGAAAATGGGTATTTGGAACTCACAGTCCATATAACAATTACAACACAGAAACAGACCAGTTCAGCCCTTCTAGTCCATGCCGAACACTTTCTCCCACCTAGTCCCATTAACTCGCACCTGGCCCATAACCTTCCACACCTCCCATCCATATATCTATCCAACTTTAAATATTAAAATTGAGCCCGCATCTACCACTTTAATCAGAAGCTCATTCCACACACCCACCACCATCTGAGTGCAGAAATTACCCCTCATGTTTCCCTTATACTTTTTCCCCCTTTAATCTCAATCCATGTCCTCTTATTTGAATCTCCCCTACTCTCAATGGAAAATGCCTGTTCACATTTACTCTATCCCACTCAATTTTAAAGACCTCTATCAAATCACCCCTCATTCTTCTACACTCCAGGGAATAAAGTGTTAGCCTGTTCAACCTTTCCCTGCAACTCAAACCCTGAAGCCCAGGCAACATTCTTGGAAATCTTCTCTGCTCCCTCTCTATTTTGTTGATCTCCATCCTATAATTCGGCAACCAAAACTGCACACAATATTCCAAATAGACAACATCCACAACCTTCCCTTCACCACCATTCTTAGTTAAACCCCCCTTCTAAAAATTCTACCAGATTTGTTAAACATGATCGACAATGCACAAAACCATGTTGACTATTCCTGACCAGTCCCAGTCTATGCAAATAAGTGTCTATTCCATCTCTAAGAACACTTTCCATTAATTGACCTACCACTGACATCAGACTCACAGATCTATAATTACCTGGTTTACTTTTAGAGCTTTTTTTTTAAAAAAAGTGGAACAATAATGAGCCACCCTCCTGTCCTCCAGCACCTCCCCTGTGGCTAACAACATTTTAAATATTTCTGTCAGATCCCCTGCTATTTCTACACTAACCTTCCTCAAGGTCCTAGGGAATATCTTGTCAGGTCTCGGATATTTATCCACCTTGATTCTCTTTAAAATAGCCAGTACTACAGTATTTTAATCTGTTCATTTTCCATGACCTCACTACTAACTTTTCTTACTTCACCTGGCTCAATATTCTTTTCCTTAGTGAATACTGAAGAAAAAAATCATTTAAAATTTCCCCTATCGCTTCTAACTTCTCACATATCTACCCCTCTGACCCTCAAGGGGCCCAATTTTATCCCTCACTATCCTTTTACTTTTAATGTACCTGTAGATATCCTTTGAATTTATATTTAGCTTGCCTGCCAAAGCAGCCTCATATCTCCTTTTAGCCTTTCTAATTTCTTAAGATTTTTTTTTGCATTCTTTATATTTATTCCCTGCTGTCTACACCTATTGTACACATCACCTCCTGAACCAAATTCCCAATATCCTTTGAAAACCAAGGCTCCCTACATTTTCCAACCTTTCCTTTAATCCTTACAGGAACATACCAACTCTGTACTCTAAAATATTCCCCTTTGAATATCTTCCATTTATCTGAAGCATCCTTCCCAGAAAATAAATGATCCCAATCCATACCTTCTAAATCTTTTGCATCTCCTCAATATTAGCCTTGTTCCAATCAAGAACCACAACCTTGGGCCCAGCCCTATTCTTCTACATAATTAACATAAAACTAGTAGTAGTACAATCACTAGACACAAAGTGTTCCCCAACACAAACCTCTCACCTGACTATCTGATTCCCTAATAGGAGATCCAGTACTGCCCCCTCTTTAGTCAGTTTTACGACATATTGTTTAGAAAACTTTCCTATACACATTTGACAAACTCCAACCCATCCAACCCTTTTACAGCATGGGCGTCCCAGTCAATGTGTGGAAAGTTAAAATCTCCTACAATCACCACCTTATGTTTACTACACACATATGCTAACTCCTTACAAATGTGCTCCTGTTACAGAGTATTCTATATTGAGCTACTATAGATGTCAGTGTACACATTGTCAAATTGATATATACACAGGGGAGTCAATGTACACACTATAGAATCTAGTGCAAGACTGACACCTCCAGGCTTGTATGCTTGGCTTATATACATCACTGCTTCTGTCAGATGGACAGGAAGTGTCATCAGCTCAGATGAAAACCTATGTTGTTTGCAGGTCAATTTCCCACATTTTCCACAGCACATCCACCATTTTTGGAACCAGTTCACTTGCTGGTAAGTGGGTCACCACACTCCTCTAATTCACTCAGCCCATTAATGTTTTCATGGTTTTCCCATTCCTCACTTCCACCCAAATAGTCTCACTGGACAAGCCTGCCAATCTAGCCTGCCATAGCACTGATGTAATATTTTCTCTAACAAGCAATGCAACTCCTCCACCTTTTATTCCCCTTTTCTATCATGCCTCAAGCATCAGAATCCTGGAAGATTCAGCTGCCCATCAAGCCCCTCCTGCAGGCAAATTTATCTGATGGCTACAATATCATAATTCCATGTGTCAATCTATGCTCTAAACTCATCCACCTTACCATGCTCCTTGCATTGAAAGATATATACTTGAAAGAATATCCCCCACATTCACTCATTTGATTACCATCTACTTTTATTACCCCCTCTCCATTAATTTTAACAATTTGATTCTTCTCTCCCTTCAAATCTAGTTGTCCTTCTAGCAGAATCTCTGCAATCCCATTCTGATTCACATCCCCCATGCCAAACTAGTTTAAACCCTCACCAAGAGATCTAGCAAACGTGTCTGCCAGGATATTGGTCCCCCTTCAGTTCAGGTGAAGCGTGTCCTTTTTGTAGAGCTTAGACCTTCCCTAGAAGAGTTCCTAATGATCCACAAATCTGAATTCCTGCCCCCCTGCACCAACTCTTTAGCCCACACATTTATTCACCACATCTTCCTATTCCTACCCTAACATGTGACACAGGCATCAATCCCAGGATTACCAGCCTTGAGGCTCTGCTTTTTAAACTTCTTCCCAAATTCCTTATATTCTTCCTTCAGGACCTCATCTCCACTTCTATCTATGTCATTGGTCCCCATATGGACCACAACATCTGGCTGCTCACCCTCTCCTTCCAGAATGCTGTGTACTCAATGACGTCCCTGACCCTGGGATACAACATACAACCAGGAGCCTCAGTCTCATCCAGAAAATCTCATATCTACTTGCCTAACCAATAAGTCCCCAATCACTATCACTTTCCTCTTCTTCCCCCCCCCCCATTCCCTTCTGAGCCGGGGGGGAGGGGGGCAGCCTCTGCACCAGAGACATGACCACCTTAACTTGTGCTCGTTCATCCCCATCAACAGCATACCTGGGAACAGCTACAGGATCTGCATGGTCTGCATCTTCCCCACCCCTCTCCTGAATTATAGGGGTGACCACTTCCAACAGTCCTATCTTTCACTATCTCTGCCTCCCCCGAGATGCACAGTTCATTCAACTCCTGCTCCTGTTCCCTAACTCAGGTTGTAAGGAGCCTCAGCTGAAGGCACCTTCTGCAGGTGCAGTCATCAGGAATGAGTGCACTGTCCCAGATTTTCCACAACCAGAACAACCACTGCCCTAGCTGACTCCATTTTCTAACATTGATTAAAGTATTTAACAGCCTTACCTCTCTGGTAGCAAGTTCTTTCTCAAACTCTTGAGCAAGGCCTCGAAGCTACCCCTCCCTTATTGGACCCTGTCCATTATCTTAATTACTCAATTTCTCACTGCCATAAATCAACACTCTGCTTAACCCTTCAGTTGCCTTTCTGGCTCTTTTTAAACCTTAACTTGACTCCCTTCCCTGTCGACCATGTGTTGCTCCTCCCCTCTCCTCGACTTTGCTGCAACTCAAATAGGAAGTGTAGTACAGGTAAAAACTCACGTCACATTTAAACAGTACCCAGTAGTGAATTCTTGAAGAACAATGGCCTGCAGAATGGGAAAGCAGTGTTGAAGGCAGGTTTAGGCTGGCCAGCTTTTTCACAGTGTTGTTAAATGCCCTCATTCTGTGCCATAAACGTACAACATCCTCTGGATTCTATTCTGAGCAGGACCATCTAGGGGAGTCGGACAACATTTCCCCAATCTGGCTTCCTCCTTCCATTAGCTTTATACTTTTCCCATGCCTTTCATGGCCAGTGGTAGTCGGACAGTAGAATTTTGATCTAATTTGTGAGTTGCTGGATGACAACGTTTTGCCTATTGCATGCTATTTTTGCTGCTTAGTGTCCATGTGGCCTGATGTTACAACTTCACGAGGCTGGCAGTATTCCTGATGCTGCTGCCAGCATGTCCTCCCAGACTCCTCATCGAATTAAGGTTTATCTCTTGATAATAAGTGCAATGGCATGGATATTCCAGATCAGATTGCAGGAGCTCATGCTTTTGTTGCTTATTCTCAATACCTCATGGATGGACAGATTTCAGCTGCCAAATGCTGTGAGTCTGCCCAAAGTGCAACATGACTGTATGGCTATCATGATGAGATAAGTTTCTGACAAAAAAAAAGGATTTCAGAGGATATCTTTCCTACTTGAGCAAGAGAAAACGCGATGACTACTTGTGCTATTCGGAATAAAACAACAATTTCTAGCAAATCTTCATTCATGTGATGAAAACCAATACTTTTATTAGGATACAAATGATTTATCAACATTGTTTATTTTTCAGATATATTTACATTAAGATTATAGACACAGAAAGTACTGTCAAATGGGATGATTCCCCACCTTGAGATGCAACTCATATTTATCAGTTCCAAAATATAGGAAGCTGTCATGCATCCTTGAATAGAACTGAAAGGTATTATAACAAGCCCTAAGTATGCTGGTTTGATAGATGCATTCATAAAAAGATGATAAAATCAAAGAAACCATTTAAATAATGATGAAAGGTACATCAAGCCAAATATGAAGCTCCTGTTAGCAGACTCAGTCATAATTTACACCTGGTGCATGCAGACAAACAGCAAAACAGCAAAGAAACAGATCATTTTCTGTTCCATGCTCGGACTAAGTAAGCATTCACGTGCACATCACATTACTGCATTTCACCTAACCCTAACCATTTATCCTTTTAACTCTTCCCTTCAAAACGTTTCTGGCTACCTTCACATTTATCATCTGTGGGGGCATATTATTAGTTCTATCTTTTATATTTGGATTTATAGTGAATTTTTAAAACACTGACTGCCCTTAGTTTTGTATTCAAACTCGAGTTCTTCTAGTACTTCCTTCATCTGCCGAAGTAGAAGTTTTTTCTCTACATGTTAACACCTGCACACTTTTATAATTTTAAGCGGTTGTATTGGGTAATTTCAGTGTCTGAATGAAAAATATAAACTATTATGGTTATATTTCACCAAGAATGTGCCAATCTGATTTATCACAAAAAAAACCAGACCTGAGATATCAGAGACTGCTATCTGCTAATTGTCTCCACGTCAGTTCCAGTTCTTCTAATCAGAATTGCCTGGAGATAAGGCAATTCCCCTCTCCGCACCCCCCCCCCCCAACTCAGCCCCTTCCACCATATAGAATATTACTGAAAAAAAAGAAACACAACCACTCCAAGTTATTCAATACAAGGCAGCAGCATGGGCTGGCTCACATGTGTCTCTGTGAATTCCCCCATTATTTTTCTTTTCCCAGCTCTTTCTCTCCCTCTCCCTAAGATGTTGCCCTAACCCCTAACCCCTTTGAAACAATATCTTCTTCACATTCTAAATATATATTTTTCTGCCTAATCTATTTTTCATCAACCCTTTCAGTCTGTGCCATTTTGAAGGATTTGTAGATATTCTACTACTTTCAGTTCAAGTTTGAACTTGAAGCATTGAGGTACAGTGTGCGGTGAACTGGTAAAGTGTTGGGCTGATGGCTGACCCCGCCTCCTGGCTCCACCCCCATCTGCCCAGATACAACTCTGGTTTCCTGCCTAATGCCAGAACCCTTCTGAAGACTAGCCTTAGTTACGAGCTAATAAAAGTGTTTGTTCTCTCTCCAGTCATTAGAGCTTTTATTCGCACTAGACAGTGAAAAGAAAACATGTTAGATGTTATCTTAATGATTTGTGTGCTATCCTGTAAATCAAATAATTGTCCAGCAAGTAAAAGCAGAGTCCACGATGCTGAGTTACCAAAAGGGATCAGTTAGAATGGATCAAGGGCAGTATTATTTTCTTAATGTGAGGTTTGTTCAGGAGTCTAATAGCAGCAGCAAAGAAACTGTCTTTGAATCTGTTGGTGAACCTCACTCCCAATGCGAAGTGGGAGAAGAAAGTGTGGCCAAGGTGGCTGCTTTTTCGTGAGGCCACAGAAAGTGTAAATGGAGTTGATGGAAGAGAGGGCAGCTTGTGTGATGGTCTGAACTTCATTCACCATTTTCTGCAGTTTCTTATGGTCTTGTCAGAGCAGTTCTCACTCTGCATACTGGATACTTTCAATGGTGCATTTATAAAGGTTGTTGAGGATATGTAGAATTTCCTCATGCTTATAAGGATGTAAAAGTGCTGGTGCGCTGTCATCAATGTTGTTGGACCAGGACAAGTCATTGGAGTGGTTTGTCCCCAAGAAAAAAACTGTGCTCTCTTTACCTCAGTGTTGTTGATGAAGACAGGGGAGCAAGCAAGAGGCATTGGCAACATAAATGGAAAGACATAGGTGGTCATTCAGTGATGTCGAGTTCAAGAGAGACATAAGGCAAAGAGCAAATGGGAAAGAAAAATTAGGCATTTATTGGTTAAGGAAACTGATATCGATTCATTGAAAATTGTAATGAATACAAATTCACAGTTCTCATGGGCATAAGACAAGAATTTAAAGTGTGCATGCCTTTTGATGCAGTCTTCCCCTGTCTATATTGTTATCTTTCCATCAGAAGATAATAAGATGAGCCACTTAAAAGTCTAGATACATAAGCAAAATTTTCTATATATTTCCATGTAATTTGGTGCTCACTGAAACATTTTATAAAGATGAAAATTTGATTACATTATCAAGATATCAGGTGCAGTAAAAGCAACTATTGAATAACGCAAACAGATAAATGCACTTCCCAAACTGTTGTCAGTATTTCATTACTCTCTTGATTCCAAATATATAATTAAAATTATCCAACCAAGTGCAACAATGAATGATGAACTCTTTTTGCAGCATTAAATTTAGCCCAAGGGCAAGTGCATTTTCAATAGTTGATCTGGTACTTTTGTCAATTTCATGGCTGGTGATGCCACAGAAATATAAGTGCAAAATTAAAATTGATTCATTTAAAATAGTGTGTCATTGTGAGAATTAATTGGAGTGCTGTCTTTGTGTTGCAAAGAAGATCCTTTCGGTCAATATTGCATTCAAACTGAAACAACGTTTGCGTAACGCAAGACCATAAGATACAAAGTGAAATTCCCAAACATTTCACAAGGCACATGAGGAAAGAATGTGATGGGTAATCAAAACCTAGCCAAAGGTTTAACTTAAAGGTGCTTAAGGGAAGAGAGTGCTTTAGAGAACCAGGGAGGTTCAGGAAGGGAATTCTAGAGAGTGGAGTGTGGCTGTAACAAGAAGGCCAATAGGATGGTACAATAATGATTGCAGTCAAGTTCAAGTTTATTATCATCTGACTGTGCATATACAACCAGACAAAACAACATTTCTATGGACCGCAGTGCACACATATAATACACAGCACGTAACAATTACATATTTACATAAAAGTATAATTTAAAATGTATAAATATTTCAGAATAATTTATTGTTTCATTTATAAAGTTACAGGAGGCCATGCATCAATCTTACTGCCTGTGGGAAGAAGTTATTCCCCATCCTGGCAGTCCTGATTTTGATGTTCCAATGTCTCCTTCCTGATGGTAGTGGGTCGGATACTGTGTAATTGATGGCAGGGATCCTTGGTAATTCTTTGAGCTCTATTTAAGCAACCCTCCCGGTGAATGTCATCAATAGAGCAAAGGGGAACCCCTGTCATTTTAATGATCCTCTGAATTGACGTTCAGAATGATGCTTTGCAGCAACCATACCAGACAATGACGCAGCCAGACAGGACATGCTGAACTGTTCTCCAGTAGTCTTACTGGAAGCCAGTAGTCTTAACCTCTTCATCCTCCTGAGGAAGTGTGGGAAGTTAATGGAGTCACGAAGCAGGAGGAAGTTTTACATAAGGAGACACAAGGGTATAAAATGTCATTAGAATTAAAATGTTAAACCTGTAACATTGATGTCTGTGAGCCAATGAAGTTAGTCCAGTAGTGCAGTGGAAGTGTCGGGAAATTGGCATGATGTTTGAGAAGAATTTAATATAGGATGAGAGAAGAACTGTGAAGGCTTGGCTGAGTTGTGTTTTGGAAGCCAACATTAGAACAATCTATGTAGAAGTGAGCAGGATAAATCAAGGTAACCAATCATCTACTGCCAGTTTTGTTCCAGCAAAGCTGAATTTTATCTCTTTATTCATTTAATTCAATTCCCTCTTCAACGTCATCACTTTTCTCATGACTCATTGTGACAGCTCTACCATATCGCACCTCATCCTGACAGCAACTTTCATTCTCACCTGTTCCTGGAATAACAGATTATCTTTCTTTTTAAAATATTTTCATTGAGTTTAACAGAAAATAACAGATTATCTAATGTGGAATGTTTTCCTAGAATCTAGATGACTTTGAAGAACTGAATATACTAATGAAGCCAAAACTGTCTTTTTTTTTTAAATTATTCATTCTTATTTATTCCTGTAGTGTAAGCATCACTTAAACTCACCATTTTATTGCCTATCCTTGAACCATGTGGCTTTTTCCCTTTCAAGAGTAAACCAGTGTTGTGGATTCACAATCATATATAGGAAGGCAGATATCCTTCCTTAAACAAGGAGTAAATTCTACGGACATCTATCTCCATTCAGCAACTTTTCATAAAGGTTCAACTTTTGAAATTGTCTTCAATTAAAAATAAATTGATTTACTGATTTGAATCTCCCTTACTACAATAGTGAAATTTAATATACACTTCTTTATCATTAACCCAGACATAACCCTACAAGTTAGCTATTATGGTTGACCCAGGAAAGCCAAATTTGCATTAAGAGAAAACCTACAAAGACTAAGGTAGTTGATTCACATTAATTATATCAGCATTGAATTAACTGCTGCTCAATTAACCCTTGACCTTCTGACTTATTACCTCTACATCGCCCTCCTCCAATTGTCCATCAGCATTTCAGCCTTAGAGATTTACAGCATAAAAACAGACTCTTCAGCCCATCTTGTCCATGCTGGCCATAATGCTGATCTATACTAATTTGATGTCTGCATTAATTTCATCATCCTCTATCCTCTGCTCATTAAAGTATCTGTACAGATCCCTCATAAATGTTGTTCCTGTTCTTGCCTCAGCCTCCCCCTCTGTCAGCTCATTCCAGATACCAACTACTCCCTCTGTGCTAAAACTAAGACTTGGATTCCCTTTAAACCTCCACCCTCTCACCTGAAACCTATGATCTCCAGTTTTAGACCAGTTTTCACACTGAGCCCTAAAGTCACATTCCACTTAAAGTAATCCCTATGCCGCAAGGGCTCTGTGATTAGTAAAGGATTATGTCAGTGGGAAGGGAAGGTTGAGAACCACTGCTCTGGACCCAATTATCACTGAAATATTTTGCTTGAGAAAATTTGTCATTGGCCCATTTCATTTTGAATTATGAAACTGTCCACAAAACGAGTCAATTAGGTATGTTTAAAAATGAGGTTTTTGAACTTTTTCTTTTTACTCACATTCCACCTTAAGCAATCCCTTACTAATCACAGAGCACCTATGGCATAGGGATTGCTTAAGGTGGAATGTGAGTCTTGGGGTGGGAGCAGTTTGAAAACCACTCTTTTAGACACTCTTACCATAGAAACAAGCTCTAGCAATCCACCATGTCTGTGCCTCTCAGAATTTGTGATCATCACAAGGGTCACTGGAAAATAGTTCCTGCTCTCATCCTTATAGCCTTCTTAAGCAAATCATAATATTAGCCATCTTCCAGCCTTCCAATGGCTCACCTATTGCTAACAAAAATATACTGCAATCTCCTCTCCTAATATTCCAGGATGCATGTGATCAACCTCCTGAAGCACCTTGGTTTCCTTTGTCACTATTCCCCTATAAATTCCTCTTGGTTAGCGAAGCAGTTCTAGGATTTTAAACCCTGCAATGGTGAAGCTACGCCAATATACTTCCAAGTTTATGGTGTGTTGCTAGGACATTGAATTTCAGATTGCCATCTTATGCTTGTCATTCCAGCTGGTAGACAATATATGTGAAATTTAATATACACTTCTTTATCATTAACCCAGACATAACCCTACAATCTATTTAGAAATAGATGTCTTGAGTCATGGTGAATTTCTTCATCACATCCTGTATAGGGTAAAAAAAAAACTGCCTCTACTGTGCATCTACAGTAGAGGGAGTGAATGTTTAGATGGAGAATCTATCAAGCAGGCCTGTTTATTCTCAAACTCTTGACTGTGTAGCAACTGCAGTCATCCAAGCAAGTGGAGCGTATTCCATCAGAGACCTCACTCGAGCCTTGTCGATAGTGTGCAAAATATGGTGAGTGATTTACCACAAGATTTGTAATGTCAGACCTACTCAAGTGGCCATATATGGATATCTTTTTAAGTTTCTCCAAGCTATTGACAGAAGGAGATTCAGTGAGACTAATGCCATTGAATGGCAGAAGTGAAAGCTGGATTTTCTCTTCTTGTATATTGGCTTGATTGGCACTTGTGTGGTGCATATATTACTTATCACCTATCAGCTCAGGCCTGGATATTATAATTCCAGTATACTTGCACACATCTGTGATATAACCACATATATTGTCCTCCACATCCCAGTATTTTATTGGGGAACCTGTGATTATAATTTTTCCTTTTTTAAGTTCTGCCTCACTACGTTTCTTTTGAGACATCATCTCCAGAGACTGTCATACAGATTCAACAGAACCATTTCTAACAGAAAAATGACCTCTGAGTGAAAGTTATTTTGAATTCATTTCAAGATTGGATTGCATTTGTCTGATCAAGATTGGATTGCATTTGTCTGATCAAGATTGGATTGCATTTGTCTGATCAAGATTGGATTGCATTTGTCTGATCAAGATTGGATTGCATTTGTCTGATCAAGATTGGATTGCATTTGTCTGATCAAGATTGGATTGCATTTGTCTGACCTGTTTTATGTACATCTGTCAGTGGAAACAATGATCAAACGATGACTAAATTTCATAACACGTTTGAGAAGAAGGTACCATTTGTAAGACAAGACTTTAAATGAGACAAACATTGAAAGGGATGGGATATGATCTAATTAGAAACAACTGGACCAGATGTTCATCAGTAAAACTACAAATGCTGGCAACTTATTTAAACAAATATTTGATGTTTATACAAAGCCAGTGTTTAACTTTAGAAACAAAGGGACATGTTCAAAACCAAAGCCGGTGCTTTTGGTTTCAATTATAAATTCAGTGCTCCACTAACCAACTCTATTCTCTTTACACAGTCCCTCTGATGATGAATCAGATCACTTTCAACCTTGACATATCATTTTATGTCAATGAACGTCCAATGCTATTTTGCTTCATCACTAAAGCAAACTATTTTTACCTGGATGTCCACATCCAGCCCTTAATTGTAAATTGAGTCTTAATTAAAAGTCTCATTTTTGGTTTCAGATTCTGCCAGGGCCTTTTCCTCTCCAACCTCTGTAACATCTTTCAGCTCAAAAAGCGCATGAATCTACTGAGCTTTTCCATTTCTAGCCTATGTAGTTCTGACATTGATTCTTCTTTGATTGTCAGCCATGACTTGATCCTGAGCTTTCAAACTTTCTATCCTCTGACAGTCTTCTTAACATTTAATAATTTGGCCAGAATTTCTCATATTTCTGACTTAATTCAATATTAAGTCTTGATTAATAATCTCTCCTACAAAACTCTGGAGAATTTTTACAGCACAGAAAGTATGAGAAATTGGGTTCTTCGAATTGCTACCACACACTTTTTAAGATATCCTTTTGTATTTGCTTACAGGCAGATTGGTTCAGATGGTAGAGAGAACAAAGGAAAAACACTTTAATCAATAGTCAACAAAGATTTAAAGGTTCTGAATTGTGGTCCTGTTTTGGAAAATGGAAATAACTTTCTATTGTTTGTAAAAAGAAAGGAGAATCAAGATAACCACGGAACTGTGTTAACATCAGTTATAAACAAACCATGCAATATATCATATTTTATATCCATTGTAACTCACAAAACACCTTATTTTTAAATAATAGATGCTTGCAGCATTTTAAAACAGACAACAAAATACCAGATGGCTAATTAATCCTATGTCATGCAGTTGTGTTGAAATAAACAGAATTTTTGTTAAGCATGAATTGCATTTATAATTGCACCTTCAATGAGGCAAAACATTTGATGGTGCATTTGTTGAATGATAGTTCCATTTGCCAGAGTAACAATGCTCATCTTGGCAAAAATAAATTACCTGGGAAATAACAGTAGATCCCAAAGCTTGGTGTAAGATGTGTCTTTAAGCGTGTCCTTCATCGAAGGAGAAAGAAGGCAGCTTTGAAACTTCGGATCTAGTTATTGAATTCACGGTTGACCAAAAGGTCCGAATTGGAGCAGAACGTGGAGATTTTGGAGGTTATAGCCCTAAAGCAGTGGTGCTCAACCTTTTTCTTTCCCCTCACATACCACGTTAAGTAATCCCTATGCCATAGGTGCTCTGTGATTAGTAAGGGATTGCTTACGGTGGTATGTGGGTGGAAAGAAAAAGTTTGAAAACCACTGTTTTAATCGGACCTAATTGACTCATTTTGAGGACAGTTTCATAACTTAAAAGGAAATGGGCCAATGACAATTTTTCTCAAGCAAAATATTCCAGAAACAATTGGGTCTAGTGCAGTGATTTTCAAATTTCCCTTTCCACTGACATACCACCTGAAGTAATCCCTTACTAATCACAGAGCACTTATGGCATAGGTATTGCTTACGTTGGAATGTGTGTCTGGGGGGGGCAGTTTGAACACCATTGGTTTAATGGATGAACAACAAGTAAGATACGGGCTCCATGGTCTCAATTTTTTTTTCAGAGATAATTGTGGGATAGATGACGATTTCAATGCAGATAAGCTGAAATAGTGACAGATTGAGTGTCATTATGGAAGTGAAAATACATAGGCTTAGTGAGAATATCAATATGTAGTTCAAAAGTTAACTTGCAATCAAATATGTCACAAAGTTTGTGAGCAATCTGATCAATTTCAAATAATTGTCTGGGAGAAGCACAGATCACTGACTAGGGAGGAAATTTTATGACTAGGACTTAGAGCAATATCTTCTCGTTCTAATGATTATATTTGCAAAAAAGGACCATTGTTCAAACTCAATGTCAAGCAAATAGTTTGACGATAGAGTGGCAGTGAATGCTTGAGTGGAACGGCAAATTAAATCTGGTTGTTAACATCAACAGAAAATTACGGTGTGTTTATGGATGACGTTAAAGAAGAAATGAGTTTTAGCAATTTTGAAGATAAATAGATGGTGAGAGAAAGTTTCTCTACAGAACAAGCATTTGGCTCAAATAGATTCTTCTCAGATACCATAGCACAAATTTACATGACTAAGTATCACCTGATTTAGTATTTCAACTGTAACATTAGGTCTGAGAGCAATTTAAAAAAAAAACTCCACTTTTATAAAACTGAAACAATTTCTTTTCCAGAATGCACAACTGATACTCTACACTTGATAAAATGAAGACAGAGTATCTGAGATAAAAGAAATATGGGGTTAGTAGGTTAATTGGTCACATGGGTACATTTGGTCAGCACAGACTCTTGGGCCGGAAGGACCTGTTGCCATGCTGTATCTCTAAATAAAAATAAAAAATAATAAAATTAAAAACAATAAAAGTTTGCACACATAGCTCAGAAGCTGAAAATCAAAAATGTGGAAAATCTAAAAATCTAAATAAAAGCAGAAGTGCAAACAAATTGGGCCAATGACATTTCAAGGAACTGGAGAAAAGGGGAGTCACGTGATGGAGTAGTGGCCGGACGGTGAACTCCAGCCCTCTCCAGAAAAGTCGGGAAAAACAAAGGAAAACACAAAGGCACAGAAATAAAAGTTACAGAAAAGTGAGTATAAAGGTGGAAAGAAGATGGCGACAAAAAAAGAAAAATCGAAAGCAACGGTAAGAAGAGAGGAAGAGAAGACAAAGGAGGAAAAAGGTGAAGGCCTTACCTGTCAGAAGAGGCCCGCTGCGGAGAGAGAAACCCGCTCCCTCAGGTCGGTAAATAATGGACTACAAAAATGGGTCGCTGAGCCGAGTAAAAGTGCGCAAACGCGCATGCGCGATGCGAATGAAAAAAAACACACCGACGGGAGGGGGGACCAGTTGGGGAGTCGATCTCCACAGCCGGCAACGACAGCTGCAGAACACCTGCAGCAAGAAGAGACCACAGAAGACAATAGAAACAAGAAAGAAGAGGAGGAAAGGGCACCAAAGAAACAACAGATGGCCAACACAGAGGAAGAAGAAGAGGAAGAGAAAGAGTACAGTGAAATAGAAGAAGAAAAGAAAGGCAAGATAAAGGATATACTTTCTCTTATTAAAGGATACATGGAGTCATTTAAAGAATGGCAAACACAGGAATTTAAGGATTTAAGAAAAAGAATAAACAACACAGAAGAGAAAATGAATAAAATAGAGATGACCTTAACAGAAATGGGAAAGAAAATGGACAAGATGGAAGAGCGGGCAGTAGCAGCAGAAATGGAGGTAGAAGACTTAAAAAAGAAATTGGAGGAATCTAATAAAAAAACTAAAGAGACACAAGAACTACTAGCTCAAAAAATAGATACAATGGAAAATTATAACAGAAGAAATAACATAAAGATAGTGGGCCTTAAGGAAGATGAAGAAGGCAAGAATATGAGGGAGTTTATAAAAGAGTGGATCCCTAAGACCCTAGGATGTCCAGAACTACAGCAAGAAATGGAAATAGAAAGGGCACATAGAGTATTGGCCTCTAAACCACAACCACAACAAAAACCAAGATCTATTGTAGTAAAATTCCTAAGATATACTACAAGAGAAAAGGTACTGGAGAAGACAATGGAAAAAGTAAGAGAGGGCAACAAACCACTGGAGTATAAAGGGCAAAAAATCTTCATTTATCCAGATATAAGTTTTGAACTCCTAAAGAAGAGAAAAGAGTTCAATACAGCAAAGGCGATTTTATGGAAGAAAGGGTATAAATTTATACTAAAGCATCCAGCGGTATTGAAAATATTTATTCCAGGACAACGGAACAGACTATTCTCGGATCCAGAAGAAGCACGAAAATTTGCAGAACAATTACAAAAATAGACTGAGGGAGGAAGACGGATAATGAGAGTTAAAATGATCACGATTGATATGTATGTGGGTAAAGACAAAAATAGACTGAGGGATGAAGACGGGTAATGAGAGTAAAAATGATCACGATTGATATGTATGCGGGTAAAGAGGTATAAGAGTGAATAGAGACAATGTGCATACGTGAATGTATCTGTACTTAGAGGAAAATATAGATAGTATAGACAAGAATTAATAAGGGAAGGTAATGGAATAGAGAGAATAAGGAGGGAATTAAAAGAGTGACCTTTGTGACATATGAAAAGTGAAATCTTTTCTGGGGGGGGCGGGGTGAGGGGAAATAGCGGTAACTGCAAAATCAGTTGACGCTTGCGAGTGGATTCGCAAATCCAAATGGAGAGGGGAGATGTGGTTGTCCGACAAGGGATAAAGGACAACTCAGGAGGGGAAGGGGAGATTGGGGATAAATAAGATAGAAATAGGAGAATAAGGAAAATGTTGGATGTTGTAGGAATGTTGTCTTATAAAGAGTTGAAAATAAGAAAACAGAAATGGAAAAGGAGGAAAGGTAATGGAAAAACGGAAAGAGAAGATAAACAAAATATAAAAGGGCTACGCTGAACTATATGACTTTAAATATTAATGGAATACATAACCAAATTAAAAGGAAGAAACTACTAAATTTAAATTAATAAATGTATTCCATTAGAAAAAATAACATATAGGTTAAGAAATAATATTGAAATATTCGAAAAAGTATAGGAGCCTTACATTAAATACAATAGCGAAAACCTACCGGGGACAAACATTACCTAAGTTGATGGAAGGAGAAGGAAAGAAAAGAATGGACTCAGTAGAATTTCTGGTGTATTTTTGTTGAATGACAACATTGTCTGACTGGCTTAATGCAACCTAGATTGTATACCTAAAATGGATGAGGTGGGGGGGGGGGGTGGGGGGGTGGCTTGGGAGGAGTGGGGGAGAAAAAGTCACTGTATATGTGTGAAAAAGAAATAGTGTATATCATGGCTAATGTGATTTATGGTGTGAAAAATAAAAAAATTAAAAAAAAAAGGAACTGGAGAAAAGAACAAACATACTGCAAGCAGCAAAGAAGGGAGCAGAGAATAAATATAAGGTGTGGAACAAGATTTTGCAGGTGACAAAATGCTTTCGTTCTGTCTTGTAAATAGATAAATGAGGCAGGAAGAGTGGGGAAGAAAACAAATGAATTTGCTAAAACTGTGAATCAATAACAAAATAGGAGAGGCTGTTGTGTGAGTTCTTAGGCAACACGTGAATGAAGGAAAAGGTTATTTACTTTAAAATTGAAACAGCCCATGAGGCTGCAACCCTCCATTATAGATCTTACATAAAGCAATCTCCTGCTCTGTGTCAGCCCCTGCTGGGAGCCAAGTATAATCAAACAGGAACTATAGCCAGAAGACCTTGCTAGTAGAAAATGCAACCACGATCACTATCATTACATCTCCCTTTCTTAAAACAAAAGTAGCTTACTTTTAACTAACATATTTTCTTTGTATATCTCTGCAATTTTAACTTTAACACCAGGAACTTACAATTTCATTATTATGAACATTGTTAACATTTTTTAAACTTGTTTTGTGTGTTCACATTTACATACATTAAAATTTGAAGAGCGAATAAGATAGCACTACTTCATTCTAAAACGGGAGTCTTTAAATTTGCTCAGTGAGTCTCTTAGGAGGATTCACATGTCTTGACAATCTCCTGATTGTTTGTCCTTGATTCTGAGTTAATGTCTTCTCAGCTGTGTATTCACATTGTTCAAAAGTATCCGTCTTTCCATCTATTGTGGCTGGTTCCATTTGAAGATCTCAACGATTTCTTCGCAGAACAGCACCTTCATCTGTCTGAATGGTGCATGATCTTGGTTGGACTTCACTAAGGACAGTTTCCTTCTGAGTCCATAAGTTTGTTTTGTCTTTTAGCCTTACTTGGTCACCAGTTTGTATTTCCAGTAGGTTTTTTGTTCCTCTGTCAAAGTAATATTTTTGTTTTTCTTTCAGTTGCTCTTTGAATTTCCTCACTTTCTTCCCCTCTTTTGTTTTTAGGAGATCCTCCTGAATGGGTAGGTTTGATCTTACCCTACATCCCATAAGGAGTTGTGCTGGTGACATACCACACTTCAGAGGCATTGTGCGGTATACTAGTATGCTCTGGTGGAAGTCCATTCCCCTATCTTTCGCCTTGTACATCAGTCTTTCCATTGTCTGTACTGATTTTTCCACTAAACCATTGCTTCATCCAATTTCCACTGCCAAAATCCTGATGATGCATCTAACTTGCTGAAAAACTTTGCATTTGCAAACTGTGACATGATTTCTTCACGCTTTGGAAGCTTAAAATGTTCTCTCTTTATTACTCTGTTTAGATATCTTGGATCCAGGCAAATTCTAAGCTTTCCATTAATTTTGTCCACAATAACGAGTGAGCTCATTGGCTCTTCTATCTTCTGAATCACATTCAGGCTTTCTATCCTGTCCAACTGCCTTTAGTTGCTTTTTGAAGCGCAAATTGAACTTTTCTGCATGGATGTATTATCAGTGCCACAAGTTTATCCACTCTGATCATGTGTCCTCCTGAAAGGCAGCCTAGACCCTGAAATATGCCATTGTACTCTTTCATGAGTTCATCATAGACTGTCTCTGCTTTCCACAACAAGGACTCTTTTTACGAGGTTCAATTTCTCACAGGCTGCTAAACCATAGCCTTTGGTATGTCCTTTGGTACCATGATGAATGTTAGCATATGCTCTCTGTCCTTGTACCATGCTTTCTCCTTGTACTGGTATATCAGTACCTGAATATCCTGTCACCTTCACTTTTGTTCCATACATCTTTGGTCTGGTTCTAATCTTCTTAAAATCAGTCTCTGATTTACATTAATTTGTGCTCTAGTATCCAATTTAACTGAAATGTATATGTCATTCACTTTTAATCTCAACATCCAGTCTCTGTTTTCTTTCTTGTTTTCAGTCACAACATCTACATAGAATTTCTCTATCTCCCTTTCATCTACTACATGAACCTTGCTTTGTTGCATTTGGTTCCTAAAGCAACAGGCATAATAGTTGCTTTTGTTGCACATATAGCATGTTTTACCATATGCTGGACACTTCTTTGGTAGGTTTTGTGTACCGATTCAATGACATGGCTTTCCATTGTCCCTTACATTTTTTGTTCGCTGACCACACCTCTCTTTCTACTTTGGCACACTTTTTGTAAACCGCTTTATGTCCATTCTTGCCCACTGCATCTACATTGCAGCTAGTTTCACTGAATGGCTCTTTTGCCTGCAATTTTGTTTCTGTAGCCCTACAGAGTGCTATGGCTTTTTCCAGGTCTTGATGTTGGTCTCTTAGAAGTCTTTCCCTTAGACTATTATCTGGAATACCACACACTAGTCTGTCTTTTATCAGCGAGTCAGTCAGTCCACCAAATTCACACATTTTGATTCTTTTTCTCATTCAGTCACATACTGATCAATACTTCCTTCTGCTTTCTGTACACATGTGAAAAATCTGTGCCTCTCAAACGTCATGTTACTTTTAGGCATGCAGTATGCCTCAAACTGTTCCATTATTTTTTCCAATTTCATTTTATCTCCTTCAGTAGCAAATGTGAAGTTATTATACATCTCCAGGGCTTCATCACTGACAACATGCAAGAAAACTGACACTTTTACTTTATCACTTTTCTTGCCAGCTCTGACAGCTCTGACAATCTGTTCCAATTTTCAGCCACATTACCTGTCAACTGAAGTTTTGCTGGTGGATGTAATCCTTCTATTTTTCACTTTGTTAGCTTCTCTTCACTGATCAGTTGCTGACTTTAAATTTTCCTTTTAAAATATTTCCTTTTAATTTCCTTCATCCCACTTCTGAAGGAAGTGTGAGTTCTTAGACAACACAAGAATGAAGGAAAAGTTCTTTATTTTAAAGTTGATGTAAACAGTCCCTGAGGCATGCCATGCGGCTGCAAGCCTCCATTACAGATCTTACATACAGCAGTCTCCTGCTCTGTGTTAGCCCCCTGCTGGCAGTCAAGTATAATCAAACAGGAACTATATCCTTAAGACCTTGCTAGTAGCAAATGCAATCATGATTACTACCATTACAGCTGCTGATCTGAAAATCTTAAGATTTATGGAATCCCATACTCAATTCTTTAAATATATGTTGGATATCAGTTGACATGTGACTGGAAATTGAGAATCATAACTGAAATCTGAATTTTGGCTGTTGTAGTCACTCAGTCTGTCTTTGGTTTCACTATTGAAAAGGAGACCACATTGGGAACACTGAATTCAGTTTGCCAAGTGAGAAGGATCTTTAGGTTACAAGATGATGGGAATGGACAAGCTAAATGGACAGAGGTTCCATGGGAATGTCCCATCAGAAGGATGTGGAAAAGCTCATTAGGGATCTGAAAAAGAAGGAACAGTCCACTGCAATATGAAAAGGGACTAGAAGGTGCAACCTGTAGTAAAATCTCGATGAAAGTGGGGGAGGGGTGTGAGGAGTATTAAGGATGCATGAAGATGCAAAGTTAGTGGACTGGAAGGCAAGGACAGGGTTGGCAGAAGCGAGTATGTGAGCAGGAATGTGAGAAACACAGGATTCATGGTTAAGAGTCCTATCAACGAACATCAAGGGCAATACATAGACAGGCTAAAAGAAAGCCATCCTGAGGGAAATTAAGTGGAAAGCTTAGTTGTTACAACAGACAAGACAGAAATATGGAAACAGGGAAAGTGGAATGATGCCCCTTGAAGAATCAGGATGAGATGAGGTGTAATCAGATTAGCTGTGGAACTCTGTGGGCATGTACTGGGTTAGACCCTGCTGCGTTAAAGTTCAAGTGTCAGTGGACAATGTACATATCTCCAGAACTTTGCTTTGAACAAACTTATGACTCAAAATGTAAGAGTAGGGATGTTAGTGGAAAGATCAATTCTTTCTGAAGTATAATTTGATACAGAGTAATTCAGTAATTATATTTTTATAGAAATATACATTAATCAGAATGACAAAATGCTTAAACATCTAATTTTCTAAACATTGTTCTTCCTACTGTAATGAAAGAACATGACTAATATTGGTTCTCCTCATGTTTAAAGATGCCATCTGGAGCCAGTCAGAAAACTCTTTTCATGCACTTTTTTTAATGCTGAGTCCTGCATTTGTGAAACCAAGTGAAATATAATATTGTTGGAATGTGTTTCACAAGAACCACTGATTATATTTCTGAAAGATTTCAGTAATTCCAGGTATCAGGTCTAGTGGTTGAAGAGGGAGAGCAGGCTATAGCACTGATAGAATCAGGAACAGGGCGGCACGTTAGCCATTACAGCGTCAGCGGCCCTCGATCAAAATTCATGTTGTTTTTTAGGAGTTTGTACTTTCTCCTCATGACCTGCTTGGGTTTTCCCCAAGTGCACCAGTTTCCTCCCACCCTTCAAAAAATAGGTGCGGAATTGGTAATTTAATTAGATGTAATTGGGTAGCATGCATTTCAATAACCTGAATGGACTTCTACCATGCTATATGTTAAAAAAGTTAAAAATGTTAAAACAGTTTAAAAGGACCAGGAGTTGACGAGAAGGAATAGGCATCTTGCCTGGCCACAGGAGCTGATAGGCTCTGAGAAACTGGACCAGGGGTGGAGGAAGGGAGCAGGCAGCTTGGATAGAGAGGCTCAAAGTTGGCTTCCAGGGCAGCAGAGGCAACTATGTCGGAGAGATGGCAGGATGTTCAATCACTTGCTGTCTCTGAAAGCAATTTGTTTCTTTCCTTTCTTTTTCTTTGTTTTTTCAAAGTGGTACCAGAATATGGTGAGCTTTTGCGAACCCTTGAATAGCACACTAAAGAAAGCTTTTCACTGTTCATTGGTACACGTAACAATGATAAATACATTTAAATATAATATTTGTCATGACATTTGTTGAACAAAAACATCATGAAAGTGTGCAAATCTGGTTATAATGAATGGCCTGCATTATAGGGAGACAGGAACTTTTCTACCATAAAGTTAATAGAGAAAAATAATCTATCTGAATTAGGTTGTTGCTTTGTCATTAGATATTGTCATTTGCTACCTGGCTAACCTGTTCAGAATCCATATTATTTCATAGAGCTCTCTCAAATACTGAGAATGAAATTTCTTTGACCATCTGTGAACTGGTAGTACAAGATGGTCAACAAGTACACAGAATGAAATCCCAGGACAGGTAACTGGCAGAAAATGTGCACAGGAGCCTGAACCAGGTGAATTTTCCAGCTGTCCCAGAGGTGGCTTGTGACATCAGCATATATATGAGCTATGGCTTTGTTTGGTGTTTTACTAGCTCTTCAATTTACTCTTCACAGCGATCTGAAATCCGCAGCGACTCTAGCATTGGGGTCAGTTTGCAGGTAAACATGATGGCTCTTCACAATCCTGGATAACCATTGAAATTTTCAACTCATATTTTCAGATCCCAAGAGGATCAATTCGTTTGGTTAACGTTATGGCCTTGAAATAATTTAGGACTCAATATGAGATAATAGGTCGACAGGAATTGTGAAGCAAACCAGATGCAAAAATTGGTGTGATGCAGTGTTTCAGAAAGTCTACCAGATTATTTGTAAAATATCTTAAAGCCTGAAAACCAGAACCTCTATGTTGAAGAACAGTTTATTTCCAACAGCTATCAGCTTCTTGAATTTCCCCTTGTTACTCTAATCATGAACTACTCCGACAGCATGAAAGAACTGTCTGCACTATTGCAAGTCACATTTTTTGCATTAGGATTACTGAAAATTTTATTATCTATCTACGTTATGTATTTATTTTCTTTTAAATTAATTTAAGTTGGCTTCTATAATTTTTTTTTTAAATATTATTACCAGTATGGCTGCACAAGTAAGAATTCTGGTGTAATGTAAATGACAATAAACTCATTCTCATAGTCTATAATTTCAGCAAATATTCCATATTTGTAAATATGAACTTTTGTGTTAGGTTTTAATTAAAAAGTATCTCCAACAATGAAAAAGTTCTAGTGCTGCAATTGATTTATTAATTTATGGTCAAGTACTGAATGGGAAGGGAAGGTTGAGAATCACTGCTCCAGACCCAATTGTATTTGAAATATTTTCCTTGAGAAAAATTGTCATTGGCCCGTTTCCTTTGGAGTTAGGAAACCATGCACATAATGAGTCAATTAGGTACGATTAAAACAGTGGTTTTCAAACTTTTTCTTTCCACCCACATACCACGTTAAGCAATCCCTTACTAATCACAGAGCACCTATGGCATAGGGAATACTTATGCGAGTGGAAAGAAAAAGGTTGAGACCCTCTAACATAGATGGTCCACTGCTAAATTAATCCACCAACCAAATAGCATGAAAAGCCAGATACAAAATGCAGGTACTAAAAATCAAAAATAAAAAAAAAGAAAAGTTATGGTCGAAGTACTTCAGATTTCCAAAAGTAAAAGACAAAAATCTGCAGACACCATGGTCGAAGTTAAAGCACCGAGCTGGAGAAACTCAGCAGGTCAAGTAGTGCCCTTTACATAGCAAAGGTGAAACTACATAACCAATGTTTCGGGCTAGAGCCCTTCATCAAGGTATGGAAAAATGTAGGCAGGCATCCAAATAAAAGAGTAGGGTTGGAGGGATAGTTGCAAAGGCTGGAGGCAATAGGTGGAGAAAGGAGGGAGGGGACAGCAGCGATCAAGGGGAGGAGGGATGGCTAGGTGAACAGAGGGGGAAGGGAGGGAGGAGAACTGGGAAGGGAAAGCGGAGGCGGAAGAGGAGAGCAGGGTAGCAGAAACTGGAAAAGTCAATGTTAATGCCATTTGCTTGGAGAGTTCCCCAGGCAGAAAATCAAATGCTGTTCCTCCAATTTGCAGGTGGTCTTGGTGGGAGAGTTCATAAGGTCATGTACAGACATGTGAGTATGGGAGTGTGACACAGAACTGAAATGATTGGCTACTGGAAAATCTCTGTCACTGGTGATGATGGAGTGAAGGTGTTGAGTGAATCAATCTTTCAATCTGATCCCAGTCTCTCTGATGTAGAGAAGGCCACACAGCGGATGCAGCAAATCAATCCTGCAGATACACAAGTGAAGTGTTGCTTCACTTGAAAGGCCTTTTTGGGGCCCCAGATAGTGTTGAGGTGTGAGCACAAGTGTGGCACCTCCTGCAGCCACAGGTGAAGATGTCAGTCAGCAATTGGTGGGGAGGGATGAGTGCATGAGATAGTCTCAGAGGGAGTGGTCCCTACAAAGGGAGAGAGGTGAGAAGAGGGGAAGATGTGTCTGGTGGTGGGATCCATTGTAGGAGCCACAAATTCTGGAGGATAATGTGTTGGATCTGGAGGCTGGTGGGGCAGAAGGTGAGCATCCGGAGCTCTCTTTGTGGTCTTTCCACATTGGAGAGACTTGGCAAAGATTGGGAGATCACTTCACTGAGCACCTTTGTTCCATCTGCACCAGTGACAAAGACCTTCCAGTAGCCAACCATTTCAGTTCTGGGTCACACCCCCATACTCCATGGCCTTATGTACTGTCCCACCAATACCACTCACACATTGGAGGAATAGTACCTGATTTTCCGTCTGGGCACTCTCCAACTGGACAGCATTAACATCGACTTTTCTGCTAACCTCCTCTCCTCTTCCCCTTCCCAGTTCTTATCCCTCCTTTCCCCCTCTGTTCACCTCAACATCCCTCCCCCCCTTGTTCCCTCCCTCCCTCTCCACCTATTGCCTCCTGCTTTTGTGACCATCCCTCACCATTATTCTTTTTTTCAGACGTCTGCCAACATTTTTCCAATCCTTGATGAAGGGATCAAGCCCGAAGTGTCGGTTATGTAATTTTACCTTTGCTATATAAAGAACACTGTTTGACCTGCTGAGTTTCTCCAGCTCTGTGTTTTTACTTCAGATTTCCAGCACCCTCAGTTTTCATCTAATGAAGAATCATTGTCCTTGAATGTTAACTTCTCCCACAACTGCTTACGAACCTGTTGAATGATCCCAAAATTTTCAATTATGCATTTGGTCAGACTGACAGTTCTGCAATAGAACTGGGCCTGTTAAAAATACATCCTATTAATAGTCAAAAACAAACTAGAAGCACCCCCCAGACATTTCATTCATCTCATTGGTAATGCAATGACTTGTAACTTCATTATTGAGAAAGAAACTAAATCAAAGAAATCTTTATGCATGTGGCAACTGGATAACATTTCGATGATTTTACTGGATTTGATATTTTATTGAAAAATTAAAATTGACTATATACAGCATATTAAAATAGTAGGATTAAATATTTTCTGGGCAATTGGAAGTGTGTGTCAGATAATAAGGCATCAAGCTAGAAGATTGCTATCTGAATGCACAAAGCATTAGTCTACACCAATCAGAAATTATCATTTTAATCTACGTTTTTAATACACAGTCACACTAATTCTAAGAATTCTTTAACAATACACAACTTCATTTTAATCGCAGAACAAGGAACTGACAATAGTCACGGGAAAGCATGAATAAAGATTAGATCTTTTTTATGTCATTCGAGTTTTAGGGCTGCTCATGCATAGTCTGTATCCTCTTTTACCCTCAATAACACCTACAGCAAAATCTTACTCAAAGTAGTAAGTATTAGATTATATTTAAAAGGATGAGAAATGGAGAGGAATAGGAAGGAAGGGGGATTTTAGAGGCTTAACACTAAAAGTTCTAATGTAAATGCCCAAAAAGTCAAAGGGCAAGGAGTCTGGTCAAATGGCTTAAATGAGAGCCAAGGTTGATCAGAAACCTAGAGTGAATGGGACTTAAGGTAGGATATGGATGACCTCAAATGTAATTTACTCCCTCCTTGAATTTAAAAAAATATTCTGAGAAATAGACATTAGAGGATGGGTGTTCAAGTAATTATAATATTAGAGGTCAGAAATGAAATAGTTTTATTTCTGAAAAAGGAAAGAGGTGCAAGTTGCAAATTTCAAATGGAGCAGAAAATTTAAAAAAAAGACCTGTTGAGCCAAAGGACTTTTCTGTCCTTTAAATCTCTCATGTCACTTACCATTTACATCACTTTCAAAACCCTTTCCAGCAGCAAATAACTCGTCATGGTTCAAGTAATTGAAAGGCCTTCCACACCATGAGGTGGGCCTTAAACTTGCATCTTACTTCAGGGGAACTAGAAGTTCGCTGTGAAAATCTGAACAAGAGTTTGAGCCAGAAGGAAACCAAGGAGACACATTTGGAAATCAAGATATATATGCAGTATAGTGGTATCTGCAAGTCATGTTCTCCTTTTACAAATATTGAGTCTGCCCAGGTGAATTTTGGAGGTGGAGCATATTGCAAACTTCTTCACAGTATGTGCCAATGAGCAGAGAATGAATTCCTTCTCCCTCGCTCCATAAACAACAATGAGAAGCAAACTCAAGGAAAACCAGAGATATTTGCTTGCAGAATAATTAATTAATTACTTGTCTACAATCAGTTTCTATTCAGAAAAATCTCAAGGATGCTACAGTCCTCATTGAATTTGGGCCATTTCCAATGGAGAAATTTTGGTCAGAAAATCTATTTTCTGTTTATATAATCAAAGCTCTTATCCATCCTTTCCCAGAACCATCATGCTTACTTCTAAGCTAAAAGCTCACATTTTAATGGTCATCAAATCATACCTTTCAATCCATCCTGTTCATACTGATAAAAACAAGTAGCCATGTAGACTTGTCCCATTTACCAGCACTTCACCCTTGGCTTTGTTTGCCTTGGCAGTTCAAGTGTTCATCCAGATACCTAAATGTTATGGAAATAATTAAACGTAGGACAGTACAGCACAGGGACAGAACCTTCAACCCACAATGTCTGTGCTGACCATGGTGCCAAATCAAACTAATCCCATCTATTTACATATGATCTTTATCTCTCCATTCCCTGCATGTCCACATGCCAAAATAAATGGCCCTTAAAATCTATCATATCTAATAGAAGGAAACAAGGAGGGCAAGACAGGGTTTGAGATGACGCTGGCTGATGAGATTAAGGAGACATTTCCACCCTGGGAGAAAGACTCTTCTTTGTATTCTATCTATGGTTCTCATAATTCCATAAACATCCACCATATCACTTCTCAGACTCTGACACTCCAGAGAAAACAACCCAATTTTGACCAACCTCTTCTTATACCCTCTAATCCAGGCAACATTCTGAGGGTGTATTCTGCACCCTCTCCAATGCCTCCACATCCTTCCTGTGATGTGGTGACTAGAACTGCTTACAATACTCCAAATTTGCATTCATACCTTCTCACATAGTGTATTCCAGATTTCAATCACTATCTGAATGGGTAATAAAAGACTTTGCCCAAGATCCTCACTACCCCTCATCTGGGGTGGCATAATTGGCATAGCGGTTAGTGGCACACCTTTACAGCAGCAGTGATCAGGACAGGGGTTCGGATCCTACACTATCTGTAAGGAGTTTGTACATTCTCCCCATGTCTGTGTGGGTTTTCTCCAGGAGCTCTGGTTTCCTCCCATTGTTCAAAATGTACTGGGGATGTAGGTTAATTGGGTATAAATTGGGCAGCACAGACTTGTGCACTGAATTGGCCTGTTACCATACTGTATGGCTAAATTTTTAAAAATTAAATGTGTGCCCTCTGCCTAGATACCTGTTGTGAGGAAAAGTTTCACATCATTTACCTTATCTTTGCCCTTCATAATCTTGTACACATCTACCATCTTCTCTCCTCGGCCCACTCCACTCCATAGAAAACAAACCCCAGCCTATCCAGTCTCTCCTGATGGTCCATCACTTTCCAAGTGAAGATTAACCCTGTCCTTCAGAATTTTGTTCCAAATAAAAACTGTCAAATACAAGGGGGAGTACATAACTAAAGGCAGTGATGCACAGAGGGGTCAGGTTCATAGATCCTTGAATGTGGCCACGTGAAAAAGGTAAAGCAGGCTTAGGGAGTGCTTGCCTTCATTGGGCAGAGCACTGAGCATAAAAATAAGGAAGTCATCTTGCAACTATATTAAATATTGATTTGACAACACTTGGAGCATTGCATTCAATTCTGGTCACCCCATTACAGAAAGGATGTGGAAGCTTTGAAAAAGGGCACAGAAGAGATTTACCAGGATGCTTTGAAAACACAAAAATCTGCAGACACTGTGATTGTAGTAAAAGGACAAAAGTGCTGGATGAACTCAGAAGGTCATACAGCATCCATAGGAGGTAAAGATATATAACCAACATTCCAGGCTTGAGCTCTTCATCAAGGTATCAAAGATATTACCTTGACGAAGGGCTCAGGCCCGAAACATTGGTCCTCTGACATTTCCTTCTTTGCAATGTTATGTCTCCCTCCTTGATGAATACAGAAGAGATGTATTCATTTAAAATTCATTCATGTCCTCTGACTTCACACTGAGATTTCCCTTTGGTCCATAATAAACACCACTCTTTCACTAATGATCTTATTGCTCTTAAGATGTTTATAAAAGCTATTGGTATTTCCCTTAATTTTGTTCCACCCTCCCATCTTCCTAATTTTGTTTCTTTAAATGCCCCTCTTCCACATATTAAACTGCTGAAAGTCCTCACGTGTTTTCTCTCTTTTCATTATCAAACCCACCATGTCCCTGAACATGCAGGGTTCCCACAACTTCCCCTCCTTACCTCTCTCCTTTCCCAGGCCCTGAACTCTCACCATTTCACTTTTAAGAAAGAAGCATTTAAGAGGCTTCTGTACAGGCACATGAATATGTGAAACTGTTGGTTCATCCATCTTTTTATTGGTCTTTGGTTCTAATGTGGACCACAGCCCAGACTGTTTATGCTCCCCTATTTAGATTATCCTGCAGCCATTCCAAGATGCCCCAGTCCCTGGCTGCAGGGAGGCAACATATCATTCAAGAATCCTGTTTACCCCCACAAAAACTTAGCTGTTGCTATTTTCCCTGGGAGGCCGATGGTATGTCTGTTGTTTGAGATGGAATGATCCCAGCAGTCTCCTGCATTAACTGCCTCATGTGGTAGTCACACATCACTTTCCACCTGCAGAGATCACAAGCATAATCCCCTTGATTTCTTCAGTATTGCAGAAACCCCACAGTAAATCAATCCAGCTGCATAATATGGTCAGCCAGGCGTTACAGCTGGACAATGTTCTGCGTATATGACTATTAGGGGAAGTGTCTCCTACTTCCCACATTCCATAGGAGGAGCATATGACAAAGATAAGGTGTCCGGCCTCCAATCACCTTAATGCTTTAAACAAAGGGAGGAATTAATTATACTGGAAGCCTTATTACACTTCAAACTCAACTTCTTACAATTTGACATCTTTCCATTTAGTTTAACTTAGAATATTAAAGTCAGCGAGCAAAGATAGGAACACCCACTGGTTACTGCTCACCAATCCTCATCCAGCCCTTCAAATCCACTGTAAATACACTTGTGGTGGCTTATTTGTCTTCATTTTTATCCACACAGACAGCTCCAGTCCAGATAGCTGAACCTAATCCACTTCAACTGACAAAAAAAAATCCTAATTACAATTACTTTGTGGGGTACCTACCATATACCTTGTTACCTTCTAAATCTGCAAGAAGTGAACTATAAAAATTAACTTCAACAGTTAATTTATGATGAACTCAATCAAATAATTTCATCTTGCATTTGCCTAATTCAATAAAGCCTTCACTCGGAGACTTCTGCAGTCCAGGAACCACTGCACAGTGACTTGTCAATGCACCGAATGTATGATGTTCCCTTCTCTGCCAGTTAATGCATTGAGGAACCTAAAATAAACAGATAAATGGACTATTTATAATTGTCAATATTTATGCACTTTATCTGTTCATAAGATCAAAAATCATTTTATTGGATGACATCTTTATTTTGATATGATTTACAGTATAACACTTGATAAATGGGTATCCTGGACGCAGAAGCTTAGTTCTGTTGATGTTGAATAAATCATTGACTTAATATGGTTCTTCATCATTTGATTCCTGATGGGATAATTGTAAGGTGAAACATGAGAGCTGTAGTTCATTCAACATCACTGTGAGTCATTTGTCAGATCTCAGCCAGAAACAGTCCAACCTAGTTGGGGAAACCAATTGATGTAATTAAATTCGCTCCATGTGGCTGTCATCTCCAGCTGCCAGAATATGGACAGTCGTTGATATCAGTTGTAGAGGTGACTGCAAATTATTTGTTTCTACTTTATGTAAGTAACCTGCTTGGACCTTGTTAAGGCAATATGAAAATTGGATCAAAAGCAAAATCAACTAATTGTCTTTCTTCCCATTCTTACTCTACAGACCTTCTGCCAGCCTGCAATGGGGAAGGAGTCACTTTCACTTTCCTGGAACAGGTTTTGGACATTCTGCTTGAGTACATTTTGAAAACATTTGATAGATCTACAAAAGTAATAGATTTCCACTATCCCGATGATCTCCTCGAGGGATTTAATTGGATGCTGGACGAAAAGCCAAACACTTTAGAGGACATTTTACTGACCTGCAGGACAACACTAAAGTATGCTGTAAAAACAGGTATGAAGAGATGGTAACTCTTCTTATGTGTTGAAAGCCACAATACCATGTCATCTTTAAAGTGGAGTTTTTTTAATCCAGACATTACCTATATAGTTTAATTAGCACAACAAGAATTTAAAATATTCATCACAAACATATCACAATTATTTCTGCTAACCTGACAACAGAGCTACTTTTGAGTTGGATGAGACATGGTAAGAAAAGATAAGCCCAATATGACTGTGGCAATCCAGCAGAGCAAAGTTCATGTTTGGATTAGGGTGTCACTCACTGTCTGAACTCATGATCTGAATTCACAGGAGTGTGAAAATTATATGATCTTCTCAAGTGACAGATTATTTATCAAGAGCATTCACTCTCCAAGTACAGTATCCTCTCAATGCTACTGAGAAGATATCATACTCTAAACGGTTGAATCCTTTTAATGGATGATATTTGGGTATTCATTAACTGAGCTGTGGATCTAGTCAAAGGTTTCCAGAGAAGGGCATAACTAGAATAATCCAAAACACAAGGGAAGGTATCCTCTCAAACTACAGGTACTCCCCGACTTGCAACCTGTGCGACATACGTCCATCCGCACAAAAGACCATACATTTTTTTAAAATAGGTAAAGAAAAAGTATAGAATTTACACAAATTATGTTGTATTTGACAAACTATAACAGGGATACAGGCCAGTAAGAGCCAAAGTGTGCATACTCACCTTGTTAGTCGGCGCCCAGGATCTGTAGGCTGGGTGTAGCTATCTTGATTCCTGTGTGCATGCGCGAGCCTTTGGTTGGCTCATGTGCAAGAGTGTACCACCTGAACTTCAATACATGAACTCACCGCGCATGTACCAACCGAAGGCTTGCGCATATGCACAGGAGTCAAGATGGCCGTGCCCAGCCTATGGACCCTGGGATGCCAACTAACTTGGTAAGTGTGGACCAAAAAGTGGAAAGAATCCCCCAGGTTGATTGACAAATTCAGGAAGCTTTAAGTAGTGATTGTCAAATCTATGATGTAAAAAAAGATTTGATTAATAAGTCTGCTTTAAGACTTTGGTACTCTATGCACACGGCACAATTCCCACTCGTCCATTTCGAGATCTGACCGATCACTTGGTCATAGTTGCGGTCGTAAGTCAGGGAGTACCTGTATTTCCTTCTTGGTAATTTATTATCCCTTTCAAAAAAGAAACAGCTTACAGATGCATGATTCCAGTTAATATTATTATGAAATTGATAATCCAGTCTTTCTGTACAGTGTGAAACAGCCCAATAGAAATTCTTCATGGATAAAAAAATACAATGAAAAATAAAATACACAATGAGTTTGAAATTGTCATTTATTCACTCAGGTTTTATTCATTTATCTCCCATTTTGGAGAAAGGTTAAAAATGTTGTGCTATTTTATTTCCTCATGCAGTGGAAGACTAATCTGTCCATTTCTAGCTGAAGCAACATGTATCTTTTCAACTCATGCTTCTCAGCTGATCAGTTAGAGTAAGATGTGTGGTGATCATTTCTCCAAATTCCCTCTCAACCTCCTGCACTCCAAAGAATAAAGACTTAATTTGCTCAATTTTTCTTTGTAATCTATATGCTGAAACCCAGGTAACATTTTTGTAAATCTTCTCTGCACTCTCTCTACCTTGTTGATATCTTTCCTATAATTCGGTGACCAGAACTGCACAGTACTATAAATTTGGCCTCACCAATACCTTGTACAGTCTCAATATCACTTCCCAACACATGTATTCTATGCATTGATTTATAAAGGTCAGCATACTAAAAGCCTTCTTCACCACTCTATCCACATGAGATTTGACCTTCAGGGAACGATGCACCGTTATTCCTAGGTCTTTCTGCTCCACTGCATTCTTCAATGTCCTCCCATTTACTACACATGTCCTGTTTTGATTATTCCTTCCAAAATGAAGGACTTCACACCTCTCAGCATTAAACTCCATCCACCATCTTTCAGCCCACTCTTCTACGCAGTTCAAATCCCTCTGCAATCTTTGAAAACCTTCCTCATTATCCACAATACCACCTATTTTAGTATCATCTGCATATTTACTAATCCAATTTACCACCCCATCCTCCAGATCATTAATGTATATGACAAACAACAATGGACCCATTACAGAACCCTGAGCCACACCATATGTCACCGGCCTTCAGCCTGACAAACATTTATCCACTACGACTCTCTGGCATCTCCCTTCTTGCCACTGTTGAATCCATTTGACTATCTCAAAATTAATATCTAACAACTGAACCTTCCTAATTAACCTTTCATGCAGACAGCATCCACTGCTCTACCCTCATCAACATTCCTAGTCACCTTTTCAAAAAATTCAATAAGATTGGTCAAACATGACCTTCTATGCACAAATCCGTGTTGTGTGTGTCTGATCAGACCCTGCCTCTCCAGATACATATATATATACTAAGTCTAAGAACACTCTCCATTAATTTACCTACCATAGACATCAAACTTACAGGCTGATAATTGTCAGGCTTGCTTCTCGAACACTTTTTAAACAATGGAACGACATGTGCCACACGCCAATTCTCCGGCACTAGACCCATCTCTAATGACATATGAAAAATCACTGCCAGAGCCTCTGCTATTTCCTCACTAACTTCTCTCTAGGTCCTGGGAAAAATCCTGTTAGGACCTGGAGACTTATCCACCTTTATATGCTTCAAAAGCTCCAGTACTCCTTCTTTCTTAATCACTATAGGCTCCATAATTACCCTCTTTGGTTCCTTTACCCCGCACAATTCAATGTCCTTCTCCTTTGTGAATACCAAAGAAAATAAATTGTTCAAGATCTCCCCCATCTATTTGGCTCCACGCACAGTTGTCCGCTCAGATTCTCGAAGGGACCAATTTTATCCCTCACTCTCCTATTAACATATTTGTAGAAACCCTTTGGATTTATTTTCACCCTGCTTGCTATAGCCACCTTTCTAATTTCTTTCTTAAGATTCTTTTTATATTAATGTATTCTCCAAACATCTCCTTTATTCCTTGTTTCTTATATTTATTGCAGGTCTCCCTCTTTCTTCGAACCAAGTTTCCAATATCCCTTGAAAACCATGGCTCTCTCAAACTTTTGACCCTACCATTCAACCTAACAGGAACATAAAGATTTTGTACCCTCACAATTTCACCTTTAAATGACCTCCATTTCTCTACTACATCCTGCCCATAAAACAATCCACTTCTTGTAATTCCTTTTGTATCTCCTCAAATCCAGCTTTTCCCCAATTGAAAACCTCAACCCTAGCCCTTGATCTATCCCTTTCCATAATTACATCAAAGCTAATAGCACTATGATCACTGGGCCAACGTGCTCCCCAAAACATATCTCTGTCACCTGGCCTATATCATTCCCCAACAGTAGATCCAACACAGCCCCTTCTCTAGTTGGTACCTGTAAAAAAACTATCCTGCACATATTTTACAAACTCCAACCTATCCAGCCCTTTCACAGAGTGGGTTTCCCAATCTATATGTGGAAAATTTAAATCTCCCACAATCACAACCCTGTGTTTATTACAAGTATCTGCTATATCCCTACAAATTTGCTCCTCTAGTTCTCGTTTTCCATTAGGTGTTTTAAAAGTGTAACTACCCCTTTCCCACTCCTCAATTCCACCCAAATAGCCTCCCTGGATGAGCCCTCTATCCTGCCTAAGCACCACTGTAACATTTCCTCTTTCCCTCTGGTTCTATCATGCCTAAATCAACAAAATCTAGGAATAGTTTGTTGCCAATTACATCCCTCCTGCAACCATGTTTCACTAATCGCTACCATATCATACTTCCAAGTGTCAATCCATACCCTCAGTTTATCCACCTTTCTTACAATGCTCCTAGCATTAAAGTATATGCATTTCAGAGATTTCCCACTTCATACTCTCTGTTTGCCCCTATCTTTACAAACAACTCTATTATGTTCTTTTTTTATCATCTCCCCTCCATCTTCGTACAGAGCATCTCCCTTCCCTATCACCTGCCATTCCACACTCAAACACTGTCTACAACCTTTCTCTGTTTCAATCTAACCTACTCCTTGCTGTTCTCTTCCATTTGGTTCCCTCCCCCCAACCATTCTAGTTTAAAGTCTCCTGAGTATCCCAAACAAATGTACCCACAGGATTCTGGGCCCCCTGGGATTTGATCATTATAGATGGAAATAGACTTTAGCATGTGAATATTGATTTCAAATTGAATGTTGAAAATGCAATTTAATTATAGAATGGAATAGTACCGTAGCATTAGGATTTAAGGATGCATCAGTCAGGCTAATTATTTTTCCAAAATATTATCTCCTGATATTTCCATAAACTGTAGGATAGACTCACTTAATAGTTTCTCAATTGGCACATCAAATAGAAAATTACTTTTTTAACCAAAATCCCAGTACATCCCATTCCTGTACCAAAATAATGTCATGCAAATTATATTGCTGCTATTTCACATGTTCGACAGTCTAAGTTCAGCTTTCTGGGTCATTTTAGTATGGCAATTATTTATCACTGATTCAGATTAAAACAAAAAGGAAAAATGTAATACATGAATTTGAATTAGTTTCATCATTGAGGTTACTAAAAGTTGATCTTCATTAATGTGCTTGTAATATTTCAACATAGTGTGATTTTTCATACAATTCTCAAACAATAAATAATATAGATTTTTTCATTATATTCAAATAAATTGAGATCTGTTTTATTTTATTCCATTTTTCTAAACTCACTTTAACTCCTACCTGTCATATTTAGTAAGATTCTCTGCAAGTAATTTACTCCACTGTTTGTGCTATGACAAACACATCATTCTGAAAAAGACTGAACCACAACAAGGATATCAGAAGTTTGGAATAAGTGCCATGAGATCTTGGAAAATATGATAACATTTCTCTGCAGATGTGTCCTTTGGCCCCTTGATCAGATGTGACAGCTATTACTTTTAACATTAATACCAGTTGTGTCAGTTTTTCTCACAAATCTTCTGTGGATCTAAAAGATGGAATAAGTGGGCCGAATTCTTGCAAGGTTTAAGACAACAAAATAAATAAATAAATAACTTTTTTTCAATTTGTCCTTTTCAAGCCTTAAAAGTTATATAGATAAAGAATCAAGCAAACAAATCTCTGCAACTGCTCCTCCTACATAAGCCTATCATATCATTGTTCTGTTGAAGAAATGTTCTTCTCTGCAGGCAGAGCTCTTCAATATATTGCAAGATCAAAACTGCATTTCAATGTATCATATTTTTCTTTGCTTTTTTCAAACTAAATTTAACAATCTTATCTGATTAGAGCACAATGAACTTGGATTTTGGCCCATTTCCAACTTCCACATCCAACTCCCATTCTAATGATCAAAAATAACCTCATAGTTGCTCTTGCACAGGCAAATGTACGTGAAGCATACTTGAAGAGTTTCTATGCCATGCTAATGAAGGACTAGATGTTGTCAGGAATTTAAACACCACAGCAGCTGTTGGCAGTCTTGTATTATTTGAAATAACAATTTTAATTTGAATGTAGTTTGAATGTAGGCTTTAGTTGCTGATAACGATAACAAGAGTTTAGGAATTTTGAAGCCTTTATCTTTCAGAATTTATGTAAATGACAGCTTGACGTTATTGTGAGTTATTTAAATGAAGTTTTTCCATTAGATCTCTTCTGCTGATTCTTGGGACTCGGTTGTTGTCACCAGCTTGTCACTAGCTTCTGCACTGTTGGTCATCTGGCTCCTTTTCCCCAGCAGTGCGTTCTTGGACATGTATATTTGTTTCGGTGTTATAGTCTGGAAAATGATAGATTCAATTGTACTTGCAATTCTCACATGCTATCGAGAAAAGCTGTTTCCTAGTGGAAAGGAAGTATCATATATCAAACCGTTGACACTATGGATAAGAAAATGCACTAACTCCTTAATTTCCTCATAAACAGAAAGAACTTCAGCACATCTGCACAATTCAACACAACTTTATTATAGCACCAGTGACCCGCCATCTGTAAGAAGTTCTCCCCATGCCTGAATGGGTTTCCCTCCTCCCTCCCTCTAAAAACAAATGGGGTTTGTAAGTTAATTGTGTATTTGGGTGGCATGGGCTCATAAGAACATATGAAATAGGAGTCGGCCATTCAGCCCATCAAGCCTGCTCTGCCATTTAATGAGATCATGGCTGATGATAGCCTCATCTCCAACTACCTCCCTTTGCCCGTATTCCTTAATTCCCTTACTATGTAAAAATCTTTCCTACCTTGTCTTAAATCTATTTAGTGAGGTCGTCTCCACTGATTCAATGGGTTGTGAATTCCACAGATTCACCACTCTCAGGGAAAAGCAGAGCCTCATCACCTTCCTAAATCTACTAGACTGAATCCTGAGGCTATATCCCCTAGTTCTATTCTCCCCCAGCAATGGAAAATACTTGCCTACCTCTATCTTATTTATGTCTTTCATAATTTTGTGTATCTATAAGATTCCCCCCCCCCATTCTTCCAAATTTCAGCAAGTACAGCCCCTCGTGGCTCATGGGCCGGAAGGGCCTGTCACCATGCTGCATCTCCAAATTAAAATTAAATTAATATCCTCAGTTTCTCTTACCATTTTTTGACACATCAGAGTAAGTATCCTGTCCAGCTGCATTGCAGCTTGGTATGGGAACTGCTCTGCCCAAGACCACAAGAAACTGCAGAGTTTTGATTATAGCTCAGGCCATCAAACAAACCACTATCCCCTCCATTGATTCCCACTGCCTCAGGAAAGCAATCAACCTATTAAAGAACATATCCCACCTGGTTATACTCTTTTCTCCCCCCCCCTTTGGGCAGAAGATACCCGAGTTTGAAAAAACACACCTGCAGATTATTTTTCTCATGTTAGCAGACTGTTTACCGATGCCATAACTGTTTAACTGCACTTTTTTTCTTTCACACTATAGCCTGAATTTTTTGTCATAAATAATATTATCCTCTGTACATGTTTTATTTCAACACCATCCCCTGCTCTTGAGTTTTTCTTTATTTTCGCATTACCTGTAATACAATGTGTATGGCCATTTGCTTGCATGGATAGCATGCAGGCAGTTTTTAACATTTGCATGCCATCCAAGGCACTTGAACACAGGTAATGGCAGATTTTTATTCTACAATCATACGTTTTAAATTAAAATTTTATTCACAATATAGCAGAAGCCGATTCCAGTCATTGAGACCTGAGCTGCCCCATTAGATCCAATTAACGTGCAATCCTGAATACTTTGGAGGGTGGGTGTTAGCCAGAGAACCCCTGGGAAAACCCATGCAGGTCACAGGGAGAAGGCACAAACTCCTTACAGACAGTGCCAGATTTGAACTCGGGTCACCAGCGCCATAACAGTATTGTGCTAACCACCACACTAACTGTGCCGCTGTGTTAAAATCACAATGAGTGGCTCCTATATCCCAGGGTGACAATAACAGATACCAGGGGGCATCTGTTTAAGGTGAGTGGTGGAATATATAGGGAGGTGCATTTTCTATGCTGACAGTGGTGGGTGCCTGTGGGTGGTGGGAGAGGTTGGTACAATACAATTTTTAAAAGAATCTTAGATAGGCATATGAAATTAAAAATAGTGGGTTATGGGTTTGAGGTAGTAGATAGTCGTGGAGTACTTAAAGATCGGCACATCATGAGGTAGAAGCTCTGTACTGTGCAGTTATATTCTATATAAATATCAGTTGTTAATCTCGTTTCAAGGAATGTACAATGGTGCAAATGGTGCAAAGTGAAAATTCAAAATATTATAGAATGGGTTTTAAAATGATTCTATGATGCAAACAGTTTTATTTTAATTCAGTACACTTTAGGAATATTACCAGAATTTGAAATTAATATCCAGTTGTTGTTTGCTCATAGGTCACCCTAGATATTTCAACCAGCTCTCAACAGGATTGGATATGGTTGGCCTTGCTGCTGATTGGCTTACCTCCACGGCTAACACTAACATGTAAGTGGGGCTTGGCTGTTACATTCTGGACTGTGTAAAAATGCCTTTCATTGATCAATTTTCAATCTGCCTAAATAGGGCCTCAGGACTTGTTCATGGAATCATACAGCAAAGGAAAATACCTTTTGTCCCTCCATATCCACCACCTCTTTGGGCAACCCACTTCCGATTCCAGCCACCCCCCCACCCCCCCTGCTGCTTAGACCAAGGATACTGATCTGAGCCAACTGTTGTAATGACGGTCTGTGGTTGAGATCATTAATCTCACTTAAGCAAAGGATAAAAGCACATTTCAGCAGGTTATTCGAAGTCGGTGAAGAGAAAAAAAAACTTCCTGTTAATGACCTTAAAGCTGCATTATTTCTCCGAGTTCTTTTCCCTGCTCTCTTGGCAGGAGTGCAAATCATTTTGCAGCCGTTTTACACTCTTCTCTCATTTTCACCTGCACATTTCAATTTCACGATAACTTCCATAACACTAACTCAGGGAATGTTTGCAGTCAGTATCCGTAAGACCACATGGATGCACAGATTTTCATTGTCATCTCAATGACAACCACTCCCACGTTGGTCCTTGCTTCCTGTGAGGAGTCAATTCTATTCTTCTATTTTATGCATCTTTGTTGTGTCAGTTCAGATGTCAGCATCTCCCATATCAGAATGAAACTGGCATGTTGCCTGGCTCAAAAGCAATGGAGAGAGGTTAAGTACACGTAGTAATCCTCAAGGCTATTTTCTCTGCACCTTCACCCCATTTAGTCCCTTGTTTTCAACATATTTTCTCTGCTTATTAGCTCCTCTTCTTTCTCACACCAATTTCTTGTTGAGGGTTGGCTGCAAACTTCTGACTGGTGGGATCACCATTGTGCAGCGACCAGTGTATTTGTGCATTGTGTAGCTACCAGTGAATTGTGTAGCGACCAGTGTATTTGCTGAGAAATTCATCCAACCTCTGAGCATTATCCCTCTCTGATGTAGTGGTCTTGTTTTCTAAATGGCTTCTGAAATTGAGTTCCATTGATTTAAATTGAATTTAATTTGAGAAGTGGAATAGGTCACTTTACAGTTCTCTGTACTATAAATGCATTTATTCCTTCCCTCTGGCGTGTATTTAAAAAAAAAGATCCCCTTGCTACAGGCAGAAATATTATAGCAATGGACTCTTCATTTTCACTGCCTGAAGAGAATTCTGAAACTAATATCTCCCCAGTGAGAGTTGAAACAAACAGCCCTCTGTGCTTCGTGACCAACACAGAATGATCATTGTGTAGATTCTTAAGGCAACCGTGTATTTGGTCTTTGATGATTCTAAACTGACAATAGATGTTTAGTGTCAGTCAGTCATTTGTGTTTGCTTTGATATATAAACACACAGACAAAATAATTCAACGCTTGTCCAATACATTTAGTCTCTGTTAAATTCAGAGAAGAATGCTTCCTGGAATGGAATGTCAGGTCAGTCATGTCAGGATAGGAAAGTAACATCTTGTCCAATCATACAGAAGTAACTAGCATAATATTTTCACCACATTTGTGTGTTTAACTAGCCAAACCCCACAGTACACCAAGGCCTCTACACTAACATCACTGTAATGCTAAGAAAATTTACATTTATGTTGTATATTTAAGGTGGAACTATATTGGTGGTGTCTTAGCTTTGGCTCTACTTAAGTTCTTCAGGCATGGGGAGACAGTCTAGTGAGACTTAATCCCTATAGGATGGTTTATCTAAGGCAAGCAAACAAAACTGCCTTTGTGGGTTTTGTTTGGAGAAACCTTTTTAGCTTAAAGAGTCATTTAGGTTAAATAACTTAGCTAAATAGAATAATAAATGCTCATTATTCATGCAAGGTATGCTGTAGAGCATCCACACTTCTGAAAGCATCGATTGCTTGTTTTTTTCTTGAACAACTCCTGAGTACTTGTGTCAGCCTCACACCAAAGGACACATGTTCTTTGGCTTCTCTTTCCCCAAATTTATGCAAATTGCATGTCAATATCCCCAAGTTGTCTCCTATTGAATTCACTTCCAACTTCTTGCAAATGACCTTGAGAGATATTTTGATCCTCTTTGCAACTGGAATGGCTCCTTAACCAGGTAATCCTTCCCAAGTTGTGTTGCAATAACGAAACATGAGCTTCTTTCTTTCTTATTTTGAGCACCATGTATCCAAATGTTGCTTGTGCAGTTTATTGAAAGTGATGTTCATATGATGGTAAATTCTACACAGACACTCCAGCATCCATGAAAGCTATACTTCCCCATCAAAAAGGTATCATCTGACCCGAGATCTCTCTGGCTCCACAGCTGTTCCAGTGATTATTTACAGCCGACTATATCTACCAGTCACTGACCTGCAGGTGAATGCAATGGTGCTACAGGCGCGCAGCTATCGCATGGCTCCAGCTATGTTGGTTCAAATCAGTGTGGAGTTTTCTCATTAGCCCTGTCACTCAGTGGATGTTCCCTGGATTTTCCCATTCCTCCCACATCCCAAAGGTGCATTGGTTATCAGATGAATTGGCTAATTCCCTCACCCAAAACTTTTGTAGTTCATGTCCCAGGCACAACACTGCTCCCAAAATGAATCATCTCACATTTATAACAATTACACTCCATCTGCTATTTCTCAGTACATTTCATTAATACTGTGATATCGCCCTGTTGTCAACGACTGCTCGCCACATTGACAATGATTCCACCAATCTTCATGTCACCTGCAAGCTTACTGTTCATACTTCTTCCCACATCTACACCTAAAAGCAGAGAAAACAGAGAGTAGTTAGTCGTAGGAACATATTCTGCCTGGAGGTCAGTGACAAGTGGAGTTTCACAAGGATCTGTTCTGGGGCCCCTGCTCTTTTTGGTCTTTATAAATGACCCAGATGAAGAGGTGGAATGATGGGTCTGTAAGTTTGTGGATGATCCAAAGGTTGGAGGAGTTGTGGATAGTTTTGAAGCCTGCTATAGGTTACAAAAGCATATAGACAGGATGCATGCAGAGTTGGGTAGAAAACTGACAGATGGATTTCAATGAGATAAGTGTGAGGTGATGGATTTTGGAAGGACAAACCAGAAGGTTGAGTGCAAGGTTCATGGTCAGTTCCTTAGGAATGTGGATGAACAGAGGAACGTTGGAGTCCAAACCCATACATCCCTCAAGATCGCCACGCAGGTTGATAGGATAGTTAAGAAGCCCTATGTGATTTTGGGTTTCATTAATAGAGAGATTAAGTTCAAGAGCAGAGAGTTCATCTTGCAACTCTACAAATCTATGGTGAGACCACACTTGGACTATTGTGTCAGTTCTGGTCACCTCATTATAGGAAGGAAGTTGAAGCTCTGGAGAGGATGCAAAGGAGGTTTACCAGGATGTTGCCTGGATTGCAAAACAAGTGTTATGAGGAAAGGTTAACAGAGCTAGGACTTTTTTTCTTTGGAGCATAGAAAAACAAGAAGAGACTTAATAGAGGTCTACGAGATTATGAGAGGCATGGATAGTGTAAACAGCCAATGCCTTTTTCCCATGGCAGGAATAGCAAACACCAGAGGGCATACATGCAAAGCACTGAACAGGCCTTCAGCCCATCAAGTCCACACTAACTATCAAGCACCCAATTACACTCATCCTAGATCAATCCATTTTTACTTTGCTACATCTCATCATGCAGTTTTTACCATTCAGACTAGGGGAACTTATAGCCATCAAATAACCTACCAATTCAAATATCTTTGGGATAGGGGAGACAACAGGAGCATCCAGGGGAAACCCACAGAGAGAACATGCAAACTCCACACTGGTACCACCAAGATCACTGCTGCTGTGAGTCAGTGTGTCTACTAACAACACCATTGTGCCATCAGCACTAACACAGAGCTCTCGGGCAGGGGTGAAGTTTTAAATTTTTAGATGCCAGAGCTCACCAAGAATGGCGACAAGGAGGTGCGGGAGCTGCCCCATGGGATGCCGAAGCAACCTTCTGAGGTGCCCAAGTGATGGTCCAGTGAGCTCCAGCAGCACTGCATCCCTGCTCTCGGGTATGAAAATATGAAGAGGATTAAAAGTTACTGATGTACTATATTGTTGCTATTTGATAAATCCATCAATAACCAGTGTGCTGTGTCCACTTTGGCTAATGCTATAGTTCAACCTCATGGTGTTCTTTCCTAACTCACCGAAGATCTGAATTCTAATTATTTCATCATGATTGAAATGTAAATATTATTTCAATATGTATGACTTGATTGTGGTTATCTTTCTTTCCTTTCCTTCAATATGCGAATCCTTCAAAAATGAAGTGGGAGAAATAAAAATAAAACTGAGTCGTGGGTTATTTTGCTATAAATAGATTTTATCTTGGTTTCCCTGATCCATTCTCTATCCACCTTGCTGGGATTCCTTGATAAGGTAGATCACAGAATGCTGCCTCACTCCATTCCTTCCATTGGTGAAGTGTTTGCTCATAGAATTCAGAGGCTTTTACAGTTTCTGGCAGTGCCAAACCATATAGCCTGATGCTCCTTCAGGAGGCATGGAACAGCTGTTATGCCTCATATCTGGGTTCCTTTAAATACACCAGCTCTTTAGTTCATTAACAGACAACTACCAATATTGGAGACAAACCTAAGTCAAGACAGAATTATATTCTAGAATTAAATTCGTTCCTTGGTCCCCCTCTCTGTTCAACTTGAAAAGTTAAAACCTATCTGTTTGACCAGATAAGTAATCATTTCTCTTAATAATTTCCTCCTTCCTAGTCAAGGCACTCAGCCTCTCACCCTTTTTAGAATGCCTTTGTTGCTCTTGAGCAGTCTATTTACAAGAAAGTAATATAAATCATATTAATACAATATATTATTTATTGTGAATTATCTTCAGGTTCACATATGAAATTGCACCAGTGTTTGTCCTGTTGGAATACATCACGCTGAAGAAAATGAGGGAAATGATTGGCTGGCCTGGAGGATGTGGAGATGGCATATTCTCACCTGGTACATGAATTTTTAGGTTTTCTTTGTGACTCAGTTTTCAGGTGCAGTTAAATTGAGAATAATGGTATCCATGACACTATGTGTAAAATCGTGTGAAATAGTAAAAATTCACCAGATTAAAATGAAAACAATATGTGCCAGACAATTATGCAATCTCTTCCAAATTATAACATTTGGTAAGAGTGTGAGATATCCAACAGACGTGATGAATATATTTAAGAGGGAATTAGATATGTTTCTTCAGTATAAGGGAATTAGGGGTTACGGAGAGAAGGCGGGGACGGAGTTACTGAACTTTAAGATCAGCCATGATCTCATTGAATGGCGGAGCAGGCTCGAAGGGCCGAATAACCTACTCCTGCTCCTATCTTCTATGTTTCTATGATGGGCTCCCGCCTGAAGGGTGTTGCACTCTTTCTCTCCCATCAGTGTGCATGATCTGCTGAGTTCCTCCAGCAGTTTGGGTTTTTTTAATCCCCTCCAGGAAAATAGAAATGATGCTCTGGAATGGTTTTTTTTACCCTTTTGAATAGATAAGGTCATATTTTGCTTTGATTTTGGTAAAGTCTAATGTGCAGATATTTAACAAAATTAAATGAAACATCTAACAACATTGTTAATTTGAAGATATTTAACAAAATTAGCTGAAACATTACTCACATTTGTTTAAAAATTAGGGCTTTGTGTTGGGCAGATCATATCTTACAAATTTGGGGAGGTGGTTGACATGATGGGGCAGTGGATGTTGTGCTACTCTACTTTGATAAGGTCCCTCACAGCAGACTGATCCAGAATGGACAGATGAATGGGATGCAGGTGAATTGATAGCTTAGATTCAGAATTAGCTGGCCCATAGAAGACAGAGGGTAGTGGTGAAAGGATGTTATTCAGGCTGGATACACATGACCAGTGGTGTTCCACAGGAATTGGCATTGAGACCTTTGTTTATCTATATTTATAAATAACTTGGATGAGAAAATGGAAGGGTGGGTTGGTAATTTCGGCAATGATACTGAGTGGTGGAGCTGTGGACAATCAAAGAATACAAAAGGATATGGAATAGTTACATTTATGGGCAGAGAAATTGATTTTTTTTAAATCTTTTTATTAATTTTCCACAGAAAAGGAAAAAACAGAATAATATACAGAAAACATGAAAAAGTAATATACATATCCTTGAATATAACAATGGTGTACTTTCAATTAATTCAACATTTCCATACATTGACAGTTACATTGAGTAAACAAAAATAGAACGTTAATGCATAGAACAAAAAGAATCTAACTCTGATGGGGGGTGAATGAAAAAAAAACAAAAAAATAACAAAAACAACTGGTCAATCCATTCTAAGAGTAACTTCAAAGTAAGTAAAAAAGAGATTCTTCCTGAGTAAACGCAACACACTTGGAGAGGAATAAAAATCGAACTGGAAGTGGTTCAATTTTACTTATTAGTTTGAGTTATATATGGTCACTAGGTTTTTTCAAAGTTAAAGGTCGTATCAAATGTCTGACTTCTATTTTTTCCTAAATCTAAGCATGACATAATCGAGGAAATCCATTGAAGTAAAGTTATCAGATTGCAATCATTCCATTTGAGAAATCGAGCTCTTCTTGCCATTCCCTTAGGCTAAAGCAGGTGCAAAGCCTAATCCCAATATTATAATCCCAAGAATAGCTGTGAGTAAGGTTGGCTGTAAATCTAGGTCCAACACTTTAGCTAAAGTTTCAGAAACACCTTGAAAAAATTATCCAACTTTGTACAGGACCAAAACATTTTAATAAATGATTATTATTATTAGGAAAAAAAGTTCACTTTCATTTAAATTTATATCCTGAAAAATACTAAATTCTGTTAGCCAAGATAATCAATGTTTTAGGATTGGAGGTATATCGAAATATATCAACAAATCATCTTCACATAAAGAAACTTTTATGTGCTCTCTTCCCTCTCTGGATACCATGGATAGTTGTAAAATCTCTTAGTGCAATTGCTAAGGGTTCCAAAGTTATGTTGATTAATAAGGGACTAAGAGAACAGCCCTGACACATACCCCTATGCAACCTAAAATAATGAGATTTATAGTTATTAGTAATAATCACTGCAATAAATTAGTTTGATCCAAAAGATAAATCCAGGACCCAAGTTAAATCTTCACAAAACCTCAAACAAATAAGGCCATTTCACTCTGTCAAAAGCTTTTTCAGCATCAAGTAAAACAGCACCTTCTGGTCATTTAGATGGAGTGGAAAAAATAATGTTCAATGATCTTCTAATATTAAATTAGAGTATCTATTCTTAATAAACCCAGTTTGATCTTTAGAGATAATTTTAGGCAAGATATTCACTAGTCTATTGGCCATAATCTTAAAAAGAATGTTTAAATCTACGTTTAATAATGAAATCAGTCTATAAGAAGTATATTCAGACAGATCCTTATCTTTTTGGGTGGGGGGGGGAATTAATGAAATTGAAGGCTCATAAAAAGTTTTAGGCAAAGTTCCAGAAGAAAAGGAATCAATAAAAACTTTACTTAAGTAAGGACTCAGAATATTATTAAATGTTTTGAATAATTCAACTGTATACCTATCAGGTCCCTGAGCTTGGAGAAATGGATTCTAATGTTGGCATTTGAGGACATGGTTTGAGAGGTCAAATATAAGGGGACCATGTCCAATTAATAGCAGGTCTTAAAGTCATTGATGTGCAGATGGATCTGGGGTTTCAAGTTAATAGATCCTTGAAAGTGGCCACGCAAGTGGATGGGGTGAAGAAAGCATATGGTACGCTTGCCTTCGTTCGATGGGAAATTCAGTATAAAAGTAAGGAAGTCCTGTTGTAGCAATATAAAGCTTTGGTTAGGGCACATTTGGATTATTGTGTGTAAAGGTTACTCCATTACAGGAAGAATGTGGAGGCTTTGGAAAGGATACAGAAAATGTTGACCCAGTTGCTGCCTGAATTAGAGGGTATGAATAATGGGAAGAGATTGGATAAGCTTGGGTTTTCTCTGGAATGTCATACAGTGCGGGTGACCTCATCAAAGTTTAGAGAGGCAATGATAGGATGGAGAGTCAGAATCTTTTCCACAGCGTAATAAGGAAAGGTGGGAAAGTTTAAATGAGAAGTGTAGGGCAAGTTTTATTTCCACAAGAGTGCTGGGTGCCTGAGATTGGCTGGACTTTTACCATGTAGTGATAAAAAGGAGATATAATCGCAGTTTAAGAGGCTTCTAGGTGGACACATGAATCTGCAAGTTATAGAGAGATATGGATTATGTGCAAGCAGAAGATTGAACTTGTGCATTGTGTTCAGTGCAGACACTTAGACCACCTTATTCCAGTGCTGTATCCTTCCATGTTGTATTTTCCATGGCTAAATATTAAAACTTGAAATTTCCCTGCACATTTCTGATCCTGCATTGATCTAAAAACCATAATCTATTTTTCCTCAGGGAATAAATGTAATGCTTATTTTTGGAAGGTTTATACCAAATTTTCATAAGTTCAACAGCCTTCAAACCATTTGTGTTACTCCCAAGTGACATATGATTAAGCAGAGTTCCTTCAACTCATTAAATAATGTCATCTAGAACTAAAAGAGAAAGTGAATTTCCTTCATTGATAACTATTTGAGCAAGTCAAAGTTTTGAGAGCAACAGAACCCAGGATGTCTTGGCTTTGAAAATGTTCTCTTTTCGAGTTTTAAGATTTAGTAAAAGTGAAGGCAGAGATTGATACAACAAAAGGGAATAACTCTGATAGAGTTATTTCAGAATTCCCGTGCTGCAGATAAGCTGCAGATAAAATCATTTAAGGTGGGTGGAGGGAAAGAACATTAACAAAGGAGTATAAATGCTATGAAATAGGGATGTTAAAAAAAGTGAGAACAGAAACAAAAGAGGTTGTGAAATGCAGAGCTGAAGGAAATGCTCAGCAGGTCAGTTCATACAATGGAAGGAGAAGAAATGAGCCGGCAGAAGAGCTGGAGAGCTAAGATACAGACAGGACGTGTAAGCTGAAGTTGTACATTGTGTCCAAAATGTTGCCATATGCCCATGTGAAAGATGAGGTGCTACTCCTTGTATATATTTGGCCTCATTATAATGGTGCAGGAGACCACAGAGTGAAATGTGATTGAACATTAAATCTGCATTTGGTTTCATCAATATTGAAGAAATACCTTCAGGGATCCAAGTGCCTTGTGCTGAATTGGAAGGTGTACAAATGAATCACTGCTTCATGTGAGAGGACTGTTTGGACAGTGGGGAGTAAAAGGCCAAGTGCTGCATTCCCTACAGTTTAGAGCAGTGGTTCTCAACCTTTTTTCTTTCCACTCACATACCACTTTTAGCAATCCCTATGCCATAAGTGTTTTATGATTAGTAAGGGATTGCTTAAGTTGGTATGTGAGTAGGAAGGGAAGATTGAGAATCATTGCTCTAGACCCAATTATTACTGAAATATTTTGCTTGAGAAAAATTGTCATTGACCCACTTCCTTTGGAGTTATGAAACCGTGCACATAATGAGTCAATTAGGTAGAGTGGTTTTCAAACTTTTTCTTTCCACCCACATAACACCTTAAGCAATCTTTCCTTATCTAATTCCATTTTTCTTATCTAATCCCATTTCCTGTATGTGCCCTATAACCCTCTGAACCTTCCCTATCCATAAACCTATGTAAATCCCTTCTAAATTATGTCCATCTCTACCACTTCCTTTGGCAGCTCATTCAATATACCCACCATTTTCAGGGTGGAAAAAACTTGCTCCTCACATCCCTTTTCCCTTCTCACCTTAAATCTGTGCCTTTTAGTTTTAGACTCTCCTTATCCTGGATAAAGATTTTGACCTTTCACTTATCTGTGCCCTCATGATCTTATACTGTAAATCTTATATCATCACTCATCAACTTCCTTTTTGTTTCATGAAAAGAGTCCCAACTTAACCAGTCTCTCTTTCTAACTCAAGCTCTCCACTCACTGCAACATCCATATGAATCTTTGTTGCACTCTCACTAGCTTAATCACATCCTTCGTGCAGTACAGTCACCAGAACTTCAAGGTGCCATCCCACCAATGTCTTGTAAAGTGGTAACATGATGTACCACCTCTTGTTCTCCATCTGATCTACCTGTGTCACTAATTTAAGAGATCTGTGCACATGTAGCACTTGGTCTCCCTGTTCAACAGCATTTATCATTGCCATGTCATTTACTGTTCTGGTTTAACTTCCCAAAATGCATCACATCACACACTTCCCACTTTCACATTTGATATAAATCCTGCTGTAGTTTAGGTGATCTTCACTTACACCCCATCACCAATGTTGCTATCATCTGCAGTTACCAATAATGTCACGTACAAATGTCACATTCAAATTTTTATATGTACAACAAACAAGATTGCAGCACACCATTGGTCATGGACCTCCAATATGAACTGCAACTCTCCAGTACCACCTTCTGCATCCTACCATCAAGCAGGCCTGGAAGGTTGATTGTGCTTTACTGCCTATGAATGGTGCATGACCTGCTTAGTTTATCCAGCACTTTTGCATATTGTACTTGACACCAACATCTGCAGATTTTCTTATCTCTAATTTTGTATCTAATTGACCAGTTCACCCTGAATCCCATGAGAACTCACTTTCCAATCCACCATACTAGACCTTGTCAAAAGCTTTGCTGAAGTTCATGTAGACAATGACCACCACCTTGTCCTCTTTAATCTTTTTGGTCACCTCTCCAATTTGTGACACGTAATTTCCCACATCTCATCAGTCCTTGCCTTTCCAAATGCAGATAGATCTGTCTTTCTAAAACCTTGCAGCAGCAGGCACTATCAATGTCAGATTCACCCTGACTCTCCTTGCAGCCCTTCTTAAAAGAAAAGATTCAACATTCACCACTCTCCAAACTTCCAGTACCTCATGCATGGCTAAAGAAGATACAAAGATCTCTGATAGGGCACCAGCAATTTCATCCCTTGCTTTTCACAATATCCAAAGATGCATTTGGTCAGGCTCAAAGGATGTAACCACCTTAATACAAATTAGTGTCACCAACACCTTCTCTTTCATAATATCAAATATGTTTCAGGATGACATTATTCCATTCCTTGAATTCCCTGACTTCCAGGATCATCTTCATGGTAAATATAATCAAGAAGTATTTATTTAAGTCAAACCTATCTCCAATGGCTCCACAACTCCACTGATCATTAATGGAAAAGTTTCTTTCCCTCATTACCGTTTTGCTCAGAATATTCTCTTACAGGATTTATTTGCCAAACATGTCTCATACCCATTTTCCCTCCTGATTTCTTAAGTGTATACTCACATCTCTTGTACTCATGTGATTTGTTTAATCTCAATTGACTACTCCGATGAATGCCTCCTTTTCTTCTGACCAAAACCTCAATATCTCCCAAAATCCTGCCATCCTTGCCCTTTACTCTAATAAGAACATGTTGGCCCTAATCTCTCCTTCTCGCACATTTAAAAGTCTCATATTTCCCAGACATCTATTTAATTGCTAACGCCCTCTTCCATTTAACCTTCACAAATTCCTCTTTCCTGTGTTCGAAATGAACCTTACCCCAATTTAGAACTTTAACTTTTCCATAACTATTTAAAAACTAATTATTGATTTTTTTTCTCTCACTGGTCTCAAAGTATAAAGCATGTAAGTTACAAATTGAGAAGATAAAAGTTCTGCATTTTCAATAATGCTTAATCATTTATGAAGAAACTCCCACAAATGACCCAATTATTTTTAATTTTCAATTTCATTTAATTGAAAGTAATTTGAATCCAAATCACAAGAACTAATTTCAACATCTCTACGAGCATGTCTTTTTTCTAGATTTCCATCTGGCATTCCAAACTTGATCAAAATAGCCTGCAACACTGTGGAGAAGAGGGAAGGGGAGTCTCTGCTTTGTTATTCTGAAAATTCTCTCCCATTTGTTGATGAGTTGATGAGAGACCAAAAGCATGGTAGCATGGTAGACACTTGAACAGGTGACAAAGTGGCTAAACAAATGATTTTTTTTTAAAGCAGTTAAAAATAATATACCCAGTCTCATTGTAGTTGTCCTACTGTGCAATGGAGAGACTTTTTTGTTGTATAATTGCAAATTGTACCCTGAAGGTATTGGCACTGTTATTGACACTTATAAATATCACAGTGCACTTTTTTTAGACTAATTCATGTGGAAATCGGGTCAAGGAGAGTGAAAAGGCATGGTGATGAGAATGATGTACTCCTGACAGAAAAAGAGGAGCAAAATTAAACTCCTGATCTAGAGTTGTGCAAAATCAGCAATTATGGATAGGCTTTTTGAATAAGAGGGGTAAACCGGTTGAAGACTGTTGTCTCCGTGAAGCGAGGTTTGCCAGCGTGGCTGGTCTGGCATTTCAATGACAAATTCTGCAGAGTTAGCCAATGTTCAATAATTCTTCACCTTAAACCACCGCAGAACCATAGTGTTTCATGCATATACCCAATTGTTGTGGTTTTGGGCAACACTAAGGGGAAACCACTACTGTAACCTTAATAAGACCTTGGCCCATCTCCAAATAGAGACTAATTAATTCTTCTGAGCGATTTGAATGTCAGAGTTGAAAGGGAAATGAGCCTTTCGTAAGATGAGATCAACATGAAAGAAGTAGGCAAGACTGACTCCGTCAGGGTCTTTATTTTGACTGAATACTTGGAGCATGGCTTCATCAGAGCAAACATCCTGTTTCATCAGAGAAGCAAGCTCAAGATGTCATGGCAACACCCTTTCCAAGACCCTGGGAGCTGCAAGGTTATATCATCATCTGGTGGAGTGATAGAAAAGATTTCCAGACCGTGATATGCTATGACCATTAAATAATCTGCTCTATTTGCTCATCAAATTGGCACAAAATCAAAAGCACCAATAGAACTTGGTCCTGTTGGTCAATGTGAAACCTCCCAAGGACACCTCAAAGCCAACTCTTTATGGACAATGTCTTGAAATCAATCTGTTAACCTTCCCCATGTGAGCTGCAAAGTGTCCAGATTTTGGGCTGCTCTGAAGTCCACCATAACTGGCTTCTGTGAAAAGATTTTTCATTCAATCTTCCAACAAGAACCAGAATGGCCAGGTTGAAAACTAATTAATCCAAGATGTAAAGATAGATTGGAAGCTCCACTTTTCCTGAATGAGAAAAAGAAGGTCCACGTGTATCTGAAAGCAGAGGTCCAGCGGAAAACTAACCAAAGCACAGAAGATGGATGGGGGGAATGCAAGAGACTTAACAACCTGCTAATAGCCATCTGCGGTCCCAATATCCATGGCTTCTCTCCACCGTGAGCCAGGAATATGGCCTACTTGCATGCACTTTTAACGAACTCTGAACTTGGACCCCCAGATCACTCTGTACATTAATGCTTTTAAGAGTCCTGTGATTTATTATATACTTTTCCTTGAATTTGACCTCCCAAAGTGGAACATTTAACCTGATTGAATGCCATCAGCCATTTCACTTCCCAAGTCTGTGACTGATCTACAGTATATCCTATTGATTCTTTGATATCCCTCTACACTGTCCACAACTCCACCAATCTTGGAATCATCTATGAACTTTACAACCCACTTGGGTACTGTCTAGGACTACTTTCTTTCCATAGAAAGAGATTCACTGGGGCATTGGCTGGAATGGATGACTTTAGATATATTTGATAAATTGTGCAGGCTGAGAGTGTTCTTACTGGAGGACTAGGGATGACCTTATAGAAATTGAGGGGCATACTGTAGATAGGTTCAATACACACAGCCCATTTCCAAGAGTGGGGGAGACATGTGAGAGGGGTTATTATTTAAAGGTGATCTGTTGGTCAAGTTTTCTTTGCACACAAAGTGTGGTAGGTATGTTGAACTAGATGCCAGAGCATATTAAAGAGGCTGGTACAATTACACCATCCAAAAAGACATTGGATGTGGATAAGAAAAGAGTGGAACGATGTGGGGAAAATTAGGCAAAATGGGATTGATGAAGATTGGTAGTCAGCATGGATGAGTTGGGACGAAGGACTCGCTTACATTCTATATGGCTCTATGAAATAAACACCTCAACTTGAAAATAAGACTTCACCCATCCACCTACACTGTCAGCAACCACCTGCTCCACCTGTGGAAAAGACCAACATTGGCTCGTGAGCTATGTCGAGACCAACAAATCCAGACTGGATACAAGCTATCCCAGGTACTACTTAAGGAGGAGGAGGAGGAGGAGGAACATTTTCCTTCCCACTAATTGGGATGAGCATATAACTTACCTTTTACATCTTTCACATCCTTCCAGAATTTAACTTCAAGACTTCAAGCACCAACAAACCTTGTTGGTTGACACCTTCAGAGTGGACACAATATCAATCAGCAAAATGGAGAGTGAACTATCAATCCAAATATTTAACATGAATGTGACCAAATGTGAATCCATGAGCTATGAGGTTAAAAGTCTGAAGATGCTGAAGAACTGAAACAACACGCAAAAGTGCTGAAGGAACTCAATGTTTCATACAGCATCCCTGGAAAGCAATAAGCAGTCGACATTTCAGGCCTGAGCCCTTCAGGGACGCGGAAGATCAGACAAATGCCGAAATATGCCAGTGCGGGGTTGAGTGGGGTGGGAGATGGGAAAAGGAGGTGGGGGGGGAGGGGAAGATGATAGAAGCACAGGCTTAGGGGAGTAGGTTGATATTGATGGGTGGTTACATCTGAAATCAGTATTTGAAAGTATCTTGGTTATTTGTTCTGAGATCCCGGGTATATTCGTGTCTTTGGGTGGGCTGGGGGCCACACATATTTTGGTGGAAGCTACAATAGTCTTGTTTCATTTGCAAGCACATTAGCAAAATGTGTGCTTGAATGTGACGTTTGTTTCTCATTGAGTTGGCGAGGAAACAACATTCCTCTGGCACACTTGGCTGTCAGGCTCACAAATACAGTTTTATTATCATCTGCACTCCCTTTATTTGGATGCTCATGCTCATTTTCTCAACAATTCATATCAGGACAACTTGTTTTTAAAATTTTATTTCTTTATTGTTGAGCTCCTTATTGAATAAATTCTAGTTCAATTTGAATCAAATGGATATATGGTTTACAACCTATTTCATGACACCCCAAAAAAATCTCATTCATTATTATCTGGACTATTTTGATCATCAAGAAATAAGCATGAATATTTGTTTAATAAATGAAAGTTTCAAAATGGCAAATTGAATTTGCGGTAAAAGGTATGTACATTTTACTTCACAAAACTCCTGTAATTTAATAGTTAACATTTCAGATGAAAGGTTTCTTGTCCTGAATTGTTAACTGTTTTCTCTCTCCTTGTTTACTGCTTGATTGGGTGAATTCTTCCATTATTTCTGGTTCTGTTTGTAACTTAACAGTTTTTGGAATATTGTATGACTAACCTTATTCATTTGTACCCCCATGGTGTGTATAAACTTTCACCTTGGGATATACTTTCTTTTGCAGAATCTTTCAAGAGGTTTGCATTTATCCCTGAAAATTTGCATGGCAACTCAGCTGTGATTCAGGGGTTTACTTTAAGCTGTGCGCTCACTGCTTGGCCAAAACCGGATAACTCTTCAGAAATTTGAAGGGATAATTAGTGGCTGTGCTGCAATACAGTTCATTGATCATAGATTCTCTCAGGCTTTTATGTAAATGTGCAGCATCTTCTTTCTCTTATCACCTTGTACAATGACTTTATTTTTAGCAGACCGGCTGATCCAATTGAATGTGACGTGTTTTGAGTGAAGTTCCAGCAGCTGAACCTTTGCCAGCTCATGAACTACGTGGGGACTCAGAGAGGGAAGCCGTCACTAGTTAGAACTGGTACTTATAAGTTCGAGAACATCCCAAAATGGGACTGGTAGTATTATCACCCACTGCCCTTAATGAGGCAATCAGCACCAATTGGAGGGTCCCTACCAGTGGACTCGCAAATCCTAACATGAATCCAACTATCCTGGAATCCATGGTTAATAAACAAACTAGGATTCCATGAACCTGATTGCTAGTTCAGATCAGAGTCATTCACACTGCATCTTTCCACAGCTCAGCATGAAGTAATGACCTTATCACTCTGCTGACGTAACTTAATTTCCCAATACAGTAAAGCCCCTATTGTCTGTAATTCAAGCAAACAGCAGCCTCAAACAATTGGCAACAAAATCACAGAAAAAAAAAGGTAAAAAATAAGGAAGTTTAAAATTGGCATGCCTCGCCATTGGTTCACCTATCACATAACACACAAGAAGAAAATTCACTTATCCAGCATCCACCCATCCCCATAGGTGCTGGATACCAGTAATTTTACTGTACATTGTTTTCGAAATGTACAAAAGTCTCACAAAAATAATCCAGATGCCTTCTATGTCCCTTCTACTCTATCTAGATCACCCTCCACATGCATGAGTGATAGAGCAATATTAGATAGGCTGGTTCTTTATTCCCAAGACCAGATGAAGCAAAGGAGTGGTTTTCAAACTTCCCCTCCCCCCCACCCCCCAAGTCATCAGGACAGCTTCCTTCCCAATGCCATCAGATTCCAGAATAATCAATGAACCAAAGACACTGTCTTACTTTTCGTGCATATTTTTGATTTATAGTAATGTTGTAAGATGGTTATAATATGAATGTTTGCCTACGATGCTGGCGCAAAACACCGAATTTCATGACTTGTTCATGACCATAAATTCTGATTCTGATTCTGAATGAGCTGTGAGAAGAAACTGTAGAAGAAGGCACAATTATGACATGCAAAATCCATTTTGACAGATACATTGATAGGAAGGACTGAGAACAATAGGGACCAAGTGCAGGCAAATGGGAGAAGCCCAGAATGCCATTTCGGTTAAAATGGCCAAGTTGGGCTGAAGGGCCTGTTCCGTGCTGTATGAACTCTACAGTTTCTTCATGCAGCTCAATTGAGATACAGAGCATCAGCTTACTTTGAGCCAACTAAATGAAGAAAAAAAACGGCAAATATGGGAAATATAAAATAAAAACAGAAAAGGTCGAATCACTGCAGCATTAACTCTGGTTTTCCAGCTCCGTGAGCTGCTGAGTATTTCCAGCAATTTCTGCTTTTACTTTGCCCACTAACCCAGGTTTCTAAATATCAGCCAATTTTATTTATCAAGTTGCTTCACAATGTCCATTTGTGCCCTTTCATCACAAATGTGAATGTAATGGCCTCAAACTCATACTAAATTTTTCACCCAGAGTGCAAATGGCTGGCTGCACACTTCAAAGCACTGCTGGAATTAACTGTTGAGATTAGAAATCATATCTTCCTCTCCTGTTCCCATAAAATTTTACACTGTTGCTTTAAAATGATGAACAACTCAAGGTTTCTCAGTTACATTTTTTAACAATAAATGTCAAGTTGCCGATAAAGTAGAAAATAAATCACAGAGAGTGAAAGCTGCTGCAGAACATGAGCTGTTAGTATAACCTATCAGCAGATTACTGATAATAAAAGCAGAAAATACTGGAAACATTAGCCAACACCTTTGGAAAGTGCATCAGTTAATCAAATCTCACCCGATTGATGATATACTCTCTATCCAATTCCTTTTCCAAATTCTCTGCTACTGAAAACAAACTTCTCTCTCTATCCCAATTCCTATTGAGAATCATGGATCTGAAACATGAACTGTGTTTCTCTTTCCACAGATGCTGCCAGATCAGTTGAGTGTTACCAACATTTTATAATTTTATTTCAGATTTCCAGCATGCAATTTGTTTGATTTTAAGTAGATTTTTAAGTAAAATCTGAAATCTAAGAGAATGGATGCATGGTCTTTATATGTTTTAAATAAAACCATAGAACATTACAGAAAAACAGACCTCTTCAGTCCTTCTAGTCCATGCTAAACCATTTTTTGCCTAGTCCCATTGAACTGCACCTAGTCCATAGCCCTCCATATTTCTCCCATATTTCTCTTCTTAAATATTAATATTGAGCCCACATTCACCCCTTCAGCTGGCAGCTTGTTTCACACCCGCACCACTCTGTATGTGAAGAATTTCCCCCTCATGTTCCTCCTAAACCTTTTCCCCTGTCACTCTTAACCTCTATCCTCTAGTATGTATCTCACCTACCCTGAGTAAATCTACATTTACTCCGGTCTATCCCCCTCATAATTTTAAATACCTCTATCAAATCTCCCCACATTCCTCTACGCTCCATGGAATAAAGTCCTAACCTGCCTAACCTTTCTCTGTAACTCAGTTCCTGAGGTCTGGGCAACATCCTAGTAAATCTTCTCTGAATTCTTTTCATCTTATTGATATCTTTCCAGTAGTAAAGTGGCCAAAACTACACACAATACTCCAAATTTGGCCTCACCAATATCTTATTTAACTTTAACATCCCAACTCCTGTACTCAATACTTTGAATTATAAAGATCAATATGCCAAAATATCTCTTTACAACTGTATTCACCTGTGACGCCACTTTCAAGGAATTATATATTAGTATTCGCAGAGCCCTCTGTTCTACAATACTCCTCAGTTCCATACCATTTATCTTGTCCTTTCTTAGTTTTTCCTTCCAAAATGCAACACATCACACTTGTCTGCATTAAATTCCATCTGCCATTTTTACAGGGAGTCCAGATCACTCTGCAAGCTTTGAAAACTTTATTCACTGTCCACACCTCCAATCTTAGTGTCATCTGCAAACTTGCTGATCCAATTTACCACATTATCATCTAGATCATTGATATAATGACAACCAGGAATGGTCCCAGCACCAATCCCTAAGGCACACCACTAGTCACAGGCCTCCAATCTGAGAAGAAACCATCCACCACTACTCTCTGGCTTCTCCTGTCCAGCCTTTGTTGAATCAAGTTCACTACTTCATCATAAATACCTAGCATCTGAACCTTCCTGATCAACCTCCCATAAGGGACCTTGTCAAAGGACTTACTAAAGTCTATGTAGACAACATTCACAGCCTTTCCTTCATCAACGTTCCTTGTAATCTTCTCGAAAAACTCTATAAGGTTAGTTAACACAACCTACCACGCAAAAAGCCATGTTGACTATCTCTAATCAGTCCATGGCTATTCAAATAATTGTATATCTGATCTCTTAAAACACCTACACCTGATGTCAGGCTTACTGGCTTATAATTTCAAGGATTAATTTTGGTGCCTTTTTTAAACAAAAAAACAACATGAGCTACCCTCCAATCTTCTGGTACTATTCCCATGGCTAAGAATATTTTAAATATTTCTACCAGTGCCTTTGCAATTTATAAACTAGTTTTCCTCAAGGTCCAAGGGAATAGCTTGTCAGGCCCTGGGGATTTATCCACCCTTTAAGACAGAAAGCATTTCCTCCTCTTTAATCTGTATAGGTTCCATGACTTCATTGCCTGTTTTCCTTACTTCCCATGACTCTGCTCCCTTTTCCTGAATGAATACCAGTGAAAAAAAAATTAAGATCTCTTCCATCTCTTTTGACTCCATACAAAGCCAATCACTCTGATCTACAAGGGGGCCAACTTTTTCCCTTACTATCCTTTTACTCTTTATATACCAGTGGAAATTCTTAATATTTTTCTTCACACTGCCTTCCAAAGCAACCTAATCACTATGTTTAGCCCCTCCTGATTTCTTTCTTGAGGTTTATCTTGCATTTTTTTATACTCCTCAATACCTCATTTGCGCCAAACCAGATCGCAATATCCTTCAAAAACCAAGGATTCCTATGCCTTCTAACCTCACCTTTGATCCTTGATGCAAAATCTGTACTTTCAAAGTTTCACCTTTGAAGGTCCCCCACATGCTTCACACATCCCTGCCTGAAAACAGTTTCTCCCAATCCATGCATTCTAGATCCTTTCTCAATTCCTCAAAATTTGCTTTTCTCCAAGTTAGAAACTCAACCTGAGGCCCAGAGCTATCCTTCTGCATAATTAACTTGAAACTAATGGCATTATGACCACTGGACCCAAAATGTTCCCCTGCACATACGTCTGTCACCTGTCCTGTCTCGTTCCCTAGTAGGAGATCCAGTATTGCCCTCTCTCTAGTTCGTATCCCTATATGTTGATTTAAGAGTCCTTTTACAGTATGAAAGTCCCATTCAATATGTGGAAAAAGTTAAAATCCAGCCTTAAGTTTCCTGCAGTTGTCTGGTATCTCTCTACAGATTTGCTCCTCCAATTCTCGCTAACTATTAAGCAGTCTATAATACAGCCCCATGAGTGTGGTCACACCTTTTGTCAATAATGCATGCATAACAAAATCTCTTTGTGTTGATTATCAAAAAATGGCAGCTTTTTATCACCACAGTATTAGTCCTACTACTGATGTCGGGCTCACCGGCCTATAATTTCCAGGGTTATATTTGGAGCCTTTTTTAAACAACGGAACATGAGTTACCCTCCAATCTTCTGGCACCACTCCCATGGCTAAGGATATTTTAAATATTTCTGCCAGAACCCTGCAATTGCTAAACGAGCTTTTTAAACTAGATTAGATCAGAACAATGATGTAGGTTCCCATACAAATTGATAGGGTGGTTGAGAAGATGTTATGCTGGCCTTTGTTAGTCAGGGGATTGAGTTCAAGAGCCACACGATAATGCTGCCACTCTATAAAACAAAAGTTAGACTGTGGCTGCTCACTAAGCATGTCTCAAACCAGCTCAAAAAATTGTGAGTGTGCTGCAGGCATCAGCCATCGGGAGGACGCTGACTCTGGGGCAAACAACGGGCTGGAAAATGACATCATTTCCACCCCACAGTGAATGAGGTTTCCTGGGAGTGAAAAACCAGTAAAGTCTTTTCAAACTGGATGCCATTTGAGTCAGAATACTTCTTTCTCTCATCATGACACAGCTTGACTAAGTTAGTGACCCCGACGGGCCCAACAGATTTTGGACCCCTCGTGGACATTGTGGCCATCCAGAATGCTGTCTCTCTCAAACTGTCTTCTTTTTGGTTGGCTCAGCCAGAGGTCTGGTTTGAGCAAGTTGAGGCATAATTTCAAATCAGACAAATAGTGACAGACACCACAAGTACTATTACATGGTGAGCACCCTGAACCAGGAGACGGCAGATCGCCTGATCGATTTCCTGCAGCATCCACTGGTTAATGACAGGCATGAATCGATTAAAGCACTCCCCATCTGAATGTTTGGACTTTCTCGCCACAAACGAACTGCGCAGCTGCTGCACGTGGATGGCCTAGGGGACCGTTCACCATTGGCATTAATGATTGATGTGCTGGTGGCTGATGGCCATGGGCCCTGCATGCTCTTGGAGCAATTTTTTCTGGAACAAATGCATGAAGCCTCTTATTAACAAAAGAGGATTTCAGTGACCCCCACAGGATGGCCACCCACGAGCATATTCTGTGGCAGCGAAGCAATAGGATGGGCGCCCATTCGCAATTAGTGCTGCGTCATGCCCGAAGGCCCAGGCTCCACATACTCCAGCAGCAAGGCAAAACACAGCCTCCAACAGAGATAACATCAACACAGATTCTTGGTGTTTCTACCACCAACAGTGGGTTCCGGAATGCGCCACTACCGATCTCCATGTGCATATTTGGGAAATGCTAGTGGCTACAGCGGCTGGCTACTGTGACAGCCTGCTATATGTCTAGTATAGGCACTCTGTATGCAGGTTCTTGGTGGACACTGGTGCTGAGATCAGTGTTCTCCCTCCTTCATGCCATGATACATGGAACAGGAAGGCAGGGCCACTGCTAACTGCAGCAAACAGCACTGCTATATGCAGGTGTGGATCTTGGTCCATACCCCTGAAGTTTGGGTCCAGCAAGTTCACCAAGATTACGCCATTTGGAATCTTTGAGTTTCTCAGGATGCTGTTCCGTCTGCAAAATACTGAACAGACATTCCAGCAGTGGATGGATGCAGCTGGGCGGGATATGGCATGTGTGTTCATTTAGAGTGCTGTTCCATTATCAGTGAAAGTAGAAGCCATCCACCAGTTCACCAGGCCCGACTCAGTTAAGTGTCTGCAAGAGTTCATGGGGGTGGTGAATTTTTACCACCGCTTTTTGCCTGCGGCAACCCACATCATTCAACCTCTGTTTGGTCTCATCACCATAAAAGCTAAAGAAATCACATGGCCGTAAGAAACAACAGCAGCTTTTGAGAAGGCCAAGGAAGCCCTGGCAAATGCCACACTCCTGGTCCATCCCCGTATGAATGTACCCACAGCCCTCACAGTGGACGCCTCTGAATTGGCAGTGGGCAGTGTCCTGCCATTCTTCCATCATCGATGGCCAATGGAAATCCCTGGCATTCTTCAGCAGGTGCCTATGGCTCCCCAGAGGTCAAATGCAGTGCCTTCAACAGGGAGCTGCTAGCCCTATATCTGGCCATCTGGCACTTTCGGTATTTCCTCGAAGGAAGGGAATTCACCATCTTCACTGACCACAAGCCCCTAACCTTCACCTTCACCAAAGTGTCGGACCCATGGACAACCCAGCAACAGCTCCACTTTTCTTATATCATGGAGTTTTCCACCTTGATAAAGCACATCTCCAATAAGAGAAATGTAGTTGTTGACGTGCTGTCATGCACTTCAGTACAGGAGGTGAATTTCCTAGCTTCAGGGGTAGATTACGCAGTGCTGGCAGAGGCTCAGTGCCAGGACAATGAGATTCTGGCATACAGGACTGCAGTCTAGGGCCTTCACCTGGAGGACGTCGCCATCAGATGAGAGGGTCAGACACTCCTTTGTGATGTATCCGCAAGCCAGCCTCGGCTCATCGTCCAGACCATTTGGAGGCACTGCATTTTTGACGCACTGCATGGTTATTCCATCCTTCCATCTGGGCAACCATTCGCCTTATAGCTGATCATTTCTTGTGGCACGGCCTCTGCAGGCAGGTCAGGCACTAGACCAGATCTCGCATGGACTGCTAAACCACCAAGGTGCAGCGCCATGTAAAGGCCTTGCTCTAGCCCTTCCAGACTACACAGCGAAGATTTGAGCATGTGCACGTGGACACTATGGGTCCCTTGCCAGTGTCCAAGGGGAGTGAGGTACCTGTTCACCATGGTGAACAGGTTCACGAGGTGGCCAGAGATGGTACCCCTCACTGACGCCACCACAGAATCATGCGCCAGGGGCCTAGTTTCTACCTGACTGTTGCATTTTGGCCTCTTGGCTCATGTTACCTTGGACAGGGGCGCACAGTTCACATCTGAGCTATGGACCGCGCTGTCACACTTGCTGGGAGCATAGCTCTACTGGATGGCGGTCTATCACCCAGGTCTATGACCTGATTGAGTGCTTCCACAGGCATTTAAAGATCACCCCCCCCCCCCCCAACTAATGGCATGCTTTCATGAACCAAACTGGGTAGATGAACTACTCTGGGTGCTGGTTGACATCCAGACAGCTCCCAAGGAGGACCTGAAGTCTTCGTCAGCGGAGATGGTATACACCATCATGGTGCTCAGAGAGTTTCTGCCCGCAGCTCACTGGCAGGAGGATATGCTATCAGAAGTGCTCATCAAATTGTGTGAGCAGCTCAGGAACCTACCCTCGATCCTAACTCCCACCATGGCACTAACACCCTTTGTGCTCAAGGGCTTACAATACTGTGAGTACATCTTTGTGTGAAGTGGCGCGCACAGACTACCTCTACAGCTGCCCTACAAAGGTCCATTCAGGGTGGTATGCCACAACGGCATGACTTGCAACCTGGATATCAGCAGGCGTGAAGAGACATTTACTATCAACCGTCTCAAGCCAGCGCACCTGAACCTTAACTGGCCGGTAACAGAGTTTGCATCACAAAGACAAGAGTGACCACCCAAACAGCCAGCGAATGTGCAGGCACCGGACGTTTCACCTCCTATCACCACTTCTGGTGGGGGGGGGGGGTGCATGGGCGGCTCACCTAAGCACATCTCAAACCAGCTCAAAAAAGTCTTGAGTGCGCTGCAAACGTCAGCTGTCGAGTGGACGCTAACTGCGGAGCAAACAGCGGGCTGGAAAATGATGTCACTTCCACCCTGTGGTGTGTGAGATTTCCTGGGAGTGCTGTTTAAAAACATGTGCATGAAAAACCAGTAACGTTTTTCTAGCTGGGCACCATTCAAGTCAGACTACTTCTTTCTCTCATTGCCACACAGCGCGACTACAAGACCACACTTCGAGTATTGTGTTCAGTTCTAGTCACCTCATTATTAAAAGGATATGGAAGTTTTGAGAGGGTGCAGATGAGATTTACCAGGATGCTTGCCTGGATTGCAGAACATGTCCTTTGAAGCAAGTTTCAGCGAGGAAGGTCTTTTCTCTTTGGAATAATGGAGAATGAAGCAACTTTTAAGAGTAGTATAAAATTATGAAATATGTAGAGTGGACTTTTTTCCCAAAGTGACAATGGCCAATACCAGAGGGCATCTCTTTTAGGTAAATGGAAGAAAGTTTGGGGGAGATGACAGTGGTAGGGTTTTTTTTAACACAGAGTGTGGGTGGCTGGAATGCATTGCTGGGTTGGTGGTGGAGGCTAATGCATCATAGACTCTTGGATAGGCATGTAAATAAAAGAAAAATGGAGGGTTAAGGGCTGAGAGGGAAGGAGGATTATAATAATGTGGAGCAGGTTTATATAGGACTGCACAACATTGTGAGCCAAAGGTCCCATACTCTCTTGTCCCATTCTATTCTCTTCAATATATTCTATAATATTGATTCAATTAAAGTTCAATTAAAGTGCAGCTGATATTTTCTGTTTAAAGGTAGTCAGTTATTGGATTGGTGTATCAGATAAGAATTAATGTTCTTCCACATTGCTTTGATGAAAACTGATGGTATCTCATTTTCTGATTTAGGGGGAGCCATATCAAACATGTATGCCCTGCTAATTGCACGTTACAAGCTGTTTCCTGAGGTGAAAGAGAAAGGAATGGCTGCCCTTCCCAAACTGATTGCCTTCACATCAGAACATGTACGACATTTTCATTATTTTTTATTCCTGTTGAAGCATTGTCTACATAAATGATGATTCTGCATATGCTTTCGAGGACTCTTGAGCAAGCAATGTTACGCTTTTTTTTATCCTTTTAGTTAATCTTTCCTGATGAGTAATTATTGATAAACATTCAGACAATAATCCAGTGTGTAACTAAATATTCTATTTAAATATTTCCATTGGCACGTTGTCATTTCATTTCCACAGTCAAGCTTCTATTTCTGATTCTGGATGTCGTCTTAACACTAAACCAATGAAGTATCAAATCCCACTGCCATGATGTAACCCCACAACAGGATAAGTATCAATCACTTCAAGTGTTATTATAATTGTTTGCTTCAGTAGCAAAATGATATTTTATTGAATAACTGATCGAGATCCTGAAACAGTTGAATATTCAGAGAATATTTCTAGAAAGGTGCATGGACTTGATGGGTCAGATAGTCTACTTCTGCACTGCCCTAGTCACCATCACATTGTCCCATCTCTTCTCTCCAATGGAGACACAAGATTCCTTGGTTCTCTTTTGAAACAGTGCAAGGAAGTTACCTTTGGTGCTGTATCCAATGTTTATTATGCAGTAAATATCACAAAGAAACAAGTTATTCCACAGCCGATGAAGGAAAACTGCAGTGGCTAGATGGGTTACTGAGTTTCCTATTCTTCAACAGGAAGTCCTTCAAAAGGTTCCCATTGGTTCTAAATGCTTTGGATATTCTAAGGACATAGGGTTATAAAATTCATCTTTTTCTTTCATCTTCTTTCTCTGTAATATTCTGGTACCAAAAACGTGAGTTTCACGTTGAGAAAGCACCAAAATGTTCACTATGCTCATTGATCAAGTATCAAATCAGCATCTTCAAAGGATATGAAGCAGAAATAATTAAGGGACAAGAATGCCTCACTTATGTAATGATCCTCGTCCTGCACGAGGTTGAGAGGATCCTGTTGATGTTACTCTCCTTATGTGTTGATGCCTTACAGAGTCATTTTTCAATCAGGAAAGCAGCCGCGGCTCTGGGGATTGGGACAGATGGAGTTGTTCTGATCAAGTGTGATGTAAGGTAGGTGGTTTTACCTATTTCCTGTCGAGCTTTCTCCTCCTTACGCAATGAGACTCTACTTCTGCATTCAACCAAGTTTAAGATCTTTTCTGATACGCAATCTGTTTGCATTTGCTCTGACCTCTGACTGGAGAGTGCTTGCAGTCAGTGCAGCAGGGAAGTAGGCAGGAGGTTCCAGTATGTGTCAGGCACAGCAAGCTTTGGGGAAGCTAAATTCTGGTCAAGTCTGCCCTCTTTGGTGGATGCGCGACAATCCAGAACACCACTAAGCAGAATAATAGAATTCCTCCCAGTGTACTGGTTAATAATATCAGATAATAAGCAAAACTTTAACCCAGAAAAGTGTGAAGTAATTCATTTTAGTAGCTCAAATATTGAAGGCAAAATTTAACATTAGTGGAGGTCTCTGGGCAATGTGGACCAACTGAGTGATCTTGGGATACATGTCCATCGGGCACTCAAAGCTGCTGAGTAGCTTTGTCAAGAAGGTGTGTGGTGAGTTCAAGAGCCTTGAGGTAAGACCCCACTTGGAAGGCTGTAGATGTTATAGAGGGGGTGCAGAGGCATTTTTACATGGATTGGCAAGCACATCTTACGAGGATAGGTTGAGTGAACTTGGCCTTTTGTCCTTAGAGCAAAGGAGGATGAGGGGTGACCTGGTAGATGTGCATGAGGTGATAAGAATGCATTGAGCATGTGGATGGCAGCTTTTTCCCAGGGCTGAAATGGCTAACATGAGGGGGCATAGCTTAAGGTGCCTGGGAGTAAATACAGGGGGAATACAAGAGGTACATTTTTCACGCAGAGGGTGGTGAGTTCATGGAATACACTGCTGTAATGATGGTTGAGGAAGGTACAATATGATCTTTTAAGGATCTATTACATATGTACATGGAATTCAGAAAAACAGCAGGTTACATAATAAGGAAATTCTAGGCAGTTTAGAGTAGGTTACTGGGTTGGCACAACACTGTGGGCTGAAGAGCCTGTATGAGCTGTAGATATTGATGTTCTATGTTCATTGTAAAGACAGAAAACGCTGGATACATTTTATTTTGTATTTCTAGTATTTTTTTTAATTTTCATCATGAGAGAATAACTCAATCTCTATTACTGTTGTCTGTTAGTTCTTGATGTTTGAAAAATATCATCAGCTTTTCAAATGACAATGATTACCATACTTGAGAAGTAATTTATTGCCTTTAATTATCTCTGGAATGACCAGAACTCACATTAATGCAGATATTTCCATTGTAACTACTGAAACTACCGTTAGTATCTTGCTACTGGTCTGAATCTTAATTTGTTCTGAGTACTGTTCTTTATTCACAGCATCACCTTATTTTATGCATAGATGTAACAAGGAGGAGGAGGCCATTTGGCCTATAAGGCCAATACTGGCTCCCAGAGAACAATCTTATTCTTCCATTCCTTCCCCTTTTATACCCAAACCCCTGCATGTAGATGCTGCCCTTATGCATGCTCATCAGCTCCCCTTTTTAAAAACCTTTTCTTACTACTAACCTACCCTAAGACATAACTCTGTGTCTGTATTCTTTGGTGTTTAGAACATTCAGAGGTGGCCTTATTCAGCATGTAAGATACTCAGGAGGATAAAAGTTGAGATATTTCCACGAGTAGGGAACTCACAAAAATAAGGGAATCGAAATGTGAAACTAAGGTGGATGAGACATTTCTCTCTCAGAAGGTAGTGAACCTCTGGAATTCTCTGTCCCCAAGGATAATGGAGACCAGATTGCTAGATATACTTAAGGAGAGATAGATAAGTATTTGAAAGATCTCAGGTTGTGGGCAGCTGGCACAGAAGAGGAGCTGAGACCAGCCTATATCAATCATGATCATGTTGAATGGTGGGACAGGGGCTTGAGGGGCTTGCTGACCTACTCCTTGTGACATGCTGTGGCAGCAGCAAGCAGACATAAATCACAAAAGACTGTACTACAGGCTTTATTCTGCTAAAAAATCTGTACACACCAGTTTCAGCTGTGGTGGTTCCCATGTGACTGGCTCAGGAGGGGCCGACTTAGGCTTATATTCGGGTTGGCTGATTGACAGCCGGCCAGGTGGAGTTAGCCCCCAGATGGTCCTTCTGCAGGTACAGAAATCGCCCCCTGCAGTCGGCCAGTGGTCGTATCACCACACTCCTGCTCCAGTTTTCTTGTGCTCTTGTATAGAGTAACCAATTAACTACCATCCGTCGCTATCATTAGATTTGCTCTTCCCTATGATGGTGACCATGTCTTCAGTGCTCTGTATCTAATTAAAGGACAGCATGACCCTTGTGTCATAGCACACAATGCTTCCCCTGAGAATTAAAATATTATGTAAGGCATATGATTTGCTTTGGCAGACAAGGTGAAGGAAAATCCACAAGGCTTCTACAGCTATAATAAAAGCAAAAGGACAGTAAGTGATAAAAATGGTTCCCTTGAAGATCAGAGTGGTCGGCTATGTATGGAGCCAGAAGAGATTGGGGAGATCTTAAATGGTTTCTTTGCATCTGTATTTACTCAGAAAACTGGCACAGAGTCTAGGGAAGTGAGGCAAACAAGCAGTAAGGTCATGGAACCTGTACATATTAAAGAAGAGGAAGTGTTTTCTGTCTTAAAGTGAATAAAGGTCAATTATCCCCCAGGGCCTGACAAATTAATCTCTCTTTCTTTGAGGGAGTCTAATGAAGAAATTGCGCATACATGGCAATTTTTGGTCAGTGTCGTGACATCGTCAATGAACTGACTCAGTATCTAAAAGTAAAAGACAAAAATTTCTTGTTTATTTTTATTAAGTGACGACATTGTTTAACGGGTTTAATGTATCTTATAGATTGAACTTTGAATAAATGGGATGGGGGTGAGGGAGGGAGGGAAGGGAGAGGGGAAAAGGGGATAAAATGACACTGTATATATTCAAGAGAAAAATTTCTGGATGTATTTTGATCAGTATGGTTCATAGTGTGAAAAATAAAAAAAAATTTAAAAATGGAGTAGGAAAGGTTACAGGCCTTGATGAAATGAAAGCAACGGGTGATCCTTGGGTGGCAGAGGTTGTTGTGCAGCAATTACAGTCGGTCCATCTATGCACTGGCACATTTCTCCTGAGAAAGGGCATCAGAGGACTCGTTGAGCTTTCCGGGCCAGTCCAATATGTCATAATTGTATGTGGAGAGGTCGATTCTCCACCTCAGGACTTTATAGTGTTTGATTTTACCTTTCTGCTGGTTGTTGAACATGAAGATGACTGCCCGTTGGTCAGTCAGCAGGGTAAAATGCTTACCGATGAGGTAATGCCTCCAGTGCTGTACCGCTTCAATGATAGCCTGGGCCTCTTTCTCGATGGAGGAATGCCGGATCTCGGGGCCCTGGAGGATGCATGAAAATAAAACTGCTATGAGCCTGCCTGCCTGGTTAAGTGTGATAGCCATGGCAAAGTCCGATCCATCACTCTCCACCTAAAATGGGGTGAATTAGTCCACTGTGTGCATCTTGGCCTTTGCAATGTTGGCTTTGATTCAGTTAAGTCCTTGTGGGCTTCTGCCGACAGGGTGAGAAACGGTAGCCCTAATGAGGGGTCAGGTCTTCTCCACTTAGCTGGAGAATGGGCATAGTAAGAGAAAAAAAAACAGGCAACTTTTTAGGTCCTTGAGGCAGTGAGGGAGGGCAAGTTATAACAGTGGGTGTATGTGGTTGAGGTCGGGGCTGATAACTTCATTCTCCACCGTATGACCTAGTATAGCAGCCGACATGTGCTGAAGTCACACTTCCCTGTATTATATGTCAAGTTAAGGTGCTTTGCATTTTGGAGGAACTTCTGGAGGTACCTGTCATGATCCTGCTGGTCTTGGCCACAGATAGTAACATTGTCAAGGTATGGAAAGATGGCCCGCAACCTGTGTTCATCCACCATCCAATCCATCTCCCTTTGGAAGTCAGACACCCCATTCATGACCCCGAAGTGGACTCTAAGGAAATTATACAGTTAGCCATCCGCCTCAAAGTACTGGCAGTCCGCGGGGCAAATGGGGAGTTGGCGGTATGCCATCTTATGGTCGATAGTGGAGAATACCCTGTATTGTGCGATCTGATTCACCATGTCGAGCATGCAAGGTAAGGGGCAGACATCTAGCTAGGTGAACCTGTTGATGGTCTGGGAGTGATCTATGACTATCCGATGTTTATCCCCACTCTACTACTACTACTTGGGCTCTCCAGGGGCTCATGCTTTATTCTATCACCCCCCCTCTGCGAGGAAGCATCTCCCCACTGACAATGAATCCCCTGTCATCAGCGCTGTATCACCGACTTTTAGTGGTGATAGGCTTACAGTCAGAGGAGAGATTAGTAAACAGGGCGAGGGGGGGGGGATCCGTTCCATGGAGAGGCCACATGTCAGGTGTGGTGATCTGGCTTGGTGATCGACCACATGGTGAGGGGGCGGTGGGCAGTTCACAAATTTCTCATTACAGACCATGAGGGCGGATGGGGCCCATCATACTCCGTAGTGACGCTCTTTAAGTTACATTGAATGTCCAACCCCAAAGTGACGGGTGCACAGAGCTCTAGCAATACAAGGAGCGCAAAGTCAATGTATACTGTGCCTTGGACCATCAGGGTACTGTACAGCTCCCGTGAACTTTTGTCAGTTTGGTTTGTGAGGCAAGGGATATGCTGTATTCCGTGGGCTGCACTTCCTGGGTGTATTGCTGAACAGTGTTAGGATGAATGAAGCTCTCAGTCCTACCACTGTCAAATAGGCATATGGTGGGGTGGCCGTTTACCTGAATGCTCATCTGACCCTGGAGAGTTGATGCAGTCAGTGTTGATCCAGGGTTACCGATGCCAGCATCAGCTCATTGTCCAAGGGGTGCCATTGTCTTCCAATCGTCCGACAAGATGGCGGTCATGATGGTAACCCCCAAGGCTCACATGCGGTCCCGTCATCGCTCACCAGAAGAGAAGAAGGAGAAAACGGAAGTGACATCATTGCAGTTGGTGATCTCCATAACGTGTGTGCGCAGGCTTCCCCATTCCCCGGAAGTGACGATCCCCATTCGCACATGGTGCTGCTGAGCTTGGGGCTTTACTTTGGCTTACTGACCATTGCATTGGGTGCATGTGGCATCCTTGGCAGGGCAGTGTTTCCTCAGATGCTTTCCCTGCCCACAGAAATAACCTGTCGGGAGGTCGTCGATGATGGCGGAAGTCAGGTTGGAATGGGAGAAGGTTTGCGATCCCGCCTTCCAAGATGGCGGTGCCCTTGTTCCCCATGAAACGGTCGCGTGCTCGCTGGAGAACGATTCAGCATTGTGGATGGTAACTTCTAAGGTGTTCACCAGCATGATGGTTTGAGGAAGGTTCAGTTGTTTCTGTTTGAGTAGTCTTTGTCTCATCAGCAGCAGTGTATGCTGTTCTGAACTCACAGCCTGGCAACTACAATCCCTTACAAGGGCCCTGATAAAGTCATTGAATGTCTCCTCGGGTCGCTGCCTGCATGAGTGGAGTATGTGCCATGTGTAGACTTCATTCACCTGTACCTTATACTGGTCTTTTAGGACATCCATGGCGTCTCCGTAAGTTTGGCAGTCCCGGAGCATCCAGTAGACCTAGGTGCCCGATGTATGAGAACAATAGATGCAGCTTGTCTTCGTTGTCCTGGATCACGTCCACAGAGGCTGTGAGAAATCTTTAGTAGCAACGATGCCAGACAGCAAATTTGTCGGCTGCTTCAAGTTCTCACAGGTCGATATCCAGGTGATCCAATTTCAGATACTTGTCCATGTTCTGAGGAAGCAAAATCTAGCAAACAAAATTGATGCACAATCAATTAATCAAAAAACTGAAGGACTGGAACTGAAGGGTTTTATTAGTGAGAGATGGACAACATCCCTTGAGTTGCTGGCTCACACTGACTCGAACTGGAGGCAGGGTTGTGGCATGACAGCCTTTATGGGGAATAAAGGGGAGGAGTCACAAGCCGGCCAGTGAGAGCAGAGTCGCACATATACGGTCAAGGTATTTACGTACACAAGTGGTTTCACCACACCAAGATCCCCCTGTTTTTGGCTATTTCCCCATTTTGGAGGGTCAGCAGGGTGCCCTCATGGCAGATTTGGGCTTGTAAAGGCTCAGGCACGCAGGGAGGAGGAAATGTATCATGGGACTCAGTTTCCTCGGGGTTATCACCATTCATCCACACAGACCCATCCCCCAAACACTTGTTGATCCCCTCCCCCCACCCCCCCCCACCCCCTGCTGGACAATGGTTTAGGCTCTTCATGGGGAAGCTGTGAGCCAGAGCTGCCGTGTAGCTTGTAGCTGCCGTATTTCTTTTCTACGTTGGTCACTTGCCCTTGCGAAATCTGCCCTGCCTCTTGCAGTTCACAACAGTCATGTTTCAGGGATTCTTTCTGGATGCACTGATTACTTAACTCGGATGTCATACCCCACTGGCGCCAAACTACGGATATCAGTAACCATAGGGCTCCCCCACAACTCCCCCTGGCCTCAGGAATCCCAGTAACTCCAGGTGGGGGTACCACATGGTGACATCTTCTCGCCGTGGGGTCCAACCTGTCAATCCAAATGACTGGCAGGGCATGGCTTACCAGTCATGCTGTCAAATGGTTGAATCCCTGACAGTCATTGATCCACCTGGGGATTTTATAATCTGACCCCAGGGTCCCTTCCCTATCTGTGGGTTGCCTCCTGCTGTCCCCATTGGTGAGCAGGTACATAATCACACATGCACTCAACAGGATGCCCATGCACACACACATTGATATGATCTCCTATATTGTTAGTATAATTTTCCATTCCTATATGATCAAGACTTCACGTGTCCTGATGAAATTCTCTTAATCCTGCTTGCAACGACAGTTGTCTTGTTGGGAAGAGCATCAGGTTTGGTGGGTTCATACAGAGATGAGTCTGAACACAAGTGTTACAGTCACATGTTGCTAATTAACACACGGGAGACAAACAGGCGAGGACATTAAATGATACTCGATCACCATTTCACTTAAGTGATGGATATAGACATTCACCTCAGACTTCGGTTGAACTCCAACGACATTAATCCTATACTCCACTCGCTAACACACTACAAACAGGGACTCTTACGCATACCTGGTTCACTGAACAATGGGGGTGTGGCTCTCTGTAAGTACTGATCCATCACAGTACTAACGGCTCAGCTTAGGTGTAGTGCACACCTTGACCGCTACACTTCCAGCTATCTCCACAGTAGTAACCTGGCATGGAGCAATGTCTGGGGCTTGGACCATAAGGCAGAGAGAAAGAATGTGTTGTGCATTGGGGTTGTATAGAGTGCTAATTTGAGCTTCTAGCAAGTAATGACCCTAGGTGATTTGAATTACCCAACAGCAAGGTGTGTACTAATGGCTGGACAGAGTCCAACCTTGATTGACAGGTGATGTGACTTTTGAATAAGTTTCAGACAGGGATGGCACGTGACCACCTGCAATACACACATTCAAGTAAGGAAGAGAGACCACGTTTCCTCCACGCACTACAAGCGGTCAGTGAGGAAGGTTTCCAAAGCTTGTGGAGGGATCTGGTCAGCTAAAACAATGGGCTGCAAAATAGCAGATGGGATTTAATGCAGACTAGTGTGAAGCCAAGCCAAAGAGTGTGAGGTGTTGTATTTTGAAAGGCCTTCATCAATTGAATTGTTGAGTATAGGAATTGGGATGTTGTGGTAAAGTTGTATAAGGCGTTAGTGAGGTCAAATTTGGAGTATCGTGTGCAGTTTTGGATACCAAATTGAAAGAATACAGGGAAGATTTACTAGGATATTGCTGAGATTTGAGGAACCGAGTTAAAGGGAAAGGTTAAGCAGATTAGAACCTTATTCTTTGGAGCATAAATAATGAGGGAAGATTTCATAGATGTATACAAAATGGTTATATGAAAGAACAAATGCAAGTAGGCATTTTTCTACCGAGGTTAGGTGAATTAGAAACAAGAGAACATGGGTCAAGGGTGAAAGGAGGGAGGAGGAGACGTGATGGAGTAGTGGCCGGTCAGGTAGAACCAGCCCCCTCCAGAAAAAAGAAAAAAAAGTTTGGAAAAAACAGAGCTCAACAAACATAAAACTCAGGAAATAGAAGATAAAGTTACAGAGAAGAGCCAGAAGATGGCAACAGAAAGAAAGTAAGAACAACGGAAAAAAAAAGAAGGAAAATCACTAGAGAAGGAAGAAGAAGACCTTACCTGCATGTGGGAGCAGAAAGCTACAGTGGAGAAGAGCAGCTGATCTCTGAAGCTGGTGAGTGCCCAGAAAAGTCGCGACTTCTTGTCCGGTGGACTTCAAAAATGGCTCTCGGAGCCAAACAAAAGTGCACAACTGCGCATGCACAAGGAGTCACACGTGCAATGCGTAATCAAAAGACAGAGTGAACACCAATGGGAGAGGGGCTCAGCCAAGGAGCGGGCAGCTACAGGGCGACCAGCTGAAAGACGCCCAGTGTCGGGGAGCTCAGCTGGAGGAAACCTACAATCAAGAAAAACAGAACAATGAAGAGGGAGAATGGCGATGAGGTGATCTTCAACAAGACGATCTGCAGCAGGAGGCCCAACAGACAGTCGACCTCTGACTGGAGGCCCAACAGCAAGAGGCCCAGCAACAGGAAGCCTGACAAAGACACGAAAGTAGCTCATCAGAAAGAGCCGAAGAGACACAGATACAAAGAAGAGAGGAAGAAGACACAAACATAGGTTCAGACACAGAAGAAGAGGAGGAAGAAGACCAAGATCTTCACAGGAAAAAAGAGGGTAAAACAGATGGACAAAATATAGATAAAGCCTTTTTTGAAGAACAAATGAGGTCATTAAAAGAATGGTTATCATTAGAATTTAGTGCAATTAAAAGAAAAATGAAAAGAGCAGAAGATAAAATGCAAAGTTTAGAACTGGTCATGACAGAAATAGGGAAAAGAGTAGAAAATGTGGAGAAGCAGGAGACTGCTGTAGAAATGGAAATAAATTATTTAAGAGAAAAATTGGAAGAAAGTGACAAAAAAGTTAAGGAGACACAAGAGTTGTTATCCCAGAAAATTGATATGTTGAAAAACTACAGTTGGCGAAACAACATAAAAATAGTGGGCCTGAAGGAGGGAGAAGAAGGCTCAGATATGAAGGAATTTATAAAAGGATGGATCCCAAAGATGTTGGGAATGACAGATTTACATGAAGAAATGGAAATAGAAAGGGCACATTGAGCACTAATACCAAAACCGCAGCCACATCAAAAACCGAGATCCATCTTAATAAAACTTTTAAGATATACAACAAGAGAGAATATACTGGACCGGGCAAGGAATAAAGTTAGAGAAGATAATATGCTGTTGGAATATAAGGGACAAAAATTATTTTTTTACCCAGACATAAGTTTTGAACTCAAAGAAGAGGAAGGAATTTAATACGGCAAAAACTATTTTATGGAAGAAAGGTTATAAATTCATGTTAAGATATCCAGCTGTACTTAAAGTATTTATACCTGGAGAACAGAATAGACTATTCTCGGATCCAAAGAAAGCCTAAGAATTTGCAGAACATTTGCAGGACAGAAGAAGAGATGAAGAGAAGTAACAAGAAAGAAGACCGGCAATAAAATATACAAAAAGATGTAATAATATAAAGTAAAAATAATGTATATACAAAGATCTAAAGATGGAAAAGAGGGAAGGAAGAGGGGGGAAAAGAGAGAGCTTTGTAATATATGTAGAAAATCCGTGTTTTCTGGGGGGGGGGCTGGGGGGAGAGGATAATCGTCACTGCGAAATCAGTTGACACTTGCGAGTAAGATCGTATACCAAACGGAAAGGGGAGTTGTGGTTGCCCGGCAAGGGTTAAGGGGCAATCCAAGGAGGGGGGAGTTCATTTGGGGTTAAAGTGTTATTGGTTGTGGGGATGATTGGAGTATTTTATGCTTTAAGTGTGTTGTCATATATTGAGATTAAAAAGAAAAATTTAAAAGACAATAATGGAAAAATGGGAATGGAGGTGGTGGAGGTAGAAAAGAGGTGTAAACAAAGATATAAGATGGCCATGTTAAACTGTATGACTATAAACATTAATAGAATACATAACCAAATTAAAAGGAAGAGGCTACTAAATTTACTTAAAAAATAAAAAAATAGATATAGCATTTGTGCAGGAAATGCATCTAACCGAAGTGGAACATAACAAATTGAAGAGAGACTGGGTAGGACATGTAGCGGCAGCATCATATAATTCATATAATTCAAAAGCTAGAGGTGTAGCTAACAAAAATATACCAATCAAGATAGAGGAGGAAATAGCAGACCCAGCGGGAAGGTATGTAATGATAAAGTGTAAGATATACTCAGAATTTTGGAATTTGCTCAATATATACACGCCTAATGATGAGGATCAAAAGTTTATGCAAGATATTTTTTGAAGCTTGCAGATAGGCAAGCAAATATATTGATAGGAGGGGATTTTAACCATAATTTGGATCCAGTGTTGGATAAAACTGGGAAAAAAAAGCAAAAAGAATAAAGTAGCCAAATTTATGGTTAAATCAATTCAGGAAACAAAACTTATGGATATATGGAGGAGACAGCACCCAAAAGAGAAGAAATATTCATATTACTTGAGTAGGCATAAAACATACTCAAGGATTGATACATTTTTGTTATTGGCTCATATTCAAGGGAGAGTCAGGAAAACTGAGTTTTAAGCTAGACTACTTTCAGATCATTCACCCCTGCTATTAGAAATAGAACTGGAGGACATCCTACCAAGAATATATAGATGGAGGTTAAACCCCATGCTACTTAAAAGGCAGGAATTTAGAGAGTTTATTGAATGCCAAATTAAAACATATTTGAAATAAACACAGAATCGGTTAAAGATAAATTTATACTATGGGATGCAATGAAAGTCTTCATTAGAGGGCAGATAATAAGTTATGTAACTAAGATGAAAAAGGAATACAATCGGGAAATAGAGCAACTGGAAAGGGAGATAGTAAATACAGAAAAGGAACTAGTGAAAAGGGATGATATAATGAAAAAGAGAGAATTGGCAGACAAAATAATAAAAGATGAAACATTGCAAACGTACAAGGTGGAGAAGAACATAATGAAAACAAAGCAAAAGTATTACAAATTGGGAGGAAAAAAAACCATAAAATATTGGCCTGGCAACTGAAAGCAGAGCAAGCTAAAAGAACTATATTGACGTCAAGGAAAAAGGACAAACAAATCACATATAACCCAACAAAGATTAATGAAAACTTTAAGGAATTTTATGAACAATTATACCAAACTGAGATTGAGGGGAAAAATGATAAAATAGAAGAGTTTTTAGCTAAAATTGAACTGCTGAAATTGCAAGTAGAGGATCAAAGCAAACTGATAAAACCGTTCGAAATAGAGCAAGGAATTTTATAAAACATTCAAAATTCCTCCTCTCCTAGAAGTAATGAATCAAGTAGAAGAAACACAAAACTTATCAGATTCATGCAAGACAGCAATAATTACAGTAATACCAAAGATGGGGAAGGATCCATTAATACCAGCATCATATAGACCAATATCCTTACTTAACACAGATTATAAGATAACAGCAAAATTGTTAGCAAACAGACTATATACCAAAAACAGTAAAGCAAGACCAAACTGGATTTGTCAAGAAAAGACAAACAGTGGACAATGTCTGTAAATTTATTAATTTAATTCATGCAGCTCAAGGGAATAAAAAAGCAACGGTGGCAGTTGCTTTAGACACATGAAAAAAGCCTTTGACAGAATAGAGTGGAACTACTTATTTAAAGTGTTACAGAAATTCAATCTGCCAGAAAAATATATGGGATCAAACAATATCAGATAGGTGTTTTCGCAGTTAAAATGAAATGGGAACAATACATGCAATTTGGAAAAGTGAATACATTTTGGGAAGAACTAAATCAGATATTAAGAAAAATCACAAAAAACATACCAAAAAATCCATAGATTTTTATTTTAAATAACATAAGAAATAAAGAATTTGGTCTCAAATTGGATAAAGCACAAAAAAAGATAGCCTTAGCAATAGCAAAAAAATGTATTATGTCAACTTGGAAAATGGAAGAGAGCCTGAGAATACAGCAACAGTACATGGAAATGAATAAATGTATTCCATTGGAAAAAATAACATATAATTTTAAAAACAAAATTATATTGTTTGAACAAATTTGGGAAACATACATGGAACATAACAGAAAGAGACAGCCTCGGACCTCCATTTCCTAAAATGATAAGAAGATAAAAATGATTAGATTTAATGTGTAAAAGTGGATGACACATCTTTCTTGTTTGTTTTTCCTTTGTGTGAAGATGTTGTTTTATGGTTTTATTGTATTTTATATGTTTGGTTTTGGTTTTGGTTTTGGAGGGGGGTGGGAAGGGGGGAGAAAAGGAGGAAAATGTCACTCTGTATATTTAATGAGAAATATCTGTAAATATTTTGGTTGATATGGTTCATCATGTGATAAATAAAAAATTACAAAAAAAAAGGGTGAAAGGAGGGAAGTTTGGGGGAACATTAGGGGATTTTTTTCACACAGAGAATGGTGGAAATATGGAACAAGCTGCCATATGAAATGTGGGCTCAATTTTAACATTTCAGGAAGATTTGGACCAGTACATGGATGTGAGGGGTATGGAGCAATATGGAATGGATGCAGATTAGTGGGACGAGGCAGAATAATAGATTGACACAGACTAGAAGGGCTGAAGGGCCTATTTTCTGTCCTATAAAATGTTACTTCCCTTTCGAAGGCAAACTGGAATATGCAGTTTCAAAATGAGGAAGAACATTCGACAGACAGCCACTTAATTTAGCTAAAAATAGTTGAATGCATAGAGAATTAAAGAAATCTACAGGGGGATCTTCCCTAAGGGTTAAGTCGCCACATTCCCTTTGCATATTGGAAGTTACAAATAAATAGTGCTTAAATTTCATAAATATAAGCCAATGAGAAGCTCGAATGTCTGCTTTAGAATTTTTGTTAATAACAATTGCTTCCAACTTTTTGCTGCTTCTCATTGAGAAACCTATCAATCTTTGTCCGAAAAGCGAAGGGTTCTTTGCCTTCTGTGAAGTGCGTTGCTCATTGAACTGTCAGTCACATGCTTTGATATGTGATCACCAGCTCCTTCAGCCATTGTCGAAATTAAGACTCACACAATGTATAGAAAATTCAGTGATGCAAAAAAAATGCCCACAGAATGTGGATTTTAATAAACAGGACGATGTATAAAGATGTAAAGGCCTGGCGATTGTTACTGTAGAGCAACTGTGGTTCTGTACAAACACTGGTCATGGAGGAGCCATCATCTCAAAATGGATGAAAATTATAGATAATGACCATTCATTAAAAGTCTTTCTAAATCACCATGACAACCAGTTTGAATCAGATGCTGGCTTGCTGGTGAGGGATACAAGATTATGAATCTGATCTTGCAGGAAAATTAATTCTAAAAGCTGCAGAGCAGCCCAGGAGAAAACCAATTTGCACAGGATTAAGCAGTGTAAATGTGTTCACACTGGCCACAATAAAACAACCTTAACTAACTGGTAGGGATACTCCTACTGCATAAAATAGCAATAAAATAGCAATGGTTGGGCCCAAAATGTCTGGTGATCAAGTGAAAATGAGCAGAAGGAGCACAGGTCTCTGAAGGAGATGGACACTCAGGTGTAGTGTTTCAATGGTTAAAGCAGGGCCAATTCTTGGCTTTGATAATTATAATTTGGTTCATCACACAAAAGGCTTTGTATAATAATAAGCATTGTATTTCATTGTTTGCATTTTTTTCAGATCAATGATTAACAACACTAAAAAGCTTAAGGTGCTGTATACTGGGCCGTGGTTTCAGGCCTCATCTCCTCCTTTGTGCAAGTTCCAAATAGTCCTCAATTCTATGAACAGTCAGCATTTTATCTTCTCCAGTTGAAGTACTTCCAATGATCTTACTTTCACAGTTCTCTAATAGAGAAATCACTGCCCGAGATGAGAAGAAGTTCCAATGCACCTCAGTTTTAGGTGATTCTCCTACCAGCGAAGACACCCGGAGCAAACAGTGAGAAGCTAAAGGGACTTACCTGGTCAAACAGAATCCACAGATAGAAATGGCAGTCAAAGCTCCGTATCAGGACCCTTTCAGAAAACAAAGTAGGAAGGAATGATAGCATGAATGTCAAGGGGGAGGGGGGGAAACAAGTGTGGAGAAGCTGAGGAAGAGCTAAGAAGTGATAGGGTTTTGAACAGGGGTAGGAGATATGGAGCAACAGATAAAGCAAGAGACCACTGCGAGGGGGGAAGTTCGAGAAAAGTAAGAACTGTGGTAGATAAATAGGGAATAGAAACTGGAACCAGATAGAGGTGGGGGTTGCCTAAAATTAGAAAAATCAATGTTCATGCCGTTGGGTGTAAAGCTACCCAAGAGGAACATGATGTGTTTTTCCTCAAGTTTATCTTTAGCCTCACACTAACAATAGTTGAACATAATACAGTACAAGCCCTTCAGCCCTCGATGTTGTGCCAATTCATATATTCTTTATAAAATAAAGTACTGAACCCTACCTGTAACCCTCTATTTTTCTTTCAACCATGTGCCTGTCTAAGAGTCTCTTAAATGCCCCTAATGTTTCAGCCTCCACCACCATCCCTGGCAAGGCATTCCAGGCATCCATAACTCTCTGTGTTCAAAAACAAATACCCCTGATGTCTCCCATCAACTTCCCTCCCGTCACTTTGTACCTATGTCCTCTGGATGTTTGCTCTTCCTACCCTGGAAAACAGGCTCTGGCTGTCCACCCTATCTATGCCTCTCCTAACCTATTGAATCTCCTCTCATCCTTCCACACTCCAAAGAAAAAAGTCCCTGTTCTGCTAACCTTGCCTCATAAGACTTATTTTCCAATCAAGGCAACATCCTAGTAAATCTCCTCTGCACCCTCTTCATAGCTTCCACATCTTTCTATAATGAGGTGACCAGAACTGATCACAATACCCTTAAGTGTGGTCTCACCAGAGATTTTTAGAGTTGCCACATGACCTCTCTATTCTTGAACTCAATCCCCCTATTAATAAAGCCCAGCATCCCATAGGCCTTCTTAACTATCCTATCAACATGTGCGGTGACCTTGAGGGATTTATGAATTTGGACCCCAAGGATCTCTCTTAAGTAAATGACCATTAACCTAAGGTGTGGATGGACATATCTATGTGGGAATGATAAGAGGAATTAAAATAGTTGGCAATTGGGAGTTCTAGTTTGGATCCACAGAGAGCAGGTGCACAATGAAGTGGTTGCCCAATCTACATTTGGTTTCACCGATGCAGATGAGGTATTATTTAATGACCCAAATACAGATCAAGTTGGATGAAGGGCATGATAAACTCTGCCTCACCAAGAAGGTCTGAGGCCCTGGATGGTAGTGATGGGGGAGGCCTTCCCGAGTATAGGGAGCAGTACCAATGTTGTCATCAATGTAGCATGGAAAGAGTTAGATAAGGCATAAGTTTGGAACAAGGACTGTTGCACATAGTCAACGAAAAAGACCTGGGGCCCCATGGCTACAGTTTTGTTTTGTAGAAAGTAAGAGGAATCAAAAGAGAGAATGTTCATAGTAAGAACAAGTTGTATCAGGTGGATGAGAGCGTTAGTGGAGATGAGCTGCTTGGATCTTTGTTTCTGAAAGAAATGGAGGCCCCAAAGCCATTTCTGATAGGGATTGGAGGTATACAGAGATTGGGCGTCCAATGGTGGTACCAGGGAATTATAAGACAGTGGAAGGCATGAGAGGTGTCCTGGCTTTAGGCAGGAAGAGTCTGAATAAGGGGAAACAGGGTGGAGTCGATGCATGACATGGTTGGAGTAGCAGTTACTGCAATACCTTTGCAGCAGCAGTGAATGGGACCTGAGTTCAAATCCTGCGCTGTCTTTAAGAAGTTTGTACATTCTACCTGTGTCTGTGTGGGTTTTCCCCAGAGGCTCCAGTTTCCTCCAACCCTTTGGAATGTACGGGGGGGGGGGGGGGGATGTAGGTTAATTGAGTGTAAATTAGGTGGTACGGACTCATGGGCCAAAATGGCCTAATTTAAATTTAAATTAATGTAAATAAATTCAGTGCTGCCAGAGCAGGATTGGAGGTTGTGGTGGGAGTATCTCCTGAGGTATGAGATCTGTACTAGTTTGGAAGACAATGTTCTGGTGATTAGTGAGGTCATGGACCAGATGAAGGTGCAAGCAGGTGCCCAGATTCTAGCATTCGCAATAACTTGTGTCTCCATCCCAGCAAATAACTTGATAAATTTCCTTCACATTACTTTACCTTTTCATAGGTAAAGGGGCAAAATCTGTGCACAATACTCCACATGAAGTTTGACCAACACTCTATACCATTGCAACAAAATATTTACATTTTTAAACTCCAACCCGTTTTCATTTAAGGCCAAGCATTAAGGATGCACCAGCTTGCTAACCTTTGATACTTCACAATGGTGAACAGCTACTCTGCAAAGAGAATGAGCTTTTCAAGTGCATGATAGGCAACAGATAAGAGACCTTTGTTTACACAGCCTTTAAATATTAAAAAAAGCAAGCTTGTTCCGGGTATTTTTATTTAAAAAAAGGGCATAGTTCACCATTCACTTCAGGTGGAAGCAGTGAATATCAATTAACTCAATGTTGATTTAACAAGATGGAACTGCCTTTATTGCTTTTAAGAACTGTTTGTTGAACCTATTACCATCTATTTGGAGAGGTAATTGAGTTCTTGTCAAATTGACAAGCAAATCATTAAAATGAAAGTGTCCCTGAGAAGGGCTGAGCACCTCTTGGAATTCCAAAGAGATACCAGACGAAAAGGTGTGGGCAGCTATAGATCTGGAGAGGAACCGGCATACAGAAATGTTTTTTCATGAATAAGGTCATTTGGGTTGAATTGAGGTGAACTTTTGCTAGGATATAATTCTCAGTTTGCTACGATGAAACAGCTTAATGTATTTACTGGATGTTGCAATCCATATTTTTTTTATGGCAGCATTCACAGATGGTTCCATGAGAAAGAAGTGATATTCACTTCAGATGCTGTAAAATGTAATCCTTTAATCTCATTAATGCAACTCTATAATTACCTATCAGTGCTCGGGCACTCTCATATCAACATGGTAGCAATCATCAAGAAGGGTCAAGTATATCCATAACCAAAATGAATTCTGTGGCAGATTTGAAATTTTGAAAAATGATTTCTGCTGAAGGATTGATCCCGAATGCATACTTAGCATCCGAAGCTCCTCTTAGATGCATCAACAAAGGGCCTTTGGATCAAAGTTTACAGAAATTGATGAGCCCAGAATCTTGTCACATGTTCCACTTCTGTGCGATGGTTCCATACTGGACCCATATGGATGAGGACCTTGACCATACATTCTCAGTCCCAGAAGTAATTAGCAAGAGCATTGTTAATTATGGTTGGAATAAAATATTTTTCTCCATATTCTCTGCAGGAAAAACAGAAATTGTGATGAACAACTCAATGGATCTTTGCTCCCCACTTCTGAAAACAGTTTCCTGTGGTAGTTGCTCAGAAGTGAGGAACATGAATAAGCTATCGACAATTTATATTATATTTTTTTTTATCCATCTGCAACTAGGATGTAACTCAGGAGAGTGACTGATTTTATCAACATGAAATTTCCAACCTTCCATCCCTGTAAATGTTTTGTATCCCTGTAAATATTTTCAATATTTCAAGGCATAATTATTGATGTATACCCCATTGATCCTCTCCCAAGTAAAGTAGTAATTTTCTCCCCACATGAGAGAGACAAGTGGTAAATGATGTAACACCCACAGCAAACCTATTGAGTTTGTAACAGGTCAATCAGCCACTTCTCTGATGCATATGTCTGTGACATGGCTTGCTTTTACAATCTATACAGAAATGTGAAACATCATTTATGGAGAGACACTGTATTTCAAAACATGATTGTGCTTTTCTAAAATTGCAGAGGGAAAATAATCCCATCAGACCTTGAGAGAAGAATACTTGAAGCCAAGCAAAAGGTCAGTTCATGTTTGAATTAAATAACACCCAAATTAAAACTATTGCATGTTCCTAAACCCAGTTATGAATTAGGCATGAGCTTTTTCTGTATATTGAGCCAGTACTGGGTGCTCAGCTGTCAGATATATTTATATTTGCAGAAGACCCAACAAATAGTCAAGGATTAGAGAGTGAATTTTGAGATTGGGATTCAACAGTCCATCTGGTTTTAATGAATTTTTTTTGGCAATCACTTTCTTCAACTGGTTTACACTGCTGCAATGGGCAACACCTTGGGATTAAGGGTGATGTGCTACCATTGCAATGAAGAGTGGAAGATGTAGACTTGTAATTTCTTTTATATGAGGTAACTGTTACTCACCAGATAACTCATGGCTATAACAAAGTGAGGTCCTGCTTCAATGGTGAGGAGACTTAAAATAATTGGATGACATCCTCTGCCATTTGACTTTATATACAAACATACGATGACAGACACAGATGCCTTCTCACACTCTTAGCTGGTGCAGAAACCTATCTATGCATAATCAGGTGAGGACAAACAAGCCACAAATTTGCTTAATTCCCTTCCTCAACCCCTAGTTCCCTCTCTACCCCTTCTCTCACCACTCACACCCACTATCCAAAACGAAGGACCCAGTCCTCCCCCTACCTCTTAGAAACCCAGTGATGTTGGTAGGCTGTGTCCACCCAGTTCACCTTGAGCAGGTGATGGGGCTGTTGTGGACTGGATTAATTCTGGAGGCATATATTCTTCCTGAGGAAATGCAGCATCAGCCACCTCTCTCAGTCACCACCTTCTTCATTTGCCTACACTAATATGTTACACTGGATTGGGAGGTTGTAGCATGGAATTCTCTAACATGTGTCCATTTTGTAGACCAGACTGAATTTCAGTCAACAGTTGGAAAAGAGAATTCAGAGTAACTTAATGTAGCATCGACACATACTTTTCAAGAATAGTGAAAGTCCTGAGAAAGATTTCTGACTTCATCTTTCAGAAAGAACTTGACAAAGAAGAATTATCAAAATAGTCCTTCCAACACCCACATTATTTACATTATTGTTGATTTTAAACCATACAAGTTGTATTATTATTGGCTCAAAACTATACAATTTACTTGTGATTTTTTATTGTAATAAAGAAACCTGGGTTGTTTAAAAACTGTATTTATTAGCTCAAGCACACACAGACAAGACCTATGGAGGCATCTATTTTAAATATACCTGAAGCTGCCAACAAACTAGTCTCTGACTCCCTCTAGTGGTTGGGAGGATCTCTGGCACTCTATCACAACATCCCTTTTCCTTGAGATGTTTAATTAAACAATATGACACTAATGCAGTATTCATTTCAATTTGAAGTTCAACACAAACATACACATCAGCAAAACAAACATTTAAGTGTGCAATTCTTTTTCTTTTAGAGAATCAGTCTGACAGGTACTTTAACCCATGCAGATCTTCTTAACATGGGTGCTTTTCTCAGCTCTGCTGGTCCACTACCATTTAGCACTGATGATGCTTCCTCTGTTGCTGTGCAGGGTGGATCTTCTGCATTTTTCTGGTCCTGCAGTGTCTCTTGAATTTTCAGCAGGCTCTTTCGATTCCTCCTCAATATTTGATCATCCTCTGTTCTGACAGTGTAGGATCTTGAATTTATTTCCTCCAGCACAGTGGCCTTTTTGTCCCAATTGTTGGAATATTTCAGTCTCACTGAGTCATGTTGTGCCAATGGCCCAAAACTTCTTGCTTTTTTGTTTCCATTACAGACGCTTTTGTTTCTCTTTAACATCTTTGACATCCCTGTCCTTGGGTCTACAGAGTAGGGAAGTGTTGTGCATAGTCTACGTCCCATCAGAAGCTCAACGGGTGACATGCCATGTTCAAGTGGCGAAGCTCTGTAACTCAGTCTAGCTAAACACGGATCTCAGCCACTGCCTAGTGCTTTCTTGAGTAACTGTTTCATTATGTGAACTCCTTTCTCTGCTTTACCATTTGACTGTGAATGCAGAGGACTTAAGTCACATGTCAAAAACCACACTCTCCTGCAAAGTTCTGGAATTCACTACAGCTGTAGACAATTTGAGAAATTCCATGTCTTGCAAAGATTGTGTTCATATATTTGATCACACAAACAGCAAACATATTAGGAAACAGCGCAATCTCCGGATAGTTCAATAAATAGTCAATAACCAGCAAGTAATTCTTTCTATCAATGTGGAACAGATCAGTGCCAACTTTCTGCATGGTTCTGCTGGTATGTCAATTATTATCATGGGTTCCTTTGTCTGTTTTGCGTGATGTTTCAAACAGATCTCACAGCTTGAAACCATTCTGTCAATATCAGCATTTATCCCTGGCCAATAAACAGCAGTTTGGCCCTCCTCTTGCATTTTTCCATTCCAAAGTGTCCCTCATGCACCCTTTTTAGCATCTCTTGTCATAGTGATTGAAGAATAATAATTCTGAGTAGAAAACCATTGACAACACTCAGCTCAGCTCTCATGTTGTGGAATGCCTCTAGACCATCCTTCATTCAGATCCTTGATGACCTTCTGTAGAACTGTGTCCTTTTCTATCTCAGCTATGATCTGCTTGGGTTTCATGTCAGATACGGGAAGAGATTCAGTGATAAAATTCACATGGAGATTAACATCTGACCCTCTGGAATTCTCACTTTGAGCTTCACTCTGTGTCGTTGCCCTAGATAACGCATCAGTTAACACAATTAGTTTCCCTGGTGTGTACACCCTCTTGGCAAGGCTTAAGTTTTCACATGCTTTGTCACCAAGCAGTGATTCATGCCCATCTGGGACTACTGCAAACCTGAGGCAGTGCTCTTTATCTTTAACTTTCACCTTGAGTTTACATGTACCTTTCGTGTCAATGCTCTATTCATTGTAGGCTTTGAGCTGTACAGGATTTGTATGGATTTGTAACGATTTGTATCATTGCCCTGATGCCATGCTCACAGATCAAATTAACCTTTGCCCCTGTGTCCCTCTTGAAAGGAATATTTGTTCCATTTGTATGCAATGACACAGTCCACTTATCCTGCTTTATTCCATTCATGCTTGGCTATTCAGTATCTGTTGGTTTGTAATCTTTCTGTACTACCATGCCCATGAAAAGTATATCTCTGAGAGCAGTTTCTTCTATAGTGTGTATAGTGTGCATGCTTTCACTTCTTTGTTTTTTTTTCCCTTCGGAGAAACATTGCATTACATAGTGATTCTGCCCTTTGCACTTATTACAGATTTTCCCATAGGTGGGGCATCGTTTTGGTGCATTTTGAGTGCCACATCATTTGCACTTGAATGTCTCTCCATCTTTCTGCTGTGCCCTCATTTTCACTGGCTTTTGCACTCTCTCCAAACATTTTTGCATGCTGCAGAGCTAATTCACTGATGTGGCCTATCTTCACAGTTCCAGCTAAGGTAAACTCTGTCTCTCACAGCAACCTCTCTCTCACTTGCTTATCAATAATCCCAAACACAATTTGATTACAATTGTTGAATCTTGCATTGATCCAAAATTGCATGTTCTTGCTTTCTAATTTCAAGTCCATTTAAAAAGGATCAAAGCTCTCTCCCTGCAGCTGTGTACATGAGGAAAATACATGCCCCTCAAACATTTCATTGGTGAACATTGTTCATCAAACATCCTGATAAGTTTGTTGAACTTGCCCTGGTATTCTGCCTCAGCAAAAACAAATGTATTGAAAACCTTTAGTGCAGGGGTGTCAAACTCAAATTCACAGAGGGCCAAAATTAAAAACTTGGACTAAGTCGTGGGCCAAACTAAATATTTATTGAAAATTTTCAACAACATCTGCATGTTTTCTCTTCTTTCAACATATGTAATGTTAAACTTTTTCTTATTAAAATAAATGTTTAATAATAGTTTTGGTTAAACTCTTTCCAGAAGAAGCATTAACAAATGAGAAATAAAATATAAAATAAAGTTTGCTGTAAAACCAGACTTCTTTTCATCTCCTCCACCTTCTGGAGCTTTTGCTTCTCATTCAGATCCTTAAACCTGTCCTGGTGTTTCGTTTCATAGTGTCGTCGAATGTTATATTCTTTAACTACAGACACGCTGGCTCCACACACAAGACAAACAGGTTTGTCTTTTAAAATGATGAACATATAGTCTGCCTCCCACCTGTCTTGAAAGGTCCTGTTTTCTGTCTTTCGTTTGGCCATTTTTCATAAGGGGTTTATTACATTTGAGTTAGGCGACAGGTCGCAGATGCTAATCAAAGTAAACAGAGAAGGTGGGGGCGATTAGTGGGCTGACGGGCCGGTGCCAATGCATTTGCAAAGCATTCTGGGATTTGTAGTATTAGCTGTGCATGCGCTATACTGGCGCGGTGGCCAGCGGGCCAGCTCTAATACATATTTGATATGATCTTGGGGCTAAATATAATTATATCACTGGTCAAATTTGGCCCGCAGGCCTGAGTTTGACATGTGTGCTCTAGTGCTTGGGGTCCCACCATGGTAAGTAGCAGTGCAATCTTCCATGTTACAGATTTGCTATAGACTTCAATGACTTACAAGTACAGCATGAATCTTTGTTTGGTCGACTTTTCTAGTCCATTTTAGAGCCTCAGAGTCCTTTATACTCTCCATATTTTCTCTGTTGCTATCGACTGATTCTCACTCCTGCTACCATTATTTTTCATTTATTATAATAAAGAAACAAATTCTATTAAAACAACTATATTTATTAGCTAAAGCACACGTTGACAAGACCTCATAGAGGAATGCATTTTGAATCTACCCAAAGCTGCCAATGAACTAGAATCTGACTCCCTCTAGTGGTCAAGAACATCACTAGCACTCTATCATTACAGTTTCTGACTACCTCTAGTGGTCAGGAGGATATCTAGCACTCTATCACAACAATCTTCATCTCTGATCTATATCTTTTTCCTTACTTCAAACACAAAACACTCAATCAAAAGAAATTTATTGGATGGTTAATCAGATGTCTTGCAGATTTTAAGAGTTAGGACACCTTTGAACTCAGCCTGACTGGCTCCTTGTCTTTTTATTCAGGAGCCATGGCCTCACACCCTCAATCTAATCAGGTCAAATTGTGTATTTTATACAGCAAGAAAAAAAGATACATACCACTAAAAATTGATTATTTTAAAAATCCAGAATAACTGAATTTAAATTCTACAAATAACAAGGTAGGGTTTGAATTCAGGACTTTGGATTGTTTTTTATATTGCTTTTATTTCAGTAGTTCATTACCCGAAGAGCTGAACACCTATGCCCACGTTGAGAAGAAGAACCAAACAGTGCCCTTTAGAATCCCTGAAAAGGCTGAGGACCCTGTGATATCTGTCTCTGAGGGTGATGTCAGGACATCATTCAAGATGGTGAACCCTCAAAACCCATCATGCCCTGACGGCGTACTTGGCAGGGTGTTGAAAATCTGCACCAACCAACCAGCTGGTGTGTTCATGGACATTTTCAGCCTCATTGATTACCATTCAGCTTCTACTGTGAAGAAATACTTTGAGAGGCTGGTCATGGCCAGAATGAACATGTACCTAAGCAAAGATATGGACCCGCAGGTGCAATATCGTTGGCTCTCCACTTGGCTCTGGAGCACCTCAAAAACAGCAATTCATTCATACGGTTGATCTTTATCGACTACAGCTTGGCCTTCATAACAATTTTATCCTCAGTCCTGATCAAGAAGCTACAAACCTTTGTGCCGCCCCCCACCACCCCCCCCCCCCCACAATGCAACTAGATCCTTGACTTTCTCATCAGAAGACCACAGTCAGTACGAATTGGAAGCAATGTCTCCTCCTTACTGATTATCAACATAGGCTCGCCCAAGGATGTGTGCTTAGCCCACTGCTCTACTCATTATACACTCATGACTGTATGGCCAGGCACAATGACACCATAGCTGATGACACCACAGTTATTGGCAGAATCATAAATGGCAACGAGGAAGCGTACAGGAGGAAGATAGATCAGCTCGCTGAATGGTATAACAACAACAATCTTGCACTCAATGTCGGAAAAACCAAGGAGATGACTGTGGACTTCAGGAGGAAGTCAGGGGAACACGACCCAGTCCTCATTAAGGGATCAGTTGTGGAGACGGTCAAGAACTTCAAATTCCTGGGTGTCAACATCTCTGCGGATCTGTCCAGGAGCCTCCAATGTTGTAGCAACCACAAAGAAGGCTCAATTTAATTTGCCCAAATCTCAATTCTTTAGATATTTGAAAATCCAGCTTTTTAAAATGTTTAATAAGTTTAACAAAAACCCTTTAAATAAGGTATACTAATGATAACATAAATCAAATCACATCAATGCATATCACATATCAATTGTAAAATAAAAGCATAACCATAATTATTATATAACTTATTTCAAGTTTCACAAGAAAGAATTAGAATAACAAGTTTTTAATTTCCCGAGAGAGTTTGAATCAAATTTTGTCAGAGTTTTTTTTAGCTTTAATGCCTTCTTGTAAAGGTTTAATATCTATTACTTATGAGAAATAGTTGTTTAAGATCAGACTTCATTAGTTAAAATCAAAAGTGCTTGGGAACAGGATTTAAATTGGACTATATCAGATGTGGATTGGGACACAGTCCTTAAGTTGGTTAATAGCTCTTTGTTACATGCTCAGCATCGTCTATTACAACTCAAAGTAGTACATAGAGTGCATTTGTCTAAGGCTAAATTGTCTCACTTTTATTCTGATATGACTCCTGGTGTGACAGGTGTAAGGACAGAGAAGCGTCATTTAATTCATACACTCTGGACTTTCCATACTTTATCAAACATTTTCAATATAGATTGAATACCCAATCTTTGGTGGCCCTCTTCAGTACAACAGGAGGGAGTGATTCTTCTTTGTCTCTGGTTCAGAGTTGTGCTACTTCTTTTCCATCTCTTTTGGCAAGGCATGCAATTTTATTTAAATGGAAGGATGCTGCCCCACCTACTCATGACATCATGTCTTCTTTGAACATGGATTCGTAATTCATATTTAAGATTCCAGAGTTATGGGGATCATTTATGACTCACTATCTTACTTTATAATTATACTCGAATGTAATTAAACAATTTGACTTGTATCATTTCCATGTTCCTTATTTTCACTTTTTTTTTACCTTCATTTTTATTTTAATACTAGTAGAATCTAGCAATGTTGTTAGGTAAGGGGTTTGAGATTTTCTCCTCTACTATTTTCTTCCCTATTTTTTATATTATTAGATTTTTTTTCAAAAAAAAGTATGTACCCTTTAGAATATGAATTATGGATATGATTTATAATTTATGTATGTTGGTGACATACGGAATATCTTATTTAGTTTATGTAACTGTCCATACTACCTTATTGAATTGTATCCTTTTTATTTGTATGTTCTTTATTAAAATCAATAAAATTATTTTAAAAAGAAAGAAGGCTCACCAGCGGCTATACTCTGTGAGGTGTCTGAGAAGAATCAGTATGTCACCAAAGACTGTCATAAACTTCTACAGGTGTACTTTGGAGAGCATTCTGGCTGGTTGCATCACTGTCTGGTGGTGAGGCACAAACTCTCAGGACAAGAATAAACTCCAGAGGGTTGTGATATCACAGGCACCAGACTTCACTCCATCAAGGACATCGACATGAGGTGATGTCTTAAAAAAGCAACCTCTATCCCCCACCATCCAGGCCACATCCTCTTCAGGAAAAAGATAGAGGAGCCTAAAGATGAGCATTCAATGGCACAAGGACAGCTTCTTCCCCGCTGCCATCCGATTCCTGAATAATCAATGAACCAAAGATGCTGCCTCACTTTTTGTGCACTTTTTATAGTGATGTTGTAAGATGGTTATAATATGAATGTTTACACTGTGATGGTGCCACAAAACACCGAATTTCATGGCTTGTTCATGACAATAAAATCTGACTCTGATAGTTTAAATATAGTACCATCATGCCATATTTGTATTTGCTGTAAGCTTTATTTGACGACTTTGGTTCCTTCCTATGTGCCTCTCTAATCAGGATTTTCTGTTCTGTTTAGGGCTTTGTACCATTCTTTGTGAATGCCACAGCTGGCACCACTGTGTATGGTGCCTTTGACCCTCTTGCAGCCATTGCTGATATATGTCACAAGTACAGGATCTGGATGCATGTGGATGTAAGTGAGCCTGACGACATAAACCACCTTCCTTTTGAATTTTCATCTCATCTGCTCATTCCAGTAGGATCAGAGCACTAACCAAGTCTTCACATGTTAATTCTTCAGAGAGCAGGATTAATATCTGGGAGTGAATGCTTCCATTGAACAGCCATGAAACTCAATACGTCTGATTAAAAAGTCAAACTGTAGTATTTTGAGTTATTAATTATCAAAGGCAAATGTTTACTAACTGGTAAAATAAAATGAAAAAAACACAGCAGGTCAGACAGAATCTATGGAGGGAGAAGCCAAGTTAATATTCCAGATTGATGGGCCATTCACAAAAAAATATTAACGATGTTTCTTCACCCACAGATGCCATTTGATCTGCTGGAAATCAGATTTCCAGGATGTGCAACATTTTTTTTCTTCTTCTTGTTAGTTAAGTAAATAGTGATCTCTCTCCTCAATATCCAGTTCAGCCCATCAGCAGATTGCTTCATTTGTATTAACTGTTGTGGAAAGTTGGGATTACCTTGATGCACTATGTACTTTATCTTAATGCAGGCAGCCTGGGGTGGTGGTTTGCTGATGTCCAGGAAACATCGCTGGAAGTTAAGTGGAGCTGAGAGGTAATGAATCATGTCACCACTTTTCCTCACCTGGTGATTAGTTTTGCCACACATTTTGTCAGACAGTCGGCACCAGAGTGCTGGCAATCCTCCACTGCAGTGTTGGTGGGAGTTTAAAGGAACACCTAGGGAAGCAAATTAATACAAGAAAACATTGGGTTAAAACATCAATGTCTTTCCATTTTAATTCCATGCACCATTCGCACTCCAACATGCCTGTGCGTGCCCTCATGCACTGTCAAACCAAGGCCAACGACAAATTGGTGAAATAACACCTTATATTCTATCTTGCTAGTCTCCAACATCACCTTCTCCAATTTTCGTTAACTCCCTCCCCCATTACTCGATCTTTCCCTGTCTTCCATTCCTGCAGCTCCCCAGCCTCTCCTTTCCTTCTAACTTTCTGCCCTCTCTCACCATTACTTCTCAGCTTCTTTCACTTCTACCCTCCCATCGGTATCCACCTACCCGTTCATCTGTGCTCCTCCCCACATTTTTATTCAGGCACCTGATGAAGGGCCCAGACCCAAAATATTGATTACCATTTACTTCCTATGGATGCTGCATGACAACCTGCTGAGTTTCTACAACGTATTTGTACATTGCGCTCAACCACTGTATCATTTGGACTTTATTTGGATTTTCCAGATAGGAAACCACTTCAGTGAGGCTGTTAAACAAGATCATTCAAAGGTTGTAAGGGAAAGTACCATCAGTCTCTACTTCATACTTAAATTTCTAACTGCTTTTCAGGTGTCGAGGAAGCTCTTAAATGGTATATATTTGCTCTAGTCATAGATATTTTTATTTCCAGGGGGAATTCTGTTACTTGGAATCCACACAAGATGATGGGAGTTCCCTTACAATGTTCGGCTCTACTTGTCAGGGAAGAGGTATGGACTATTTTTTTTTATTTTGCAAATTCATTCATAGTGAGTTACTAGGGGCAAAAAATGGTTTGGCACAGACTAGAGGGGCCGAGGTGGCTGGCTTCTTTGCTGTAATTGTTTGTGCAACTGTATTTTTTAATACTATTTTTCTGAGCTCTCTGTGGCCATTAATGATATTGCACAAAATGGTGGGAAAGGCATCAATATTGACCTCTAAACACCCAGATCATCCAGAAGAAAATTAACCTGGATTCTTTGCCTCTTTCTGTACTCAGTGACCCAGGTGGAAATACATTGCATGTCTGACTCTATTAACAGAACATTTAGTTGTATCTACCAGGTGTCCATATATTTCATCTGTGGCCTTCTGGAGCTTGTTGCTACCCATACATTAATAAATATGTCCAACCATCAGAGGAGCAAGATTTAAAGGGACTTTTTGAGGAGCAAGTTCTTCACACAGGTTGGGTCTATGAAATGGGTTTCCAGGGGAGGAATTAGATAGGTGCTGAATCACATTAAGGATCATTTTCCCCTCATTAGGATTTGCTTCTCATCTACATATTGAAGACTACACAAAAGATTCTAGAAAAACAACCAACTGAAAAACCTCACAAAGATTAGCGTATACAGAGCCATTGTCATACCCACACTCCTGTACGGCTCCAAATCATGGGTCCTCTACCGGCATCACCTACGGCTCCTAGAACGCTTCCACCAGCGTTGTCTCCGCTCCATCCTCAACATTCATTGGAGCGACTTCATGGCCAACATCAAAGTACTCGAGATGGCAGAGGCCGACGGCATCGAATCCACGCTGCTGAAGATCCAACTGCGCTGGGTAGGTCACGTTTCCAGAATGGAAGTCCATCGCCTTCCCTAGATCGTGTTGTATGGCGAGCTCTCCACTGGCTACCGAGACAGAGGTCCACCAAAGAAGAGGTACAAGGACTGCTTAAAGAAATCTCTTGGTGCCTGCCACATTGACCACCGCCAGTGGGCTGATCTCGCCTCCAACTGTGCATCTTGGCGCCTCAGAGTTCGGCGGGCAGCAACCTCCTTTGAAGAAGACCGCAGAGCCCACCTCACTGACAAAAGACAAAGGAGGAAAAACCCAACACCCAACCCCAACCGACCAATTTTCCCTTGCAACCGCTGCAACCGTGTCCGCCTGTCCCGCATCGGACTTGTCAGCCACAAACGAGCCTGCAGTTGATGTGGACATTACCCCTCCATAAATCTTCGTCCGCGAAGCCAAGCCAAAGAAGACATATTGAAAAGAAACCTCCTGAAGTCTCATCTCTACCTCCCATCTCCATGCAATCTCTCTCTCTCTCTCTCTCTCTCACTTTGTAAGATGATCTTGTGGGCTTTGATCCTATGTAGATAATTTCATTGTTGTCTTAACAGAATAAGCTAATTAAAATTTAATTACTGCTGATTTGTATTCATTCTCTGCTGGTGAATGTGCTTGGGGATATTATTTGGTGGGAATAAATGGGGCGAGATTTGTTTTTAATGTGCAAATTTGCTTCTTTCTTTTTCCTCTAAATTGTAAATATGAAAACATTCTGTAAATGGAATTGTTCAATCCTGTATCCAACTATGCTCGATTTCAATCGAGGTAATCCTCATTCAGTTCAAAAGTAAAATTTTACATTTGATTGTCCTTTTTGCAATGCTCAAACCAATTTTCTTCCCATGGTTATTTTATATTTTCCTTTCTTTCCTTTTCCTTTTCTTGAACATTCATTATCTTTCTTCAATTCATCTTCCTCCTTCCTTGACTTTTCACATTCCCTTTTGTTACTGCTCTTCATCTCCCAATCTCCCCATCCCAATCCATCCAGTTGTCCTCAGCCATGACTCAGATCGCTGTTGAAATTATGTTCCTTTTGCACTATTTTGCACATACATTAGGCTGGGGTTTTACCTTAATGCACACTTATTTTGTATGGTTTTACCATGAGAGTGAAGAAACTATATAGCTGGCACATTAACAGATTCTTCCCCTTTTTCTGTCATTTTTTTAGATATATGCCTGCCCCAAATGTTATGCAGAGAATTCTGAATTGTTGTTTAGAGCAGTGGTTCTCAACCTTTTTCTCTCCACTCACATCCCACTTTAAGTATTCCCTATGCCGTAGGTGCTCTGTGATTAGTAAGGGATTGCTTAAGGTGGGATGTGAGTGGAAAGAAAATGTTTGAAAACCACTGTTTTAATTGTTCTAATTGACTCTAGTTATGTGCACGGTTTCATAACTTTAAAGGAAATGGCCCCAATGACAATTTTTCTCAAGCAAAATATTTTAGTAACAATTGGGTCTAGAGCAGTGGTTCTCAATCTTCCCTTCCCATTCACATAATACCTTAAGCAATCCCTTACTAATCACAGAGCACTGATGGCATAGGGATTACTTAAAGTAGGATGTGATTGGAAGAAAAAGGTTGATAACCATTGGTTTAGAGGAAAGAACTTGTGTAGCAAAGATTTATAAAGATAAGAAACTGAAGCAGGAGAAGGCCATGTCGCACATTGATTCAAATACATTTGGATGTGTACTTAGGATACAGAATTAATATGCACAAATTGGATTAGCATAGGTCGGCATCATGGTCAGCCAATGGTCCCATTTTGTGCCAAACAACTCTGAGTGTATAAATCTACACTATCATCCAGAGAGACCTCTCCCAAGATTCGTACATTTTCAAAGGTAATTGATGAGGTTAGGCCAGCAGATATTGTCTCAATAAGACATTCCACATGGTCCCTGATTGTCAGCTGATTCAGAAATTAGGATGCATGGATTCTTGGTGGATGGTATTCTAAGTGACCTTGGCAGTAGAAGACAGAGGTGGAAAAGTGTTATTTACTTTCAGTTTCATTTTCTGAGGAAATTTTTAGACCAAAATTCAAGGACATTTGGTGGATTTTAATTTACTTTGCAATCTTTACTAGATAATACTTATATTTTCTCAATTGTCTGAATCTTTTGCAGGGACTGCTACAGAATTGTAATCAGATGAATGCCTGCTACCTCTTCCAACCTGACAAACAGTATGATCTGTCCTATGACACAGGAGATAAAGCATTACAGTGTGGACGGCATGTGGATATTTTTAAATTGTGGCTGATGTGGAGAGCTAAGGTAAGCAATTCAATTCATGTTTTGCATTGATAATACATTTATTTGAGAACAAATTAGAGCTATTGCATTGAAGAAACATACTTATATTCGGCCTTTAAAAACATATATGATGACTTAGTGTGACACCACTTTCAGGGAATTATGTATCTGTATTCCCAGATCCCTCTGTGCTACCGCACTCCTCAGTGTCCTACTATTTATTATGTATGTCCTACATCGGTTTGTCCTTTCAAAATGCAACACCTCACACTTGTCTGCATTAAATTCCATCTTCCATTTTGCAACCCATTTTTCCAGCTGGTCCAGGTCCCTCTGCAAGCTTTGAAATCCTTCCTCGCTGTCCACAATGGTGTCATCTGCAAACTTGCTGATCCAATTTACCACATCCAGATGTAGATGGGAAACAACAATGGTCTCAGCACTGATCCCTGAGGCTCATTCACCAGTAGTCACAGGCCTCCAGTCTGAGAAGCAATCATCCACTATCACTCTCTGGCTTCTCTGTTATAGCCAATGTTGAATGATTGACTACTTCAGCATTAATATAGAGTGCCTGAATCTTCCTGACCAATCTCCCATGTGGAACCTTGACAAAGGTCTTAATAAAATCCATGTAGATAATATCCACAGCCTTTCCTTCATCAACTTCCATGTTAACCTCCTCAAAAAACCTTATGTTAGGTTAAACATGACCTACCACAAACAAAGTCATGATATCTATCCCTAATCATTCCCCAGCTTTCCAAATACTTGTATATTCGATCTCTTGGTACACTCTCCAATAATTAACCTAATATTGACATCAGGTTCACCGACCTATAATTTGCTGGGTTAGTTTGGAGCTTTTTTTTGAACAATCCTACAGCACATCACCCATGGCTAAAGACATTTTAAATATTTATGCCAGGACTCCTGCATGGGTGTAAAGGATATTGGAGCCCTGATTCATCAATACTGCTAAACAGATAAAAAGTGTTAATTACATGAATATAATAGCTGTCCAGTCTAGACTGTTTTGAATGATAATGGTAAAGTCTAATTTCAAATGACTTCTTACACGTTCAGATGAAGCATGCACTTCTGCAATAGTCAAGAGGTTTATGGTTCAGCAAGTCACTCTAATAGACTTTAAGAAAATGAATTTCAGGGGCAGGTAAAATGTGATAACGTGATAGAGCAGAAATACAGTATTTCTGTTGAATTGTGATCAGCTCTGGCTAGAACCTGTCAGAGTTTGGAATTCTACCTGACATTACTAGGGTTTAGGGTTGAATGAGGAAAGGCCCATTTGCTTTATTTAACAAGAGCCTCCTCCTCCTTTTCTAAGTGAAATTGGTTCTGTTCTGGTGAAAGCTTGTTCAGCTTTCTGCTCTGTTTTCTCTCCAATACACTTGACAGAAGATAGATACCAGAACTGAATGACCATTTCAGAAAATCATGGAAGCAGAGGTTTGAAGATATCTTCACATCATGGTTGACTGATTGCAAAGTTAACTTCACCTTTTGTTTTACAGGGTACCTTAGGTTTCGAGGCACAGATTGACAAGTGTTTGGACCTTTCTGACTACTTATACAATAAAATAAAAAACAGAGATGGATTTGAAATGGTGCTTGATGGGAAAGTATGTTAAACTTGTATTTCTAAGGTGGTACAAAAGATCATCTTTTAAAAAAACAAACTAACTAATGGAGAACAGCAAATATTGGTAAATACAGTTTGCCTCATGAAAAGTTCAGCTCACACATGGATCCCAAGCAATGTTTTATTATATTGTAGTAACCAAAATGTTTATTTTATGGTTATGCTAAATGGTCTATTATTTCTGCTGCTGAGCCACTTTCAACTTTCTCAATCCCCTTCACCACTTCACCAGCTCCCTATTGCCTCCAAGTTGATGTTGCTCTCATTGGGCTACCCCTGATTTTGAAAATCTGCCTGCTCTTTCCAAGCAACAAACTTCACAGAGCTGTTTCACAGTCATCTGATTCTACTGATTGGCCTCTGAAAGGTGGAAGGATGAGATTACTGCATCAGACATTTTAATTTGATACGAGACGATGCCAAGTAAAGCAAAATCACTGTACATGACAGTATGCGTGAAAATAGTTCTAAATATTCATTGTTGAATTATGAATCAAACACTGCTGTCTTCCATTATGTAAAATTTCAATATAAATGGTAAACGTTTACACCTCCCGCACTTAAACTTACTGAATATCAATTCAAAAAGAGAGGAATTGCTTATTGGAATGCAAGGCACAATTTGAGGCTCTATTAAGACATTACACTAGTGAGTCCTGATTCTTTATATTCCTGATGTTCTTCTCCCTATTGCCCACCATTTGCTCTAAAATTTCCACTTATACTCCATCAGACCGCTTCCTTCCAATCCTCCCTATGTATTGCCACATAAATGGCATGCAAGCCTGGTCTTAAACAAGGGATATATGAGAGATTGAATCTCTGGGTCTACTGATGCAAAGCAAGCCTGCATTATCATCCCAACACTTTTCTCATACTTCCTCAGCACAATATTTCCCCTTAAACAAGCTTCCGCTGAAGTGTGGCTGATTGACAGGTTAAATAAGAAACTGTTCAACCTACATCACTTCCATTCTAGAACCAAGAGCATTTTGATTTCAGTAATTGAGTCAGGCTGCAGGACTCGGATAATGCTTACAAGTTCAGATGCTGGGCTTTAAGAAATTATTGACTAATGCACTGAAGTATACAAGCCTTTCATGGTCCTTTACTAACCTGCCCCTGTTGTACACCACCACAATAATGCCCGAAAAACATTGACCACTTTAGGAGCCAACCTTCTGTGAAGGAAGAAGTTGACGATGAAATTTGCAATCCTGCTCATTGTGCCAGGGCAGACTGATTGGTCAGCTGAGGAGGAAAATTTGAAGATGAAGTCCTTAAGCCTGATGCTCGAATAAGGTAGTAGTAATTTCCACCCTTCCACAAGGTTTTGAGCCATGAACTACGTACAGCAAGTACCCAGGCACTAGAGATGCTACCCATTTAGTCATCATCACAGAGTAATATTTAGTCTATGTGTGACTAATGAGCAGGCCACAATGCCTGACATGATTCCATTCACAGATATTCCAATCCAGGCTCCTTCAAGACAAGAAAATAGCCAAGTGGACAAAAGAAATTATTCAAAGATGTCGTCAGATCCTTCTTTAAAATGTGCAGCATTCCCACCAACTGCATGGCTGAACACAAAGGAGTAGATCATTGTGATGGTCTTGCAAACATGGGTCTAACCATCAGAAACACAAAGAAGCTCCAAATTGTCCATCTGCCCCATCAGTGGCTGCTTCTTTGACTTCCTTGAGGCCAGAGAACTGGAGAGGAAGTAAATTGTTTTGACTTGAAAGAACTGCCCACCAGGGAAGCTGCCTGCAGTACATTCTCACAATTCCTGGTTTGGAACTGTCCAATTTTAAAAACAGGTTAGACATGCATAAAAGGAAGAAATTAAGCAAGTGCCAATCATCATGAAGTGAGATTAAAAGTTGGAACAAGACAATGACAGTCACAACAACCAGAATATGAATCAGAGCATGAATTGGTTCAAACCCAGAGGGAGGAACGGAGAGAGTTATTGCATTTCAATGGCCTCACATTCTACCAGTCTGGAAAACCCAAGGCTGCACCTACCTGATGCATCACCTGTGAAACCATTGTATTGGAGACTGTCAATCCACAGGCCTCTTGTGATGCACAACAGGGCAGGAGTGATGATGAATCTTCAGGCCTTCCCGCAGAACCATCTGATGGCAGCAAAGAAATAAACCACTGGAGGAACTTGGTGGGTTGAGCAACATCTGTGCAGGCAAAGGAGTGGGCAACATTTTGGGTTGAGACCCTGCATCAACCATTCCTTTCCCTCCACAGATGCTGAATCACCCATCCAGTGGTTTGTTTTTGTTCCAGTTTACAGCATTTGCAGTCTCTTGGAATGATCTTTGACAGCTCACTCTCATCAAAGGACTTTTCACTGCTTTTAAATGTCCTTGATGTTCAAATTCATATGAAAGCACTTTAAATGATTTTTAAAATATTTAAAAGTATATGTTGAGTTCAAATGCATTAAATTACTGGCCAATAATTAATAACAAATATAAAGAAAAATAAAGGAAAATTATACGGGGAGTGCTGGTGCCTGGAATGCATTGCAAGGTGTGTTGGTGGAGAAAGCTGGTACAATAGGGACATTTAAAAGACTCTCAGATAGGCACATGGATGTAACAAACATAAAGGGTAGGAAAGGATTAGTTTGCTCTGGAGTAGGTTTATATAGGTCAGCACAACATCATGGGCTGAAGGGCCTGTATTGAGCTGTAAGGTTCTTTGTTTTATGTATGTTCATAGTAAAATAAACAAAAGATTTAAACTGTAGTTAACTGTAGTTAATGAATGGGTAATTAATTGTGTGCCAACTTTTATGCTGAGAGATTTGATGTGAAAAGCGCCCTATTCTTCAGTTATGACGATCCAGAGTTGACACTGATCTCGATATGGAATTGAGTGGTCGAGGTGGAGAGCTGGAGTACCGGCACCTCTGATCAGCAGTACAGGCCAGATTTCCACGGGGCAACATGAGATGCAGAAGTCAAAGGCCCATTGAAGAAAGGAGTGTAGAACTGCCGTAGCGCCGGTGGGCTTGCCACCCACATTGCAGCTTTATCCATAGATCCATTATCCATAGAGGAATCAAGCATGGTCATTGTTTTATATCCCATAACACGCAGAAATCTTTTCACTCTGCAAGCATTTCATTGGTACATGGGAAGCTGTATGAAACCATTTAAAGGCAAATCATTTAAACATCATGTAATGTGGGGTGAATGCATTAATGAGTGCTAAAATCATTTGCTCTCTTTCTAAACAAATGGTAATTATTGTACTCTTTCTCTTCAGCCACAACACACAAATGTCTGTTTCTGGTATTTGCCTCATAGTATTCGACACCTACCTGATAATGAAGAAAGAAGGAGTTTGCTCATGAAAGTAAGCCACTTTTTACTTACCTTGATATTTAGGGCTTATGGTTTACGGAATAAAATGAAGTCTAAGCCAGCCTCCTTTTATGTAAATGTGAGGAAAAAGATTATCCATTAAGATCATTGTACATTGTACACATCATCCCAGCAAGTTGGAACAAATAATGTGGGATCACCAATATTGCAGTGGCTGAAAAAGTATCATCCTATCGAAACATCCTTGATGTAACTATCATTCAGCTCGGATGGGACAATCAACAGGTATAAACATCATACTTAACCTGCAGTCAAAATACAGAATGCTGGAGGAACTCAGCAGGTCTCAAAGCGTCCATAGGAGGTGGAGATACATAACCAACATTTCAGGCCTGAGCCCTTCTTCCAGGTATGACCTGCGCACCTGTTTTAAGATCCCTGACTAGCTCAATTGTGTTAATCAACAATTAGACCAAAAATGTCATGCTTTAACTAAAATGGAACTAGTCTGCTATTGGTTTTAATCAAACTCCTGCACATCTAACACTCAAGCACAGATGAGACTCATTTTACACTTGAACTCTCCACACTCCCATAAGTTGAGTGAGCTGATAGTTTTCCTGCTGGCTTGGGTCAGAGGGAGACGATATACAGGTTTTCAAATGGACATGGTGAGATCTGCTGGAAGAAATCTAGAGGAGAGGCTTAGAAAGAGAAAGACAGAAAGAAAGGTGGATAGACAAATAATAGCCCACTTTCAAGTCATCCTAAAGTCATTTGAAACCAAGATGAACTTTAGAAATATAGTCACTTGAACAACATGATAAATGGACTCATAAATTTGCACAGCTAGTAAGAACTAAAACAGATTTTTTTTTACATTTTATTCTTAATACAATAGAAGTCAATTCCAGCCATTAAAATTTATGCCACCCATTTACACCCAATTAACCTCCATCCCTAACCATTTTGGAGTTTGAGAGAAAACTCCAGCACTGGAGAAAACCCCACACAGACATCGGGAGAATGTGCAAACTCCCTCCAGACAATGCAGGATTCGAACCCAGGCTGTTTGTGCTGTAATAGTGTCATGCTAACCTGATTTGTCTGAAGAAGGCAAATCAGGCAGAACAGTAGATACCACTGCAATGTGGTGCCACTAGATCTGTCATGTTAACCTGAGTGAGTGGAGGAGCTTCATTTTCCTAACTTATCTGAAAGTTAACATTGCAGTGCATCATTACCCTAATACAAAGTTATTGACCTAAGTTGATCTCCCTAACTTCTAACTGTTGGGAAATATTTGCCACAACAGAAGAGGGGTGGTTTATGCCCACAAGAATGGAGGAAGCTTGCCTTTCCATCCTATCATTCTTTCCAGTGGAAACTGGTGCTGCACTTTACATGACGAAATGTCTACCTCCCATTCTTCAGTGGGCCAAGGAGACCAGCAACAAGATGCCACAACCAAGCACACTCTTTATCTTGATGCTGTTCCAAATCACCACTGGACTCTGGAGTGAAAAAAATCTAGAGTGAGAACTTCTGTCTGCCCAGTCTGTCACAGTTATTATCTGTTTCCTGTAAACTACTCTATAGTTTCTGTAGTGTAGACACATGCTTCTAGTACTCTGGTTACCAGAACAAGTGTCCGAATTAATATTCTGTATAATTTGGTTTAACCTTGTCTATCTACATCATTCTTTTCTTTTCTTTGGCTTGGCTTCGCGGACACATCATATGCTTCAGTTAAAAACCAAAGTGTCCCAAGTATTTGCTTTTTAACACCTTATCCACCTGAAGGAATTCACACTCCAAAATCATTCTGTCTTTGCGCTCTTAGTGTCCTATCTTTATTGTACATTTCTTATGTGATTTTTAAATATACATAGAACCATAGAACATTACAGCCCAGAAACAGGCCTCTTCAGCCCCTCTAGTCTGAGATGAAACATTTTTTACCTAGTCCCACTGACCTTCATCCAGTCCGTTCCATCCATGTACCTGTCCAAATTCTTCTTAAATGTTAAAATTGAGCCCACATTCACCACTTCAATTGGCAGCTAGTTCCACGCTCCCACCACTTCTTTACCCTTTTTACACAGCTGTAAAAAGACAGAAATTAACCGCATTTTGATCGCTTCACTTACCTGTGTAAACGCAACATTCATGGGATGTGGGGTCATTTTCACCCCGTGTATTACCTCCCAAGGTAGGTAGTATCAGAACCAATGCATTTCACATTGGCTCATGTCTAAAAGGCATACTGACCCAGATTTTCTACATTCAGTGTGAACAGCCCGAGCTGGCTTTAAAGACAGGTCATTCATATGCCAATTAAGTGCGATTGCTGTGTAAAAGGGGTATCCATGTGAAGAAGTTCCCCCAAAACATTTTTCCTTTCACTCTTAACCAGTATCCTTTGGTTTGTATCTCATATCCTCAGTGGAAAAAGCCTATCTACATTTATGCTGTCTATCCCACTCATAATTTTAAATACCTCTATCAAATCTCCCCTCATTTTTTTATGCTCCATGGAACCTTTCCCTATAACTCAGTTCCTGAAGTTTGGGCAACAACCTAATAAATCTTCTCTGCACTCTTTCTATCTTATTGATATATTTCCTGTAGTTACATGTTGAAAACTGCACACAATGCTCCAAATTTGGCCTCACCAATGACTTATACATCTTCAACATAACATCACAACTCTTCAATTCAATATGTTGATTTAAATAAGCCAATATACCAAAAACTCTCTTTACAACACTATCCACCTGTGATGCCCCTTTCAGGGAATTATGTATTTGTATTCCCAGAATCCTCTGTTCTACCACACTCCTCAGTGTCCTTTCTTGGTTTGTCCTTTTAAAATGCAACTTGTCTGCATTAAATTCCATCTGCCATTTTTCAGCCCATTTTTACAGCTGTCCAGATCTCTCTGAAAACTTTGAAAAACACCTTCATTGTCCACAATGCCACCAATCTTAGTGTCATCTGCAAACTTGCTGATCCAATTTACCACATTATCATCTAGGTCATTGATATAGATGACAACCAGGAATGTTCCCAGCACCGATCCCTGAATCACACCTCTAGTCACAGGCCTCCAATCTGAGAAGCAACCATCCACCACTATTCTCTGGCTTCTCCTGTCTAGCCTTTGTTGAATCAAGTTCACTACTTCATCATGAATACCTAGCGTCTGAACCTTCCTGACCAACCTCCCATAAGGGACCTTGTCAAAGGACTTACTAAAGTCTATGTAGACAACATTCACAGCCTTTCCTTCATCAACTTTCCTGGTAACCTCCTCGAAAAAATCTATAACATTGGTTAAACAGAACCTACCACGCACAAGCCATGTGGACTCTCCCTAATCAATCCATGGCTATCCAAATAATTGCATATCCAATCTCTTAGAACACCTCCCAATAATTTACCTACTACTGACATCAGGCTCACCAGCCTATAATTTCCAGCATTACCTTTGGAGCCTTTTTTAAACAACAGAACAATGTGAGCTACCTTCCAGTCCTCTGGCACCACACCCATGGCTAAGACAATTTTAAATATTTCTTCCAGAGCCCCTGCAACTTCTATACTAGCTTCCCTCAAGGTCCAAGGGAATATCTTATCATGCCCTGGGGATTTATTCACCCTTATTTGCTTTAAGACAGAAACCACTTCCTCCTCTTAAATCTGTATAGCAGGGGTAGGCAACCATTTACCATGCATGGACCAGATGGTGTGTCAGTGGTTAAACAGGGGTGGGCACTGCACTGATGCTACCATGAATGAAATAATTACTGTGTATCTATAAAAAAAATGTCCTCAAGTCGATTGATAGATCTTTAAATCCTGGACCATGTCAGGTATATAGGTTTGGTGAACAGAGGGTAGCCTCACTGAGAACATGCCGTAACAATTTGTTTTGTTAAATTAAATTAGACATTTTGCATAGTAACAGGCCAAATTGGCCCTACGAGTCCATGTCACCCAAATTGCACCCCAATATGTGTTTGAGGAATGGAAGGAAACTGGAGGCCCCAGAGAAAGTACAAGCAGACACAGAGAGAATGTACAAACTCCTTATAGAGAGCATGGGATTCGAACCAAGATCTGGTCCTGATCGCTGCCACTGTAAAGGCATTGCACCAACCTTGCTGCCCCTTTATTGACCAACATAGTCAATCAGTTCATTGAGAAATGGCAAACAAAGATTTTTAAGTGACAGGGAAGGTAATCCTTCAAAGAACAAGTAATGCCAGTGGCAGATAGAGTCAGACTGCTGAACACACACAACACAGCAGACTTGAAAAACTCCCAAGAAACTCCTTTACATTTTGAGCCAGATTTCTGGGGTGCGGGGGTGGGAAATAGCTTTGACGATGACATTTGCCTTTTCAAAACTTTCCTCCATGCCTCCCATCAGTGTGTTAACATTCTGCCCCCCAACCATGTATATTTTTGCCAGCAGGAGCAAGTGGTGGCTGCTGCTGTATGCACACACGTAACTTGAGTCCGGCTGTTTGAGCACAAGGCACTGCAGACTTGAGCAGCAGCCTGATATTCGGGGACGAAATGTCTGTGAGCATGCGAGAGTGGCAAGGCTGACAGAACCCCATTTAAACAAAAATATTCTGCTGTAATACGCTCCCCTTCTCACATTACTCTGGAGTGGAAAGAGCTCCATGCAACTTTAACATGAGAAGATCACTAGAGACTAAGTTTGGCAGAATATTTATTCACTCACCATCCTTACTAAGAATGAAAAGAACAATGTTCCAAAGGCTGAGAATTACACCCTGTGTTTTCTCCCCAAACACCAAGATACTTCTTGTATCGGCGGGCCGGGTGAACATGATATTTCTGCATTGGGTTGCAGGCAGGATAAATTTGGATCATGGGCTACATCCGGCCCACAGGCCTTAGGTTGCACGCCCCTGCTGTATAGGTTCCATGACTTACTGCTTGTTTTCCTTACATTCCATTGACTCTGTGCCTTTTTCCTGAGTGAATTTTTGTGGAAAAAAACTTTTAAGACCTCTCGCATCTCTTTTGGCGCCAAACAAAGCCGACCACTCTGACCTTCAAGGGGACCAATTTCGTCCTTTTTGCTCTTAATACACCAGTAGTAATCCTTAGGATTTTCCTTCACATTGTCTGCCAAAGCAACCTCATGTCTTCTTTTAGCCTTCCTGATTTCTTTCTTGAGAGTTTTCTTGCATTAGTTATACTCCTCAAGTAGCTCATTAGCTCCATGTCGCCCATACCTGCTATACGCCTCTTTCTTCTTCTGAATCTGATGCCCAATATCTCTTGAAAACCAAGGTTCTCTATGCCTTCTAACTTTGCCTTTGATCCTGACATGAATATACAAACTCTCTGCTTTCAAAATTTCACCTTTGAAGGTCCTCCACTTACCTCGCATATCCTTGCCTGAAAACAATTTATCCCAATCAACGTATTCCAGATCCTTTCTCATTTCCTCAAAATTGGCCTTTCTCCAATTTAGAATCTCAACCCAAGGCCCAGACCTATCTTTCTCCATAATTAACTTTAAACTTATGACATTATGATCACTGGAACCAAAATGTTCCCCTACACATTCTTCTGTCATCTGTCCTGTCTCATTCCCCAATAGGAGATCCAGTATTGCCATCTCTCTAGTTGGTTCCTCTATATATTTAATTTAGAAAATTTTCCTGCACACATTTGACGAACTCCAAGACAACCATTCCTTTTACAGTCCCAGTCAGTATGTGGAAAGTAATAATCTCATACAATCACAACCTTATGTTTCCTGCAGCTGTCTGCTATCTCTCTGCAGATTTGCTCCTCCAATGCTCAATGACTATTGGGCAGTCTATAATACAACCCCATGAGTGTGGTCATACCTTTCCCGTTCCTCAGCTCCACTCATATAGCATCAGTAGACAGGCCCTCTGGTCTGTCCTGCCTGAGAACTGCTGTGATATTTTCCCTGATGAGCAATGCCACTCCTCCCCTTCCAGTCCAGATGCAAACCATCCCATCAGAATAGGTCCCACTTTCCCTGGAGGAGAGCCCAATGATCCAGAAACCTGAAGCCCTCCTTCCTGCACCATGTCTTTAGCTATGGTATTAAGCTGCATTATCCTCTTATTTCTAACCTCACTAGCACTTGGAATGGGTAACAATCCTGAGAGCACTACCCTGGAGGTCCAGTCCTTCAACCTAGCGCCTAACTCCTTGAACTCTTCTTGCACGACCTCCTCAGCCTCCTACCAATATTATTGGTCTCTACATGGACCATGACATCTTGCTGCTCACCCTCCCTTCTGAGAATGCTGTTAACTCAATCTGAGATATCTCAAACCCTAGCATCAGGGAGGCAACATATCATCCAATATACTCAATCTCTTCCACAGAACCTCTTATCTGTCTTCCTAACTATGAAATCCCCTATCACTACAGCTTGCCTCTTCTCCTTAGCCACAGGACAAGACTCCATGCCAGAGACATGATCTCCATGGCTTGTCCCTGGTAGGTCATTTCACCCCAACAAAATGGTATGCTTGTTAATGAGGGGGACTACCACAGGGGGTGTTCTGTACTACCTGCCTGTTCCCTTTTCCTTTCCTGACTGTCACCCATCTACCCTCCTCCTGGCTCCTAGATGTGATAGTGTCCCTGTAACTCCTGTCTATTAACCCCTCTGCCTCCCAAATGATTCGGAGTTCATCCAACTCCAGCTTCAATTCCTTAACATGGCTTATCAGGAGCTGCAGCTGGATGTACCTCACAGATGAAGTCATCAGGATACTGCTGGCTTCCCTGACGACACACATTTTGCAAGAGGAGCATTCCCCTGACTTGGCTGCCATTCCCATTGTCTATTACCGGAGTTAAAAAAATATGCTATCTAAAACCTGCCATTCCCTTTGCCTACCTACTGAATATTTTTTGTTCTTCCAATAGGGTGGCTCTTTCTGACTTCAATTCCAACTATTCCTCACCTCTAATCTTTTCTCACCGAAACCTGTTGAGCTAAAGCTTTACCGCTCTGACTCAGCTTACTCCGACAATGACCATATTGACTAGACTAGATCTTCACATTAGAATAACTTTGAACTCGTCTGAATGATACTCCTTTCCACAATTCTGTCATAAGAATGGAGAATCTTAGGGGTACAGATACATAGTTCCATGAAAGTGGCAAGCAGTCAGGGTGAAGAAAGCATTTGGAAAGTTTGTCTTCATCATTCAGGGCATTGAGGACAGAAGGGGAAACATGGTACAACTATAGAAGATACTGGTGAGACCACACTTTGTGTATTGTGTACAGATCTGGTTACCCAGCTGCGAGAAATATGTCATTAAGCTAGAAAAGATACACAAAAATTTTACCAGGACAGCTGGGCTTGAACTATTGGAAGAGACTGGTTAGGCTTCTTGGAACATGGGGGACTGCCATTATAAGGGTTTATAAAATCATACATAGATAAGGTAAATAATCATAGTTTTGTCCCAACGTCAGGAACTCTAAATCTAAAGCACATAGATTTGAGTTGAAAAGAGAAAGATTTAAAAGGGATTAGAGGTGTACCTTTTGCATACAGAGGATGATGTCCTTACATCCTCTTCATAATGCGCAAAAAAATCATAAATTATGTAAAAAAGCATTTCTTGTATACTACACACATGCATATAATGCATGAGGGTAGTATTAGTTGGTTCTGTCCAGCATCTTCAAAACATGTCCTATCTTATTCTTCTTTGGCTTGGCTTCGCGGACGAAGATTTATGGAGGGGTAATGTCCACGTCAGCTGCAGGCTCGTTTGTGGCTGACAAGTCCGATGCGGGACAGGCAGACACGGTTGCAGCGGTTGCAAGGGAAAATTGGTCGGTTGGGGTTGGGTGTTGGGTTTTTTCTCCTTTGTCTTTTGTCAGTGAGGTGGGCTCTGCAGTCTTCTTCAAAGGAGGTTGCTGCCCGCCGAACTGTGAGGCGCCAAGATGCACGGTTTGAGGCGAGATCAGCCCACTGGCGGTGGTCAATGTGGCAGGCACCAAGAGATTTCTTTAGGCAATCTTTGTACCTCTTCTTTGGTGCATCTCTGTCACGGTGGCCCGTGGAGAGCTCGCCATATAACACCATCTTGGGAAGGCGATGGACCTCCATTCTGGAGACGTGACCTACCCAGCGCAGTTGGATCTTCAGCAGCGTGGATTCGATGCTGTCTGCCTTTGCCATCTCGAGTACTTCGATGTTAGGGATGAAGTCTCATGTGAAGATAACATTAACAGCCTGTATAACTATCACCTGTATTTGATCTAGCCTAATCAGTATAAAAGGCCCTCGCACACATTACCTTTCAGATCTAGAGTACCAGTAGTTTTGACAATGCAAGGAATGAAACCCAAACCTTACACCGCTAACTTGAAACTGAAAGTAGTCATGAGAGCAGAATAAGCTGGCAACAGAGCAACAGCAAGACTGTTCAAGGTTGGAGAATCATCCATTTGTGAATGAAGGAAAGAGAAAGATGGACTTGAAAAGATGAATCCATGAAAATACGCATGTTCTGGCCCCAAGCTCAATGGCACTAGTTAGAATCTGACTTGAAGGAGTGGGTTCTTAGTTGAAGAGAACAAAATCAGGCTGCATCTACAGTCACCATTCAGATGAAAGCAAGACTATTAGCTGAAAGAAATTGTTACTTATATTCAATTCCATGGCAGCCCACAAAGAGAATTTAACCCAAAAGACAATCAATTCTGTTGGTGTCGACATTGCAGTAATTCTGCTGGGTTGACATGTAAACTGCAGACACTCCATATTGCTGTTAATCATCCATTCACAATGTTCATCAGATCAGAATGGATGCAGGCGGCTCTTATGAGTTTGGAGAGAAGGCGGGGACAGGGTAATGAACTTTAAGATCAGCCATGATCTCGTTGAATGGCGGAGCAGGCTCGAAGGGTCGAATGACCTACTCCTGCTCATATCTTCTATGTCTATGTCACCCCACTGGGGCACTTGAAAAGAACAACCTAACTGAAGTTTGCAAATGGGTTGCCAGAGCGTGGGATAAGAAAACATCAGTGGATTCGGAAAAGCCAGCAGGGTGTATACTGATGATGGAGATTCCACCACTGATGACAAAAACAGTAACAGCAATGAGATGCCAGTACCGACTACAGTAATGGAAGAACGGTTGCAGGCTACCCTAACATACTTTAATGAAGACAGTGAACAACCCGACTTTGAAGAATTCAAAGAGTTTACAGATGATAATGAACAACAAGAATAAATAACATCATTATTTTACTTGTTATTTCAGATGTTATATGGTTTATTTTTTGACTTCAACATGTTGTCCAGCATTTTACTTATTATATAGTTTTTGACTACAGCACCTTTTCCATTCAAGCGATAAAACATACATTTTAATTTAGAACCAGTTGATGCTCAAATAAGTTCAATTTTATATTCAACATGCAAAAACGTTTTGGTGTAGAATCCAGATAAGGCATGGTGGATTACCCAGTTTGTGAAAAAAGCATATAACACGCACATAATCTGCATGAAAATACAGTACTGGGCATATGGAATGAACTGCCATAGGAAGTGGTAGAGGCGGGTACAATTAAAAGACTAGGCAAGGTAGAGGGTATGGGCTGAATGTAGAAAAATGTGACTAGAGTGGGTATAAAACTTGGTCAGCGTGGAAAAGTTAGGCTAACGGGCTTGTGAAGGTGCTGTGATACAATAATGAACATGAACATAATGACAGATGAACCTCACATAGCTCTTTAAACTGAGGGCTTCCTGTATTTTATTGTTTCTAGTAATTCCTACTTCTTGGCTTCATGTTCACATACTGTCCAGGAACATTAGGAAGTAGTATGCTATTCTCAAATCACATTCTCTCCTCAATTGCAATTATTACGAGTCCAGAGGACCCCAAAACCCAGCAGCAATAGATATGCACCAATACAAAGGGTTACTTAAACAAAAGTTGCTTTTAATTATCTTTGAACATGAAAACAGAATCAAACTTTAACTTGACTCTATTGACTTATTTAACCTACTTAACCCCCCTCTAATTCTAAGCATATGTGTGTGCTATATGAATATAAGTTTAGAAAGCTTCTTTGGTTCACAATCCAATCTCACTGATTGCAGGCAATTCTTGTACTGTCCACAGAAGTTAGCATTAATAAAGTTCACCAGGATTTGGTGCTTAACAGGTAAATGGTTACCACTCAGGAGTGTTCTTGTTGGTTTTCGGAGAGAGAGTTTTTCTCATTCCAGGACATCCACAACTGATTCCTTTTTAATCAGCCACTCCAGTCTTGCTGACAAAACCTTCAGATTATAACCTCTTTCTTTCATGTCACCACAGAGTTCCTTTCTGTTTCACCTATTCCAAGGGAAACACCAGACAGCTAGTCCTCTCCTTTGATCAGGCAGTCTTCCAAAGCTTGCCAGCTTGTTCCTCTGGAACTGAAGTCCGTGTCTCTCTCCTCTCTCTCACCCCCTCCAACTCTGAAAACAAAGCTGTTCTGCCTCTACCTGCGAAGATCACATGCTCTTCCAGACAGCAAACTGTTTTTCAGCCAAAGTTGCTGCTGTATGCTGCTAAATTGTTTCTTTTTGCAAACACTAGTCTACTATGAAAGCTTATCAGGAAGATCTGAAGAGGCTAGGAGTGAATATTTCAGGTAGCTTTAAAAGTTGGTGTATTCTTGAGGTCTAAGTTTGTGTGATTTTTTGGACTTTTTTTGTTCTGGTAGAAATTGATAAGATTTTCACTTGATGCAGGTGGGGTTCTTGTGCATACTGCAGGATTGTAAGATAAGAAGGCCTTCTGGGGAAACAAACCTGCTGGAGGAGTTCAGTATCAGTGGGAGAAAACAAATGATTGAGATCTTTGACTTGAACCTATAATCAAGAAGTGTGTCTTGATGAGTGGTTCTGACCTGAAACGTTGCCCATTCCTTTTCTCTTTTTGGTGCTGCTCAACCCACTGTTCTCCTCCAGCAGGTTTTTTTCTCCTTCAGCGAGTGGTGGCAGAATGGAATGATCTTCCGAATGAGATAATTGTTGCAGAGTCCCTTCTGTCATTTAAGAGAAGGTTGGATGTGTACATGGAGGTGAGGGGGTTAGAGGGTTATGGGCGGAGAACAGGAGGGTTGAGCTAGTGGGGTTCTTCTATTGAACCAGTGTGGACTTGAAGGGCCGACATGGCCTGTTTCCGCTCCGTAAACGGTTATATGGTTATCATTGAAGTCTGTGAGCACTGCAAAAATTCTGTGTTTTAAAGTGACCTGCTCTAACAAATCTTTCCCAATTTCTCTCCCAAACACCTCTATATATTCTGTCACACAATAAACCAACTAATTTATAGAGCACCATTTACATTAGTTACATAGTGATAGATGAATCATGACATATATCTGAGTGATTGAAAAATACATAATCATTACCAGAAAGAAAGGAGAAGGAGGAAAGGGGCAAAGAGATAAGGAAAGCAAGGCGAGGGGTGGATGTTAGAGAAAACAGTTCCATTTCCTAGTTCCATACCTACATGTCTGTCCCTGGCAACTGCACTGCCAGGTCAGGGTTGCGTGCAATTTGGAGGAACTGCACCTTGTAGTTTGTCTTGGCAAGCAACATTAAATTAAATTAAATTAAGACATACAGCCTGGTAGTAGGCCAGTTCGGCCCATGAGTCCATGCTGCTCAATTTACACCTATTAACCTACAACCCCCGGTATGTTTTTGAACGGTGGGAGGAAACCAGAATCCCCGGGGAAAACCCATGCAGACACAAACTCCTTACAGAGAATGCAGGACTCGAACCCCAGACCCAATCGCTGGTGCTGTAGAGGCGTTGCGCTAACTGCTACACCAACATCCTGTAACCTCCTGTCTTGTCGTCTCCACCAACCAACCCACAACTCCCCCTACCCTCAGCTTTCACCTTTCTCTCATGCCCCATTCCTCCTCCTTTACTTCTCTTTCTCCTTACCCACACTACCTACCTTCCTTCCCCAGCTCCCTTCCTTCCTCCGAACACAGTGAATCTTCCTCTGCCTTTCCTTCCTCGGCCTCTTCTCAGGTTACCTTCTGAGCTTTTTTTTCCATTTCATTCCCACCTCCCCCCCCCCACCTGCCAACCTGTGCTCCTCCCCCTCCCACCCCTCACCCTCTTATTCAGGCTACAGCCTAATTATTGCTATTCGTGATGAAAGATTTTATCCAGAAACTTTGATTATCTTTTGCCTTCCATGGATGCTGCCTGACCTATTGAATTCCTCCAGCATTTTGTGTGTTGCTCCAGGAAACTAGAGTTAAAGCTAATATTAGCACAACTACAATGTTAGGAAATGGGGGAACAGACTGAAGAAGCCAAAAGACCTGCTCGTCCTCCTATTTGTTATATTTTTAAATTTGTTCCAATACTAAGAATATAAGAAATAGAAGCAGGAGAAGCACATCTGACTGGTCAAGCCTATTCCACCATTCAATAGCCATTGAATGGCCGATCTGATAATAGGCTCATTTCCACCTACCTGTCTTTTCCCCATATCCCTTAATTCACCTACTATGTAAAAATCTATGCAACCTTGTCTTAAATATATTTACTGAGGCAGCCTCCTCTGCTTCAATGGGCAGTGAATTCCATAGATTCACCACCCTCTGGGAAAAGAAATTCCTCCTCATCACCTTCCGAAATTTACTACCCTGAATATTGAGGATGTTCCCTGTTCTGGTCTCCCCCTCCAATAGAGCCCTCTTACCTACCTCTTATCTTATCTATGCCTTCCATATTTTTATATATTTCTATCACATCTCCTCTCATTCTTCTAAATACCAGTGAGTACAGTCGAGATGACTCAATCTCTCCTCATAGGTTAACCCCCTCATTTCTGCAAATCAACTCAAATAATAGCTCCAAATAACTTCTAATAATAACTCCAAATATAAGGGAAACTCTAACGTCTGCTTTTCTTTCTTAGGTGGCTCCACAGATTAAAACTAGAATGATGACATTCGGAACCACGATGGTAAGTTACCAGCCCCAAGGTGACAAAGTTAATTTCTTCCGCATGGTCATCTCAAACCCAGCGGCCGCACAAGAAGACATTGATTTCCTCATTGAGGAAATAGAGCGACTTGGGCATGACCTGTAACTGCAAGACACCTGGCCTATTTCAATGGAGATATTGCTATTGTGTGAATGTATTTCATTGTTTACCTACCCCAAATTAGCCTTCTCTGATAATAGCCCTCACAGCAGGGACTGGAGCGGAAGACTCCAAACTGGAAGTATGAATGTTACAAGTAATTTAATGCAATTATACATTTGCTGATGTTGATGAACTATGTGAGTCTTCAATAATACAGCTCACGTCAGTCAAATTATTCTAATGCATGAGGTACTGTAACAATGTACTAACAGTATATGGAGCACCTTGGAATCTACTTAGATATTTCATTACGTGCTTCAGCATCATTTTTCCAGCCACTCACTGAACACTAATAGCCCCCTACCACTTTGATTGGCCACTTATAAAGGTCTCTATTTACAAAGCTTTTAGAATAGTAAAAGCCCAGATGTCTATAATTTTCATGGATGGACATAAGAATCAGTAATTGAGGCTTATTTTCTTTAGCTACTATAGTGAAAAAAAATATTTAGAGATATGTGCTTCAGCTCGGTGAAACCTTTATAATTTAAGCTCTGCATTAAAGTGTCAAATTTCAAATATACTATTTATTTTGATAGAGAATAAATAATACTTTAATACATTTAAATTGCCATACTTGAATTTGTGAATTCAGTGTTTGAGATTTTACCACCAGGAGTTGATGTAACTTATACCTGTGACGTTGCTCTTCATTATGTAAAGAAATGGCGAATGACATCCTTTGCCAACTGGATAGTGGTCAGTGTCTGTGAGAGTAATTCCTTTGTAGACCTTTGAGTAATGTCTAGTTTACCTCAGATTGAGGCTGTGCACTTTAGAATCAAACTGTATGGTGTTGAATGAAAATGTTTTAATGTAGTCGTATACCGTTATCATTTCAATACCCTTCGGTTTGGTAACAAGCAGCTTTGAGTTAAAACTCTGACTTGGTCCTCCACACCCAATGTATCAAAATTTGCATTAAATTTTATAAGCCTGTTAGATTGTAAAATTTAGGTCAATGTTAGACACTGAGTTAAACATAAAATGTGTCATGTAATATATCACCCAAAGCACAATGGAACAAAGAAAGTGTGAGATCTCTTCCACACTTTTGTGGTCTCAAAGCACAAGTTTCATCCATGCAACCATTAAACATGTCACAAACTATCTAGAAAATTATCAATTCATTATTAAAAGCTTTTAGTGTCAGTTTAGAGTAGGTGCAGTAATTTGATAGGCTCTTTCCCAGTATTAAAATCAATTGGTCATCAGTATGTCAGCTTCAAAATAGCAGAAAGCAATCTTAACTTTTCTATCAAGAATTCTATTAATTCCGGGATGGTAATCAAGTAGAATTGACTACTGAATAATGCAAAGAAGGCAAAAAGTCAAGAGCGAATTAATTGTATCTTCAATGAGGGAGCTTTAATGTAACTATACTGTAGATGGGCAACCGGATGAGAACCAAACAGCATTTTCCCGCTGTTCTGCTGTTGATTTATTTAAATGTATAAAACCAGCAGTTTAACATGATTTTGTTATCTCCAATGAGATCAACACCTGGAATTTAATCAACCCCCTCAGGATAATTACTAACTAATAAAACTATTCAACCAGGAACTTCTGGGATCAATAAACAGATCCACTCACTGATTCATCTTAATTAATGTTTGATCAGATTGGATTCCATCTCGGAACATTCACAATATGTTTTTTTTCTGCATCCCTTTTTGATAGATGTTGCCTTCTGGTCAGAATATTTGAGTGGTATGGTTAGGTTGTTATTTTGTCATTTAAAACTGGGTGAACATTTATACTTTCAACGGAATTTAAAAAAAAGAAAATCCTCAGTTCTGGTCCCATCCTTGTAAAATATAACTTTGTTCAGACATGATACAAAACCATCCCCAACGTGGATATTTTGATTGTCTTGTGGTGTCTACAACTAAATTAGATGTGTACAGTGCCAACCATGTAAAAATGCATATAATTATCCAAGCTACTTGTCATTTGTATAGAAGTGTACACCATTTGTATAGCAGAAGTGTGCTATTAATATTGTATTTTCTTGAAAGCACAAGTTAAATAAATACTGCCTCCTTGTGTACCAGCAAAGACATTTTGTTAGCAATTCAGATGCAAAATAGGTAGTGTTGAGAAATTTATGACCCAGGCAAGGCAAATGTGTTACATGTTAAGTGACGTAGACTGTACCTTTTAGATAATGATTGGCGACGCAGAACATTCTTCCCTTTTTCTAAAGTCACACATATTCTGGTAGACACTTTTTTTCAAAAAAGTGCTTTAATCCTGATGAGCATCTCCAATAACAATACTGTGCAACATTCCCTCCAAACAATATTGAAAAACATTGCAAAAGATCAATATTCAATGATAACATTTCAAATTGAATTTTAAAGGGGAAAAATCTACTATTTTTCAGTTATCTTAACACAGGTTTTAACACAAATGGAATTTAACCAGGTCAAGTGCAAGGTGTTGTACTTTGGTCGGTTAAGCCAGGGCAGGACTTAAACAGTGAATGATAAGGCCCTAAGGAGAGGATTGGGGATACAGTTACATAGCTCCATAAAAGTGCAAGTCGACAAAGTGATGAAGAAGTCATTTGGCTTCATCTGTCAGGGCACTGAGTCCAGGCCCAGGTGTCATTTTACAACTGTACAAGACATGGATGAAACCATACTTGGAGTATTATACACAGGTATGGTCACCCAGCTTTTGCAATGATGCTATTAAGCTGGAAAGTGTGCAGAAAATATTGAAAAGTATTTTGCCTAGACTAGTAGGCTTGAAATACAAGGAGAGGCTGGGACTTTTCTTGCTGGAGCATACGGGGGAGATCTTTTTGTGGTTTATAAAGCCATGAGAGGCATAGATAAGATAAATAGTCATGGGCATTTTCCAGGTTTAGGATAATCTAAAACTAGATGCATAAAATTAAAGTTAAGGGTTGGAAAATTTTAAAGGGCTGATGGTCACCTTCTTCACACAGAGGATGTATCGAATGAGCTGCCAGAGGAAAAGACAAGGACAAATGTTATGTACAAGAGACACTTAGGCATGTACTTGGATAGGAAGGGTTGAGAGTGATATGGGGAAAATTCAGGCAAATGGAACTATTTGTTCAGCATGGACAAGTTGGGTGGAAGGGTCTGTTTCCAAGCAGCAGAACTCTATAACTGACGTTTTCATATTTATGCTTAAAGAGTGATCCAGATATTTTTTTTTTAATCTAACATTTGGTGCTCAACATAAAGAATTGTGAATTTTTGAAAAGCATCAGCAAGCTGGGTTGTCCTTCCCTGAGCTTATTTAATCAGAAATTGATAAACATTTTGAAATTAAGGAAATTGGTATAAATGGGGTTAGGGGAAGAGAATGACACTGAGGTAAAAGATCATATGATCTTATTGAATGGTGGAGGAAGTTTGATGGACCAAATGTCACAACTCTGCTTTATACTTTTTATGTTGTGTTCCTAAAAGATATAAAAAAAAGGTTCACGAGTGAGTTCAAGCATAATAGAGTTACATCACGAAATAATTTACAAGGCAAGAGAAAAATACCTTTGTCAAATAATGAGAATGAAGTCCTAGAAAGGATAAAGGGGCTTACAACAGTTTATAATTCTCAGCAATGTTTATTTTGTGTGTTCCCTAACTGGTGACTGGACAGTTGAGTACCAAGCACGCTTATTTGTGGAGGATAAGATTTTGTTCTATCTGGAAACTCAAGTGGAGGCATTCTTGTGTACAGGTCACAGTTTTGGTCACTGAATACACTAGAGAGGTGCAAAAAAAAGATTTGTGAGTACATTGTCAGAACTAGATCACTTTAGCTGAGGGTTGATTGAAAAAGCTGAAGTTGCTTGGGTCAGCAGAAGGTCACAAGGGATTTAATTGGGGCACATAAAATTGTGATGGGTCTGGACAGAGTAAATTTAAAAGACCCAATTCATCTGGCAGGGGAAAAAAAAACAGGGATCATGGATGTAAAATATTTTGTGGAAGGATTAACTGGGAGAAAAAGAAAATATTTTTTCACTCAGGGGATAGCAGAGGCCTGGGTTTAATGTCTGAAAAGATGAGAGAGTAAAACATGCTCGACAGGTTTTATCAGTACTTAGTTGTACATTTGAAAAATTGTGATCCTTCAGGGCTACAAATCTAGTGCTGGAAGGAGGGATGAAGCTGGAAGCTGATTTACGACTGGCATGGACATTGTTGGTAGAACTGACCCCTTCTGTATTGTAAATAAGTCATGATTCAATCGTGTTGAAATAGGCAAAATAGAATGAAAGAGTCCTAACATTCTGACTAAACCTGATATTAAATATGTCCATCCAATAGAGAACAGGAATCAATAAAGCCTTTAAGAGAGAGATAGTGATTAAATTCTGGTTATATGATGCATTGAATTTCACAGCCAGCAGTGCTGGGCCATGGAAAGAGACTGAGGGTCAAACAGAGGAGGGCCACATGTTGTTGTTGTGAGATTTATCAAGAAATTCTGGAGAAATTATGTATCTGAGAAGTAGTCTTATGAAAGCAAATAAACTAATTCTTGTTTTGTGACATTACTTTAAATCAGTGGTTTTCAAACTGCCTCCTAAACTCACATTCCACCTTAAGCCATTGGGTCGAGACCAGTGGTTCTCAACCTTCCCTTCCCACTCATATACTAACTTAAACATTACCTTACCAATCACAGAGTACCAAAAACACAAAATGCTGAGAAACTCAGCAGGTCAAACAGTGTCCTTCATGTAGCAAAGGCAGAGAAACATAACTGACGCTTCGGGCTTGAGCCCTTCATCAAAATACGAGAAAGTGCCGGTGAGCATCAGAATAAAAGAAAATAAATGACGTCCACCGGCACTTTCTCGTACTTTGATGAAGGGCTCAAGCCCGAAGCGTCAGTTATGTTTCTCTGCCTTTGCTACATGAAGGACACTGTTTGACCTTCTGAGTCCCTCCGGCATTTTGTGTTTTTACTGCAACCAAGCTATCCACAGAATTTTGTGTCTTACTTCCAATCACAGAGGATTGGAATTGCTTAAGGTGGAATGTGAGTTTAGGGGGAGCAGGGAATAGTTTGAAAACCACTGCTTTAAATTTTGTTTTGGAATTTAAAACCTAGACATGAGTTCAAATGGGGAAATGTTAATTTTAAGTCTGACATCAAAAAATATATCTTCACACAAAGAATTGCCATCATGCCATACAGTACAGAAAAGGAGCTTTGTCCATGTCGACTGTTTTACCCATCTGATTTCATCCCATTTGCCTGCTCTATGTACATTTTCCTTCCTTATCCTGGCCATTGAAGTAACTGTCCAAATAGCTGTCAAACATTACAATTGTACCCGATCATCCCCTCTTCCAGAATCATTCCAGATATCAACCTCTCTGCGTGCGATAAAAAAATGGACCTTAGATCCTCTTTAAAACTCTTTCCTCTCACCTTAAATGTATGCCCTCTTGTTTTTGACAGAGTCTGACTCTGTCCTATCCATGCCTCTTCTAATGTTAGATAACTTAATAAATTTAATAAAAATCTCTGGAATTATTTAAGAAACAAATAGATGCTGGGATCTTTTCAAGTGGTAAAAAATACTAATGCGAGCTGAATGGCCTTTCTTACTTCCAATTATTTTGTGGTCATACTCAAGTTCATGTACTACAGGATTTTTGCCAACACTCAGATCTCTGCTTGAATTGAGTTGCATGGTGTGAATTGCATCGTAAATATAGTGGAGGAAAACCCAACTTCAACATGCTGCTGCTCAATTGAATCTAAAGCTTACTCAATCATTCACTAGAAGGTGCATGTGTTGCTAAAACGGATTACACCACTTAAGCACTGACAACTGAAATTCTAGATGGGTCACATGACCTCAGATGTCGCACTGTGATGAAGCATTGCCACTTATTGATCCAATTTAAGCTTCTTGCTTGATTTTATTAAGACTTAATGTGAATTGTTATTTGTTGGGTGGAAAAGACCTTGACTGAACAAACTGTGTCTAAATCATGTCCATTTAATTGGTTGGGATGTGCGTTACATGTATTTAACAGGATCTACAGAATCTTTCTCAGAAAAAGTGAACTATAATTAAATTATTGTGCAGTGACTTTCTTGTATATGATGTATAGTTTGCAGTATTGCCTCTACTATGGTACAGTGTATTGGAATCTAAATAGTAAACTCTGTCCTGTGTCTTTGCTGTTAAGATGCCTGTTGTAATTCCAGCCAGCTACAGGTATAGTGTTACCTGTAATAAAGAACTTGAGTGTTGGATGCTTTGGTCTGTGCTTTTGTATCAAGAAATACCATCAGAGATTGAAAAATTGATATTGAACTTTAAAGCAGAATATATTCCCTCTCAATTGTTGTGATATGGAGTCTAAGTGGGACAAATTGAGTCCAAAGTGCCAATCAAATCTGTAAGACATGAGACCAGAAATAGGCTATTCAGCCCATCAAGTCTGTCCTATCAATCAATCAAGATATGATCCATTTTTTCACTCAACCCCACTGCCTGACTAATTAAGAACCTATCAATCTCTCTCCTCAATTCACCTAATGACTGGGACTCCAAGACCACAGACTCACCACACTCAGGATAAATAAATTCCTCTATTCTTCAAATTCAGGTCGTTCTTCAATCCTGAATTTGTGCCCTCTTGTCCTGAACTCTCCCACCATAGGAAACAAACTTTCCATGTCTACTCTATCCATGCCTTTCATTATCCCATGAGATTCCCCCACTTATTCTCCTAGCTTCCAATAAGTAAAGGCCAAGAGCCATCAAACATTCTTCATATGATAAACCTTTCATTCCTTGAATCATCCTTGGGAACCTTCCCTCTAGTGTTAGCAAATCCTTTCTTGAATGAGGAGCCCAAACTAATACTTGAAGTCTGAACAGTGCCTTATAAAGCCTCAACAAGACATCCCTGCTCCTATATTCTATTGCATTTGCCTTCTTCACCACCAACTCAACCTGCAAGTTTACCTTCAGGTTATCCTGAATGAGGTCCCTTTGCATCTAGAAATTTTCATTTTTCTCCTTATTTAAAAAATAGTCTGCCTGTTTATTTCTTATACCAAAGTGCAGGACCATACACTTTTCAATATGATATTATATTTGCCACTTCTCTTCCTATTCTACTAATCTGCCTGTCATTTTGTAGCTTTCCTATAACCACAGAACAGCTCAAAAGCAGGCCCTTTGGCCCTTCTAGTCTATGCTGGACTATTTTTCTGCCTCACCCCACTGACCTCCATATCCTTCCCATCCATGTACCTATCCACACTTTTCTTAAATGTTAAAATTGAGACTGTATTCGCCAATTCAGCTGGCAGCTCATTCCACACTCCCATCACCCTGCATAAAGTTCCCCATGATATTCTCCTAAACCTTTTCCCTTTCACCCTTAATCCATGTCCTCTGATTTGTATCTCACCCACCTATAGTGAAAAAAGCCTACTTACTTTTACTCTATCTATATCCCTGATCATTTTAAACACCTCTATCAAATCTCCCCTCATTCTACTAAGTTCCAGGGAAAAAAGTCCCAATGTGTCTAGCCAGTGTAACTCAGTTCCTGAAGTCCGGCGACATTATAATAAATCTTCTCTGCACTCTTTCAACATTATTGATATCTTTCCTTTAGTTAGGTGATGAAAACTGCACACAATACTCCAAATTTGACTTTCATAACATCCCAAAATCTATATTCAATATTTTGAATTATGAAGGCCAATATGCGAACATCTCTCTTTACAACCCTATCCACCTGTGATGCTACTTTCAGGGAATTATTCATCTGTATTCCCAGATCCCTCTGATCTACCACACTCCACAGTGCCCTACCATTTACCGTCTATATCTTTTGTGGTTTCCAAAATGCAAGGCCTCTCACTTGTCTGCATTAAATTCCATCTGCCATTTTCAGCCCATTTTTCCAGCTGGTTCAAATCCTTCTGCATCTTTAAAAACTTTCTTTGTGTCATCTGTAAACTTGCTGATCCAATTTACCATTTTATCATCCAGATCATTGCTATCCTGTATTGTCAACACTACCTGCTCCTGCACATAACTTTGTGTCATCTGCAAACTTGGCCACAAAGCCATTCTCTCCACAATCTGTCAAATATATACAAGGTAAAAAGAAACAGCCTCAATACTGACCCCTGTGAAATACCACTAGCAACTGGCAGCAAATCAGAATATGATGCCTGTATTCTGACTCCTTGTTTCCTGCCAGTCAGCCATACCCATGCTGGTATGTTTCCTGTTATACCATGGGTTCTTATTTTGTTAAATAGCCTCATACATGGCACCTTGTCAAAGGCCTTCTGAAAATCCAAAAGCGCAACATCTACTGCATCGCCCTGCTTGTCACTTCTCAAAGAATTCCATCAGGTTTGTCAAGCAAGTGTTTACCTTTAGGGCTTTAGCTTTTCTTGTCATGTGTCTTCAAGTATTCTAGATCCTCATTCTTGACAATCAGTTCCAACATCTTCCCATCCACTGGAAAAAGAAGAAAACATCATCAAGAAAAATTGTTGTGCATCATTCTGCTGCTTAATATTTTTTCAATTACGTGGCTCTTAGGACTGAGCCCAGATGATTAAGGAGAAAGAGGGGAGGGTGGAGGGACTGCAGTTGGTGATTAGTAGGTGGTGGGGGGGGGGGGGGGGGGGGGAAATGATGAAGGAAGGCCCATTTGGAAGCAGGTCCTAAAGTAGACATGGATAATAGAAGTTTCAGCACTGAACCTACTGGAGGATAACTCAGTGGCTGTAAAGCACCTCATGTTTGCTCTCTCATTCCATAACATCATGCCAGGTTCTCTAATTGCCACTTCTCTACACTAGCCGCCATTTCCAATCAGTCCCCCACCATCTAAATCTATCATATTTGAAAATGCTCAGCACCTCAGCCTCCTCTGCCTTCTTGGATTGAGAATTCTACAGACTCACCACATTGTGGGTGAAGAAATCTCTTTCAGCTTTGTTCAGAATGTCAAGCACTTACTTTGAGATTTCTTCTAGACACCCTACCCAAGGCATACATCATCCTTATATCTAATCTGTCTTTCGAACTCTTGAGACTACAGTTGCCTTAAACTCTCCTCAAAGTGGTAGATGCGGGCTCGATTTTAATATTTAAGGAAAAGTTGGACAAGACAGGTTTGGAAGGTTACCATAAATATTCAAGTATAATGCGAAAAATTTTGTACTGCAATTTGAGCTCAAAGTGGGGGGAGGGGTCACATTATACACAAGGTTATAATTTTAAAATGTTTTTCTGCCAGGTTTAACGACTACATTGACGGCAGTGTGACTAGATTGTGGGGGGAGGAGGGGGGAGAGATGGCATCATGACTCGGGTGAGCGAGGGGGGAAAGAGACCAACGTGACTCGGGTGGGCAAGCAGGGGAGAGAGGCCGGCATAACTCAGGCAGGCGAGGGGAGAAGAGATGCCAGCACAACTCAGACAGGTGAGGGGCGGGGAGTCGTATTATACACTGGGTAAAACTTTTCTCCCATTTTCTACTCAAAAATGGGGGGGGTCACTTATACATGAAACACATTATGCACGAATATTTACGGTATGTGTTGGGTGCGGGACATTGGGACTAGGTGGGAGAAGGTGTTTAGCATGGACTAGAAGGGCTGAACTCATCTATTTCTGTGCTGTAATTGTTATATGGTTATATGACAGGCTGGGAATCAATCTGCTGAACCCTAAATGCATCTTATCTTTTGCATGTAGGTTCTTCCTTAAGTACATAGACCAGTCCATAACATAATATTCCAAATGAGTCTCACTACGCCTCAATATAGAACAATACCGAAGTAAAACACAAAAGTCTTCAGACTCCATGGTTAAAGTTAAAACACAATGCAGGAGAAATTCAACAGATCATATAGTGTCTTTATATAGCAAAGGTATTTTTTTTAAACATCGGGAGAAGCGGAGAAAGTGAAGGTACTTGAGATCCTTGCGGGGGCCAAACTGGGAGACCTGAAATCAGAGCTGAAAACCACAAGGCACAAGATGCGACAGAGGCAAGTAGCAAGGAAGGCAACGTGACTGTGGAAAAGAGTCTGGGTGAGTACATGGTCGTAGAGCTTAAGAGAAGCAGGGAATATAGATGGGGAGCAGTGAGAGAGAATCCCACAGAATCTTCAGAGAGCAAAGGAGAATTTTTTCAGGGTATACATCCCTCGAAGAGATTTCACAGAGTTTTGTAGTAGTCTTCCTCACTGACTATCAGGGGCACATAAAGGATGTGATCTTAGCCCACTGCTCGACTCACAATATAACTATGACTTTGTGGCCAATTCCAATGCTATCTACAAATTTTCCAATGACACCATGATTGTTGGCAGAATCACAAATGGCAATGAGTAAGCATACAGGAGGGACCTAGATCGGCTCACTGAGTGGTGTCACATCAAGAATCTTGCACTCAATGTTAGCAAAACCAAGGAGATGATTATGAACTTCAGGAGAATACAATCCAGTTCTCATCGAGGTCTCAGTACTGGAGAAGGTCAAGAACTTCAAATTCCTGGTTGTCAGCATCTCTGAGGATCAGTCCTGGAACCTCCATGTCGATGCAATCACAAGATAGCTCGCCAGTACCTATACTTTGTGGGGTGATTGAGAATATTTGGTGTGTCACTGAAGACACTCAAAAACTTCTAAAGATGTACCATGGAGAGCATTCTGGCTGGTTGCATCACTATCTGGTATGGAGGTGCCAATGCTCAGGACAAGAAAAAAAAAACTTCAGACGGCTGCAACATCACGGTACCAGACTTCATTGAGAACATCTAAAAGATGCGGTCCTAAGAGAGCAGCCTCTACCTTCCAGGGGCACCCACCACACAGGCCTTACCTTCTTCACCCGGTTAACATCAGGTAAAAGGTACGTGAGCCTAAAGACAAGAACTCAGCAACACAAGGATAGCTTCTTCCCTGCTGTCATCAGATTCCTGAATGATTAATGAACCGAAGACACTGCCTTTGATTTTTCATGCACTATTTTTAATTATTTTTGTAAGGTGGTTGACATGAATATTTGCTCTGTGATGCTGCCACCAAAAAAAAATTAATTTTGTGACTTGCTCATGACAATAAATTCTGATTCTGATAGAAGTAAAACGTGAAAGTTTGCAGACGCTTGGTTGAATTGAAAACACAATTCTGGATGTGGTGATACAACCACCAGCCTACTGCAGGGGGCGACCTTTGTACCTACAAGAAGACCACCTGGGAGGCTGACTCCAGCTGGCTGGCTGTCAATCAACCAACTTGGATATAGACCTTGAGCCGGCCCCTTCCGGGCGAGTCACACATGGAACCATCGAGACTGAAACTGGTGTACAAGACTTAAGTGGATTAAACCCTGTAGTACAGTCTTTCTTCGACGTTAGGGATGAAAGCGCTCCAATGGATGTTGAGGATGGAGCGGAGACAACGCTGGTGGAAGCGTTCTAGGAGCCGTAGGTGATGCCGGTAGAGGACCCATGATTCGGAGCCGAACAGGAGTGTGGGATGGCAGAGGTCGACAGCATCGAGTCCACGCTGCTGAAGATCCAGCTGCGCTGGGTGGGTCACGTCTCCAAAATGGAGGACCATCGCCTTCCCAAGATCGTGTTATATGGCGAGCTCTCCACTGGCCACCGTGACAGAGGTGCACCAAAGAAAAGGTACAAGGACTGCCTAAAGAAATCTCTTGGTGCCTGCCACATTGACCACCGCCAGTGGGCTGATATCGCCTCAAACCGTGCATCTTGGCGCCTCACAGTTTGGCGGGCAGCAACCTCCTTTGAAGAAGACCGCAGAGCCCACCTCACTGACAAAAGGCAAAGGAGGAAAAACCCAACACCCAACCCCAACCAACCAATTTTCCCCTGCAGCCGCTGCAACTGTGTCTGCCTGTCCCGCATCGGACTTGTCAGCCACAAACGAGCCTGCAGCTGACGTGGACTTTTACCCCCTCCATAAATCTTCGTCCGCGAAGCCAAGCCAAAGAAAGAAGACAGTCTTTCTGTGCTTCCATATTGGAGAAGCTCAGCAAATACTTTATTTCTTTCTTTGGCTTGGCTTCGCGGACAAAGATTTATGAAGGGGGTAAAAGTCCACGCCAGCTGCAGGCTCGTTGGTGACTGACAAGGCCGATGCGGGACAGGCAGGCATGGTTGCAGCAGTTGCAGGGGAAAATTGGTTGGTTGGGGTTGGGTGTTGGGTTTTTCCTCCTTTGTCTTTTGTCAGTGAGGTGGGCTCTGCGGTCTTATTCAAAGGAGGTTGCTGCCCGCCGAACTGTGAGTTGCCAAGATGCACGGTGGGAGGCGATATCAGCCCACTGGCGGTGGTCAATGTGGCAGGCACCAAGAGATTTTTTTAAGCAGTCCTTGTACCTCTTCTTTGGTGGACCTCTGTTTCGGTGGCCAGTGGAGAGCTCGCCATACAACACGATCTTGGGAAGGCGATGGTCCTCCATTCTGGAGACGTGACCTACCCAGCGCAGTTGGGACTTCAGCAGCATGGATTCGATGCTTGAGGACTCTGCCAGCTTGAGTACTTCAATGTTGGTGATGAAGACATTCCAATGAATGTTGAGGTTGGAGCGGAGACAGCGCTGATGGAAGTGTTCTAGGAGCTGTAGGTGATGCCGGTAGAGGATCCATGATTCAGAGCCGAACAGGAGCGTGGATATGACAACGGCTCTGTACACACTGATCTTTGTGTGTTTCTTCAGGTGGTTGTTTTTCCAGACTCTTTTGTGTAGTCTTCCAAAGGCCCTATTTGCCTTGGCGAGTCTGTGGTCTATCTCTTTGTCGATCCTTGCATCAAATGAAATGGTGCAGCCGAGGTAGGTAAACTGTTTTGAGTTCTGTGTGCCCGATGGAGATGTGGGGGTCATGGTGGGGAGTTGACTGATGGAGGACCTCAGTTTTCTTCAGGCTGACTTCCAGGCCAAACATTTTGGCAGTTTCCGCAAAACAGGACGTCATGCGCTGGAGAGCTGGCTCTGAATGGAAGTCTCTTCAATCTGAGGCGCCTGCAAGCTCACACCAAGACACAAGAGCAACTTGTCCATGATGCCGCTCACTCTGCTACCATCAGGGAAAAGGTACAGGAGCTTAAAGGCGAGCACTCAATGGCACAGTGACAGCTTCTTCCCTGCTCCCATCAGATTCCTGAATAATCAATAAACCAAAGACACTGCCTTACTTTTCGTGCACTATATTTTTTATATAGTAATATAGTAAGATGGTTAGAATATGAATGTTTTCAATATGATGCTTCTGCAAAACACCGAATTTCATGACTTGTTCATGACGATAAATTCTGATTCTGATTCTTATAAGAAACACAAAATAATTTTGACAATGTTATGCTTCGGTAAATATTTATTTTCCAAAAAAAAGTTGCCATGAGCTGTTACACCTGTAGATGGTACTGTATCTGCATTATCACAGATGCCGTTCCCGGTTTAGACATTTGGTCATTTGCATGTTTTTTCTCAAGTTGACTTGCTCTTTCTAATGAAATGAAAACTAATGCTCCATTGAGAAATGAAGAGCCACAATTAAAGATTTGAGCTGCAGATTTCTTCATTGCAACCTTCCTAAATCTACAATTGACTGTGTAAAAAGTTTTGATGCTTTTCTGTAGAATTTCCACTCAGTCCACATATTGTCTGAAAAATGGATCATTGTGTGGCGAAGTGGATCTCCTGCCATCCTCAGTTTATGCCCATAAGCAGCCATGCGGATGCCTGCATATTTGGATGAGAAATCTGTAGGTTCTATTTCTACATGAGTGAAAGAAAGGGAAACTTGAGTTCCTGCCAAAAAAAATTTCAAATTTCCGCCCCAAAATTGAACTTCAAGAATGGGAAGGATGCCTATCTTACACTCAAGTCAAAATTAGATGGCCATGGAACCTGGTACAGATGCTTGATCCTTTATCCAAAATCCTTGGGACCGGATACTTTTAGGATTTCGGAACTTTTCAGATAACGGAATAATATTAAAACAGCGGTACTCTTAAGTAATTGTGGAGGGGGTCACGACGGCGTTGGATGGGGGAGGTGGGTGGTAAGTGAAGTGAGGTAAAGGTAAAGGTAGACCACCCTCTCCCCACAGGCCTACCCGAGCCACGCTGCCACTCTCTCCCCATTCACCCGCCCAAGCCACACTGCCGCTCCCTCCCTGCCCGGCTGCTTGAATTATGCAGCTGCTCTCTCCTTAAGCTCTTCCCTCTGTCAAATATCCTTTCAGCGAGGTTCCTGAAATTTTGCTGGAGGCCAATCCTTGTATTTTTAAGTAAAACATACAGTAAATCTTCAAACTTAAATTGACTCAAACTAAGCTGAACCCCTGCTGTACATGCAATAAAAAAATGTTCAGTTTTGGAAGGTTTTCGGTTTACACAATTTCAGAAAATGATTATGTACCTGTATATATTATGAAATTAATAATTTTCAGTGAAAACCTGGTTGAAAAGCACTTGGACTAGCCCACATGCTTTTATCATTGGATAATGAAGATTTTGCTTCCTAAACACTTTTTGGACTATTTTATGAATTTTGGACTGCTAATCACAAAAATCACCTTAAAAATTACCTATCACGTACTGTTTTTAGATATAACCTATTTTTATGATTTCCTGTCATATTTTAAGTCTGCTGGTATATTGCCAACAAAGCAGCTGTTCTGGTCAGTCCAAGCAGGCATAGGCGTGCGTTCAGTGAAGGTGCTCTGTAAATGCTGTTTGAGGCCTGGGCATGACTGAAAAGTATTTAAAGATGCTGTTGAGAATTTTCTTGGCATTTACAGAGCATGAAACTACATCCAGTTGATTGACAATATGCTTCAAGCAATCAAAACCATGAAGTACAACATGTCATTGAAAATTAATTTTCTGCATTTGCACTTGGACGTCTTCCCTGCTGACCTTGGTGCAGTCAGTGATGAACATGATGAAAGGTTTCTCCAGGACATTGCAACCATGAAAAAATAGTATCAGGGCAACTGGAATCCATCCATACTGGCCAACTATTGTTGGACACAAAGACGAGGCATCAGATGCTGAGTACAAATGAAAATCAACAGCAAAACATTTTTAGGTCAGTTGAACTAACGCATCATTATGTGATTAAACAGGCTAAATTCAATAAAAGATCAATTAATGTTTAGAACTAAAGAACTGTAGAACACTACAGCACAGAAAACAGGCCATTTGACCCTCTAGATACAAAAGAGTCTGGAAAAACAACCACCTGAAGAAACACACAAAGATCAGCGTGTACAGAGCCGTTGTCATATCCACGCTCCTGTTCGGCTCCGAATCATGGATCCTCTACCGGCATCACCTACAGCTCCTAGAAAACTTCCATCAGCGCTGTCTCCGCTCCATCCTCAACATTCATTGGAATGACTTCATCACCAACATCGAAGTACTCGAGCTGGCAGAGTCTGCAAGCATTGAATCCATGCTGCTGAAGACCCAACTGCGCTGGGTGGGTCATGTCTCCAGAATGGAGGACCATCGCCTTCCCAAGATAGTGTTATATGGTTCTATTTCATTCCCCAACAGTAGCTCTAACACTACCCCCTCTCCAGTGGGTACCTCAACATATTGATGCAAAAAGCAATCCTGCACACATTTTACAACCTCTAAGCCATCCAACCCACTCACTGAGTGTGTCTCCCAATCTATGTTAGGAAAATTAAAATCCCCAACTAACACAACCCTGTGCTTACTGGATATCTCAGCTATTTCCCTACAGATTTGCTCTTCTAGTTCCTTCTCCCCATTTGGTGGTCTATAATACACCCCTATAATCGTAACCTCACTTTTTAATTTTTTTTATTCTACCCACACCGCCTACCTTGATGAGCCCTCCAATCTATCACATCTCAGCACCGCTGTTATATCTTCCTTGACAAGTAATACCATCCCCCCCCCCACCCCTCCAATTCTATCACACCTAAAGCAACAAAATCCTGGGATATTTAACTACCAGTCACAACCCTCCTTCAACCACGTCTCACTAATTGCCACCACATTATACTGCCGTCTCTATCCACATCTTCAGCTCATCCACCTTCCTTACAACACTCCTTGCATCTCAGAGATTTCCCAGATCTTACTTTCTGCCTATCCCCCTCTCTGCCATCCACACTATTATTTGTCACCATCCTCCCTTCCCCATTATAGCATCTATCCCTTTCCTCCTCAATCAACTGCTGTTCCACTCCCAAATTTTGTGAATAAGCCTTTTTCCTTTGCCTACAAAACTTCTCTCTGCTGTCCATCCTTAAATGGACCCTTTCCCCCAACCATACTAGTTTAACGCCTCCTGGTAGCCCTAGCATACGCCAGGACACTGGTCCCTCTGGGATTCAAATGTAACCCATCCTTACAGTACAGGTCCCACCTCCCCCAAAATAGGTCCCAGTGATCCAAGAACTCAAATCCCCGTCTCCTACTCCACCCCTTTAGCCATGCATTCAACCTCCACCTGATTCTATTCCTGCCCTCACTATCACGTGGCACAGGAAATAATCCAGAAATGACTCCCTTTGCTGTCCTTTTTCTGAGCTCCCTACCTAACTCCCTATATTCATTCTTTAGAACCACTTCCTCCTTCCTCCCAATGTCTTTGGTACCAACATGTATCATGACCTCTGGTTCATTACCCTCCCCTTTTAGGATGTCTTGAACATTCATTGTTAAATCCCGGACCCTGGCACCACAGAGGCAAACCACCATCTGGTTTTCCTTTGTCATATCCGCAAAATATTCTGTCAGTCCTCTTGACCGTCGAATCCCCTATAACTATTGCCCTCCTCTTCCTTTCTCTACCCTTCTGGGCTACAGCTGCTGTCCCTACACCAGAGGTACAGCCACTGCTGCATTCCTTAGCCTGATTGTCCCCCCCCCCCCCCAAACAGTACTCATGGAGGAGTACCAATTGCTGAGGAGCACAGGCTCAGGTGCTCTCTCTTGAACCTGGCCCTTTCCATTCCTCCTCCTAACAGTAACCCAATGTTTCTCCTCCCGTGGCCCTAGTGAGATCACCTGATTATAACTCTTGTCTAAGATGGCCTCACTCTCCCTGACCAGAGCGAGGTCATCAAGCTGCAGCTTCAGTTCCCTGACTCGGTCCCTAAGATGCTGCAGTACAGCACACCTAGTGCAGACATGGATGTCCGGGACTTCCCACATCTGATACTGTGAGCAGCAAACTGCCCTCACACACATCCCGCCTCTTTCTTCTGTCACCTTACAAGAGAAAAATAAAGATATATATTAAATTAAATGTGACCGTCTTACCTTAGTCCTGATATGCTCCTAACTGGCCGCACCCTTATACTTACCCTCCTTTTAATTGGCCCTTGACATATTTGATTTCGCAGGTCTCAATGTGTAAATGTAAGTGGTCTGAGAAGAACCTCAAATAAACCACCTTTTGGGTCTTTCCTTTTTTACTGAAACCATTTCATTATACTTTTCAAACAGGGCCCTTGACCAATAGAAAGTGAACATGAGAAATCTATTATGGACTTAAGGAGATGGCATTAGGTTAAAAAGGTATTTTAAAATAATATTGGTAGCATTCCAGAAATGGATGTAAGTTTAGAATTAGAAGGGAGGGAAATGGCAGATGGAGTATAGTGTGGAGAAGTGTTTTATCATCCACTTTGGTGGAAGGAATAAAAGTATAGATTATTTTCTAAATGGACAATAAATTCAAAATCAGAAGGACAGAGCTTGTGCGAGACTCCCTGATGTCAACTTGCATGTAGAGTTCGTGTTAAGAAAGGCCAATGGAACGCTGGCATTAATTTTGAGAGAGATAAAATATAAAAGCAGGGATGTGAGGTTGAGGCTTTACAAGACATTGGTCGGAGCACATTTGGAATATTGTGAGCAATTTTGGACTCCATATCTAATGAAGGGTGTGTTGGCATTAGAGAGGGCCCAGGGGAGGTTTACAAGGATGATCGCCAGAGTGAAAGAGTTTTCATATGAGGAGGATTTCAAGGCTCTGGCACTGTAAAAGCTGGAGTTAAGAAGAAGAAGGGGGATCAAACTGGATGTACAAATGATATTTCCTATGGTGGGGGAGTCTGGGACCAAAATACCCAGTTTCAGAATTCCCTTAGAACAGAGATGAGAAGGAATTTCAGCTGTGGAGGCCGTCATTGGGGATATTTAAGGCAGAGGTACATTCTTGATTGGAAAGGGAATTAAGGGTTAAGGGAGAAGGCAGGAGAACATGGTTGAAAAGGATAGTAAATCAGCCATAATGGAATGATGAATGGGCTCAATGGATTGAATGGCCTAATTCCTCTCGTATATCTTACAGTTTTATGGTCTTCAGTTCCATTTTGGTCTTTCTTTATGCCACAATTCTCACCTTTTTTCTTATTAGATTCCACCACTGGCAGTCTTTGTTTTTATAATCACCCACACCACCCTGTATGACCCATCTTCCTCCACCTGACCCCTTTGGTTTTCTTGACTCTCTCCCTCCCTTTCACTGACATCTGCCACCCCTCTGCCTCTGTCTGATATTTCACCTCTGCCTGACTCCCCAATCCCATGTTCCACATCCCAACTTTGAAAGGCTGCCTCACCCCTCCCACCCTGTCCTCTTTACTGCTTTTGTACTAACTTTCTTCAGTCCATATGAAGAGTTTTGGCTCAAAACAGAGACTAAATCAACCACTATTGTTCTCCTACTGATGCTGTTCGACCCATTGAGATCCTCCAGCAGATTGTATTGGGCTCCTGATTCCAGCATCTGCCCTCTCCTGTGTGTCTTCAGCTATGACCTTGCTGATTGATGAAGCAGACTCAAGGCACTCAGTGGTCTAACCCTCATATATGTGAATGTGATTATGGAATATTGACAGGATGGAGGTAAACAACTCCCATTTATTGCAGACATCCATGTGAGGGTTTATCTGAAGAGACAGCCAACATCATAAAGGACACTGTCCTCCCAGCCCCCCACCCCCATCACCCTGATAACAATTACTTCTCACTGCTAGGAAGATACAGAAGCCTGAAAGTCATCAACTCTTTGTTCAAGAACAGTTTTCCTGTCTACAAATATCAGTCTCTTGATTTTCCCCTCACTACCCTTACTATAAACACCACAGAAAGGGTTCTCTATGCCATTGTAATGCTCCTTTTTTTACACGATAGTAACTGTAAATATTTATTATCTGTAACTTCTGTATTTGTTATCTCTTTCCATAGATTAATTTCATGTACGCTATTATAGTTTGTTTTCTCTTACTAAATACCTGTTTGACTAGAGCAAGTAAGAACTTCAGTTCACATATACATTATACAACGTAAATGACAAAATATCAATATTAAATCAATTAAATTTGCTTTCCAAAATAAAACAATTTCAATTTCATACTGCACACTTTGAATTATAAAAATGATAATGATTCTCTGAAGTAATAGTAGGTTCTACATTTATCGTTAGAAAAAGGACATTGTGAAACAATAATTGCATGCTCCACTCGCCAGTCCTTCATTTTGCACTTCTCATTTGACATGTGCAGTTTTCATTACTGTTTAATGATTTCTTTCCACGAATTACCTTCAATCTGTTCACTCAAATACATTTCATTATCCCAGAGAGTTCACATGTTCAAATTAAATCCAGAGAAAATATTCATTAAATAGTAAAATCCCTGGTATCTGGAATTTAAGCAATCGGCAAACTTTGAGCAACAGGCAATAAAAATCGCAGAAACTAAATAGATTTTAAAAATGTGCATTTGAAATTAGCATTTCGCTATAATTTTGCCAATCACGCAACATACAATAGCAAGCAACTGGAAAACACACTAATCTGGCATTGGCCAATTCCCATAGGTGCCAGATACCAGGGGTTTTACTGTCATTTTCCATTACAATTAACATACAGACATCTCATTAATATTAATACATATTCCTCCTCAAATATGGTGAGAAAAATAGCAGTTCAAATCACTGTCCTTGGGAACTATAAACCCTCCCCTAACCCCTGTAGCCATTTCCTCCCAAGTCTTCAAATAGACTTCTATCAGGTTAGATTCTTCAAATAATCTAAGGAATGCAGACTGGATCAAACATCCCATAGCCCTAGGACATGTTTTACCAGCATTTACAACGTGCATTTATCTGTACCAGCTGCAGAAAGGGAGGAAGGTGTGGAGGCAATATTCATTGAGTCTGTGTGGGCAGAAATCAGAAATAGAAAGGGTGCAATCACTGTATTGGGAGTAGTTTATAGGTCCTCCAATAACCCTTGGGACATTGAGGAACATATAAGTAGACAGATTTTGGAATAGTGCAAAAATTGTAATGGGAGACTTCAACTTCCCAAATGCTGACAGACACCTCCTGTCTGCAAGAGGGATAGAATTTGTCAGATGTGTCCAAGAAGGATTCTTGACACAGTATGTGGACTAACTGACTGGAGAAAAGACCATTCTGGGTCTAGTGCTGGGTAATGAAATTGGTCACCTGGTCAGTGGGGGAACTTTTCGGTGATATTGACCACAACTCCCTGAGCTTTAACATAGCTACAGACAAGGACAAAAAACAGACAAAATGGGAAGGTGTTTAGTTGAGGAAGGGCTAATTATGATGGGATAAGGTAGGAAATAGGAAGAGCAAATTGGGAACAAGCGTTCTCAAGAGAAGGCACAGAATGATGTGAAGGATACTTAGGGACCAGTTGCACAGGGATTGGAGAACTATAAATGTGGTCCCCTTGTTTAAAAAAGGTAATCATGAGAATCCTGGGAATTTTAATCCAGTGAGTCTTACAGAGTGGAGGGCAAATTATTGGAGGGAATTCTTAAGGCCTTCATTAGTCGAAGGATTGAGTTCAGGAACTGTGAGCTAATGTTGCAGCTCTATAAATCTTTTGTGAAACAACACTTGGAATATTGTGTCAGTTCTGGTCACCTCATTACAGGAAGGATGTGGAAGCTATGGAGACGATGCAGAGGAGATTAACCAGGATGTTGCCTAGATTAGAAAATATGTCTAATGATGCAAGGTTAGCAGAGCTAGGGATTTTCTCTTTGGAGTGAAGAAGAATGAGAGGTGACTTAATAGAGGTCTACAAAATTATGAGAAGCAAAGATAAGGAGACAGCCAGTATCTTTTTCCCAGGATGGGAGTAGCAAACAGCAGAGGGCATCTGTACAATAAAGGGAGGAAAGTCTAATAGAGATATCAAGGGTTAAGTTTTTTACAGAGAGTTGTGAGTGCCTGGAATGCATTGCCAGGGGTAGTGGTGGAGGATGGAACAATAGGGATCTTTAAAAGACTCTTAGACAGGCCCATGGATGAAAGAAAAATAGTGGGTTATGAGGTAGGGAGGATTTAAGGTTTTTTTTTAAGCTGTACAGTATATGGGTGGGACCAAATTGCCTGTATTCTGCTGTCATGTTCTATTTTTTAAAATGTGATGCTCTCCAGATATGGGCAGAGGAATAGAGAGTATAAGCTGTTGGGAGAGGTTTGACAAACGTGTTGCTTTCTCTGTAGTGCTAGAAACTAAGGGGAGACCTGATAGAAGTCTACAAAATTACAGTATGAGAAGCATTGATAGGTAGATGGTCAGAATCTTTACCCCTGGGTAAAAATGCCTCCCACAAGAGAACATGAATTTAAGTTGAGAGGCAAGTTTTCTTTTACAAAGAAGCCTGGATCAAGGTAGTAGGAAAGAAGGTATTCAAGTAGAGGCTTCTAGATGGACACAAATATGCAGAGAATAGAGACATATGGAGCATGTGCAAGCAGCAGAGTTTTAGTTTAATTTGGCATCATGTTTGGTTGAAGGGTTTGTTCCTGTGCTATACTGTTCCATGCACTATCCCCTTACAATGAAAGCCAAAGCTGACTCCTGGTCCAACTCTCATTTGTGCACACTTTCTTCCATTAAACTGCTGACAGTTTTCTGGCTGATTACCAGATCAGCTTCCCCATCACTCCATTTGAACTGTATTCAAGTTTGACACAGTTCACTTGCTGGTCACAACTCCCATCACCTGCATTAACCTTCTCCAGCTTACCCTTTACAAATTAGTTTCTCAAACCTGTCAAGGTTCAAAAATTCACATGATGATTTTTGGAGTGTTTGCTCATTTCAGACATGGACAGTTCTCAGGAACACGTATCCTGGGGACCTCCTGCGACCACCTGTGGGAGAAATTTCATACGGAGATGTTGATACTGACATAGTTGGAAAAGAGCCCATTTTAATACAGCACCTGGACTTGACTAATTTGGTTCAGCAAGACATTCTACAATAACAGTCCTAAAATCGGGGAGTGGGTCGGTCTGGATTATTGGATTTTCTGGATCCTCGGGCAGTACTTTTAAAATTCAAATTGAGGAGGAATAAAGAAGAGATGAATAGATGATTTTTTAAATAATTTATTTATTAGCATGTACATCATGCTTTATTTATCAAAATGAACAGTTTAAAGGAAAATAAAGTCAACACCACAAAAAAGAAAATATAACATTTTTTCACTATAAAAAAAGTGTCATGTTTGAAATAATGTTTAAAAAATGAATGTTGTAAGAAAAATACAGTATACAAATGGATTTCCTTGTGATGATTACCAGTATTAAGTGTAGTCACATGTTACCATTGTTCATCTGTGGCATCTCTCTCTCTCTCTCTCTCTCTCTCTCTCTCACACGCACGCACCCCCGCTCAATTTTAAAACGTCTGGGTTCTCATGTGGTCTCAATTTCTGGCATCTGGATTTTTGGACTTTTACTGTATTTGGAAACTAAATTGTAGCCTTGACTGTAAGTTAAGGACACTGACTGGTTAATGATGAATTTTTCTTACAATTAGACAAAACTAAAGTTTTAATTTAAGAAAAATTGGAATTAAGGTTTAGATATAGTTTAAATGTTTTAAATTAAATAATGTAATCATAATTTCTGTAAAAGCTTGTTTGTCTCTGTATAAATACATGTGTTGGTAGAAGTGTTTTCAGAGTTGGTAAGCGGTAGAGATTTCAGCCTACTCTCCATGAAATGATACTTTACTTAATGACACCACCTAGTAACAATTTCTGTCGACTAATGCTTGGCTTCATGAGGCAATAGATCTTGTTCTCAGTTGTACAGCCAGTTGCAGAGAAAGCAGGAAGAAAAGGGAAGGAAAAGGAGGTAAGGTGGGGAGCTGACAACTGTACTCAAGAAAAAAGATACAAATGCAGAAGATAGAAATGTAAACAGAGCTATGTAAACAAATTGACTGTGCAATACAAAAAGAAATATTTAGTCATACATAATGTGCAAAGTAGGAGTCTTTAAGTGAGTGTCTGATTGAGTCCTTTTAGAAGTCTGATCATGGAAGGGTAGCAACTGTTCCTGAACTGGGTGGTACAAGTCTAGTGGCACAGATGCTTCTTTCCTGATGGCAGCAACGAGAACAGGGAATATCCTGGGTGGCACGGATCTTTTATAATTTATGTTGCTCTCCAGTAGCAGCATTCTATGCAGATTTTCTCGATGGTGGGGAGAGTTTTGCTGTAATGCACTGGGCTAAGTCCACTAGCTTTTGCAGGATTTTCTGCTTCGAGGTATTGGAGGCCTACTCCAGGCCATGATGCAGCTGGTCAGCACACTTTCCACTACTCATCTGTTTACAAAGTCATTTTGAACCGCCATAAACTCCTGAGGAAGTAGAGGCATTATTATGTTTTGTTTACTATGATATTAGTGTGTTGGATCCAGGAAAGGTCCTCTGAGATAGTGACTCCCAAGTGACTCCCAACCTCTCCACTTCTGAATTCATTCAATGATCACTACACTGTATACCTCTGGTTTTCCCTTCCTAACGTCTATAATGATCTTGGTTTTAGTGACATTGTGTGAGAGGTTATTAGTAGTGCACCATTCAGCCAAGTTTTCCATCTACCCCCTGTATGCTCACTCATTGCACCTTTTTATATCGCCCCCTACTGTGGTGTCATCAGCAAATCTGTAAATGGTGTTGTTGTCGTCATTACCAAACCATACAGTCATATGTGTGAAGTGAGCAGAGCAGGTGGATAAGTATGCATTCCTGCAGTGCTCCGGTACTGATCTGCCCTGAAGTGAAGAAATCCAAAGAAATGGGAGTTATATTTAATTATGTATCTAATCTATGGCTAATTCAAAGTTATTCATCACTTCCCCTGAGTGACATTGGTAAATTACACCTTGCACATCCCTCTTGTTTACCATGTATATCCAAAGTGAGTCCTGTAATCACATTTTGCTGTTCTTCCTTCTTTCTTTGGCTTGGCTTCGCAGTCGAAGATTTATGGAGGGGTAATGTCCACGTCAGCTGCAGGCTCGTTTGTGGCTGACAAGTCCGATGCGGGACAGGCAGACACGGTTGCAGCGGTTGCAAGGGAAAATTGGTCGGTTGGGGTTGGCTGTTGGGTTTATCCTCCTTTGTCTTTTGTCAGTGAGGTGGGCTCTGCAGTCTTCTTCCAAGGAGGTTGCTGCCCGCCGATCTGTGAGGCGCCAAGATGCACGGTTTGAGGCGAGATCAGCCCACTGACGGTGGTCAATGTGGCAGGCACCAAGAGATTTCTTTAGGCAGTCCTTGTACCTCTTCTTTGGTGCACCTCTGTCTCGGTGGCCAGTGGAGAGCTCGCCATATAACACGATCTTGGGAAGGCGATGGTCCTCCATTCTGGAGACGTGACCTACCCAGCGCAGTTTGATCTTCAGCAGCGTGGATTCGATGCTGTCGGCCTCTGCCATCTCGAGTACTTCGATGTTGGAGATGCTGCTGAAGAAGATCCAACTTCATGTTCTTCCTTAATGAGTGACAAAATAACACATCAGAGCTTTGATACTCATTGGTATCTATTCTTGAGTGCATGTCTACCGACTTGATTTATGGCCAAAAGTTGCATTGATAGTGAGTTGGAGATCTTTTTCTTTCTTTTTATCTCATATTTTAGATAAAGAAAAGAGTTTTCTGGCATGATAAGAAGAGGACTGTCTGTGTGAATTATCCCATAAGATCCCTTCCCCATTGCTTTATTGTGAAAGGAGTTACAGATGTCTTCTTTCTTTTATGTGAGTTTTTTTTTTCCTCTTCTCAACCCTAAATAACCTACCCTTATATTGATTATGTTCTCTCTTTTTAGATTCTCCTACCAGAAGAAATTGTTTTATTCTGTATCTCCTATTAGTCCATTTATCATTTAAAAAATATCCCAAATGATTAGTTCACCCTCAACATTCTAAACACAGATGAATCCAAACGGCATTTTCTAACGCTGTTCAATGTATCATCTGCTTGTGAATTGATGTAATCTATTGTTCATGTCAACTTCCTTTTACCCTGCTGTATGTTAGAATCTGGCATCCTCCTGTCAGTCTATATGTGTTATATTTAGTTTTAACCATATCATTAACTCTAATTGATTATTTCTTTCAATTGAAACTTTCACTGGACAGTCTGAAATCTCTCAAAGCAGTATTGTGTGATCTATTATTTGAGTTGATAGATCCTTGCCACTAAATATCAGTCTGGATATCAGTTCCTAAAAGACTAATGCGTAAACAATTTGATTTGATCACTACACTGTTGAATTGTTTGTGCAACTGGAGATCAAATCAAACTCTAACAGATTTCCTGCAAGTCTGTAAGATGAAGATATTTTTTATTGCACAAGGTCAATGAGAGATTTGCTTTCTTTGTGCTGCCTGGAGTACTGAATTAGCTTCCGGTCAGTTCGATGCTCACACTTGAGCATCTATTAAGCAACTTTTTTTTAAATAATTGGCAGTTACATTAATGTAACATATGAAGATGGTTCATAGGATACATCTGTATTGAAGAGAAGGCCAGTATACTTACACCTGGAGGAACAGGTGAACCATTTATGTTTACTTCTTCTTTCTTCTTTGGCTTGGCTTCGCGGATGAAGATTTATGGAGGGGTAAAATGTCCACGTCTGCTGCAGGCTCGTTGGTGACTGACAAGTCCGATGTGGGACAGGCAGGCACGGTTGCAGTGGTTGCAAGGGAAAATTGGTTGGTTGGGGTTGGGTGTTGGGTTTTTCCTCCTTTGTCTTTTGTCAGTGAGGTGGGCTCTGCGGTCTTCTTCAAAGGAGGTTGCTGCCCGCCGAACTGTGAAAAGTGATAAACACCACAAGAGAGAAGCAATCTTAGTGGGCTTTGTGTCAGATTTCATATTTATTGTCAGAGTACATATATGACATCACATACAACCCTGAGATTCTTTTTTCTGCAGGTGAGACAGAATTGCCACTTATTGATAGTGTAAAAAGATGGTACACAGCATATACATGTCAACAAATAAAGAACTGTAAATAGATAACAAATGTAAACAAAATGACTGTGCAATACAGGGAGAATTTTTAAAAATCAATAAAGTGTAAAAGAAAGTCTTTAAATGAGTTTCTGTTTGCTGTTGAGGAGTCTGATGTTGGAAGGGTAGCAGCTCTTCCTGAACCTCGTGGTGTGAGTCTTGTGGTATCTATACCTCTTTCTTGATGGCAGGAGCGAGAACAATGTGTGTACTGGGTGGTGTGGATCCTCATTGATCTCTGTTGCTCTCTAACGGCAGTGTTCCCCATAGATGTTCTCAACAGCAGAGAGGATTTTGCCTGTGATGGCCTGGACTGTGAGCACTCAGCCAGGTACTCCTTCCCAGCTGGATGCTTTCATATGTGAAAGCTGCAAATTTCCTTGCTGATCTTTATAGAAAATGCGTGATGGTCCAGATATTGTTCTATAGAAAGAATTGCATATTAATGATCTCAAGGCTAAACACTCTAATACAATTTCCACTACCATCTGGAGGTAGACTAGGCTATAAAATTGACTATTGAGCTTTCTCATCCTGTATGGGACAAATGTGGGAGGTGTAGTAATGCTAAAAAGATGTTGGAACTAGAAAGGAAACAGATTAAGATAAATCTAATGAGTAAAGAGAACAAAGGCACACAAAAAGTGGTGAAGAAATAACAGAGAGCCAAGGAAAGTATTTTATAATGGGATTAAGATCAAATGAAACATAGGGAAATTTAAAACTTATGTGTTGTTAAAAGCACAATATGATAGGAAAAACAGAGGTCCAGACCATAAAAATACACAAGAAAATAAGATCCTATAATAGATCACAGTGGGGACAAGCAGAACAACATGGATCAAAAAGAGTCATATCCTTGCTGATTAAGGTCAAGGATTATAAAGAGAGCAAAATAAATGTTTGACTTGTTAAGAATTCTGGTAGGAGAGGTTTTGTCGCCAACCCTCACTAATTGTGGCCTGCAGATCAGGAAGAGGGGACCTAGTGGGGCCAAGGTCCAGAGGTTCGGAGATGAGTTTGGGTCAGTGGTGCTAATGTCAATAAACAGGAGTCTAACATAGGGGTACTTCTGATCCAAATGTCCCAGAGCTGAGTGATATGATATGAGTTTATTGACATATACTCAAGGAAAATGTCCAGATGTACCAAAATTCTGATCATAATTCCAGGAAGATGGCATCTGCCATGGCAGTGGTAGGTGAATTGCAATAGGTCGAGGTTGTCTGGGAGGCTGAAGTTGATGTGAGCCATGACTGTCTCTCATGATAATGGATGTTAGAGACACAAAGCGATCATTATTAAGGCACATTGTCTAAACTTTCTTTGGGTATTTTTGAAGCAGGAATTAACTTCAAATTATTGTAGGGAGAGATTGAAGATGTCTGTGAATGCTCTCACCAGCACCATTTAAGCTTATTTCAGGATGTTCCATTATACTTTATAGACAATTACCGCAAATATTCGTATATAATAGGAACCCCATCCCTTCACCTGTCTGAGTCGCGCTCACGTCTCTCCGCTCACCCGCTTGCCCGCCCAGCTGCCTGAGTCGCGCTAGCGTCTGTCTGCTCACCTGGCCTCCTGAGTTGTGCTTGCATCTCTCTGTTTGCCCGCTCGGCCGCCTGAGTCATGCTCACATCTCTCTGCTCACCCACCCGGCTGCCTGAATTGCGCTTACGTCTCTCTGCTTGTCCAGCCTCCTGAGTCACGCTCGTGTCTCTCCGCTTGTCTGCCCACCTGCCCGGCCTCCTGAGTCACGCTCGCGTCTCTCCGTTCGCCCACCCGGCCACCAGAGTCACGCTTGCATCTCTCCACTCCCCCACTCACCCACACGCCCAGCCTCCTGAGTTGCCCTTGTGTCTCTCCACTCGCCCGCTCGCCCGGCTGCCCGAGTCATGCTGCCGACTACTGCTCACCTGCCCGGCCACCTGAGTTGCACTGCCGACTACCACTTGCATGCCCGTCTGGCTGGCTGCCCGAGTCACGCTGCTGACTACCTCTCGCCCGCAGAAAAAAAAAATTAATTTTATTCTCGTGTATAATGCAACCCCCATATTTTTGAGAGGAAAAAGGGGGGAAATTTTTTGCACTATTCATGAACATTTACGGTAACTAATTTTGAAATTTAGCTACTATTGTAAACTGGGACATGTAACTCCCATTCATTTGTAACCCACGAACAATAGTGTGTAATTGACTAAAATTATCTCAAAATCTATAATTTTCATAATTTTAACAATTTCATTCCAAGTAAAAGTAAATTGCACTTAACATAACATAACATAACATAACAATTACAACACGGAAACAGGCCATTAGGCCCTTCTAGTCCGCACCGAACCAAACACCCCTTTCTAATCCCACCTCCCTGCACAATGCCCATAACCCTCCATCTTCTTCTCATCCATATACCTGTCCAACCTTTTCTTAAATAATACAATTGACTCCGCCGCCACTATTTCTCCCGGAAGATCATTCCACACAGCTACCACTCTCTGAGTAAAGAAGTTCCCCCTCATGTTACCTCTTAACCTCTGCCCCTTAATTCTTAACTCATGTCCTCTTGTTTTAAACTTTCCTCCTCTTAACGGAAATAGTCTATCCACATCCATTCTGTCTATCCCTTTCATAATCTTAAATACTTCTATCAAATCCCCTCTCAACCTTCTACGCTCCAAAGAATAAAGACCCAATCTGTCCAATCTCTCCCCATACTCCAGATGCTTAAACCCAGGCAACATTCTGGTAAACCTTCTCTGCACTCTCTCCACTCTGTTTATATCCTTCCTATAATTAGGCGACCAGAACTGCACACAGAACTCCAAATTAGGCCGCACCAACGTCTTATACAATCTCAACATCACCTCCCAACTCCTATATTCCATGCAATGATTGATAAAGGCCAGCATACTAAAAGCCTTCTTCACCACCCTATTCACATGAGTTTCTACCTTCAGGGAATGATGTACCGTCACTCCTAAATCTTTCTGCTCTTCTGTATTCCTCAATGCTCTCCCATTTACCACATATGTCCTATTCTGATTCTTCTTACCAAAATGAAGCACCTCACACTTATCAGCATTAAATTCCATCTGCCATTTTTCAGCCCACTTTTCTAAGCAGCCCAAATCCCTCTGCAATCCTTGAAAACCTTCTTCATTATCCACTATTCCACCTATCTTAGTATCGTCTGCATATTTACTAATCCAATTCACCACCCCATCATCTAGATCATTAATGTATATAACGAACAACAATGGGCCCAATACAGATCCTTGAGGCACACCACTGGTCACCGGCCTCCAACCTGACAGACAATTATCCACTACCACTCTCTGGCCTCTCCCTTTCAGCCAATGTTCAATCCATTTGACTATCTCAAAATTTATACCTAAAGACTGCACCTTCCTAACTAACCTTCCATGTGGTACCTTATCAAAGGCCTTACTGAAGTCCATATAGACAACATCCACTGCGCTACCCTCATCCACATTCCTAGTCACCTCTTCAAAAAATTCAATCAGATTGGTCAAACATGACCTTCCTCCCACAAATCCATGTTGAGTGCTCTTGATCAGACCCTGTCTATCCAGATGTTTATAAGTACTATCTCTAAGAATTTTCTCCATTAATTTACCTACCACAGACGTCAAACTTACAGGCCGATAGTTGCCAGGCTTCCTCCTTGAACCCTTTTTAAATAACGGAACCACATGCGCAATGCGCCAATCCTCCGGCACTATCCCCATATAGATTTAATATCTCCTTCTTAAGATGTAGTGGTCAGAACTGCTCATGCTACCCTGATCTGATGTAAGCAGATAATTAAATGCCTGTGGTGTGTAACTGATATCCACTTGTACAATAGTGTTTAAAGCTGGCATTTCTTTCACCTTCTTGATTAAGTTTTGAATCTGTCCATGGTATTTAATGATAATATATATGCATGCAAAGTTTCTTTGGATCTATTTTATTAAAATAAAAGATGTTGTGAATTTGGGTAAAAAGGAAAAGAGAACATTTGCAAGTTTGACAAGGCCCTAAAAGAATATAAAAACTGTACCAAAGAGAGTTAAAAAAAAGAGCATTAGGAAGGCCAAAATGGACAATGAAATGTCTTTGGTGAGCAAGGTTAAAGAAACTCCCAGGGAATTTTATATTGATGTTAGAAACAAGAGGAGATATAGGAAAAGAATAGCACGACTCAAGGACAAGGGACAGAACTTGTGCTTGGAGTCAGATGAAATGGGAAAGGTGCTAAATTTATACTTTGCATCAGAGTTTACTAAAGGGAAGGACATGGAGGATAGTATTAGGGAGCATAATGTGGATAATGCTAATGCATTGGGCATTTTGAGATCAAGGAAGAGATGGTCCTGGGTCTTTTGAGGAGAACTAACATGGTTCTTTAGCCATAAGGCCGAAGAACCTCTGCCTTTACAGACTGGTGTTTATCCTTTACTTCCTATGGATGTTGCGTGACCGGCTGAGTTTCCCCAGCATTCTTGTGTATTGCACTCAACCCCAGCAGACTTTCTTTGACAGACTTATTTGTTTTCTTTTTCTTATCTCGACCATAGCACTGGACCTCATTGTGAGCTTTTGTAGGGCAAACAAAGGAAAACACATTTTGTGCATTTGGTGTACATGACTATAAAGGAATCTTGAATTCTGAAGGTGGTCATAATTCCTGGTTAGTTCCTGAACCAAGAACTAAGTCTTAAGCTAAATCTCCCCATGAACCAGGAATCAGTTTCTAGGATTGTGGGTTGTGAATGCATTATAAGAACATGAGAAATACGAGAAGGAGTGTTCACATCTCAACACTATTTCCCTGTCCTCTCATTGTCTTCTCAGTATCTACTGTCTCAAACATCTTATAATTTTATGTCTTCCAACAAGATTCTATTCTCCTAGACATCAATGATTAGAGGCCCAACCTGCTGAACCTACCCACACAATATAACCCTTCCACTGGATGGATTTTCTCTGGGCAGCTTCCAATATATCGATATCCTTCCTTTGATAGAGACACCAAAATTCTATTTCGTACTCCAGGCATAATCTTACCTAGGCCCTTTGCATTTGTAACAAGACTGCTCTGATTCTATCTTCAAATCTCTCCATGATAAGAATGACAATTCTGTTTAATTTCCTGATCATTTATTCCACAGTGCGTTAACTTTTTGGTCAAGGGATAACTATTCAATAGGGATTACACCTGCAGAATTTCATCACTTCTTTGACCTCATTTGGGTGTATAAAAATTAATTAGTGTGTGTTCACCCATAGCTTCCTCACTCTGATCTCCCTCCGTAATAATGATAATGAGTTTATCGTCATATACATTAATATTCTTACTTTCTTGCTGCAGCCAAACAGGTACTTCATAAAGAAAAGAAATGACCTTAAATTAAATAAAATATGATAATAAATACAAGAGATGATGGTTAACAAATATTCAGTAACCACAGTTAAAGAAAGCTAGGTGCATTAAAATAGTGCAGATCCCTTCATTACCTGGACACAAGCTGATAGCACATCACCCCATCATCTTGTTTTCTCCCTTATTCTGTAGACTGCATGGGTTTAGGGCCTTGACGTTTCCTATGCTACATGCTGACTTAGTTACCTGGGGTTAACTTTCACTTCCTGTTTACTACGAATGTGACCAAAATACTCTAAGGTATTACTGCTTCTAGGTGTATGCTCTTTGCTCATTTTCCTTGGCAAAACATTGATTTATTTGTTTGTGCCGGTGGCTGATTTTAACATGGAGGGTTTGTTGTAAATTGTCAAGTAGCAACACCAACATTAATAATTATTTATGTTGCTGCATAAGGGATCCTTCAAAATGACGTCATAGAAATGCCACAAAAGAACATTTGACATTGAACTGCAAAATGGAGGTTTGAATTCAGAGCATCAAAATCTTCATCATTTTTTTTTCGAGGCGGGAGGAGGTAGAGACTCAAAGCTGTTTAATGGAGCCTCTGAGGATGTTCGTATTTGACTGTACTTCCACAAAGTGTTTAAATGTTGTGGTTGTGTACAATAACCCAGAATATGGGAGGATATTAACATCAGGAATTGTGAGGCTGAAGAGGGATTGGTAAAGAAAATTTTGAAACTGAATCAGATCCAATGTAAACACAGGCTAACTGGCTAACAGCTACACGCCAGGCCACAAAGACGATGTTTTGATTTATGGAGAATAAAAGGGAGACTGACTGGGAGGGAATTGGTTGAAATGGAAAAGCAACAAAGGTGTGAATGAGGTATTCAACAGCAGATGAGTGGAGGGTGATGAAAGAATTAAGCATTTTTAACGCATCAATGACTCACCTGTACATGGACAAAACTTTCAAAATTGCCAAATGATATAGAAAATAGGAACAATTGAACCAGATTTAAAGCACTGAAATCTTTTGAACACCAACGGTAGTGGGTTGTATAAAGAAAGGTGATGAGTCAGCATAGAGGGTGGAGATTGAAAACTTGGCTGAATGGTGCACTAACAACAACCTTGCACTCAATGTCACCAAAACCAAGGAGCTAATTGTTGACTTCAGGAAAGGAAAGCCAGAGGAATACAATCCAGTGATCATTGGGGGATCAGAGGTAGAGAGGGTGAGCAAATTTATGTTCTTGGGAGTCACTATCTTGGAAGATCTTTCCTGGACCCAACACACCAATGGCATCATGAAGAAAGCATGTCAGCGCCTCAACTTCCTCAGGAGTTTTCGGAGGTTTTATATGACACCAGAAACCCTGGAAAATTTCTACAGAAGTGTAGTGGGAAGTGTGTTGACTGGCTGCACATAACCATATAACCGTTTACGGCACGGAAACAGGCCATGTCGGCCCTTCGAGTCTGCATCGGTTCACTAGAACAACTCCATTAGCTCAAACCTCCTGCTCTCCACCCATAACCCTCCAACCCCCTCACCTCCATGTACACATCCAACCTTCTCTTAAATGACTGAAGGGACCCTGCCACGACTATCTCATTTGGAAGATCATTCCATTCTGCCACCACTTGCTGAGTGAAAAAACATCCTTTAATATTTCTCCTAAAGTTTTTCTCCCCTTACCCTTAACTCATGTCCCCTTGTTCCAACCTCCCCTGCCTTCAGGGGAAAGAGTCTGTTTATGTCTAGTCTATCTATTCCTTTCATAATTTTAAATACCTCTATCAAATCCCCTGTCAGTCATCTACGTTCCAATGAATAAAGTCCCAGTCTCCTTACTCTCTCCCTATAATCTAGATGCTGTAAGCCAAACAACATCCTTATAAACCTTTTTTGCATTCTCTCCACCTTATCTATATCCATTCTATAATTTAGAGACCAGAACTGAACACAGTATTCCAAACCTGGCCTCACCAATGCCTTAAACATCCGCAGCATCACTTCCCAGCTCTTATATTCTATACTATGATTTATGAAGGCCAGCATACCATAAACCTTCTCAACCACCCTGTCTACATGGGAATCCATCTTCAGTGAACTCTGTACCATAACCTTTGCTCCTTTGCGTACCTCAATGCCCTCCCCTTAACTGTATATGTCCTATTCTGGTTATTTTTACCGAAATGCAATACCTCACACTAGTCTACATTGAATTCCATCTGCATCTTTCAGCCCACTCTTCCAAACAAACCAAATCCTCCTGTAATCCAGGAAAATCTACCTCACTATCCACCACTCCCCCTATTTTCATATCATCCACGTATTTGCTTACCCAGTTAACCACACCCTCCTCTAAATCATTAATATAAATGATAAACAACAAGGGACCCAGCACCGATCCCTGAGCCACCACACTTGTCACAGGCTTCCAACCTGACAGACAGTTGTCCACCATGACTCTCTGCTGTCTATCTTCCACCCACCTCTGAACCCATGTCACAATCTCTCTACTAATTCCTAGTGACAAAACCTTCCTTATTAATCTTCCATGCAAAACCTTATCAAAAGCCTTACTGAAATCCAAATAGATCACATCAACCCCTCTACCTTCATCCACCTTTTTTGTCACTTCCTCAAAAAACTCAACAAGGTTCATCAAACATGACTTTACTTTTACAAACCCATGCTGGGTGCCCATAATCAATTCCTGCCTATCCAGATATGCAGATATACAACCTCGAAGAATACCCTCCATAACCTTCCCCACCACCGAAGTCAAACTTACTGGCTGATAATTACTTGGCCTACACCTACTGCCTTTTTTTTGAACAACGGAACTACATTTGCAACCCTCCAATCCTGTGGTACCACCCCCTCCTCCAGTGATCTTTGAAAAATCAGTCAGTGCCCCTGCTATTTGTTCCATGACCTCCCTTAAAGTCCTGGAAAAAATCCCATCAGGACCAGGAGACCTATCCACCTATCCAAAACCCTCATTTTACTAATATCTATCCTCTCCATAACTAAGCCCTTTCCCTCTCTTATCTCATATAGTCCAATGTCCCTTTCCTTCGTGAAGACAGACGAGAAAAAATTGTTCAATATTTCTCCCATCTCATACGGTTCCTTATATAGTTCACCGGTCCCATCATCCAGTGGACCTATTCTATCCTTAACCCTTCTTTTACTGTTCACATATCTGTAAAAACCCTTAGGATTCACCTTCACCTTATTAGCTATGGACACCTCTTACCTTCTTTTTGCTTTTCTAATTTCCTTCTTAAGGTTCTTCCTGCAATCTAAGTAATGACCAAACATTTCCTCAATCCCTTATTTTTTATATTTAGTATAGGCCTCCCTCTTGTCCCGAACCACCAGAAAATCACAGCTCCCTCAAACCTTTAGTCTTCCCTTTCAGCCTGACTGGAACATAAAGATCCTGTACTCTCAAAATCTCACACCTAAATGCCCCTCAAATTTCCTCTATGTTCTTTCCAGCAAAAAGATCAGCCCACACAACTCTCTGCAAATCCCTTCTCACTTCTCCAAATCTGGCCTTCCCCACTCGAAGACCTTCAACCTTGGACCCGACCCATCCCTTTCCATCATTAAGCTAAAGCTAATGGACCTGTGATCTCTGGATCCGAAGTTCTCTCCAATGCTCACCTCCGTCACCTGCCCCATTTCATTCCCAAACAATAGATCTAACACTGTTCCCCCTCTAGTTGGCGTCTCAACATATTGCTGCAAAAAGCAATCCTGAACACAATGCATAAACACTAAACCATCCTGCCCTTTTACTGTCTGTGTTTCCCAATCTATGTTTGGAAAATTGAAATCCCCAACCAACACCATCCTATTTCTACTGCACATCTCACCTATTTCCTTCACATTTGCTCTTCTAGTTCCCTTTCCCCATTTGGAGGCCTATAATATACCCCCATAATAGTAACCTCACCCTTCTTATTTTTCAGTTCTACCCACACTGCCTCCCTCGATGAGCCCTCCAGTCCTCTTGCCTCAGCAGTGCTGCAATATCCTCCCTGACAAGTAATGCCACACCATCTGCTTCACGGTCCAGTATGGGAACAACAATACCCCTAACCATAAATGCCTCCAAAAGGTGGTGGACACAGCCCAAGACATCACAGGCAAAACTCTCCCCACTATTGAGTACATCTACAGGGAACACTGCCATCGGAGAGCAGCAGCAATCATGAAAGACCCACACCAGCCAGCACACGCTCTGTTCTCACTGCTACCATCAGGAAAGAGGTACCACAAAACTTGCACCACCAGATGCAGGAACAGCTGCAACCCCTCCACCATCAAACTCCTCAACACAAACTCAAATAGAGACTTATTTAAGGACTCTTACTTGTGCACTTTATTGATTTTCTTTTTGTTCTCTTTGTATTGCACACTCAGTTTGTTTGCATTCATTATCTTTTTACAGTTCTTTTATTTGTTTACATGTTTACGCTGTGCACAGTTTATTTTTTTACACTACCAATTAGTGGTAATTCTGCCTCACCAGCAGGTAAAAGGAATCTCAGGGTGTATGTGATGTATATAATAAATAAAAATAAATCTGAAATCTGAATCTGACCTCGAGCCATTGGTGACAGATGCAATTCAGTGACCCAGTGCTTAGTTCCAGTGAAGAGAGAAGTAAAATTCCCAGCTCCATTGCAGGAGAACAGAGAAAAGATGAGAAGAGATTGCATTGTTGTTGAACTGTGATCTCTGGTCTGTTCAGCTGCTGTAGAAATCTTCATCCATGCTTTTATACTTCTCAACACAATCATTCCAATGCCCTTTCGGCTGGTTCTCCCTTTGCTCATCAAAAATCTCCTGCTTGCAGCCTAACCCACACCATCCCATTCACCTATCAACTCGATGCTGGCAGATCATTAACCCCCTGTTGAGCAACACCTCAATTTTAAAGTTCTCAGACATCTTTCAAATCCTTCCCATGGCAGCGCAGTAGGCAAATAGTGGCCTGATCCTGACCCCTCGTGCAGGGTTTGCACTTTCTTCCTTTGACAGTGAGTTTCCACTCACAATCCCCATGGTCAATGTTGTAGTTTAATTGGCTATTGTTAATTACCCCTCAGTGGGAAAATAATTAAAGGCCATGTGAGAAAAAAATAAGATGCAAGTATACAGAGAAACAAAAAGGGTGGCATTGGGACTTACAGTTTGAGATTGCTTGATGCAAAACAGGTGATCCGATGGGTCAAGTGTCCTTTTGTGCTGTAATAAGTCATCTTATCTCCTTGTCTATGTGTTATCTTTCCACCTCATTAACTTGAGAACATCAACCGTAATTCTTGCTTCCTGACTATCCCTAACTTAATTGTTCCAACAATATCTTGAGCTGTTAAAGCCCAAAACTTTACAGTTCCATCCCTAAGGCAGTAAAACATAACACTTTGTCAGTGCTTTTCATCATTTACCCTAATTTCTTGTGTCCATTTTTTTGTTGGGAAAAAGCTGTGAAACAGCTTTAAATTTAAATTTAGATACACAGTACGGTAACAGGCCAGTTCAGCCCTAAGAGTCCATGCCGCCCAATTTGCACCCCATTAACACACACCCCAGTACGTTTTTGAAGGGTGGGAGGAAACTGGAACCCCTGGATAAAACCCAGGTCGACACGAGGAGAACATACAAACTCCTTACAGACAACGCAGGATTCGAATTCAGGACCGGTCCTGATCGCTAGCACTGTAAAGGCATTGTGCTTACTGCTCTGCATCCATTTGCAATGTGAAAAGCCTCAAATACTTCCCCCACTTTAATATTCAGGCATCTGCCTGATATCCAACACTTCCAATGAAGGATTCAAGCCTTCAAAGGATATGATGTTTCCTCAGGTGATTATTCTGAACCTCAGCGATTATTCAACCTTGATGAATGAGATTACTGAGCCAGATTTTATAATTGGGTTCAAGAGAAAGGAGCATTTATTTATGGGGAGAGGAGTGCTTGATGGGTGTTTGAGTAAGTGGGCTGGTCAGATTAGTCAGTTACACTTCCTAAGATATTATGTTTTCAAGATGTTCATGTATTTTCTTGCTCTTGACTGCATGGGGTCAGCTTGTCTGTGTGAGTAACATGCCCTCCTCCTTTAGTCCCACAGCTACATTAGGCTGACGCCCTTCCAATCCCTCCCATTCATCTAGTTATCCAAGTGTTTTGTTAAAGGAACTTAACTGCCTATACTACTTTGTCTGGCAAATGTATTGGATGAACAAGGCGTGTCCATATGCCCACTACCCACTGAGTGAAGAACAATCCCCTCATGTCCCTTCTAATTCTTCATCTGATTGTTATAAGGATGTGAAAGTCCATACCTCTTTGAACATGGCAACACCAGCAGACAAGGTGGTCAAGAAAACGTAGAGCATACTTGCCTTCATCAGACCAGCATAAAAGTTGAGAAGTCATGTTGCAACTATACAAACTTTGGTCAGGCCATTTTAGAGAAATGTGTACAGTTGCTTCAATACATAAATGATGTGAAGCCTCTGGAGAAGGTGTAGAAGAGATTTGCCAGAACATTGCCTGAGTTAAAGAGTATTAGCTATACAAGAGGTTGGAAAACTTGGATTGTTTCATGTTGAACATCAGCAGGTGAAGAGCGACATGATAAAAGTGTATAAAAGCTTCTCATTGTTTGCTCAAGATTCCATTATCTGCAGAGCTTTTGTTTCTCACATTATGATGAGTTGCCAACCAATTTCACAGGTGGAATTGAAGTGGGAGAGGGGTTCCTATTTAATTTGATGCCAATTTCAGGCAGGCGACCTTGATAATTACAAGCTGCTTATACCAACATGGCATGCTGTGCACTTCTGGGGCAAGGAATGAGTGTGTGCACACTGCAAATCATATTTGTTCCTGTCAAGGCAGTGGATCACTCGGAAAATGGGTGGAACAATTAAATGACTGGGCTGAATTTTGCATTAAATTAATAACCTGCTGAATCATTCATTGCCATATTACAATATTAGTCAAAGGGGAAAGTTTTAAAGGTGACTTGAAGTCACAATCATGTTCAATTTTAGTTACTCAATTTTGCAGTTGGCTTTTTTGAGATTTTCAGATTTTTTTCCCCTAACTAAAATATGGCATGGTTGGCATAGCAGTTAGCACAATGCTTTTACAGGGCCAGCAATCAGGACCGGACCTGGGTTCGAAACACTCACTGTTTGTCAGGAGTTTGTATGTTCTCCCCATGTCTGTGTGGGTTTTCTCTGGGCGCTTTGGTTTCCTTCCACCCTTGAAAAACATACCAGAGTGTAGGTTACTGGGTTGTAAATTGGGCGGCACAGACTCTTCGAGCCAGACTGGCCTGTTAGAGTGCTGTTTGTCTACTTTTTTTTAATCCAAAATTTCCTTTCTAAAAGTTCAAAAAACATGTTTGTTGCATTTTAGCTCATTTTAGGCTAAAACCATCATTTTATTTTATGCCTTGTTCATCCCATAAATCACCAAATGCTCAACATATAAGGCATCTTAAAATCTACAGAAACTATAAATATAGTGATCATGTCAAACATAAGGTTGAATCAATCTTCTGTTGTGCTCTATCATTGCCTGAGGTTGACGTTCCACCAGGGAATTCATATCAAGGGCTAAAAGGCCCAGGTCACATTTCAGATACAGATACTAACATTGCAGTTGTGGCAAAATGACTGTACGCCTGACTGTTCTTTTTCAATCACCTCTTCATTGACTTGGAAAAGTACAAATTAAGCTCTTAACAGAGCCAAGAACAGAAATGAAACGCTGCGCAAGAAAAGAAATTAAATGTTGGAATTGCTGATTAGTACTTTCCAACTGAGTTGGCATCATCTGTCACACCTGCCTAATCCTGCTGCTTTGCTGATTTGTGCACAATTGACTGAACTGGTGCTGGCTGTGAGAGCTGCTGGTAGCTGGTGTGGAACATCTCTGGCCTGCTGTGAAAGAACGTTGAGCTAATGAAATCTGGCACCCCTCTGTGTGTATAACATGCTCACTGTTGTAACTCCCAGTTGGACTGTTGGCTTCTCCTGCAACAAACGTGAAGTACTTCCACAGCTTGACAGTAGAGTGTAAATTCTGAATGATGCTACGGCTCAGAGAATTACAGAACCTCCAGTAGACTGTAGGGGTGTAGGGGATTACATTACACTTGAGAGAGTGGTGACACAATGGCAGATTTTCCTACTTTCCTACCATTGTCCCATGTCTTGTCTTTAAGACTTTTATTTGCCACCGAATCATAGAATGAGTGTAGCATGAAAGCTGGCTATTTAGCCCACAACTCTCTGCCAGTTCCCAGCAGAGGAATTCCCCCAAGTCTCACGCCACTGTTCCTACTTCATGGCACAATTAACCATCTTCAGTACATACATATTATGCCATCATCTTTACCCTGATCCTCTGAAGGCACCTCTCTGATCACCTTCAAGAGACCCACAAGCTGCATGTCACGTGGAAGAATATTTTTTGTGGATCATCTGATGACAGCAAGCCCATAATTCATTTATTTACTTCAAATACAATAATATAGGCTTAAGACACTAATCATGTAACTTTAGATATTTGCTTATGGGATATGGAGAATGCTGGTAATTTCCTTTGAGGGTTGCTAGTCTTCAGTCGTTCTGAACCATCGTAGGAAGCTATAGAGGAAATTACAGAGGCCCTCGCGGAAATTTATGCATCATTATTAAGTACAGCTGAGGAACCAGAAGACTGGAGGATGGCAAATGCTGTGCTGATTTGGAATAGGACAGTTTTGTAAGTGAGAGGTTATGTCTCACAAATCTGATGGAGATTTTTTGAAGACGTGGCCCAAAAGCTTGACAAAGGCAGAGCTGTAGATGTTGTATTTTTGGATTTCAGCAAAGCATTCAATAAGGTTCCGCCCAGTAGGTTGCAATGGAAGGTTAGATGGCAATGGAGTCAAGGAGAGATAGCAGTTGGAAGAGAAAAATGGTGGAAAGCTAAGGGTGATGGAGGTTTCTTTTTTTCAGACTGGAGGCCTGTGAGTAGTAGTGTGTCGCAAGGTTTGGTTTTGGGCCTATTCAAAGAACAAGCAGCCTCAAACAAATGGCAAAAAAATTGAGGAAAATAAACTTCAATAAATGAATTAGAATTAAAAAAAGGTTAAAAAATGTATGCTTAAAATTGTAAAAGTCAATGTTCTTTGAAGTAAAGCTTTGGAGAAGATAGGAGAAAATATTCAGCCAGCGGAGTGCCTTGGTCGTACTTTGTTCGTAGCAGTTGTTTGAATAAAGTTGTATGAAACAGCAATGATGTTGCCCAGGATGAAGAGCTGGCTGATGCCGCTCACCGTTGGGGATGACTCTCTTAAAGTGTCTCCTTATCCCTGCTTGGTAAGAGTTGCCTTGGTCAGAGGCTTTATCTGTAAACTTGGAGGAGCGGAATTAATTATTTACAATATTATTGTTTGTCTTATGGGTGGCTCAATGGAGGGGGAGGAACCAACAGATGCAGTGAAGGTTAAATGTTTTCAAAGAAGTGACTGAAAATAAAGTAAAATGCTTGGAAGTGAAGTTTATTCAGTGTAAGAGCAGTGTAGTATTTTTGTCTTTTAAACTATAATAGTTAGGCCTTCTAAGTCTCAAACAACTGGAAAATGCACTTATCTGGCATCTCTCAATCCCCATAGGTGCCGGGTATAAAGGGTTTTTACTGTACATCAAGAATTTAAATGAAAATGTGCATGGCATGATTAACAAGCTTGCAGGTGACGTGAAAGTGTTTGGTATTGTAGATGGTGAAGACGGTTACTAAAAAGTGCAGCAGGATTTTCATCAGTTGGACAAAGGTGGGCAGAGGAATTCACTGACAATACCATGGTAGTGGGTTGCATAAAAAGGGGCAATGAGTCAGTATACAGGAGGGAGATTAAAAATTTGGCCGAATGGTGCACCAACAACCTTACATTCAGTGTCATCTTTGAAGGATCAGAGGTGGAGATTTAAGTTCTTGGGAGTCACTATCTCAGAGGATCTTTCCTGGACCTAACACATTAATGGCATCGTGAAGAAAGCACGTCAGCACCTTTACTTCCTCAGAAGTTGGCAGAGGTTTGATATGACATCAAACACCCTGGCAAATTTCTACAGATATGTGGTGGAAAATATGCTCACCAGCTTCATCATGGTCTGGTATGGTGATACCAATACCCTGAGTGTAAAGCCCTCCAAAATGTAGTGGACACAGTCCAGGACATCACAGGCAAAATCCTCCCCACCATTGAGAAAATCTACAGTGAACACAACCTTCCTCAACAATAATCTCAATCAGGGACTCATTGAAGGACTCTTATATATGCACTTTATTCTTTTTCTCTCCATATTGCGCATTCAGTTTATTTGTTTAACTGTACGTGGAGTACAATTTTTTTTTAACAATAATAATTCTGCCTCGCTCACAGGAAAAAGAATTTCAGGATTGTATGTGGTGTCATGTCTGTACTTTGACAATAAATCTGAAAACTGAATCTGAATCTGAATGAGTGTTAGAATTTAATACAGAAAAATGTAAGGTGTTGCATTTTGAGAAGCCTAATATAGGTAGGACCAACACAGTGAATGGTAATGGCGTGGGGAGCGTTTTCGTGCAGAGGGATCTGGGAGTTCCTTGAAAGTCCTGTCACAGGAAGATAGGGTGATAAAACAGGTTTTGGCAAATGACATTTTTGTTTCAAATCACAGTTTCTGCAGACTTTCTTTTTTCAATGGCACAGTTTTTTGAAAGCGCCACAGTTGGCGTAGCGATTAGCGCCATGCCTTTACAGCACCAGCAATCAGGACAGGACTATTTCTACCCACAAATGCTTCCTGACTCACTGAGTTCCTCCAGCAGATCACTGTTTACTCAAGATTCCAGCACCTGCAGTTTTTGAGTTTCCCAAATGCCAAAACATTGGCCTGGAACAGTATTTTTTTCCAATAACACATTCTTTTATGCATATCTGAAAGCACAAACATGGACCTTGTTTCAAAAATACTAGACAATGAAGATTTTACTTCCTGAATACTTTTGGGTATAGTTTATGGATTTTGGGTTTCAGATCACAAAAAAATCACACTAAAATTTTTTGATCAGTTAGTTTTTCCAATATAATTTACTTTTGTGATTTTCTGTCATACAACCATACAAAATCATGAGGTGCAACATGTCATTGAAAATTCATTTTCTGCATTCGCACTTAGACTTCTTTCCTGCTGATCTTGGTGACGAACATGGTGAAAGGTTTCACCAGGGCACTGCGGCCATGTAAAAGCATTAGCTGGGCAACTGGAATCCATCCATACTGGCCAACTATTGTTGGACACCATCATGAGAGACATCCGATGCTGAGTACAAATGAAAATTAGCAGCAAAAGACTTCAGGTCAGTTGAACTAACGCCATGCGTCACCATCCTTATGCGATTACACATGCTAAATTCAATAAAAGTTAATTTAATGTTTCTCCAACTTCCTTCGCAATATAGCAAATCTGAAATCATCTTTGGGTTCAGCTTGAAGTTGTCTAATAATAATCCCAATTTTATTTCAGGAGGCAAACCGTTTGAAAAAAAATTCTGTCCAGTGTAATCTCATTTAAAGCCTAACACCTCGTGTCATCCAGTTCTTTGAGTGACAGCTGACTGTGATGACTGTTCTCACCTAAAGAGTCACTTTTGTTCAACTCTCCAGAATGAAACCTGTGCCCACAAAGTGAATTAGCAGTAAATGTGATCACTCACTGAGTTTACAAACTGCAAACTCCTCATCAATTTTAGGTCAGGAATATATCTGTCAGACTGAGGCCCCATTCAAAAGAGTTCCCACAGTAATTCAAAAACTGGCAAGCAATCGACACAGCCTTGCCTTAGAGGTACATTCGGAGCCCTTGATGGACTATTCAAATAACTTTGACAATGTCTGGTGCCTGCAAAGTGTGATTCAAAGAGAAAGAAAATGCACTTTGAAGAGTTTGGAGAAAATACGTTCCCATTACCCTTAAATCTTCGGACACTCATCTGTCATGTGAAACTGAAATTCTATCTGTTCGATGAAACCCTTGGAGACTGATTAAAGCGAGAATAGTTTTCATCCAAGGTAATTACTTCATTCTCTCTCCCACACTGACTACGGCTGCAAGCAATAATTTGTATGTTGCTCTTCAACCCAAGCAGTTTTGACATTTCAGGTAAGAACTGCTCTGTTCTGTCAATTTGGTTGGTGATCACTGAGAGTGGCCAATCATTTTTGAATTCTACTTGTACTTAAAGTACAATAACATACTGATTGTTTCTCAGCCTCAATAAGTTCAAATCCCCCCACTGGAGAATTTGAAAGCTATAATAAATCTGGAACAAAAAATAAACTGCTGGAGAAACTCAGCAGGTTAAGTAGTATCTACAGTGTGGCAAAGGTATTTTGGGTTAATAGACAGCCAGCATTAGGACTGGGAAGTTTCAGTTGTTTTAAAAAGCTATTATCTATCTTATTACCAATAGCTTATGGAATATTGAAAAATCCATGAGATTTGCTGATGCCCTTCATTGAAAGAAAATCACATTTCAACCTGATCCACGTTAATCCAGATCCACCAGTGACTTTTCCCCATGCCTTGCAAATAGACAGGCAATAGAGACACTGCCTCACAGTTCAGGAATACAGGTTCAATCCTAATTCTGGTGCTCTCATAGTGGAGCTTTTCTTGTAAACTCAAGGGTTTCCTCCAGGACCTCCAGTTTCTTCCCAAATTCAAAAGTCTAGGAGGCTACTTTAAACCTTGATAAACATTATATATAACAAAGCTGGATGACTGGATTCAATTCTTGTCATTGAACATTAAGATGACCCTAGATATGGTGCAGAATAGATTGACCACCATGGTTTGGTTGGGTTGCACTTGGAATACAGTGTGCAATTCTGCTTCACCCCATTACAGGAAAGCTAGAAAGGCTTTTAAAAGGATACAGAAGAGATTAATCAGGATGTGTCTGGTTTAGAGGGTATGAATTACGGGGACAGATTGGACAAGCATGCATTGTTTTCTCTGGAGCAGGAGGCTGAGGGGATCCTTGATAAAGGTTTATAAAATCATGAGAGACAGGGCTGGCCTTAGGAGCTGCAGGGCCCAATTAGAAATATTTTTTGCGGGGGCCCCAGGTTCACAGCCAAGTCCTGTAGAATCTTAGAGGTATCAATAAAGTTTATTATAGAACTTATGTCTCTATGGTAGATTAGAAAGCAATTTAAAAAAATATATTAAAAGTATATGCATAGTTTGTTGACAGCATGGAATCAGAGCTAAAAATGGTACTGCAATGTTTTTTGACATTAATTAAGCGTCATTAGCTCACACATGTTCAAAACTTGAGCATCAGTGGCGCTAAATCTAAATTTTGTCTGAGTTTTTAAATGTTCGCTCTCTCGGGCATTTGGTATTTTTGAGGTCATTATGTTGGACTTCTACTGTACAGTAAAAAAAAATTCAAAATATAAACAGTATAAACAAACACTACTAATATTTTAAGAATTCAGAAGAAAATCAAAACCATTGCTGTTCTCTATAAAACCTGAAATGTGGTGTTGGGTGTTGCAACGTGTTGTGTGTATTTGACAAGACTAGAGTAGATATTACCCTAACGCAGGACCCCCTTAGGCGTGGGGCCAAACTAGCTTAAAGATAGCCCTAATGAAAGGTATTGATAGGTGGACAATCTTAATTTTTTTCCGAGGATAAAAGCATCAAACATGCATTTATGATAAGAGAGAAGTTGTTAAGAGAGATGTGCATAGAAACTACTTTGCACAGAGAGTAATAGAGGTCATAGGAATAGGCAGCCAGGAGTAGCCAGGTTGAAGCGGATCCTATAGTAGCATTTAAGAGACTTCTGGATAGACACATACATATGAGGGGAATGGAGAGATATCTATCAGATGCAAGGAGCAGAGTTTTAGTTTGATTTCAACATCATGTTCATCACATGCTCATAGGCCAAAGGCCTTGTTGCTATGCTGCATTGAACTATATTCTATGTTTCTGTAATTAGGGAATTTAATTATGAATATAAACAAGCTAATCTTGACTTCCTTGAAGCAAAGAAGTTTCGCAAGGGATTTGATAAAGATGATCAAAATCATGATATGTGTGGAAGACATAAGTATTAGTGACAGAATCAAGGGGACACAGATTCAAAGTGATAGTCAAATGATTCGAGAGTGATATGTGAATACAATCTGAAGCAAATAATTACAGAGTGCAAAGCAGGAATGTGGTTTTCAAACTATTTAAAGGCAAAATAGACCCGCAGAGGTTTGGAGTGAGAGCAGTGGAAGTATTTTTCGTAATGCTCGTTGGATCATTAATATGAGATCCCACCTGCGCATGTGCAGCCAATTCATCTGTTTGACTTGCAGCATGCAGCACGGGCACCATTTTGAGTGCTGACAAAAGTTTGAAAAAAGTCAGTAAATTGTGTTTAAGACAATCCGACCAACATTTGGAGGCTAAGGTTGAACCCCAGGGAGGTTTTCCCTCGAAGGAGGTGAGCAAAAGGTGATCCAGAGCAGCTGGTGGGAGGTTCCTGGGCCCTGAGGTGGGGGAGGAGCACAGCAAAAAGGCCTTGAGCTCACAGAGCTCCTACAGCGCAACTGAAGCACCGAAGAACCAGTGGGCCTGTCGGGGAGCAGTCAACCCACTGAGAAGCAGTAATGCTGACCTACCTCCATTGGGGGTTGGGTCAGGGAAAGCTGACCTATCTGCTTTGGGGTGCGATCAAGCAACAGCGACCTATCCTCGTTGAGGGGGCCCAGGTCTGGCTGCACTGACCTAGCTTCACTGAAATTGGGGTCCAATGTGTTTGGCAGTGATACAGAAATGCTGCCACAGGAGGCAAACTCATTGAGGGTACATCTCCTCAGTTCTAGCGGCAGTGAAGAGGAGGTGCTTTCACTTAGTAAGACAAAGCACAGCCGCTCTATGACCCACTCGTCAGGCGTAGTTAATCTGCCCGCTTGATGGGCGAGGATAATCACCAGCTGCACAAAAAGCCTGAGAAAAGGCAATGTAAGTGTCTTTGATCCATGGGCACCCACTAGATCAGGGTCCATCACAAAAGCCTGCCAGAGTGCAGAGCCTACGACCAATGAGGAGATCTTGCGGAGACTGGACAGGTTGGAAGACATGATTTCAGCAATCTTGAATAAACCACAAGTGCCTTTGAGCAGGGGAAGGAATCTTATTTCCAATATGAATGGGACGAGGGAGAGCCCAAGGGGCCAGACATAAAAATCGAGTCCCCTAACACCCAATATACTTCTCCCATTGGTCGGGATGAAAGAAAAGTTCCATCAATCACAGCAAAATTTGCAATACTGAGGGGCATTGGGCAACCGCTCAATGAAGAAATAGTGGGGTCAATGTCTTATCTGGTATCTCATGTCATCGAAGAGACAGTGCTAGAGGACTCCATTAAAAAATACCCCTGCCCAGCCAATTACCCTCTGCTGGATGTACCAAAAATAAACACCGCAATTTGGGACAATTTGAACGACCCCATGAGAGCCAAGGATTACAGGGCTCTCTGGTTAAAGGTATCCCCACGTTTGCCCAGACACTTTCATCAGATATAACAGAGAAACAACAAGATGCATTGGGTTTGCTCTCCCATGCCAATTACGAACCTAATGTTTTCCGAAAGGAGCTAATAAAGCCTGATCTAAATGTTCAGTATGCTCATTTATGTAATCCCGCTAATCTTGTCACTAAATTTCTCTTTGGTGATGATCTGAGTAAACAGGTGAAGGACCTGAATGAGCAGCAGAAGGCAGCAGCTGGAGTGATTAGAGGCTTGAGAATACAGGTAAGAGCAACCGCTATGTTTCATTGCTATCGCAGGTATGCGGGGACTTTAAGAGAAGATATCCCTCTCAGAGGGCACCACCACACAGGTATCTTTTAGGGCAACGCCCTCAGTAGAGACAGCGGCAATGGTCAAGCCAGGTTGCACAGCCACGCCGGTCAAGTGCATCGAAAAAATGAGCACCACCTATAGACAGCTGAGTGCATTTTCTAATTATGATGATAAGATTGTGGGCAGATGATTGACAATGTTCTTTAGCCAATAGTGTAATCTTACTAGTGATGCTAATGTACAGCATACCGTGTCTGGGTATCAAATTGAGTTTGACCCACAGAAATTCCCTCTGGTTAGGAGAAAGGGCTTATACAATTATACATGCAGCCCCCAGCTCATGGAAGCTACACATAGAGATTATGGCTTTAGAACGTAAAAATGAAATAGAACGCTGCTGCCGGGAAGAGAATGAGTTCAAATCAAACATATTCACAAGACCTAAGAGAAGCAGAGGATCGAGAGTGATCTTAGATTTATCTGACCTAAATGAGAATGTCTTATACCAACATTTTAAAATGGACATGATTCACTCCGTTATGCCATTATTATGCAAGGGCTATTTTATGGCATCCATCAATTTACAAGATGTTTATTATTCAGTATATATACAGCCGCTCTCTAGAAAGTACCTGGTTTATTTGGAAGGATGAATTGTGGCAATATAAGGCACTACCTAATGGACTTAGTTCTGCATTCAGAATATTTACCAAATTGCTGAAACCAGTTTTTTCCCCGGCTCAGAAAGGAGGGACATATGATGATGGGTTACTTGGATGACACCATCGTGATCGGCAGGTCCATGGGCGAAACACAGAGAGCAGTGGACGCCACTACGGCGCTGCTGCAGGAACTGGGATTTATTATACACCCAGAAAAATCAGTCCTCAGCCCAACCAGAGAAATTAAATTCCTCTTAAATACAGAATCTATGAAAATAACCCAGCCAGAAGATAAAAAAAAGTGGAAATTCTACAGGCTTGTCGTGCTTTGATTGCAGAATCACGTCCCTGCATACGGAAAGTAGTAAAAGTAATTGAGAAATTGGTGGCTGCTTTCCCAGCCGTTCAGTACGGTCCACTAAAATATAGATTCCTGGAAAGAGATAAAACCCACCAGGGGTCATTTTGATAGACCTTATGAGCTTACCACAAGAGGCTAGAGCAGAACTTGCAAGGTGGACGACAAATGTACCTCAGGCTTATGCCATGATAGAGATTAGAACATTTGATATGGAAATCCGATCAGATGCAAGTGGTGAAGGATGGGGCACCACAGACTTAACTACCTTTGCTGGTGGCAGATGGACTATTCAAGAGATTCGACTGGCATCAGAATCTGGTATTAACTTTCTAGAAATGTTGGCAGCTCAGATAGCACTGAAGTCATTCTATGCAGAGAAAAGGGGTATACCTCATGTTGATGAGGTTAGACAACACCTCAGCAATAGCATACCTGAATAAAATGGGAAGTTTGAACTCCCCATCATGTAACTGGCTTGCAATACAGACATGGAGTCGGCGTATCAAGAGGAATATCCAGATTACAGCCATGTATTTGCCAGGGCATCTGAACTATCATGTGGATTTGACATCTAGGAAGTTCAATGATAGAATGAAATGGATGTTGGGGGAAAAGAGTTTTAATCTGATAGTACAGAATTTTGGGTTGCCAGAGATCGATCTGTTTGCATCTCATTTAAATGCTCAAGTACCGAGATATATATTCTGGTTGCCAGACCCCCTGGCAGAAGCCATAGATGCCTTTACGATTTATTGGGCAGAACTGAATTTCTATGCTTTTCCCCCCCTTCTCATTATTAGTTAAAAGCCTGCATAAAGTTCAGCAGGATGGGGCCACTGGTCTCCTGGTGGTGCTAAATTGGCCTTCCCAGTCCTGGTTCCCAATGCTGAATTGGATGCTGCTAGAACAGCCTTTATTGTTGAGAAGGAGAAAGGAACTGCTAGTTCAACCAGTATCTCTCCTTCCTTATCCTCTCACTCACCTCGATCTCTTATGTTGCAGGATTGGTGTGAAAAGTTTGGCATAAAAGGATTGTAGCCGAAAATGATGGACATTATTTGTGCTTCATGGAGAAAGCCAACTCAGAAACAATACGCCACTTATGTTAACAAATGGTAACTGTTTTGTTTTAATGAGAGTTTAAATGTTAATTAGTTTTCACTTTCAGATCTTTTGTATTTCCTCACTGATTTGTTTTATGTTCACATAGCCAGTTATAGTGCTATCAATATGGCCAAGAGTGGTTTGGCAGCTTTCCTGACTATGAGACACCAAACACTCTGTTGGGAATCATCCCCTGATTTCAAGATTCATAAGGAGAATATTTCAGTTACATCCACCTATGCCACGTTATCATGCTATCTGGGATGTTAAAGTTGTGTTGGATTTGTTGCCACATTTGAAGCCAGCGTACACTTTGGGCACGTGATAAAACTCACAAATTGCTCATGCTTGTGGCCTTGACTTCAAAGAATATAGACTTTAACTTGTTTACACTCAGACTATACCATTTGGGAAAATTATTTTGTTGAATTTCATGTTCATGACTTGTTGAAACATAATAAACCTGGTGGTGTGGGAACAAAGTTTAAATTGTACGCTTATCAATAGGATGAAAGATTATGTGTGGTGCGGTATCTGAGACAATATAATGAATGTACTTGTGATACACAAGGGGAAGAGAGATTCTTGTTTGTATGTTACAGGACACCGCATCAGCGGGCATCCTCTCAGACCTTGGCCAGATGGCTAAAGAGGACCATGAGATTGGCCGGAGTGGATACCACTCTGTTTGGGCCTCAGTCAACCAGAGTGGCAGCTACATCTACTGCTAGTAGAGTGGATGTCCCCATTTGAGATATCATCTGTCAGGCGGGATGGTCAAATTAAAGAACATTTAACAGGTTTTAAAATAAACCTCTGAGAATGGAGCGGAAAAATTTTACAGGCTGCAGATTGAATTGTGCCTCTTACTGGAAGTCCATTGATCTAACCTATAATCTTTCGGACCATGCGAAAAAGAGACCACTGAGCTTTGAAATCTCATATTAGCAAACTAATGAGCATTATGAAAAATAATGGAGCATTGAACAAGAACTTACCAGTTCCAGTATTTTCTAGTTTTATCTCTTCAAGCAAAATTCTGTTCAGGATCATTGAGCATTTCAGTGCACAAACAGTTAACGTCCTTCATCAATAGCAAAGCTGAAGTCACAAACCATCTAAATCTCACATCAGTTAATTTTATTAGAAATGTGTCTCCATTTTCTCTCATCATCTTTTCTTGATAAAATACTTCAGATGTTACAGATGGAATTCAATTAAAGTGCTGTCTCACATGTGAGGGAGGTTGTGATTGATCTCAACTGAGCAGAGAACCAAACAGGACAAATAAGGTCCCCTCTAGCTCCATGAGATTAAACGGTTTTAGTGTGTCAGCAATAGAGAACATCTGAATGTGATAAAAACACATTTCTGAGGTAATCCATGACTGATCACTGTGTACATATAGAATAATGGAAACCAAGGGCACTTTTTAACTGAAGGCTCTGGTCTCTTGATATGATCTAAAACTCTGTTTACTTGAATGCCAAGAATATATTGCTTCCTTAAACTGCTCCAAATCATCAGTTAATAACTTCCATGATTTCATTCAGTATTTCCTTTCTTCTCTCATCACTAAACTGCAACCTGCAACTCCCATTTTCAGCCTCTTTGTCTCAATTATTCTTTCACCCTTTTGAAATCTGCCCAAAAAGGCAAATGCTATGTTGGCATTCATAGCGAGAGGATTTGAGTACAGGAGTAGGGAGGTCCTGCTACAGCTATACAGGGCCTTCGTGAGACCACACCTGGAGTACCGCATGCAGTTTTGGTCTCCTTAACTGAGGAAAGACATCCTTGTCTTGGAAGGGGATGCAGAGAAGGTTCACTAGGCTGATACCGGGGATGGAAGGACTTGCATATGAAGAAAGGTTGGATAGACTAGGCTTGTATTCTCTGGAATTTAGAAGACTGAGGGGGGGATCTTATAGAAAGATATAAAATTCTTAAGGGTTTAGATGGACTAGATGCAGGAAGGTTGTTTCCAATGCTGGGAAAAACTAGAACCAGGGGTCACAGTTTAAGGATAAGGGGGAAGTTTTTTAGGACTGAGATGAGGAAATTTTTCTTTTCTCAGAGGGTGGTGGATCTGAGGAATTCTTTTCCACAGGAAGTAGTTGAGGCCGGTTCCTTGTCAATATTTAAGAGTAGGTTAGATTTGGCCCTTGTGGCTAAGGGGATCAGGGAGTATGGGGAGAAGGCAGGAACCGGGTACTGATCAGCCATGATCATATTGAATGGCAGTGTAGGCTTGAAGGGCCAAATGGCCTACTTCTGCACCTCTTTTCTATATTTATATGAAAGAGAGCAAAGAAGGAGATGAGAAATGAACGGGGGCAAAGAAAGTTTCAGTGAGGAGCTAAAGGAAGAGGGGAGTGGTAGGAGGAGGGAGAAGGAGATTGAAGGGAGGCAAGAATAAAAAAGAGAGAAGGTTTTGAGGGAAGGTAGATAAAGAGAAAAGGATAGGGGATGAGAGGGAAAGGAGGAAGGGAAGAGGAGGTAGGAAGGGGAAGGTGAATGTGCCAGTTGTACATGAAGCAGGCACAAACTGGATGTGCCAGAAGTGACTACTTCCTAATGTACAATTTAGGGGAGAAGGAGGGAAGGGAAGAGAACTTTGAAAGCTTCTGATGGTTTCCCTGGTACTTCCCTTAGAGCTGCCTCAATGCCAATCTTTAGGGGTTTGTATATTTTTATTTTATCAGGATGGAACAAGGGTAATATTGAAGCATTCATGTTGCTACCAGAGTGCTGTGAAATATCTGAAAGTCAAAGGACTTAATTAATTCATCAAATCCAGGAAGACTTACCACAACTGAGAGCAGATGACTATAAAATATTTTGGCAGCTGACTCAGCAATTATATTTTTGTTCAGTTGCTGGCCCCACAACTCTAAAGCAAAAATAGATCAAATAAATGCATAGTTTCTGGAGACCATATGAGAGAGAACACATGTTTAAAAGTGAGGGGTTGGGGGGAGTTTAAAGGAGATATACAGGGCAAGTTTTATTTACACAGAGTGGTGGATGTCTGGAATGGCTGCCAGGGCTAGTGGCAGAAGCTAAGGTGGCCATTCCAAAAGGAGCACATGGTCATAGGTTAATATATATATAGTGTGTTTAAAAAAACAATGGTTGCATCAAAGAGACTTCTAGAGTGACATCTTAATATGCAAGGAATAGACAGATGTCTATCCCAAGCAATAGAGTATTAATTTACTTAGAACTACAACATTACAGTAAAGCATGAGCCTTTTGGGCCCACAATGCTTTGCAACCTATATAAACCTACTTCACTTGCTAGTCATCCCATCCACTTCAATCTTCTCAATCATCATTCTGATCCTTTCCAATCTCACACTCATAACCCTCATTTGTTCTTACATCCATGTGTCTATCTAAATCTTATTAATGTCCCTATTGTATCCTACACCTGTCATGATAATGAATATGTATGAGATGTACCGGAAGTCACGTGGTAGGAGAGAGAGATAAGAACACAAGCAGGAGAACAAAGGAAACGGGAAAATAACGCCACTGAGAAGTTTACCTTATGTTTAATGTTTTATTAACTTCACATTTCGGGCCACAAATGTGACATTGGCGATGAGGATGAAAGAAGCTTGAAGAAAATTAAAGACTAAACAAGATTACAGAGGTTTACAGACAACTTCAAGGTGATAAGAATTTTCTCTTTGTCTCAGTACTTTTGGGGCTGGAATATTTCCTCATGGCTGGGGCAGACGGTGACTTTCTAACACATAGTGGAATTGCTCATTTTGACCCAACGGGTGATGCAAGTACTGTAAGTGTGAAGTGGAGGCATGGCTAGAAGAATTTGAATCCTACGCCGACAGTCGTGGCCTATTTCTACATACCGGTACAGTTGAACAAAAAGCGCAGAGGAGGGCGTTACTTCTTTTCACTGCAGGACCCTCAGTTCGGGAAACATTTAAGATACTTTAAAATACTGGAAGAAAGGATGAGTACCAGAAAGCAGTAGATGCATTAAATGCACACTATGTAGTGACACCGAATGCTACATTTCAACGCCATTTGTTTCGGAGAACGAGACAAGAAGATGGCCAGACAATTGCTCAGTACGTGACGAGACTACGCCAGCTAGCTGTTGGATGCAATTACATACCAGCTGATTTGGACAACCAATTATTGGATCAAGTCGTACAGCACTGCAGATCAGATAAACTCAGAAGACGTCTACTGGAAAGAGGGAGTGAGTTGGAACTCACCGATGCTTTAACCATTGCTGCTGCATTAGAGGCTGTTGAAGGGCAATTTCATACCATGACCCTGAAAGACAACTCAAGCCAGCAAATTAAGAGGCTCTCACATCGCCATAACCAGCCAAGATATACGCCGACACATGACGTGGAGTGTTATCGATGTGGAAACCAAGGTCACTTTGGAAAAGACCGATATTGCCCGGTCAAAGGCAAAGTTTGCAGAAAGTGTGGAGGTAAGGACCACTTTGCAAAGAAGTGCAAAAGCAAGTCCAAAGCAAACCAGAAGAGGAAGAATACAACTTCCAAAGGCAAAGCCTGGGGGAAAGGAAAGTATCCTGGAAAGAAAGATACCATTCGCCAGATAGACAGTGACGATGATGATACCCAGGAGGAACAGAGTTGTTACCAATTTACGTTGAATGAAGTACATCATGAGAAAGTCCCAGTGATCATTGGTGGAGTGACAGTGCAGGTCATTGTAGACTCAGGCAGTGACAGTAATGTGATTGATCGACATTTATGGGAGAAGTTGAAAAGGAAAAAGATCATCTGTACCTCAAAGAAGTGTTCCAAGAAACTGTATCCATAAACAGCAACCAAGCCATTGCAGACCATTGGATGTTTTACTGCAACTGTTGAAGCTGGAGTTAAGTACACCGAAGCAGAGTTTATGAACATAGAAGAGAGGGGAGAACCATTGCTGAGTAGAAGCACAGCGCAACACCTGGCAATACTTCATATTGGAGCTTGTGTCAATTCAATTCAGATGCAAGAATTCCCCGCAGTCTTCCAAGGAGTAGGAAAGCTGAAAGGTCGACAATTGAAGCTAGCGGTAGATGAAACGGTCAAACCCAAGGCACAACCAATGCGCCGAACACCGTTTGGACTTCGTGGGAAAGTCGAAGCCAAAATTAAAGAATTGATCGAACAAGACATTATTGAACCGGTGGAACATTCGACACAATGGGTCAGTCCAGTAGTGATTGTGCCCAAACCAAAGGGTGACATAAGACTATGTGTTGACATGAGAATGGCCAATGAAGCTATAATGAGAGAACGACATCCTATACTAACAGTGGAGGAAATACTTCAAGAACTAACTACCAGCAAGGTATTCTCAAAAATTGATCTGAAATGGGGCTATCATCAATTAGAGCTGGATCCAGGTTCCCGAGATGTGACAACATTTGTTACTCACTGTGGATTGTATCGTTACAAGAGACTATCATTTGGAATTAATGCAGCTTCGGAGATCTACCAGTATGAAATCCATCGAGTAATTCAAGGCATTCCTGGAGTTGCTAACATTTCTGACGACATCATAGTCCATGCACCAATGAAGGAAGAGCATGACAAACGGTTGAGGCGTGTACTATCTAGACTACAGGAGGCAGGCCTTACCGTGAATGGAAACAAGTGCCAGTTCGGTGTGTCAGAAATGGACTTCATGGGACACAGACTTACACGGGAAGGACTAAACCCTGCAGAGGCCAAGGTGAAAGCTATTGCAGAGGCACGTGCACCTCAGAACGCAACAGAGGTGAGGAGTTTCCTAGTATTGGTCAATTTTTGTGCAAAGTTCATTCCTAATTTCGCTACAGTGGCGGAACCACTAAGGAAACTAACCAGGAAAGGTGTAACATTTCATTTTGGATCTGAGCAGAAGAAAGCGTTCACAGCGCTGAAGCAAAGCCTGACTGATGCAAAAACTCTTGGATATTACGATCCGGCGGCATCAACCAAAGTCATAGCGGATGCCAGACAGTTGGTTTAGGAGCCGTGTTGGTCCAGATGCATGATGGAGGACCACGAATCATTGCCTATGCCAGCAGATCATTATCAGATGTGGAGAGAAGATACTCTCAGACAGAGAAAGAAGCACTCGGACTTGTATGGGCCTGTGAGAGGTTCCATGCATATTTATATGGCATTGAATTTGAACTCATCACAGATCATAAGCCATTAGAGGTGATCTATGGTCCTAGATCCAAACCATGTGCCAGAATAGAGAGATGGGTACTCAGACTACAACCCTACAAATATAAAGTAATCCACATTGCAGGGAAAGCAAACATTGCAGATCCGCTGTCCAGATTGGTGAAGGATGGAGGTCCACATTCCAATTCAGAATTGGGAACAGAAACAGAGAGCTTTGTACGCTTCGTAGCTATTCAGGCGACACCGAAAGCTGTGACTATGAAGGAGGACGAGAGAGAATCCGAACGTGATCCAGAACTCAAGGAAGTAAGAGAATGCATACAGAGTGGACAATGGGACAAGTGTACTCACAAGGCTTACATTCCCATTAGAGACGAACTTTGTTGCATCGGACAGTGTGTATTAAGAGGTTGCAGATTGGTGATTCCGCAAAGATTGAGACCGAAGATCGTATCCTTAGCGCATGAAGGACACCTAGGTATTGTTGGTATCAAGCAAAACCTCAGAACCAAGGTATGGTGGCCAGGTTGTGATAAAGACACAGAGAAATTTGTTAAAACTTGTCACGGATGTCAAATCACAAGTAGGAGTAATCCGCCAGAACCGATCCGGAGTACGCAACTTCCGACAGGACCATGGATCGACGTAGCTGTTGATTTTCTTGGACCTTTACCGACGGGTGAATCAATTATGGTAGTGATAGATTACTACAGCAGATACTATGAGTACATGGTGTTGAAGCCCACAACCACTGAAAAAACAATACAAGCGTTAGCAGAGATATTTGCAAGATATGGATTACCTGTTACATTATACTCTGACAATGGTCCACAATTCATTTCAGAGACATTTGCAGAATACATGAGGACCACAGGTATCCACCATCATAAAGTAACTCCGAAATGGCCGCAACCCAACGGGGAAGTAGAGAGACAAAATCAATCCATTGAAAAACTATTGAGGATTGCACACGCAGAAAGACAAAATTGGCGAGAAGCATTGCTATCTTATGTGGCTGTCTATCGAGCAACACCTCATGCAACCACTGGAAAAAGTCCTGCAGAAGCATTTTTTGGGAGAAAAATCCGCACAAAAATGCCAGAAATAAAGGAAATCCGAGACGACCAGGAGATGAGGGACCACGATGCTGAAAAGAAAGGTGCAGCAAAGCTGTACACAGATTCAAAACGTGGAGCCAAGTACTCAGACATCATGCCAGGAGATAATGTTCTAGTGAGGCATGAAACTGGTGGTAAGCTAGACACACCTTATTACCATCAACCCTATACTGTCGTATCCAGAAGTGGCAGTATGGTGACAGTCAAGTCTCCGACTGGAGTCCTGTATAAGAGAAATGTATCAGGTGTAAAAAGGTACCAGTCCAGAGATACATCGAGCGAAGAGGTTGAAAGGCCAATACGAGATGCTGAAACTGAGAGACCTGATGATGTTCCAGAGGCAGTTACCAGCACTCCTGATGAAGTGACTAGAGCGCCAGAAACACTTGAAGCCGTGGCGAGCAGTATTTCCGACGCTGAGAGTGAACAACCGAGAAGCGACGACAATATCGCAGGCAGGCCAAAACGATACCGGAAAGTGCCCAAACGATACGAAGACTTTGTGCCATAATTTTAATAAGATCTTTGGGACAGTATGTTAATCTTATATCATGAAGTGCATGTATGAGTGCTGTAGGAAGTAAATGTAGTTGAGTTATAGTATTACCATTAGTTACGATGTTTGTATGTTTCCGAGGGATATTGGTAAGTGAAGGTAAAGTTTATTTCTGATTAAAGGAGGGATGTCATTGCTTTGTGTGTAGTCAGTCATGTCTAACCAATCTTAGAGAGTTTTTCATGGAGAAATGGCAAAGTTTATATGGTAAGGCCTTTGACAAAGTCCCACATTAAAAGTTAGTTAGGAAGATTCAGTTGCTTAATGTTCAAAATGAAGTAGTAACTTAGATTAAACATTAACTTTGTGGAAGAAGCCAGAGAGTGTTAGAATAGATTGCCTGTCTAACAGGAGGGCTATGACTAGTGGTGTGACTTAGGGATCAGTGCTGTTGTTTGTCATCTACATCAATGATATGGAGGATAATGTGGGTAAATTTCATAGTAAATTTGCAGATGCCACTGAGATTGGAGTGTGTTATGTCCTCAGTTGTACCATCGGAGGTCTTAATAAACACTCAGAAAAGCTTGTAAGTTTAGAGCACAAACCTTTACTCACATCTCAGGATGCTGGTCATGTATGAATGCACTGTCGCATGCTCACCACTCAGTGTGATGTGGCTCTTACAATGTGTCTTATTGAGCATGCTCACTACTCAAGTGTGATGCAGCTCTTACAGTCTTGCAGTGTTCATGCTCCAGCATAAAATAGCCCCAAGTTTCCACTGGAGATAGCAGGGTGTTTGTGGACAGCAAGGAAGGCTTTCAATGCTTGCTGTGCGATCTGCACTTAATGGCAGATGGAATTTAATGTGGACAAGTGTGAAGTGTTGCACCTTGGGAGAATGAACTTGCATGGTAAATAGTCCCGAGGAGATTCACCAGGTTGCTGCTGGGATGAGAGAGCTCACGTTATAGGGAGAAGCTTTGAAAGATTGGACTTTATCCCCTACAATCTATGAGGCCTTATTGAATTCTATAAAGTCATGAGAGGCATAGATAAAGTGAATGCTCAAGGTCTATTTTAGAACTGGCAGACATAGGTGTGGAGCACACAATAATCACATCAACATGATGGAATGAATGATTAAATGGCTTTAATTACCACAAACCTAAGCATTACTGATACACTATTTAGCCAGGTTCCAAGTACAGGAGAAAGAAAGGGCAAGTCCAGGCATGCCAGCCTTTATTGGAAAATTCAGGGAGGAGCCAAGGGAGGTGTCATGATAATGAATATGTATGAGATGTACCGGAAGTCACGTGGTATGAGAGAGAGATAAGAACACAAGCAGGAGAACAAAGGAAACGGGAAAATAAAGCCACTGAGAAGTTTACCTGATAAAACTTGTGTTTAATGTTTTATTAACTTCACATTTCGGGCCACAAATGTGACATTGGCGACGAGGATGAAAGAAGCTTGAAGAAAATTAAAGACTAAACAAGATTACAGAGGATTACAGACGACTTCAAGGTGATAAGAATTTTGAATACTGGAAGAAAGGATGAATACCGGAAAGCGGTAGATGCATTAAATGTACACTATGTAGTGACACCGAATGCTACATTTCAATGCCATTTGTTTCGGAGAACGAGACAAGAAGATGGCCAGACAATTGCTCAGTCGTGACGAGACTACGCCAGCTAGCTGTTGGATGCAATTACATGCCAGCTGATTTGGACAACCAATTACTGGATCAAGTCGTACAGCACTGTAGATCAGATCAACTCAGAAGACGTCTACTGGAAAGAGGGAGTGAGTTGGAATTCACCGATGCTTTAACCATTGCTGCTGCATTAGAGGCTGTTGAAGGGCAATTTCATACCATGACCCTGAAAGGCAACTCAAGCCAGCAAATTAAGAGGCTCTCACATCGCCATAATCAGCCAAGATATACGCCGACACAGGACGTGGAGTGTTATCGATGTGGAAACCGAGGTCACTTTGGAAAAGACCCATATTGCCCGGCCAAAGGCAAAGTTTGCAGAAAGTGTGGAGGTAAGGACCACTTTGCAAAGAAGTGCAAAAGCAAGTCCAATGCAGACCAGAAGAGGAAGAGTACAACTTCCAAAGGCAAAGCCTGGGGGAAAGGAAAGTATCCTGGAAAGAAAGATACCATTCGCCAGATAGACGGTGACGATGATGATACCCAGGAGGAACAGAGTTGTTACCAATTTACGTTGAATGAAGTACATCATGAGAAGGTCCCAGTGATCATTGGTGGAGTGACAGTGCAGGTCATTGTAGACTCAGGCAGTGTCAGCAATGTGATTGATCGACATTTATGGGAGAAGTTGAAAAGGAAAAAGATCATCTGTACCTCAAAGAAGTGTTCCAAGAAACTGTATCCATACACAGCAACCAAGCCATTGCAGACCATTGGATGTTTTACTGCAACTGTTGAAGCTGGAGATAAGTACACCGAAGCAGAGTTTATGGTCATAGAAGAGAGGGGAGAACCATTGCTGAGTAGAAGCACAGCGCAAGACCTGGCAATACTTCATATTGGAGCTTGTGTCAATTCAATTCAGTCATACGAGGATATGAAGCAAGAATTCCCCGCAGTCTTCCAAGGAGTAGGAAAGCTGAAAGGTCGACAATTGATGCTAGCGGTAGATGAAACAGTCAAACCCAAAGCACAACCAATGCGCCGAACTCCGTTTGGACTTCGTGGGAAAGTCGAAGCCAAAATTAAAGAATTGATCGAACAAGACATTATTGAACCGGTGGAACATTCGACACAATGGGTCAGTCCCGTAGTGATTGTGCCCAAACCAAAGGGTGACATAAGACTATGTGTTGACATGAGAATGGCCAATGAAGCTATAATTAGAGAACGACATCCTATACCAACAGTGGAGGAAATACTTCAAGAACTAACTACCAGGAAGGTATTCTCAAAAATTGATCTGAAATGGGGCTATTATCAATTAGAGCTGGATCCAGGTTCCCGAGATGTAACTACATTTGTGAATCACTGTGGATTGTATCGTTACAAGAGACTATCATTTGGAATTAATGCAGCTTCGGAGATCTACCAATATGAAATCCATCGAGTGATTCAAGGCATTCCTGGAGTTGCCAACATTTCTGACGACATCATAGTCCATGCACCAACGAAGGAAGAGCATGACAAACGGTTGAGGCGTGTACTATCTAGACTACAGGAGGCAGGCCTTACTGTGAATGGAAACAAGTGCCAGTTCGGTGTGTCAGAAATGGACTTCATGGGACACAGACTTACACGGGAAGGACTAAACCCCGCAGAGGCCAAGGTGAAATCTATTGAAGAGGCACGTGCACCTCAGAACGCAACAGAGGTGAGGAGTTTCCTAGTATTGGTCAATTTTTGTGCAAAGTTCATTCCTAATTTCGCTACAGTGGCAGAACCACTAAGGAAACTAACCAGGAAAGGTGTACCATTTCATTTTGGATCTGAGCAGAAGAAAGCATTCACAGCGCTGAAGCAAAGCCTGACTGATGCAAAAACTCTTGGATATTACGATCCGGCGGCATCAACCAAAGTCATAGCAGATGCCAGCCCGGTTGGTTTAGGAGCCGTGTTGGTCCAGATGCATGATGGAGGACCAAGAATCATTGCCTATGCCAGCAGATCGTTATCAGATGTGGAAAGAAGATACTCTCAGACAGAGAAAGAAGCACTCGGACTTGTATGGGCCTGTGAGAGGTTCCATGCATATTTATACGGCATTGAATTTGAACTCATCACAGATCATAAGCCATTAGAGGTGATCTATGCACCTAGATCCAAACCATGTGACAGAATAGAGAGATGGGTACTCAGACTACAACCCTACAAATATAAAGTAATCCACATTGCAGGGAAAGCAAACATTGCAGATCCGCTGTCCAGATTGGTGAAGGATGGTGGTCCACAATCCAAGTCAGAATTGGGAACAGAAACAGAGAGCTTTGTACGCTTCGTAGCTATTCAGGCGACACCGAAAGCTGTGACTATGAAGGAAGTCGAGAGAGAATCCGAACGTGATCCAGAACTCATGGAAGTAAGAGAATGCATACAGAGTGGACAATGGGACAAGTGTACTCACAAGGCTTATATTCCCATTAGAGACGAACTTTGTTGCATCGGACAGTGTGTATTAAGAGGTTGCAGATTGGTGATACCGCAAAGATTGAGACCGAAGATCGTATCCTTAGCGCATGAAGGACACCTAGGTATTGTTGGTACCAAGCAAAACCTCAGGACCAAGGTATGGTGGCCAAGTTGTGATAAAGATGCAGAGAAATTTATTAAAACTTGTCACGGATGTCAAATCACAAGTAGGAGTAATCCGCCAGAACCGATCCGGAGTACGCAACTCCCGATAGGACCATGGATCGACGTAGCTGTTGATTTTCTTGGACCTTTACCGACGGGTGAATCAATTATGGTAGTGATAGATTACTACAGCAGATACTATGAGTACGTGGTGTTGAAGTCCACAACCACTGAAAAAACAATACAAGCGTTAGCAGAGATATTTGCAAGATATGGATTAACTGTTACATTATACTCTGACAATGGTCCACAATTCATTTCAGAGACATTTGCGGAATACATGAGGACCACAGGTATCCACCATCATAAAGTAACTCCGAAATGGCCGCAAGCCAATGGAGAAGTAGAGAGACAAAATCAATCCATTGAAAAACGATTGAGGATTGCACACGCAGAAGGACAAAATTGGCGAGAAGTATTGCTATCTTATGTGGCTGTCTATCGAGCAACGCCTCATGCAACCACTGGAAAAAGTCCTGCAGAAGCATTTTTTGGGAGAAAAATCCGCACAAAAATGCCAGAAATAAAGGAAATCCGAGATGACCAGGAGATGAGGGACCACGATGCTGAAAAGAAAGGTGCAGCAAAGCTGTACACAGATTCAAAACGTGGAGCCAAGTACTCAGACATCATGCCAGGAGATAATGTTCTAGTGAGGCATGAAACTGGTGGTAAGCTAGACACACCTTATTACCATCAACCCTATACTGTCGTATCCAGAAGTGGCAGTATGGTGACAGTCAAGTCTCCGACTGGAGTCCTGTATAAGAGAAATGTATCAGGTGTAAAAAGGTACCAGTCCAGAGATCCATCGAGCGAAGAGGTTGAAAGGCCAATACGAGATGCTGAAACTGAGAGACCTGATGATGTTCCAGAGGCAGTTACCAGCACTCCTGATGAAGTGACTAGAGCGCCAGAAACACTTGAAGCCGTGGCGAGCAGTATTTCCGACGCTGAGAGTGAACAACCGAGAAGCGACGACAATATCGCAGGCAGGCCGAAACGAAACCAGAAAGTGCCCAAACAATACGAAGACTTTGAGCCATAGTTTTAATAAGAACTTTGGGACAGTATTTAATCTTATATCATAAAGTGCATGTGTGAGTGCTGTAGGAAATAAATTTTATGTAGTTGAGTTATAGTATTACCATTAGTTACGATGTTTGTATGTTTCCGAGGGATATTGGTAAGTGAAGGTAAAGTTTATTTATTTTTATTTTTTTCGAAATTTATTTATAGTATCTCCATACTTTCATTTCAAATTGACTTAGTATAATATTACATAATAGATACTAAATAATTTTCAAATTTTCACCCCCCCCCCCCCACCTCCCCTAACCCCTTAGGAAACCACCTTGTGGTGGTTAATTCCCAAAAACCCAAATGGGTGTGGTATAAACCACAAGTAACATATGACTTTCGGGAGCAGAAGTACCACCCCCTCCCCCCCCCCCAGGCAGACAAAATACACGTATAAACCGAAAAATCATCATTTCTTATATCCATAAAACCCCGGCCCATCAATTTAACCAATCTTATTCGTAAACACTTTTTTTTGAAAATCCAAACTTAATATTAAATTTTGCACCCTTTCCACCCTCCCAACACTGAGTTAAACATTGTTTACAATCAATAAAAGCTTTTTTTTTTATTTTTTTTCAAGTCTTCCTGAATTTCATCCACTGAATTAAAACACCTCTGAACATCCCAGTTCAACACCGAATCTTCCATTCTTCTCAGTCTCAAGTTGAATTTGTAGCTTACTTTCAAAAAAAGTTTTTTCAAATCTTTTAAAATTTTCTTGAACATAATTCCTTCGGTCTTGATCTTCTAAAGCATCAATGTTATTCATAAGTTCTTTCTTCTATATTTCCCAATTTAATATCAAATTTTCCACTTTGTCAATCTTCTCAATGTTAAGTTGAAATTATTGTTTATTTTCAAGAAAAACTTATTTAAAATTTTTAACTCTTCTTGGACATTGCTCCTTCAACTTTAATTTTATTAATCATCAATCTTGTTCATAGTTTCTTTCTACTGAGTTTCCAAATTTAATAAAGTTTCCGTTTTTTCCAATTTTCTCAATATTAAACTGATCTTGTTGTTTAGTTTAAAAAAAAACCTTTTCAAAACTATTAAAATCTGTTTGCAATGTATGGATACTCACAGATAATAAATTCACTCTTCTAATATTCCATCCAAAAAAAAATCACTGATAAACCTTATTGCAGGTCAAGGAGTTCCATATATATGTTTATCTTCAGAAAATATTTCAAATATTTCAAATCAACATTCGTCGCCATCTTTCAAAAAGGAGTCCGAAATCAACTTTAATAAGTTCTGTTCTTGAGAAAATTCCAGCACCAACTCCGGCTCTGTCTGGGCAAATAGGTCAAATTTCTTCCAAAGTCAAAGAATGTAATTTTGTTCTGTATTTATAGATAATAAGTTCATCCTCGATATTCCATCCAAAAAAAATCACTAATAAACTTTAATGTTATCTGGATTTTTAAAACTCACAGGCAACCAATGCCAATTACTGCAATTTATCTTCATAAAACTTTTCAAATCAATATTCATCACCATCTTTCAGAGGGGTGTCCAAGGCCAGCTTATCCGACAGTCCAATTAATGAGCTCCGTTCTTAAGAAAATTCCAGTCTTGACTCCGTGGTTCTGTCTGGGCAAGTAGGCCGAGTTTCTTCCAAAGTCGGAGAGTGTAGTTTTGTTCTGTATTTGAACTCTATTTTCCTTAATCTTTGTTGCCATTTTAAACTAAAAACAATTGATAAACAAAACAAAGACTTTTAACAGAAAGGAAATATTCTTAAAACGGGTATTTATATAACTGCCTGGGGAAGACCGGGAAGGCACGTCCGCTCCCTACGCCATCTTGCCACGCCCCCGGTAAAGTTTATTTCTGATTAAAGGAGGGATGTCATGATAATGAATATGTATGAGATGTACCGGAAGTCACGTGGTATGAGAGAGAGATAAGAACACAAGCAGGAGAACAAAGGAAACGGGAAAATAAAGCCACTGAGAAGTTTATCTGATAAAACTTGTGTTTAATGTTTTATTAACTTCACATTTCGGGCCACAAATGTGACAGGAGGGGTTAGGGAAGGTCAGGGAGGTTCAGACTGGCCAGTCCATACATCTATGCAAATACATTTCACCACAATAGGTTCAAGAGGAGAGAGATTTAAGAGGGAACCTAGGGGCAACTTTTGTATATATCTGGAACAAGCTGCCAGAAGAAGTGATTGAAATGGGCACAATCAAAAGATATTTGGACAGATATGCAAGAAGGGAAGCAAATGGGATGAGCTGAAGCGGCAGTTCCTATTACGATGGCTCCAGGACTCCGTTATGAGTAAGGACTGGTGTATAGACACATCTGGTTACCCAACAGATTGTTATGCTAGGGCATCACAGTTTACCTACATAACAATGTGTAGAGCGCATCGAAAGAACCAAAGACGTTGATCCAAACCAAGGCTTTTATTAACTAAAAGACTGGAGCATATCACAAGTAGGTCGACCAGTCCAGAATTACCCGGTCTGGCTAGGAGCAATCCTTTAAGACCTGCCAGTAGGTGTGGCTACACTCTCAGCCAATCACAGTCATCCTACACTACAATCTGTACATATACACATTGGTTATGGAATCTGTACTATCACATTCACCCCTTCTTTGAGAACTGACCCTGGGGTAGATGGAGGGCTGTAAAAAAAAAAGAGTCCGGTGGAGGTTAGGGGGCCTGACCATCCGGCGTGACCGCCGTGGTGCTGGTATTGGGGTCACTGGAGTCGTGTCGCTGGCCACTGCTTCGGTCAATTCTCCAACAGCCATAGACAAAGCAATACGTTGTTGGAGACACTACCTCACTGGCAGGCACTTTACACTGCTGACCAACCAATGCGTGGTCTCCTTCATGTTTAGCAATACCCAGCGAAGTAGGATCAAGAATGACAAAATTACCAGGTAGAGAATCGAGCTCTCCACCTTTAATTATGACATACTGTATCGACCTGGTAAACTCAATGACCCGCCAGATGTGCTCTCTAGGGGGACTTGCGCCAACATACAACTGGACAGGCTGCAGAGACTCCACGAGGAGCTCTGTCATTCAGGGGTCACGAGGTACACACACTTTGTCAAGGCTCGCAACCTGCCCTACACGGTCAAGGAGATTCACTCCATGACCTGAGCCTGCCCGGTGTGCACTGAGTGCAAGCCCCACTTCTTCCATCTGGAGAACACCCACATCATCAAAGCTACCCGCCCCTTTGAACGTCTCAGCGTAGACTTCAAGGGGCCCCTACCGTCAACCAACCATAATACCTACATCCTTACAGCCATCAACGAGTACTCCCGCTTCCCATTTGCTGTGCCCTGCTCGGACATGACTGCCTCCTCAGTCATAGAGGCCCTGCACAGCATTCTGGACTGGTCGACCTACATGTGATATGCTCCAGTCTTTTAGTTAATAAAAGCCTTGGTTTGGATCAACAAGTCTTTGGTTCTTTCAACGCACTCTACAATTTTATTAACTAAAAGACTGGAGCATAATCACATGTAGGTCAACCAGTCCAGAATGACCTAGTCTGGCTGGGAGCAATCCTTTAAGACCTGCCAGTAGGTGTGGCTACACTCTCAGCCAATCACAGTCATCCTACACTACCATCTGTACATATACACATTGGTGATAGAATCTGTACTATCACACAATGTAACTCCAATTAATGCATGATAAGTAAATAATGTATGCCAGGGCAATGGTGGAATAAAACACAGAAGTCTGAAGGCACTGTGATTGTAGTAAAAACACAGAAATGCAGGAGGAACTCAGCCGGTCTTGGAGCATCCATAGGAGGTAAAGATATATTACCAACATTTAGGGCCTGAGCCCTTCTTCAAAGTGGTGGTGAAGGCTGGGATATTCAAAAGATGCTTGGATAGTGTTATATAGTCAGGATAATGTGAACTATTTTGTAACTGCATAAGAATACACTGTAGTAACTGTAGTGCACCACTTTGTGTGTGTGTGTGTGTGTGTGTGTGTGTGTGTGTGTGTGTGTGTGTGTATGTGTGTGTGTGTGTGTGTGTGTGTGTATGTGTGTGTGTGTGTGTGTGTGTGTGTGAGTGTGCGAACAGTTTCATGAGATGGTGGAAGTAAAAATCTCTTTTGTTATTTGAATCTTGCATCTCTAAGTTATTTAAGAAGCCTCCCAGTAACACAGAGACATAACATGATGGCAGTGGTATAAGAGAACAAGAATAAAGCCATACAATTGATTGTAAGTCACTGAAATATGAAGGGGGAAGAAGAGAAAAACATTACTGGAAAGAATGGCTGGAGCAACAGCAGTTCATCCAGTGATGGACGGGGAGGCTGAAGACATTGTTGAATCATTTGAAAAGTTTCAGCAAAAGTGCTGTTTAACATTCTAGAGCTATTTTAAAAATGCAACAGCAGAGAAGGTCAGTTCTATACTTCTCTGGGCAGGGAAGCGAGGCCTTGACTTATTTAATAGCTGGGAGTTTACAGAGGTGGAGAAAAATGATCTAGAGCAGATATTTGCAAAGTTTGCTTCTCACCTTGAACCCAGGTCTAATCTTAGAATTAGACGCTATGAATTTCAAAGCTTATTGTAAGAGACTGATGTAACTATTGATAACTTCCTCACTAGACTAAAAACTGTTGCTGCAAAATACAGATTTAAGGATGTAGGGGAAGGATTAGTTGATCAACTAATATGGGGGAATGCCCATCACGAAGTGCAAGAGTCTTATAGGGATGGATAGCCTAAAGCTGGCTGAAGTTATGGACACAGCCAAACCCTTTGAAATCACAATGATCCAAATGAAATCCCTATCTATGCAGACCCACCCACAGCAAAGAGAAGGAAGGGTTGATGCCATAAAGAACACAATCAGAAAAGTGCAAATCGCCAAGGCCTGCAGGAAGTGCAGCAGACAACACTCTTTTGATAACCGAAACAAATGCCCCGCATACAGTTCTGAATGTAGATCCTGTGGTAAAGCAAACCACTGGGTGAACATGTATAAGTCTAGAGTGAAGAAAACAGTAATACCAGTGAAGAAGAGACAAGAAGATCCACCACCTAAAAGGAAAGAACACAGATACTGGACATAGAATCCATACACCTTCACGAGATGTCGGATGAGATGAAAGAAGGAAATGAGTTGCACACAAAGATCCAAATACAGAGGACAATCCAGAACAAGCCTACAATATTTAAGCTAAAGGTGAAGCTGGATATTGGATCACAAAGCAACATCCTTCCACTCAGATTCTACCGCTAGATGTTCCCAGAGAACATCATAAAAGGGTATTAAAAGGCAGTGCATTGGAAATTGCAAATGTCACTTTAACAGCCTATGCTGGACCCATGATCAAGCAGCTAGGGAGAGCTAAGATCAATGGCTGCCATAAGGGAAAGAACATCCTCTGTACATTCTATTTGGTAGATGCAGACAGACCTGTAATCTTCTATGTTCTATGTTTTAAAGTTTTAAATAACAGTTGCTTGTTATTTCGCATTCTTGTTGTTTTATAGCAACCTGTTCAATGTGCTATACCACTTTATTAATAATGCAGTGTATTATGAAATGGTTACTCTTTAAAGAGTTTAAAATTTCAATAGTTTATTATTAAATGCCAGTGTTAACTTCCCTCTTAATCCATCAAAAATAAAATGTTAGGTCATGAAATTAAACTTGCCTCTTTGGTGTCTGTAAATATTTATGAACAAATGTTGAAGATCACTCCTCTGATCATCCCAGCAGAACAAAAAATATGTTTTCCCACTTTAAAGGAAATGTGATGCTTTGATATAGAAGAATGCATCTGTTGTTAAATGTATACACCATGTCCAGATGAAAGCACATTTGGAAACAATAGAGTATAAAGTAGCGTTTCAGAAATCCAAATGCAATAGAGATCTTTGATGATCTTAGTAGCAGGAGCAATGTGTGAGATGGAATATAGACCATCACTATGGAACATGTTACTACCATCTTAAACACTATATACCACCCTGCAAAATCCCCCTATACACCCACTACGCTAGAAGTTTTGACACAGATTTAATCCACGTGTTTACAGAAGAGGCACGTATCTCAGGGCAGACTCTGCAGTTGATTGAACAAAGTTCTACAAAGTTAAACACATTAGAGCAATATAAACTTGAAAACTTGGAATGGGCCTGTATAATTGCCCAGATGGAACTATTGAAATACAAAAGAAAGTAAAGGTCTCAGAATCTACTAATAGCACATGTCTAGTGCTGTGTGATTTTATATTTCTGAATTTTTTTTTAAACTCTAGAAAATGAAACTGACATAATCACTATGAGTTTAATATCCTTTACAACCTTAAGTGATGACATACAGGAACCTCTCATTTTCTTGTGTTTTCCTATTATCTCACAATTTTTTCTCGACCTTTATGTTTCTCACACTCTATTACTCACTCTCCATTAGCCTTTCCAGATCCCAGTGATTCACATTTCCTATTTCCTTTCTCTCTCTCTTTCTTGTACTGACTCTGCAGATGTATCTCTGCAACAAATTAAAATGGTTACCTTTGAAAAAAATATAATTACAAGGAATCAAAAGATCACTGGAAAGATCAAGTTGCTTGTCTATTAACCAGGATTGTTGAAAGTTGTTGGGAAGAACATATATTTATTCATTGAGCCATGAAAAGCGGCCTGCAGGAAATCAGCGTCACTCGAATGTGATGCAAAATCAGCATTATTCTGTTCTGTTTGAGAGAGCAAGAGGAAAATGCTGCAGAGACCATAATTATTTTGTGTTTCTTTTGAAATCCAGCAAAGTCCTATTTCTTACTTTTTATTGTTTGCTTAATATTTCTGAGTCGGCATTTATTGGATTTTTTTTTTTGCTTTTTAATGGTCATCAAATACTGAGATAACACTGGGATTTATTAAATCATGTAGAACATCAGGTCATTCTGCCCACTGTGCCCATACTGATCCACATAAATCTATTTGCACCAATTCTATTTCCCTGTTGGGGTCCATTATTTTTAATGGCTTATGTGATGACATAACACTGGACAATGAAGAGTTTGCTTCCTGAACACTTCTGGCTGTATTTTATGGATTTGGGCTACTGATCATGAAAATCATTTTCCAGATACAACCCATTTTTTGTGAGTTCCTGTCATATTTTAAGTCTACTTCAAGCTTACTGTTGAGCAATATCAGTTGCCCCAATAGTTACAAGGACAAAGCACTGAGGGGAACAATCGGCTTTATCACACAGAAGACTTGAGGTGGCCCGGATTCAAACTAGGGAAGTGCAGGGAAGGGAGAAGTGGCCCAACCTTTGTGGCCAGGGTCCCAGGAGAGGAGTCCAGGTGAGAGTGCCATCAGAGGGTGGGCCAGCCCGAGCCAATTAACACACACAATCCATACCATTACATTCACCCCCTCTTTTTAAACAGAAACACACCGCCCACCCCCCCCCCACACCTTTTACACAACGAGAGGGGAGAGAGAAGAAAAAATTTTATTTTTTGCTAGAGGTTTAGCCTCACCGGCGACTTCCTCCTTCTGTGGGACCACCGGAGGGCAGGCGTGTCCAAGCTCTGATGTTTAGGAGGGGAAGCGGACCGGGGGGGGGGGGGGCAGGGGAGGGGACAGTCTGGGTCGGGGTGATGCTTGAGGGTTCCCGAGAGGAAGGGGGATTTGACGTCTACTGGAGGACCGACTCCTGGAGAGGAGAGCCGGGTGGCTCAGCCTTCAGTATTGCAGATGGGCTGTGGCAGGCAGGGCAGTTTCAGGGTCTCACCCCAGCCCTCACCAGGTCTCGGATAGGAACAGTGTTCTCATGGCCATCAGGGTAGCTCACAAATGTGTATTGGGGGTTGGCATGTGTGAGGTGTATCGCTTCCACCAGTGGATCTATCTTATGGCCTCTCATGTGTCTCCATAGCAGGACTGACTCTGGGGTTGCCAACCAAGGAGGAATGGAGGCACCATTCACCAATCTCCTAGGGAAAGCAAATAAATGTTTATGCAGGGTGATGTTAGTCGCGGTGCACAGGAGTGATCGGATGGCGTGAAGCGCTTCGGGCAAAAAGTCCTGCCAGCGAGACATTGGCATGTTTTTGGACCTAAGGGCCAGGAGCACCGCCTTCCAGACAATGGTGTTCTCCCTTTCCACCTGGCCATTACCCCTGGGGTTAAAGCTGATGGTCCTGCTGGTAGTTCTGCCTCTGGCCAAGAAATACTGTCACAGTTTCTCACTCATGAACGAGAATCCCTGATCACTGTGGATGTACTCAGGGTACCCGAACAGGGTGAAGATACTGCTCAGCACCTTGATTACTGTTGCCGAGGACATATCTGGACAGGGTATAGCAAAGGAGAACCTGCAGAACTTGTCCACCACCATCAGGAAGTAGGCATTCCTATTTATAGTGGGTAGGGGGCCCTTGAAATTGACACTGATCCGTTCAAAAGGGCGTGTGGCCTTGATGAGATGTGCCTTCTCAGGCCAGTAGAACTGCGGCTTACATTCAGCACAGATCTAGCAGCGTCTAGTCGTGGTCCGGACATCCTCAACGAAGTATGGAAGGTTCCGAGTCTTGATGAAGTGGTATCACCTTGTAACTCCAGGATGGCACAGACTGTCGTGGAGGGTCTGGAGACGGTCAAGATGCGCACTGGCACACGTCCCCCAGGATAGGGCATCTGGGGGATCGTTTAGTTTACCTGCCTGGTTCAAGATGTCATAATTATAGGTGGAGAGCTCGATCCTCCACCTAAGAATCTTGTCATTCTTGATTTTACCCCACTATTTAGTATTAAACATGAAGGACACGGCCCTCTGGTCGGTCAGCAAGGTAAAATGTTTACCAGCAAGGTAATGTCGCCAATGGCTCACCGCCTCAACAATCGCTTGAGCCTCTTTCTTGACCGAGGAGTGGCATACTTAAGGACCGTGCAGGGGGCGGGAGAAAAATGCTACTGGGCCTGCCTGCCTGGTTATGAGTGGCAGCCAGTGTGAAATCGGAGGCATCACTCTCCACCTGAAACAGGATGGACTCGTCCACGACATGTATCGTGGCCTTTGCGATGTTTCCTTGGATCTGGAAGAATGCAGCTTGGGCTTCCACTGATAACAGGAAAGTTGTGGACTTAATCAGGGGATGGGCCTTATTGGCGTAATTGGGCACCCATTGTACATAATAAGAAAACAGCCCCAAGCACCTTTTCATCACCTTTAGGGTGTTTGGGACTGGGAGCTCCAAAAGGGGTTGCATGTGGTTGGAGTCCGGGGCAATGACACCACGTGCCACAACACAACCGAGAAGAGCCAGACGGTCTATGTTGAACACACACTTGTCCTTATTGTACGTCAAGTTGAGAGACTTTGCCATATGTAAGAACTTTGCAAGGATCGCGTCGTGGTCCTTCTAGTCGTGGCCGCAGATGGTGACATTGTCGAGATAAGGGAATGTCGCTGTCAGCTTGTGCTCCTCCACCATCCGATCCATGACCCTCTGGAAAGCAGAGACCCATTAGTAACGCCGAAAGGCACCCGCAGGAAGTGAGAAATTCTGCCATCATTCTCAAAACCCGTGTAGAGCCGATTGATCGGGCGAAGGGGGAGTTGATAATAGGCCGACTTGAGGTTAATGGTCGAGAAGACTCTGTATTGTGCAACCTTATTGACCAAGTCAGCAATCCGGGGTAGAGGGTACGGATCCAACTGGGTGAAGCGGTTGATGGTTTGGCAATAATCAATCACCATCCGGGGCTTGCCTGCCCTTCTGACTATGAGGACCTGCGCCCTTCAGGGACTGGAGCTTGGGGCTATGATCCCCTCCACCAAGAGTCGCTGAACCTCGGCCCAGATGAACACCATATCCTCCGTGCTGTAGTGCCTACTCTTGGTGACGGCTCAGGTTTATAGTCCAGGGTGAGGTTCGCGAATAGTGACAAAGGGGCCACCCACAGGGTGGTGAGGCTGCAAGACAGTGCCAGAGGCTGGGTGCTCAATTGGGGGGGGGGGGGGGGGGTTGTAAGCTGCAGGTTGTAAACAGTGAGCCGAGGTTGGGGCCGCCCCGAACGCCATCGTCACTTTCCTGAACTGACTCTGAAAGTCGAGGCCCAGGAGGATCGGCGCACAGAGCTGGGGCACAACCAACAACAAGAAATCATTATAACACTTCCCCTCCCCAGCCACACAGAGATGCCACACAGTACTCCTGGATACCAGTCCACTGGTCTTTCACCGCCATCAACACGGACCCGGTCATCAGCCAGATGGGTATCGAGAGTCTATGGGCCATCTTGGGGTGGATAAAACTTTGAGTACTGCCACCATCGAAAAGGCAGTTTGTTTTGTTTCCATTCACCTCAATCTGCATCATGGAGTTCGTGATCGGGTGAGGACTGGCTTGATCCAAGGTGATCAATGCCAGGATTGGTGTGTCATCTTCTTTGTCGGTGGGGAGGTCTGATGCCCAAGAGGGAGGCCTCCATGTTGACCATGCTGCAAATGCAGGAGAAGAAGACAAAAGTGATGTCACCAGGGGCAGAAGTGATGTCGCTGGTAAGGGTTGCCGCTGCGCAGAGGATGGCAGCAGGGCCAGCTAAAATGGCATTTGCCTTGCCGCACATGCAGTCAGCACTGGAAGCTCCTCAGCCATACACACCCGCACTGCTCTGAGATGGGGCTCTGGACCTACAAACACATTGGATGTGGCCCTTTTCCCGCAGCCCGAGTAGGTAGCTCCTTTCACGGGACAGAGATGTCGCAGACGTCTTGCATGCCCACAGAAGTTCCAGCTCGAAGATTCCAGTGCTACTGCAGCCGCAGTTAGGTCAGCCGTCCCCAACGCTGACTCCCAGGATGACGGCCCCCGTGGAGGCGCATACTGGGTAGGCCCACTTCTACCTGCAATCGACTCCGTGTGGGACTGGGCCAAGTCTAAGGTTCTGGCCAGTTGGATTGCCCACTTCAGTGGGAGTTGATCCTCCTCGAGGAGACATTGTCGGATATAGTCTGACCTCAACCCCGACACGCAAGCATCCCAGACCAGGTCTTCCACGCACTGGGCCCCTGGTACAGGGGCCATGGGGTTTCCCAAACGGTCTCTTCCAATTGTGATCAGGGCTCGGACGAACACTTCTACTGACTCACCAGGCTGCTCGTTACTGGATGCCAGGAGGTAACAGGAGTAGACCTTGTTGATCTTGGGCTTGTATTGCACCCGTAGCTCAGCCATCACCTCTGTGCAGGCCGTGCAGCTTCTGTCGGCCTGGAAAGCCCTCTGGCCAACTCTTGCCTGTAGGACTTCCAGCCTCTTCTCATCTGAATCGACCACTCTGGTAGCGGGCTCCAGGAAGTTGTTGAAGCAATTGACCCACTGCTCGAAGATTTCTGATGCACCCGGGACTTGGGGATCCACCTCTAGCCAACTGGGACGCAGCCACTGCTCCATTACTGGAGACATTAAAATTTTTGTACAAAAAACTGTTGGGCACTGGCTTAATTGTACAGACGACAGGCTGGCCCGGATCCAAATTAGGGAAGTCCAGGTGCAGGGAAGGGAGAGGAGGCGCGACCTTTATGGCCTGGTTCCCAGGGGAGGAGTCCAGGTGAGAGTGTCATCAGACGGCGGGCCAGCCTGAGCCAATTAGCACAGACAATCCATGCCTTTACACAGACAAAACCATGAAGTGCCACGTCATTGAACATTCATTTTCCACATTCACACTTGGACGTCTTTCCTGCTGATCTTGGTACAGTCAGTAACAAACACGGTGAAAAGTTTCATCAGGACATTGTGGCTAAAGAAAAGTGGTAATAAGGCAAGTGGAAACTGTTAATGCTGGGCGACTATTGTTGGACACTGTCATGAGAGGCATCAGATGCTGAGTACAAATGAAAATCAGCAACAAAACAATTTTTGGTTAGTTGAGCTAATGCCATTTTTTAACATCATTATGCGATTAAACATGCTATATTCAATAAAATGTAACTTAATGCTTCCCAAAATTCCTACATGATACCTTTATGGCCTGTTGGGACTGGACACCTGCCGTTGTTTGCAATCTTCTGGATTTTGGAATAATTTTAAAATGGCGGTCCATTTAAGCCCACCTGGGTCATGCTGCCATCTCTCCCCCTCACCCACCCAAGTTGCACTGCCATCTCGCCCCCCCCCGCCCATCTGAGTCGTGCTGCCGTCTCTCCCCCTCACCTGCCTGAGTCATGCTGCCATCTTTCCCCCTCATTCGCCCAAGTTGCACTGCCGACTCTCCTCCTTGCCTGCCCAAGTCATGCTGCCATCTCTACCCCTACCTACCTGCCTGAGTTGCGCTGCCATGTCTCCCCCCTTGCCTGTCCACCCAAGTCACACTGCTGTCTCTCCCCTGCTCACCCAAGTCATGCTGCTTTCTCTCCCCTCTCACCCACCCAAGTCACACTGCCATCATTCCCCTTCTTGCCCATCTGCCCGAGTTACATTGCCATCTCTCCCCCTTTCCCACCTAAGTCACGCTGCCATCTCTCCCCCTTGCCTGCCTGATTTGCACTGCCATCTTTCCCCCCACCCACCCAAGTTGCACTGCTGTGTCTCTCTCCTACCACCCCCCACCACTGTACTAGTGCCAGAGGAATGGCCCCCTTCTCAATTCCCCTGCACTAGCACTGGTTTAGCAGTTTCAGCTGCATGGTGGATTATGGGTAGTGTTACAAGATCAAACCAGCAACCACAGAGAAGACATATCGCTTACTTTATTTTTAAAAAATTTTACCTTCAAACTTCAAATTTTACCTTCAAATTTGCCCACTAGTTACTGTGCAAATTTCTATAACAGTGTAAAACTAATCAATTCCACAGCCTAAATATAACATACGTAATCAAAGTCTAAGATACACTTCCAACCAGCCCACAGAAAAACTTAAACACAAAACAAACACAAAACACACAAGACTCACAAAACTTCGATCTCAACCGAAGCAAAGATCATAAACAAAATTCAGTTTGTTTGGTAAACTGAAGCCAAAAGATCTTTGAGAGAGAGAGAGAGAGAGAGAGAGAGAGAGAGAGAGAGCACAAAATTCGAAGTTGTCTTGTGTTGCTTGCAGAGAGAAGAACAATTGGCTTGGACCAGATCCTTCTGTTCATCCTTTTTGAAATCCCAGCATTCTAAACTGTCCTCCAGACCATGACTCATGCTCTGGGCCTCCTTCCACTCCACAGCACCACTTATTATCCAAGTCCAGAAATTTTTAGATAATTTTCTGCACATACTCAGTCTGTCTCCCACTCTCTCAGCATCCACCTTGGCTCTCTAAGGAAAACTGTCACTTTTTAATATAAAACCACACAACACAGAACTCCGTAACACCTCCCCTGCTAAAATTAATTTAACAATTAATGGAAGTATTACATAAATAAAATAAAATAAAATAAAATAAAATAAAATAAACACTCCATATTTTACAATAAGTATGTGATTAGATTCATATCTACCCAGATTAACATCTTGACAGTCTACTATTACATTATGCATCCCCTTTATGTGTGTAATAATTAAATCATACTCTTGTAATAGTAAGCTCCAATTCAATAACCGTCTGTTCTTATTTTTCATTTTAGACAGAAAAACTAATGGATTATGATCAGTATATATTATTTACAGTTTTTAAGCAGTACAAATATACACATCAAAATGTTGCAAAGCTAAAACAAGTGCTAATAACTCCCTCTCAATGATTGAATAATTTTGTTGGTGGTCATTAAACTTTTTCGAGAAGTACGAAATAGGATGTTCTACTCCATCACCATCCTTCTTCTGTAACAGTACAGCACCAACCACTTTGTCACTGGCGTCCACAGCTAAACAGATGGCTTTTCAAAGTTAGGGGACACAAGTACAGGTTGATGGCATAAAATGGCCTTTAACTTCAGAAACGCTTCCTTGCATGCATTTGACCAGATAATTTTTTCTTTCTTTCCAAGTAGTTTTATTTATGGGAGTGCAATTTCTGCAAAGTTTTTACAAAATCTATGATAGTAGCCAATCATACCTAGAAATCTCTGAAGAGCTTTCTTATTACTGGGGATAGGGAACACAGTGATAGACAATAATTTTGCTCCAAGCGGTGCCACCTGTCCCTATCCTATCACATAACCCAGATAAATTAGAGTTGCATGTCCAAACTCACTCTTGTGCAAATTCACTATGAGGTGTGCTTCCACCAGTCTCTGAAATAACTGCTGTAATTCAAGAATGTGTTCTTCCCATGTATTCGTACTAATTACTAAATCATCAATAGAGGCTCCTGTGTGCTCTAAACCCTGAATTACTGCATTAATCATTCTCTGAAATGTGTCAGGTACATTTTTATCCTGAAAGGCATAACATTATACTCATACAATCCCGAAGGTGTAACAAATGCAGAAATCTCCCTGCGTTTCTCTGCCAAAGGAACACACTAGTATCCTTTTAAGAGGTTAATCTTTGTAAGAAACTTAGCCTTCCCGACTTTATCTATACAATCATCTATTCTGGGAATAGGGAACGCATCAGTCTTTGTCACCATGTTTACCTTTCGATAATCTGTACAAAACCTAATTGAGCTATCTGGCTTAGGCACCAAAACACAGGGTGAACTCCAATTTGAACTTGATTTTCAGATGATGTCATTTTTGAGCATATAATCCACCTCTTGATCCAACAATCTGCTCTTTTCCTGATTAACTCGGTAAGGATGCTGCTTAATAGGCTTAGCATCACCGACCTCCACATCATGACAAGCCACAGTAGTTCTTCGAACATCTGGGAATATATCATTAAATTTCATAAGTAATTACTTTATTTCTTCCCTTTCTGATTTAGTCAAATGTATTAACTTGGTGTCGAAGTTTTGCCAAACTATGGAATTTTCCAGCCTGGGGCTTATCACTTTCTGTGCTCCATGACCTTCCACGAAACTTATCTCCTCCTTACTTTTCTCTATAATTAGCACCTTAGTTGGAATCCTAGCCTCCTCCTCAGTCATTTTCTCAAAATAAGGTTTAAGCATGTTCACGTGACAGACCTGTGTCTCTGTTCGACGATCAGGTATCTTAATGACATAGGTGACCTGGTTAATTTTTGATTTCACCTTATATGGTCTTGAAAATTGAGCTCTCAAAGGGTTTGACTGCATTGTAAACAAAACCAATACTTTGTCACCAGGTTCAATGTCCCTAATTTTTTGCTTTTTGATTATACCAAATTTTCATTTTTCCCTGAGCAGTTTTTAAATTTTTCCTTGCCTTCTCGCAAACCTGGTGTAATCTGTTTTTAAATTTGAAAACATAATCCAACAGATTTGATTGTATATCATTATGTTCCTTCACTGTTCCTTCAACAATAGTAATGGACCCCTGACTTCATGACCAAACACCAACTCAAATGGACTAAAGCCAAGAGACTCCTAAGTTGCCTCTCTAACAGCAAACAATAACAAATGGATTCATTCATCCCAATCCTTATTATTTTCCACGCAATAAGCCCTCATCATATTTTTCACAGTTAAATGGAACCTTTCCAAGGCCCCTTGACTTTCAGGATGATAGGCAGATGACACAATGTGATGGGCTCCCAATTAATACACCACCTGTTGAAATATTCCAGACATAAAATTACTCCCTTGGTCCGATTGAATTTCCCTTGGTAGGCCAAACAGTGTGAAATATTTTAGCATAGTCTTCACAATTGTCTTTGCTTTAATGTTTCTCAGGGGAATAGCCTCTGGAAACCTTGAAGCTGTGCACATAAGTATTAACAAATATTCAGTTCCCACTTTGGTTTTTGGCAATGAGCCAACACAATCAAATATCACTTTTGAGAAGAGCTCCCCAAAAGCAGGGATGGGTTGTAAAGGTGCCACTGGTGGTCCTTGATTAGGCTTGCCTACCAGTTGGCAAGTGTGACAGGTTCTACAAAAGTTCACATCATCCTTTCTTAATTTTGGCCAATAAAAATATTTCCTTATTTTTTCTACTGTGTTCTTCACTACAAGTTGACCTCCTAAAGGTGTACTATGAGCCAACTTTAATATTTCATTACTGTAAGTGTTGGGAATTACAACTTGCCTTATTACCGCCCAGTTTTCACTGGCAGGTATCACTTGTGGTCTCCACTTTCTCATCAATATTCCATCTTGAACAAAGTAACCTACTGGCACAGTTTCAATTTCCTGGTTAGACAGAATCTTATCTCTTATCCCAGCAAGATCAGGATCATGCTTTTGTCTGGCTATTAATTCTTCTCTTGACAACAGCAAAGCTGCATCCTTAGGTTTGTTCTCAATGCTTGCCTCCACTACAGGATCATCACAGACTTTCTCTACCTCTACCTTTTTTCTAGACATGCAGGGTAGATTTCCAAATCCTTTTCGGACTCATAAACCAATGGCTTACTTGTGAGTTTTATCGCAGGTATGACTTTACCCTCTGCTAAATCATTTCCTAACAAAAGAGAAACTTCATCCACCGGAAGACTTGATCTTATCCCTATCATAACTGGGTCAATAACTAAGTCTGATTTCATCACTATTCTATGTAAAAGTATAGGCTCTGCTTCACCACCACCACTTCACATCTCCAGTATCAGACTCCTCACCAAAATTCAAAACGTTGCTTAATACAAGTGATGGGGCTGCTCCAGTATCCCGCAGGATTTTAACTGGCACTTGATTGGATCCTTCTTTAACAGAAATGAAACCTTCAGTCATGAATGGTTTAAAAATATCCATAATTTTCTCACTCTGAACACAGGCAGTTGGTACCACCCCTTTCTCTTTCTTCCTTTTCAGTACAGGACAATTTGCTATTATGTGCCCTGCCTTCTTACAATAGTGGCAAATAACACTTGAAAATTTTTCCTTCACCCATTTCTCTTCCTCCCTTCCTTTAACCTCACTCCTAGATTTTCTTTTTACTCTACTTGGATTATCAGCAGTATTCCTTTGAAAGGTTTTCCCTGGTGTCCACTTAGGCTTGTGGGTTAAAGCATATTCCTCTGCGAATTTAGCCAATTCTTGCCAAGTTTTATATTTTTCTCTGCCAAGTACATTTGAATATCGTCAGGAACACAAATTTTAATCTCCTCAATCAGAACAATTTCCCTCAATAAATCAAAGTTATTTTCTACTTTCATTGCGGCACACCACCGATCGAAACGCACAATATTCCTATAAGCAAAATCCAGATAAGATTAGGTTGCTGCTTTTATTAAACACCTGAACTTTTGTCTATAAGCCTCTGGGACAAGTTCATAAGATTGGAATATAGCCTGTTTTTCAAATTCGTAATCAGCTGCTTGTGGTACAGTGAGACACCTGTTGGGCTTTCCCTTTAAGAGCACTTTGTAGCAGGAGTGACCACTGGTCTGGTGACCATTTTAAATTTACAGCTACTTTCTCAAAATGCTGAAAAAACTGCTTCCTCAAATGGAGGAACTAACCTCACTTCTCTACTGACTAGAAACCTCTCCTCCAGACCAGCACATGGGTTTTGGGCTTCTCCCTCTCCTTGCGTTAGGGTCAGCTTTAATTTAGCTAGTTCTAGCTCATGCTTTCGTTCTTTCTCTCTCTCCTCCATTTCTGCCTGCCTTACTGCTTCTCATTCGGCTTTCCTTTCTGCCTCTCTTTTTTCCTCTAACTCTAGTTTTCTCAAAGCCAACTTACTGCCTCTGAAGTTTTCTCCTTATGAAACTGTTCTAATGCAGCTTCTTCAAATACCCCCTTTCCTGCATAGTGTTTAACAATCTTTTGGGCAATTTCCTTTTTTTTCATCCCAGGTCTTACTGTAAGAAGTTTTAACTTGCCAACTATAACTATCAGTTCTGACTTTTTAGCCATTTTTAAATTAACCACTGAAGGGTTAGCGATGAACTGGTCAATATTCATAGTTGCAAGTTTTTCTGCTGGTGATGTATACACTCACCGTTTATTTTTAATTTCAAGCTGGAGGTTGAGTCAAACTCAGATGACTAATAACTAAGCACAAGTCAATCGCCCCTAAAGCTTCCAAATTGGTTTGATCCCAGATGAACTCCCCAAATTATGTTACAAGATCAAACTAGCAACCACAAAGAAGGCAAATCACACAGGGGTAAAGATGAACAATTATTTTATTAACAAAAAATTCACCTTGAATCTTTAATTCAAAATCGCCGCTTTTATAACAATGCCCACTGGTTATTATGCAAATTTCTACAACAGTGTAATAAATTCCACAGCCTAAATATAACATACGTAATTAACGTCTAAGTTATATTTCCAACCAGCCCACAGAAAAACTTAGACACAAAACAAATACAAAACACACAAGACTCACAAAACTTCAATCTCAACCGAAGCAAAGATCATAAACAAAATTCAGTTTGTTTGGTAAACTGAAGCCAAAAGATCTTTGAGAGAGAGAGAGAGAGCACAAAATTTGAAGTTGTCTTGTGATGCTTGCAGAGAGAGGAACAACTGGCTTGGTCCGGATCCTTCTGGCTGCCTTCAGGATGTTCTTCCTTTTTGAAATCCCAACATTCTAAACTGTCCTCCAGACCATGACTCATGCTCTGGGCCTTCTTCCATTCCACCACCTGCACATGCAATGGTTTCCAGATTCCTAAAACCCTGCAAATATCAAAACTCTTTCTCAAATCCCCTTTAAATTTTTGATATCTTACCCTGAATCTATGCCATCTAGTTGTGAATACCTCTGCTACGATGAAAAATATCCTCCTCTAGCTATTCTGTTCTGACCCTCATAACTTTTTACACCTCTTTCAGGTCCTCCCTCAACCTTCTTTGCACCAATAAACTCAGCCTATCCAGTCTCACCATCCAGCCAGCGTGGTAGTAAATCACAATGTGCCTACAGTGTGGCAACTGGAACAGCACACAGTCCTCCAACTGTGACCTAATCACAGCTTTATAAAACTCCCTGCTCTGAAAAATCAATGCCCTGGCTAATGAAGGATTATGCCTTTTTCACTCTCTGTCCTGCCCCTTTAAAGAACTGAAATTATATATGTAGGTGGTGGAGGCAGGTACTCACAGAACACAAGGAATAAAAGGCTACAAGATTCTTTGATGCTTTGATGCATCACCTCACACTTAGCAGGATTAAATTCCATCTGCAATTGCTTTTCCAAATGATCACCCATGAATATCTTCCTCGCTATCTGTTTTATATGTAATATTCAAATTTACTAATCATGCCTACTACATTCAATATCCAATCATTAAATATCCAAATCTGTTATTCCAGAGAAATGGATCAGAGTTCAAACCGCAGGACCGTGGGAGTGGCCGAGAGGATCTCCTCCCCCACTTCGATATGATCTACTAGGATCGTAGTGTGAAGAGGGCTCACAAAATCATTGAGGACCCCTTCCACCATGCTCACAGCATCTTTCAAGAGCTCCAGTCAGGAAAAAGATAAAAAGATTATCAGAGCCAGGGCCACCAGGCTGAGGAATGGCTTCTTCCCACAGTCAATGAGACTGTTGAATGATCAAGGAAATGGTCATACTATCTGAGATTCTCATTTTTACAAAACAATATTTATTTATTTGTATATATGAATATTCATCCTGCATATGTATGTGTGTTATCTCTTGGTTCCTGCCACATTGACCACCGCCAGTGGGCTGATATCGCCTCCAACCATGCATCTTGGCGCCTCACAGTTCGGCGGGCAGCAACCTCCTTTGAAGAAGACTGCAGAGCCCACCTCACTGACAAAAGACAAAGGAGGAAAATCCCAACACCCAACCGCAACCAACCAATTTTCCCTTGCAACCACTGCAACAGTGCCTGCCTGTCCCGCATCGGACTTATCAGTCACCAACAAGCCTGCAGCAGACGTGGACATACCCCTCCATAAATCTTTGTCCGCGAAGCAAAGCCAAAGAGAATGTCTGGTCACGTGTCTGTGTTTTGCACAAAGGACCAGAGAATGCTGTTTTGTTGGGTTGTACTTGTGGAGATAACAATGAACCTGATTTTAATTGACTTGACTTAATGCATATTAAAATGAGGATCCCAGGATTAACTTCTGTGGTACACCAGTGGTCAATGGCTTCAAATCACAAATACAATTCTTTGCCTAATTACAATATTCAGATTTCAGATTTATTATCACAGTACATACATGGCATCACACACAACCCTAAGATTCGTTTTCTAACAGTGTCGAGGCAGAATTACCTGTAGTAAAAACACTGAAATACTGCAAGAACTCAGCTGGTTTATTCAGCATCTATCGGAGACAAAGGTATATTGCCAATGTTTCAGGCCTGACCCCTTCTTCAACAAAAAATCAGAAAAGGCAGAAGTAAGATATATCGGAAAGTCTCAGAATTCAAACAATGGGGGAGGAATCCAGAACAACAAAAGGTGTTAATTGGATATGATAAGAGACTAGGTAAAAATTATCATATCTGTGTGAAAAGGAGACAAGGAAAAGAGAGGCGACAGGGGAAGCAAGGGGGTCGGGGGGTGGGGTGGGTTAACAAAAGCCAGAGAAGTTAATAACAATGTCATCTAGTTGGAAGTCACCCAGTCAGAAGATGAGGTGTTGTTCCTCCAATTTAGAAGTGATCTCATTCTGGAAGTGCACAAGACCATGGACGAGCATGTCGGCAAGGGAATGGGATGGATAATTGAAATGGGTGGCCATTGGGACATCCACGCTATTGCGGCGGAACAGAGGCGAGGTGCTCAACAAAGCGATCTCCCAGTCTTTGGTAGTACAAAAACACTTTACTCAACGTACACTTGTAAACAAATAAAGAAATATAAATAAACTGAGTGTGCAATACAGAGAGAAAAAGATCAATAAAAATGCAAAAGTAAATCCTTAAATGATTGAGTTTGTTGTTGAGGAGTCTGATTGTGGAGGGGTAGCAGCTGTTCCTGAACCTGTTGGTGCGAGTCTTGTGGAACCTATACCTTTTTACTCATGGCAGCAGTGAGAACAGAGTCTGTGTTGGGTAATGTGGATCCTTGATGATTGCTGCTGCTCTCCGATGGCAGCGTTCCCGTAGATGTTCTCAATGATGGGGAGTGTTTTGCCTGTGATACCCTGGACTGCATCTACTATCCTTTGCAGGGCTTTTCACTCAGGGGTATTGGTGTTCCCATACCAGACCATTATGCAGCTCGTCAGCACTCTTTCCACCACACGTCAGTAGAAATTTGCCAGGGTTTCAGATGTCATACTGAACCTCTGCAAACTCCTGAGAAAGTAGAAGCACTGATGCACTTTCTTTACAGTGCTATTAATGTGTTGGGTCCAGAAAAGATCCTCCGAGATAATGGCTCTCAAGAACTTAAATTTGCTCACCCTCCCCACCTCAGATCTCTGATTGATCACAAGATTGTACACCTCTGGGTTTTCCCTCCTTGTCAACAATCAGCTCCTTGGTTTTGGTGACATTGAGTGCGAGGCTGTTGTTGGTGCACAATTCAGCCAAGTATTCAATCTCCTTTTTATACAATCAACTACTGTGGTATTGCATATGGCAATTGTGGATCCAATTTGTCACCTTTCCAATGGATCCCATGGGTTCTTAACTTTTGACCCAGACCCAATGGACCTTGAAAAAGGCCTTACAGAGGTTCATGACAGCTACATTAAATGCATTTCCTTCATCAATATTTTTTAACATCTCATTAAAAACTTCAATGAAGTCAGTCAATTAGGAGTTCTCTCCAACAAAGTCATGCCAATCATCTGTCTTTATATCAAAATGTTCCACAAAATTAATAATCTGGCAAAATTTTAAATATTAATTTTGATGCACTATACTTTATTTGTCAATGAAAATATATATAGGCGATCGTGTTGAATAACTCACTGGCAAAAAATGTTTTGTTTCGTGAGGCATTCCCCAACTGAACATATCATAAGGTTACTGAATCTCCTGCACCTGCAGTGAAATAATAAATAGTCTAATTTTAATTGAATTACCATCCCTCCTTATCAGCTAATTGAGCATCTCATTTGACAAGTGCAACATCACTGACTATTCTTTCTTTAACTGTGACTAAATATTATAGGGATCTGAAAAATTTGTTTCCAATTTGATGACAACTCATTTTCCCTTCTTATTGAACAACAGTTGAGTGAGCAATGTTGTCTTGAATTAGTTTGCTTTTTCACGTACTGTTCTACATTTACGTAAGACAGATATGTCCCTTTTGTCCTCGCGTGGAAAGCTAGTGCTTAACTTGTTTTTAATTTACCATAAGAAGATTGAGACGATAACATATTGGGACAAGCTTTTTTGACAGCAAAGTTTTAGTTTAATTTGGACACCATGACCAGTGTACACTTATGGGTCTAAGGGCCTGTTCCTGTGTTGTACTGTCTTATGTTCTAGATATCTAGGGAGAAAGGCCTTGAGGTTATGGATTCACATATTTATGAAATCTATGAAATATACTGAAGTTAAGATAATGAAATCTTATATAGCTTCTATGTACATTAGGAAATGTTTGTATAAATCCACTGTATATTGCCTTGTATCTCTACGCACTGGAGACTTGGTCCAATTTTATAAACAAAATGCAGAGGAAACAGTTGTTCAGGAGTTCTTAGGATCTTACGTTGCCATGGTTCGATGTCTTACGATATGGCCTTAGCAATAAGATTTTATTTGTAGCAATTGCTTAAAAGATAGGTCATTTCCTCTATCCTAATTCAGCAAGGGAAATCAACACCTGTCTCACCATTGCCAATGTGGTGGAGATAAAAGTGTCCATCAAGGAATTCACAGCCTGAGCTCTCCTACAGTCTTACCAGCTTGCATTTATGTTGCGCCAGTGAATTACTCTCAAGGTATGAATGACAAGGAGAACACATGGCCAGTGAATGTTTTGAGTCGGGACTATTTGTTGAGACTAAAGTGGGAAAGGGTGATACCAGGTATTTAAAGAAGGAGAAAATGAGGTACAGGCTGGGGAGAGGCCAAGAAATGAAAAGGTATTGAGCAGAAGAAGGTGAGAGAGGTGGAAAGACAGATAGAAAAATAAACCATGAAGGGCGAGTTTGTGGGTTGGAGAGATAAGTGAGAACTGGAGTAGGTAAAGAGATGGAAAAAGTGAAACAGGATTGAGATTGCAGGTTGGCTAAAATTAGAAAATTCAATGTAGATGCCATTGGGTTTAAGGCATCTTGTTCACACTGGGCTTCACCTTGGATATGTATGAGGTGGAGAACAGTCATGATTGTGTGGGATGGGGAGGGGAATTAAAATGGGTGGCAACCAGGTCTTCTTGCTTAGACCTCTAGACAGAGTGCAGATGCTTGACCAAGCATGCACCCAATCTGCATTTGGTCTCACTGATGCAGAGAAGGTCACATGGGGTATAATGAATGCTGTAGATTTGGTTGGATGATGTGTATATCAAATTGCCTTAACTGGAAGGTCTGATCCTGGCCCTAGATGGAGATGAGGTGGAAGATGTAGGGGCAAGTTCTGTACCTTCTGTGATTACAGTGGGAAGGGCCCAAAGGGGTATAAGTGTGGGTGGGGATTGAAAAGTACTTGACAAGAACAGGCATAGCTCATGCCCATGTGTGTGCCCATTGCTACCTCCTGGATTTGTAGGAAGTGGAAAGAGTTGGAAGAGACGTTGTTAAGGGTAAGAACAAGTTCAGACAAGTGGAAGGCAATGTTAGTAAAGGGGGATTGAATGGCTCTATGTTCAAGAAAGAAGCCATCCTGATGGGGAATTAATGTGCATAAGAATAGCACAACCACAGTGAAAATGAGGCAGTGGAGGCCAGAGAATCAGAAGTTTTCAAAGAGAACTACTCTCAAAGTGATGTCAGTCTTGTGATGTAGTAAACTTGGAAATACAATGTGGCTTAGTTACTGACTGGAGTCAGTGAAATGGTCAACATTTAAGGAATCAGTGGTGGATCTCAATGAATATGTCATAATGGTCATTGACTTTATCAGAAAATGTATGAATGAGTGGACAATGTACATGGCAATAAACCCATTCTCATGTTAATATATATGTGAACCAGGGACAGCATAAATAGATGGGTGAATAATTGAGAACAATGGGTTCAGAGATCTGTGAGCTCTTCAGCTGCACATGACTAACTTTTGAATATGTAAAAGTGTGCCCATTATGAGGATGTCTCCCATAAAATAAAGTTTATTCTCAAAATATTTCCATTGACTCGTCCTGTGATTATAATATTTTATTGTAACAAAACTAGTACAGATATTGGGAAACAATAAAAGATTTTGTAAAATTCCTCTGATGTAGTATACTTAAACAGCAATATTATATAATAATAGGTTTAATAGGTTATACGAGTGATTCATTAATAGCAGTGGAAATAAAAATAAAACAAAAAAAATATCCATCACTGTACATTATTGGCATAGGATTTGAAATAAGACATACATAAAATTACAGATTTTACCAGAAAACATAAAAGCAGTATGTGCATTAAGTGTTGAAAGATACTGAGCAGCATGGACCAACAAAGGGGTCTTGGGTACATTTCCGTACGACACTCAATGCTGCTCCACAGGTTGATAGTGTTGTTAAGAAGGAATATAAGGTGTTGACCTTCATTAACTCTGGGATCAAGTTCAAGCGCCCTGAGGTAACATTGCAGCTATACAAGACCTTAGCTAGACCCCACTTGGAATATTATATTCAGTTCTGTTCAGCTCACCGCAGGAAAGATGTGGATGCTATAGAGAGGATGCAGAGGAGATTTGCAAAGATGGTGCCTGGATATGAGGATAGGTTGAGTGAACCTGTCCTTTTTTCTTGGAACAACAGAGGATGTCAGTTCACCTGACAGAAGTGTGCAAGCTGGTGGTGTTGCAGGACAGAGAGTTTCGACTCAGGGCTGAAATGGCTAACATGAGGGGCATCATTTTAAGGTGCTTGGGAGTAAGTAAAGGAGGGACTTTTAAACAGAAGTCAACCAAGAAGATCATTATGATGAAATATAACTTGGAAAGGAAATAATATTAAAAAGGATACTAAAAGCTTTTATAAGTATTCTATATTGAAAAAGAGGCAAGAGTAGATTATAGGACTGATAGAAAATGACACTGGAGAAATTGTTATAAAAGGCAAGGAGGTGGCAGAGGAAATGAATGAATATTTTGCATCATTCTCTGAAAGACATGGGTGTCAGGAGAGGTGAGTGCAGTCATGATCACCAAAGAGAAAGTGCTTGGGAAACTGTATCAAAAGTTATGTGGAGAAGCCATACCTACACTGTGTAAAAAAAAAATCTTACCCCTGACATCTCCCCTAAACTTTCCTCCCCTCACCTTGTCCAGATGTCCTCTGGTGTTTGCTACTCTCATCCCAGAAAAAAAGGTGCTGACTATCCACCCTATCTACAACTCTCATTATCTTGTAGACCTCTGTTCAATCCTTCTCATCCTTCTTCAGTTCAAAGGTAAAAAAGCCCAACCTTTGTCAATCTTGCCTCATGAGACATGTTCTCCAATACAGGAAAGATCCTCCTAGGCACCCTCTCCATAGCTTCCACATCCTCCTTGTAATGAAGCAACATAATAATAATAATATCATAATAAAACATCATAAACAAGTTCAAAGTACAGATTGTTTCGCACCAGAACTTTTTTAATCTACCATTTGGCAATACCAAATGAATTTAATTTTCACATTTAACAGCTGGTGCAGTGCTCTGGATCAATTAAAAGGCGATGTACGTCACCACACAGGAAGCCAACCAAAACTCTCCATGCACAAATTCTTTGTTAGGTTTTGAAAAGAGCTTCGGACAGAGAAGGAAATTTGATTTACATTATTCTAAATTGTATCTAACCTCGTGCTCAATTGCTCTTATTAGCTGCACTTGGAGAGGCAAACAATAAATACATTCAGCAGCAGGCTGTCTCCCACAGTAAAGGAGGTGAAAAAGATTGTCGTTCAGATACCATCTTAAAAAAACAATATTAATTTGTGCAAACGTCCATATCAAGCTTTCAACAAAGTACCCCATTTACTTCTGGCAGAAGATGACGTGCCTACTCGTTAGTTTGTACTTGAGTTACTGAACAGAAGCCGAGCTGCTGTCTGATGCATCACTCACCAGTTTAGTCTATTTTTTAAACTTTATTTATATATTATAAAATACAGATATTAAATAAAACAGCATTCTTACAATAGACCATCATTAAAATACACATTAGTCCCCTACTACCCCTTCCCCTCATCCCCCCCAAACTAAATTCCTCCCCCTACTACCCCTAAATGTGGAGCCTGGTACATAAATCAATTAATTATGTGCCATGGAGTGTGCCATATCCATAAACTACTTAAACAATAATCAAATCCATACATTTTAAATATGGAGTCCACATTTTAGTAAAAAAAAGAATAATTATTACGTAAATTATGTTATCATTTCTAAATAAATACACAATTTCAACTCATTATGCCATCGTTGAATGTTCAACTCTATATCAGTTTTCCATGTAACTGCAATACATTTTCTAGCTACTGCCAGAACCAGACGAATAAATGCTATTTGAAACTTATCCAGTTTTAGACCCACTATTAAATAATGGATCTTTTAATACATCATCTGCGAATAAATTAATCTTGTATTCCTCCTCCCCTACTCTAATTCCTTTAATATTAGCATCCTGCCTAATAACTTGAGCCAAGTTTCAATAACCAATGCAAATAAGGCTGGTGACAAAGGACATCCTTGTCCGGGGAGGGGGGGGTGGGGGGGTGCGTGACAAGATGGTATTGGACAAAGACATGGGAAATCACCTCTCCCTGACTGGACAATTTAATGCCCGAATTCTACGGACTATAAACATTTTTTTTAAAGTTTGGGAAAATACCTTAACTTCTGAAGACACAAGAAATGAAGAAGGGGAAAGGTCAACAAGCAAAAAATGTTTGGCTTTTAAATTGGTGGAAAAAGGTGAAGAAACTGGGCCTACCTCGCAGAAAAAGCCTCAAGAACAGTTTATAATGGAGCCGAAAACTCAGAGATCGTCTCTGGGAAGGTTGAAGTTGTCGGTGACCCCAGTGCGTGGAGCAGTGCAAGATGGCACTAACGCTCTTATAATGCCGTAAGACCAGGACATCCACAGGTGAAAAATGCTGTGCACAGCCGGCGGTGTCAAGGGGCGCGGAGCAGTGGCTGCGCTGGAGCGTGAGCATGGAAGCACGGTCGGCAGCATGCTAGTGCGTAGCGACATTCTGGCAGACGCACGCTACTGTGCTACAGGCACTTTCATCATGTGTACGACTTTGCGCATGTGCGATGTCCTAGAACAGGTCTGGGCTGTGGGGGGGATCCAGTCTGCGCCACTCTGACAAGGTCGGCCCAGCGTGGAGGGGGAGCCAGACCACCAGGAAGGAGAAACTAGTACGAGAAGAAGAGAAAGAGCATTTAGTGTTTCTGGATGAAACTTCTGTTAGCTGCTGCAAATGCGATTGAAGGTAGGCCCAGGGTTTCAAAAACAGCTTCACCTTTTTAATCAATTTCTTCTCCAGTTTTAATGAGCCCCTCACCTGGATCTGATGTAGTAACTATGTTTGAGGAGATGACAACACAAAATAAGGATATCATGACCTATAGGACTAATCATTTTCAGAACATAGATGAGAAATTTGCTGAAATAAAAGTGAAAATGACTGATATGTGTGGAGAAATTTTCCAAATGTCATTAGAGATGGGGATAGTGCCGGAGGATTGGCGTATTGCGCATGTGGTTCCGTTATTTAAAAAGGGTTCAAGGAGGAAGCCTGGCAATTATCGGCCTGTAAGTTTGACGTCTGTGGTAGGTAAATTAATGGAGAAAGTTCTTAGAGATAGTACTTATAAATATCTGGATAGACAGGGTCTGATCAGGAGCACTCAACATGGATTTGTGAGTGGAAGGTCCTGTTTGACCAATCTGATTGAATTTTTTGAAGAGGTGACTAGGAATGTGGATGAGGGTAGCGTGGTGGATGTTGTCTATATGGACTTCAGTAAGGCCTTCGATAAGGTACCACATGGAAGGTTAGTTAGGAAGGTGCAGTCTTTAGGTATAAATTTTGAGATAGTCAAATGGATTGAACATTGGCTGAAAGAGAGAGGCCAGAGAGTGGTAGTGGAAAATTGTCTGTCAGGTTGGAGGCCGGTGACCAGTGGTGTGCCTCAGGGATCTGTATTGGGCCCATTGTTGTTCGTTATATACATTAATGATCTAGATGATGGGGTGGTGAATTGGATTAGTATATATGCAGACGATACTAAGATAGGCAGAATAGTGGATAATGAAGAAGGTTTTCAAGGATTGCAGAGGGATTTGGGCTGCTTAGAAAAGTGGGCTGAAAAATGGCAGATAGAATTTAATGCTGATAAGTGTGAGGTGCTTCATTTTGGTAAGAAGAATCAGAACAGGACATACGTGGTAAATGGGAGAGCATTGATGAATACAGAAGAGCAGAGGATTTAGGAGTAACGGTACATCATTCCCTGAAGGTAGAAACTCATGTGAATAGGGTGGTGAAGAAGGCTTTTAGTATGCTGGCCTTTATTAATCATTGCATGGAATATAGGAGTTGGGAAGTGAAGTTGAGATTGTATAAGACGTTGGTGTGGCCTAATTTAGAGTTCTGTGTGCAGTTCTGGTCGCCTAATTATAGGAAGGATATAAACAGAGTGGAGAGAGTGCAGAGAAGGTTTACCAGAATGTTACCCGGGTTTAAGCATCTAGAGTACAGGGAGAGATTGGACAGATTAGGTCTTTATTCTTTGGAGCGTAGAAGGTTGAGAGGGGATTTGATAGAGGTATTTAAGATTATGAAAGGGATAGACAGAGTGGATGCGGATAGACTATTTCCGTTAAGAGTAGGAGAGATTGAAACAAGAGGACATAAGTTAAGAGTTAAGGGGCAGAGGTTTAGTGGTAACATGAGGGGGAACTTCTTTACTCAGAGAGTGGTAGCGGTGTGGAATGAGCTTCCGGGAGAAATAGTGGCGGTTGAGTCAATTTTATTATTTAAGAAAAAGCTGGACAGGTATATGGATGAGAAGAAGGTGGAGGGTTATGGTCATTGTGCAGGTAGGTGGGACTAGAGAGGAGTGTTTGGTTCGGTGCGGACTAGAAGGGCCTAATGGCCTGTTTCCATGCTGTAATTGTTGTTATATGTTATATGTTAAATTGCCTCTATAAAAGTAGATGTCAATATATGTTTGACAGCAGTTGATATTGTATATGATAAATTTAAGAAGATTGAAGACAGAGTGGATCAAATTGAGGACTCATTTACAGAATGGAAAGCTCAGAAAAGAGACTTCTTGCAGAAAATTGACTCATTGGATCAGTGTCGTCATAATAACATTAAAATAGTTGGTATCCCGGGGGATATTGAAGGATTGGACCCTATAAATTTTTTTCAGAAATGGATTCCGGATAATATTGGGGGTCAAATCATTTCCAGATGGTTTGGAATTAGCTAGAGCACATAGAGCATTAAAAAGGAAACTTTTTCTGAATCAATCTCCAAGAACAGTTTTAATTAGGTGGTTGAGGTATCAAGACCGAGAGACGATTTTGCATCTTGTGGTTCAGAAAGCCAGTGTTGCTCAGAGTCCTACGATATTTCAGGGTAAAAGGGTTTTTCTATGCAGATTTAAGTCAGGAAGTTATTCAGAGACGCAAGGAGTTTAATCGGACTAAGGCAGTTTTTTGGAAGAAGAGATATAAATTTGCTTTTCGATACCTGGCGGTATTGAAGGTGTTTCATGGGCAATGTCCATCTCAATTTTTCAAGAAGGCTCAGGATGCATTAATCTTTGCTAATTCTTTGCCAGATTACAAGTTGAGTCAAGATTTGTCAACAAAACCTTTGGTGAATATAGTCAAGACCAAGAATGGAAATGGAAGAAAATGTTGAAAAATGCACAATTGATTGATGTGGAGGAGGACATTCAAGCTCAGTCTGGACTATAAGATGACTATATGTACTTTTCTTTGTGAGGTTCAGTCGGGGGGAGGTGGATGACCCTGCTGTTTACGAAGTCATCAGCCACCTGTGGTATTGACTACACCCAGTCAACTGAGGGGGTACTGCTTCTGCAGTCGTTTTTGAAGGTTTTTTTTTTCTTTTTGGTAGTTTTTTTGTAGTCTTTGATAAAGTTTTTTTTGTATAATTTTTTTAGGAGCCTTTATTTTGTAGTTGTATTTGCTGTGTGAGATCCTTTTTTAAAAAATTGTATTAATATGTCTAGTTTGAATTTTGTGACTTTTAATGTGAAAGGTCTTAATAACCCAATTAAAAGTAAGCGGGTTTTAGCTTATATTAAGAAGATGAAGGTAGATATTGCTTTTTTACAAGAAACCCCATTGATTGAAAAAGAACACTTGAAATTGAAAAGGGATTGAGTTGGACATGTTATTGCATCCTTCTTTAACTCTAAACCTAGAGGTGTAGCTATTTTAATACATAAAAAGTTAGCTTTCGTATTGTAATCAGTTTCAGATAATGCTGGTAGAGTATTGACTGTTAACTGTAAAATTTTTTCAGAAACTTGGACTTTGTTGCACGTTTATGCTCCAAATGTGGATGACGAACAATTTATTACTGATTTTTTTTGGGTCTGAATCAGGCGAATGAAAATATTTTAGTACGGGGAGACTTTAATTGCTGTTTGGATCCTTTATTGAATAAATATCCAAAAACTTTGAAAATAAACTAAGATGGCTGAGTGTTTGTCAGTAGTTATGAAGGAACTGAATTTGGTAGAAATTTGGAGGAGATTGAATCCGACTGAGAAAGATTTTTCATTTTATTCAGTGAAACATTACTCTTTTTCTTGAATTGATTTGTTTTTAATATCACCACAATTACAAGGGAGAATTACTAATGTTGAATATAAAAGTAGGATTTTGTCTGATCATTCTTTGTTATTAATTTCTTGTGTTGATTCAGAAACTGTTCAATTTACTTATCGTTGGGGATTTAACACAATGTTGTTAAAACAACCTGAATTTGTTGCTTTTATTAGGGATCAAATTATGTCTTTTATACAGTTAAATGAAAATTCAGTTCAGAGTAAATTTATATTATGGGATGCCTTAAAAGCATATTTAAGGGGACAAATTATTAGTTATTCAACTAAAGTTAAGAAACAATATTTAGCAGAAAGCCATAGTTGGAATGGAAATCAATATTTTAGAGAAAGAGTTGCAAAAGAATTTGACAGAAGAAAGGTGTAGTTATCTAATCTGAATTTACATCATAATACCTTACAGACATATAAATATGAGAAATTAATACAAAGATCTAAGCAACATTATTATGAGTTGGGCGAACAAGCTCATAAATTATTGGCCTGGCAATTAAAAACTGAACAAGTTTCCAGGACAATAAATGTGGTAGGGAAAGGTTCAGTGGTTACTTTTAAACTCCAAGAGATTAATGATGAATTTTGCTCTTTCTATCGAGACCTATACATTTCTGGGGTTAATTAGGATGTTAACCGAGTAGAATCTTTCTTGGCTGATTTAGATCTTCTAACATTGAATGAGAAAGATGTACAGGAGTTAGATAGTCCATTTACTGATTTAGAAATGAAATAAGTGTTACAAACTATGTCAAATGGAAAATTACCTGGAGAAAATGGTTTTACTTTAGAGGTTATTTTTTTGAAAATTTTATTTAAAGATTTTATAAAACATTACCAAAAAACAACCTACAACAATTAAAAAAACCAGTACCCCCTACCCCCCTTCCCTCCTCTACTAGACCATCTCATCCCAACTCTCCCACCCCTCGGAGCCTTAAAGAAAATTCTTTTGTGTATTTAAAATTAACTGTTTGACATGCCAACTCTGTACATATCCTTTATTTAAGATCAATAGCCATATGTTCCAAATACAAACTCCACATTTTAACAAAAAATAATTATTTTGTAGATTAAAAGTTATTTTTTCCAAATATAAACACAATTGTAATTCACTTTGCCATCTTTGTATATTCAACTCTACCTCATTTTTCCATGTAATAAAATGTAATATACATTTTCTTGCTACTGTTAACCCTAATTGCAAAAAAAGAAACAGTTGTGATTTGTCCACTCGAAACCTAATAAACACATCATTGGATCTAATTGCAAATCAATTTTGAATAAATGTCTCAAAAATTTTATAACTTTTTCCCAAAAAGATTTAACTTTCCTACATGTCCAAACAGATTGCATAAAAATACCTATCTGTTCCCCACATCTAAAACATAAATCTGATGAACTAAATCCACATTTCTTCAACTTCTCAGGAGTCAAATACAATTGATGAATAAAATTATAATTGACCATATTATATCTCACATTCAGTAATTTTGTAACACTATCAGTACACATATTTGACCATTCTTCCCAAGACAATTCAGTATCTAAATCTTTTTCCCATTTCTCTTTTGTCTTATACACATCAACTTTGTCCATTTTTTTCTTGCAACAGCCTATACATATCTAATATAAACCCTTTCTTTCCTTTATCTGCCATTAAAATCTCAAATTTTGTTTGACCTGGTAAAACTAACTCCCTACAAAAATGTGTTTGTAAAAAATCTCGAACTTGATGGTAAGCCAAAAAAGAATTTGATGAAATACCAAACTTCTCTTGTAATCTATTAAATGTAGAAAATCTACCTGCCTCAAGACAATCTTGTATAGAACTTATTCCTTTCATTTCCAAATTTTTCAAATAAGGACTATTTAAAGAAAACAGAATTAATTTATTCTGATAAATGGTGATTTTACTGAATTTTTTTTCTTTAAACCCAATAAGTTGATCTTGCTTGTACCAAATATCCATTATATGTTGTAATACAGGTAATTTATATTTTAGTAACAATCTTATAGATAAAATGACTTGTTTCATTTTCAGAAATTTGATCCAATTCAACTTTTGCCCACACAGGTGGTTGTTGAGTATCAAATAACCTATTAATAAATTTCAATTATGCTGCCTCATAATAATTTTGAAAATGAAGTCCACCACATTCATATGGCCGTGTTAATTTTTGCATAGAAACCCTTGACAGTTTATCTTTCCACAAAAAATAATCAAATTACTTTATTTAATTCCTTTAGAAATGTCTTTGGTATCGCAATTGGAATAGACTGAAAAAAATATTGTATACGAGGATATATATTCATTTTTATATGATTTACTCTCCCAATTAAGGTCAATGGCAAATTATGTAAATCAACTTACAATTATATATAATTTAAATTGTACAGGTCCTGGTATTCTCTATTAACTATAACTCCTAAATATTTAATTTTATTAGATCATCTAAATTTAGTGATTTGTCTCCAATCTATATAATCTTCATCTGATATAGCTACCATTTCATTTTTTTCCCCAATTAACTTGTAACCTGAAAGTGTACCATATTGATTTAACACATTCTGCAATGATTTTAAAGAATCTTTAGGATATGTCAAATATATCAACACATCATCTGCAAACAGATTAATTTTATACTCTTGTTCACCTATTGTAATTCCTTTAATACTAGAATGAGCCAGAGGTTCTATTATCAAAGTAAACAATGCTGGTGAAAGAGGACAACCCTGACTAGTTGATCGAGATAACTTGTTGATTGGTGAAATCTATCCATTTGTCATTACTCTTGCAGAAGGACTAGTATATACAAAGCTTTAACCCAACTGGTAAAAAGCGGTCCAAAATTAAATCATTCTAAAACTTTAAACAAAAAATTCCATTCAACCCTATCAAAAGCTTTTGCGTGTCGAATGCTACTATCATTGGTTGATTAAACTGTTGTCCTGCAGCATTAATTATTGAAATCAATTTAGTAATATTATCCACAGAATACCTACTTTATATAAAACCAGCTTGATCAACATGTACTAATTTTAGCAAAAAATTAGCTTATCTATTAGCCAATACTTTCGCTACAATCTTATAATCCACATTCAATAACGATATTGGTCGATAAGAAGCCACTATCCTTCTTTGGAATAACAGTAATCAATGCACTTGAAAAAGATTCTGGAAATAAACCAGTTTGTTACCGGTTTCAAAACTGGGGTATATACCAGAAATAACAAATCATTAAATTCTTTATAAAATTCCATTGTGAATCTATCCTCTCATGGAGACTTACCTCCCGGCTTCCTTAAGTTCTAATTCTGTAAAGGAACTATCTAAATCCTTAATATCCATCACATTCAACTATGGTAAATCTAAATTTGATAAAAATGAGTCAATTTGTTCAGTATTTTGCATACCTTCCGATGTATAAAGACCACTATAAAAAAATTTTAATTCCTCATTAATTTCCTGTGGTTTATAAGTAATATCTGAATTTCCCTAATTGCATTAATCATTCTTGATGCTTGCTTAACAAACCCTCCTGCCCCCCCCAAAAAAATGGCAAAGCAGTACCCCACCCCCCCCCCCCAATCGACCGGGTCTAGTCAATACCACTCGTGGCAGATGACTTTGAATTCAGCAGGGTCATCGACTCCTCCCCGGCCGGACTTTCAAAAGGATAAGTTCATCAATTTATTGTCCAGGTTGAGTTGAAGTATCATCCATCATCTCAATTAGTTGCACTGTTTCCATCTTCTGCAGTTCACCGCCATTTCCATTCTTAGCCTTAGCAATATTGATTATTGGCTTCTTGAAAAGATCAAAACTCAGCTAATTATCTGGTAAAGTATTAGCAAAATTTAAAGCATCCTGAGCTTTCTCAAAAAACTGATGCTGAAATGGCCCATAAAACACTTTCAACACTGCTGGATACCTACATGTCGATCTATAGCCTTTCTTCCACAACACTGTCTCAGCCTGATTAAACTTCTTAAGTCTCTGTGTAACCTCCTGACTTAAATCTGCGAAAAAGAAAACTCTGCTGCCCTGAACCATTATTGGGCCTTCAGTACGGCAAGACGTAAAATCACCTCCTGGTCCTGATATCTTAAACATCTAATTAAAACTGCTCTCGGAGGCTGCCCCGGAAAAGGTTTCCTTCTTGCTCAATGAGCTCTGTCCAGTTCCAATCCATCTGGAAATGATTCCTTCCCCAATATTTCTGGAATCCATTTACGAAAAAATTTCATAGGGTCTTGTCCTTCGATATCTTCTGGAAGTCCAACTATTTTCACATTATTCCATCGACTGATTTTCCAGTGAATCAATTTTTTGCAAAACATATTCTTCTGCATATCCCATCCAGTTACTGATTCTTCCACTTGATCCATTCTATCTTCAACTTTCTTAAATCTTTCCTGTACCTTGTCCACTGTAATCAAACATTTATTAAGATCCCCTTTCATAGCAGCAATTTCACCACACATATCAGACATTTTCCCTTTTACTTCAACAAATTGTTCATCTGTATTATGAAAACTAGTAGTCATATAAGCCATATTTTCATTCTGCTTTAACTCTTCAATCATTGCAACCACATCAAGTCCAGGTGAAGGATTTGTTAAAGTAGGCGAAGTGGCAGATTTAAAAGGAGAAGCCATTTTCCCACAACTTTATAACTAATTTCTTTTGTTTCTGACCTCTTCTTTTCTTCATTTCTTGCGGCCCCACCACTAAGTGCTTTGTCTGATAGACTTTTTTGAACTTTAAACAGTCTTTGAAGTTCCTGCCAGGGAGAAACAGATCCTACGTCTTTATTCAACGCCATCTTGCCACGACCCCCCCCCCACTTTAGAGTTTTATAAAGAATTTTATAATTTGCTCCTTCAAGTATTTAGGTAAGTTTTGAAACAAGCTTCTGAAACATCTGCCCTTCCAGGATCTTTCTCAAGAGTTTTGATTACTGTTATTCCAGCAAAAGACTCTGGGAATGCGGATATTTCAGAAACTTTAAATCGGAAAATTATTTGTAAAACTCTTAAGTAAATCCATCTTCTCCAGGCGATTTTCCATTTGGCATAGTTTGTAACACTTCCTTAATTTCTAAATCAGTACAAAGACCATCTAAATCCTGTACATCATTCTCATTCAAAGATAGCAAATCTAAATCAGCCAAGAAAGATTTTACTTGATTTGTGCCCTGATTCATCCCAGAGGTATATAATTCTTGATAAAAGGAATTAAATTCATCATTAATCTCCTGGGGTTTATGTAACCACCAAATCTTTCCTTACCACGTTTATAATCCTAGAAACTTGCTCAGTTTTTAACTGCCAAGCCAACACTTTATGAGCTTGTTCCCCTAATTCGTAATCGCACTGTTTAGATCTTTGAATTAACTTCTCATATTTATATGTTTGTAAAGTATTATAACCCAACTTCAGATTGGATAATTGAGCCTTTTCATCTTCTATCGAATTGCTTTGCAACTCTTTTTCTAAGATATTAATTTCCTCCTCCAACTTGTGACATTCTGCCAAATATTTTTTTTTTTTCCAAACTTTATTTAAAAATTTTCAAAATACTTATCAAAGAATACATAGGATAAAAATCAAAAAAGAACATAAAAAACATACAATGATTTAAGATATTACTAAACCCAACCTACCAATGGTAGTCGCACTTGATGCATTTGACAGGGAGGAGTGGAATTTTTTTATTTAAAGTATTGGAGAAGTTTAAGTTTGGACCTTTTTTTATTGGTTGGGTTAAGGCATTATATAATAATCCATTTGCTAAGGTGACGACAAATGGTCAAACCTTTCCATTATTTAAATTATCGTGTTCAACTCATCAAGGTTGTCCTTTGTCGCCAGCTCTATTTGTGCTGGTCATCAAACCTTTAGCTCAAGCAATAAGGCAGAACGAGAATATTGGAGGAATAAGGATATTAGATGATGACTATATCAATTTGTTTGCAGATGATGTTTTGATATATTTCACACATCTGCAACAATCTTTAATTCATTTGCAAAAATGTTTAGAGCAATATGGAGCATTGTCTGGATATAAGGTGAATTGGGCCAAATATTATTTCTTAACTTTAGTTGAATAACTAATGATTTGTCTCCTTAAGTACGCTTTTAAAGCATACCAGTTTAGTCTTGAAGTCCCCTGCCAGAGCCAGAGGTGGCAAATTCTGCCTTACCATCTGCCCCTCATCTGCACCAGTGAATTTTGAGTGGATGGTGCCATGCAAGGATACAAGTCTGATATGGAGTTGGATTGAATGGAAATCATAGGTACCGGGAAAAGAAGACAGAGGAGGGAGCAATATGTAGGCCAAACTATTGCTCATTGTTTGGACAAAGCATAAAGAGGGCAATATCAAAGTAATCAAATAAGGGAACTGCAATTATCACAGATGATTTTTAAACTACATGTTGATTGGACTACTGTGGGCAAGGGTACCATGAAATTACCATTTATGGGGCATGTCAGGGTTTGCATTCACACAAGTTCACTTGTTATAAACAGTGAAGCCTCCATCCTGGTTTACTGGACCTTTGTAACTGCTGCTGTATGAAATATTGCATCAATGCACATTGTTAGTTTGTTTTCCCTTTTGGAGTATATTTCTGGAATAATTTGGCTTTTCTTTTTTTACACTGTTGGGTTAAGAGGGAGGGACAATGTTCAACTTTACTTTCAATTTTGATTCCTACTGCTTCCACACACCACAGGCAGTTCAAAGCCATCATCAGTTCAAGCTGCAGCTCATTATCTGAAATCAATCCAACATTGATACCTTACTAGCTTCATTTCCACTGTAACTGCCTCGTTAGTTTAATGAGGCACCTCACCAATTGGCAGAATGATTCAGGATGAAACCCATAGAATTGAGAGGTTGGTTCCGTAGCTTTGTGAAATCTGATTGATCCGCCCCCGAACACAGTCTAGGGAGATGGCTGCAATTGTGCCATTCTGGACAGTAAATGAAGCACGCAGGCTGACGCTTGTCCACTGACTACCTAATGGCATCTGACCTCCGATTTGGTGTGCGACCACAGATGGTTGGCTGCGATCGTCCTGCAGCTGGTTTACGGACACCTTGATGATATCACACGAGTGAATCAATTTGATGTTGAACGCCAGATTGGCCACTCCGCTGTCACAAAACAGAATATGCTTGTGTGCGAACTGTCCTGACATTTTCAGCATGAGCTGCCTTTGTAATGTCGCGGGCAGAACCTCCTGGAAACTGAGAAATTTATTCCTCACCGCTCCTGTTGGTAATGCGGACCCTAACACAGCAAGCGTGAGGACTGAGGATATTGCTGACGGAATCCAAATGAGACTGAAAACACTAACCCCGGACGTATCGCCAAAGTAACGCACACTGCACTGCGCAGGAGTGTGGATCTGAAAACTGAGCGTGTCTCCAGCATTTACCATGGAGGCTCCCGAGGCAGATATCGAAGTCTCCCGATAGTTGACACCGGATTTATAAACCTGAGTTAACTCTTCAGTGGTCCCATTCCTGTTAATGTAGGAGAGCAAAGTGAAGCCTTCATGAACACATGTGTGGCCCATGGCGTAGAGTGCTTGGTGATACACGAACTTCACTACCCCTTCCTCTGTAAATCTTACAGCCCTGCCATCAGGAAATAAAGTGATCATGTAGGGGTCGGAGATAGAAATTACCTTGAACATAGGCCGATAATTGGTCTGGTAGTGGACTGAGCTTGCCACGTTTGCACTCATAGCCACTGCACCAGTGTCGTGGGACAGCCAAAAGAAGCTGAATGGGTTATGGAGATGGTAGAGGATGAAGTCATTGCTTTGGTTACAGAACTGATTGGGGCTTGTCACAAAGAGGTAAAGAGTGTGGCCAGGTTCCACCTCAGCTGAGCCACTCACGCTGGCACCCTGGTAGTACCTTCCCTCAGGCTGCTCAATGCGGACACTGCTGAGAACATGATTCTCTTCTTGCTCCTCCTCCTCCACTTTCAGCCTCAGTGAAAACTGGAGGAAATTCCTGCAGTTGTGCCTTGTGGCAAGGTTGCAATCAGCCCAGATTAGCCCATGCTGCTTGAAGACCAGCCTGCCACCTTCAATGTTCACCAGGTTAGACTGCGGGTTCCCCTTTAAGGGTAGGATCAACCCCAGATGAATAGGGGTTTGTCTGAGCTTTAGTGACTGGACCTCAGTGTCCGTCACCCATGATTCCGATAGATGACCTTCGAGTGAGTACATGCAAATGGTGTCTGCATGCTGGGAGCAGCGGTGAGTGGCCATGCTTTCATCACACAATGAACAGGCCTGACATTTCTGCGTTTCTTGGTTGAAGAAGTAGCCGTGCCCACAAATTCCCGAGGCCACATAATTTTCAGCCACGCCCAGGCATTGGAATCCACCTGTTAGGAGAGAGAAATTGCCTGAGTGCTCCTTGATCCAACCTGACAATCCACATTTCATCATTGTCTGATATTACAGAGCCTACCTGGAGTGTTAAGGCACTTCAATTGATCGCCACAAAGATCCCCTGACTTCCCACATTCATCTTTATCCTAAATTTATGAAAGAAAAATCACTGTAATTGAAAGACATTCAATAGAGTGCAACCTTAATGCTGCTCTGAAATCTAATACTACCCTACTGAACTTAAATATGGGTTGATGAACCTGGATAGCACAAAAAGCAAGATTTTTCACTGTATCTTGCTGCATATGAGAATAAACAATTCCATTCAATTCTACTGCTGAATGTCTGCAAGTATCTGTTCTAGTTATATTCCTCCCCACACATTCACAGCAACAGAATTTGTGAGAGGTGAATGGAACCAGCAAACACACTCACATACTTTTAGCCCAATGATCAAAGGGAGTTGAGATAGGAGGAACTTGCAGTAGTGTTATCCTATATCATTTAACCAAGAACTCAGGTGTAAAGGACAATGCCCAAACTGTAGATAATTGCCAGCACTGTTCTACAAGCTTATTCTTTCTTTACTTTATCAATATTTTTATTAACATTGAAATTTCACATCCAAAAATAGAGTTAATATGGATACATGTTAAAATTGAAAAGGATATATTACACTTAAATCATATCATTTCATGCAAGGCTCTCCACATTTTATTCAAACAGATTATATTGATATTATATTATTTTATTATTAAAAAATGAAAATCTAAACCCACTACCAAGAAGGAAGTTGTTTTGGCAAAAAAAGGAAGATAGAACTCTTCTCAGAATTATAAATTACCTCATTAGTCAAAATTTCTACCTTCATAACAAATCAAAGATTATAAAAGTAACTCAAAAAGGGTCCTCACAGTTTTTGATATTTTATATTCAAATTGGAAATTGAGCATCTAATTTTCTCTAAGTTTGAGAATGGCTTTGGGGAGTATTGAGTGGGACTGATTTTTTTCAGGAAAGGATATAAATAAAAAATGGAGAATATTCAAAGGAGAAATTTTGAGAGTACAGAGTAGATATGTTCCAGTGAGGATCAAAGACAAGGCTGGAAGTCATAGGGAGCCTTGGTTTTCAAGGATTATTAGAAATTTGGTGAGGAGAAAGAGGGAGGTGTACAAGAGGTATAAACAGCAGAGTGATGAGAAATTGTAGAAAAAATCTTAATAAATTAGAAAGGCCAAAAAGAGGCACAAAGAGGCTTTGGCAGACAGAGTAAGAATAAATCCAAAGGGTTTCTATAGGTACATTATAAGTAAAAGATTAGTGAGGGATAGAATTGGACCCCTTGTAGATAGAGAGGGTAGGCTATGGGAAAAGTCAGAGGAGATGGGGGAAATTTTAAATGATTTTTTTCCCCCTCGGTATTCACTAGGGAAAAAATATTGTACCAGTTGAAGTAAAGAAAAATAGTGGGGAGGTCATGAATCATACAAGGATAACAGAGGTAGTGATGCCAGTGTTAAAAAAGATAAAAGTGGACAAATCTCCAGGTCCGGACAATGTATTCCCAAGGACACTCAGGGAGACTAGTGTACAGATAGTGGGGCCATTAACAGAGATATTTAGGATGTCACTGGCCACAGGGGTAGTGCCAGAGGATTGGAGGGTGGCTCATGTTGTTCCACTGTTTAAGAAAGGGTCCAAATGTAAGCCTGGAAATTATAGACCAATGAGTCTGAGGTCTGTGGTGATAAGTTGATGGAAAGTGTTCTGAGGGATGGCATTTACAAATATTTGGAAGAACAGGGATTGATAGGTAGTAGTCAGCATGGTTTTGTCAGGGGTAGAGTTTTTCAAGGGGGTTACAAAAAAGATTGATGAAGGGAAGGCTGTGAATGTTGTCTATTTAGACTTTAGTAAAGCTTTTGACAAAGTTCCCCACAGGAGGTTAGGAAAAAAGGTGGAGGCATTAGGTATAAATAAGGAGCTAGTGAAATAGATTCAGCAATGGTTGGATGGGAGGTGTCAGAGAGTACTGGTAGAAAATTGTTTGTCAAATTGGAGGCCGGTGACTAGTGGAGTTCCTCAGGGATTGGTCCTGGGTCCACTATTGTTTGTTATATATATTAACGATCTGGAAGAAGGGGTGGTGAATTGGATAAGTAAGATTGGTGGTATTGTGGACAGTGAGGAAGATTACCGTAGCTTAAAAAGAGATATAGGAAAGCTAGAGGAGTGGGCTGAGAAATGGCTGATGGAATTTAATACGGATAAGTGTGAAGTGTGGCATTTTGGAAAGGCAAATCTAAATAGGTCATATACATTGAATGGTAGACAATTGAGGAGTGCAGAGCAACAAAGGGATTTAGGAGTTCTGGTAAATAGTACCCTCAAAGTTGATACTCTGGTAGATAGAGTGGTGAAAAAGAAGGCATTTGGAATGTTGGCCTTCATAAATCAGAGTATTGAATTCAAGAGTTGGGATGTTATGATGAAATTATACAAAGCATTGGTGAGGCCAAGTTTGGAATACTATGTGCAGTTTTGGTCACCAAATTATAGGAAGGATATAAACAAAATAGAGAGAGTGCAGAGAAGGTTCACGAGAATGTTGACAGGATGTCAGGGTTTCAGTTACAGAGAATGGTTGAGCAGCCTAGGGTTTTTTTCTCTGGAGCGTAGAAGATTGAGGGGGGATTTGATGGAGGTGTTCAAGATTTTAAAAGGGATAGAGAGAGTCAATGTGGGTAGGCTTTTTCAATTAAAAGTGGGAGATATTCAAACCAGAGGCCATGGTTTGAGACTGCAGGGGTGAAATTATAAGGGGAAATTTCTTCACGCAAAGGGTGGTTGGGAGGTGGAATAAGCTTCCGGCAGAGGGGGTTGAAGCAAGGACGTTATTTACATTTAAGGAAAGACTGGATAATTACATGGAGGGGAGAGGATTGGAGGGGTATGGACCAGGTGCTGGTCAGTGGGTCTAGAAGGGTGGGGATTTATTCTGGCATAGACTAGTAGGGCCAAACTGGCCTGTTCTGTGCTGTGTATGGTTATATGGTTTAAACATCCTAATTGAGCATTGAGCATGATTAGGTGGGGTAATGACCCCCAGGCTTTTTAATATATCATGCTAAGCAAAATGAGACATTTTATTAGCCTGCAAGGATACTCAAGATCAGGGTTTCCCAAATTTTTCTTTCTACTCACATACCACCTTAAGTAATTCTTATGGTATTCTGTGGTTAGTAAGAGATTACTTAAGGTGGTATGTGAGTGGAAAGAAAAAGTTTGAAAAGCACTGTTTTAATCGTACCTAATTGACTTGTTATGGGCACGGTTACATAACTCCAAAGGAAATGGGCCAATTACCATTTTCTCAAGCAAAATATTTCGGTAACAATTCAGTCTAGAGCAGTGGTTCTCACTTTTCCCTTCCTACTCACGTACCACCTCAAGTAATCCCTTACTACTCAGAACATTTATCGCACAGGGATTACTTAAGGTGGTATGTGAGTGGAAAGAACAAGTTTGGGAAACCCTGCTGTAGATTCATCTAAAAATTTGGTCCAAGTCCAAAGCTCAACCTTACATAACTGGAGTTTAAAAATGAGTTCTCGACCTCAAAGAAAATGAAATTCGTGCACAAACTGCAAAGAGCTTCCAGCCCTTTATAACCTGATTTATACCACCTGAACAGGGCTGTATGGAAAGAGTCCATGACATTTAATGCAAAGGAGCATTCCAATAATCTCAGCCCTGATTCTTTTCTGATTCTCTTTCATCCAAATCAATTTTGAAAACCTGTTATTGAATCTTCCTTCACAACCTTTCATGCAGTGCAAGGTAGCAAATCGAAGCAGCAAAAATTCTCCTAATTGTTTTCTTAGAATAGTCTGATTCGTTAGCAAATTAGCATAAATCAGCATATGTCTCTTGTGTCATTGGAAACCATTTCTCCTTGTATATACAATTTCCAGGTGCTTTAAAATGAGAGCAGTTTTTTTCTTCCTTTAACCTTCTTTGTGTGGATAAGAGCAGCTAAGACAGCAAGGGTTTGTTGACATGGTGAATAATCTACAGCACCCATACAAGAAGAGGAGGCCGAGAGAGGCTGCAAAGTGGAGTACTTTGTGCAGTCTGTTAATCTTCCTGTGAGAAGAACATCATTAAGCTGGAGAGGGCATGGGGCTGTTACTGGAACTGGAAGGTTGAATTAAACAAAGAGACTGAGCTGGCAATAATTTTATTTCCCTAGAGCTTAGGAGGTTGAGGGTTGACTATTCAGCGGTATTAAAAAAAAAACATAAGGGGTACAGATAAAGTCAAAGGAAGCTATAGAGGCGGGTAAAATTAGGATGTTTAAAATACTTTTGGACAGGTACGTGGCTCAGTAAGGTTTTGAGGGATTTGGGCCAACCCAGGCAAATGGGACTAGCAACTTGGTTGGCATGGATGAGTGGGGCTGAAGGGCCTGTTTCCATACTGTATAGACCCATAGCTCTGCCAGTGGTTTTCAAACTGCCCCCCAAACTCATCTTCCACCTTACACAATCTCTATGCCGTAAGTGTTCTGTGAATGATAAGGGATTTCTTAAGGTGGCATGTGAGTTGGAAGGGAAGGTTGAGAACCACTGATCTGGACCCAATTATTACTGAAATATTTTGCTTGAAAAAAAATTGTCATTGGCCCATTTCCTTTGGAGTTATGTAACCGTGCACATAACAAGTCAATTAAGTACGATTAAAACAGTGGTTTTCAAACTTTTTCTTTCCACTCACGTGTCACTATAAGTAATTGTTTACTAATCACAGAGCACCTATGGCATAGGAATTACTTAAGGAGGTATGTGAGTTTAAGGGGGCAGTTGGAAAAATCATTGCTCTAAGCCTTGTTTCCAATGTACTAACAAAAAATGGCAAGGATCAGGGTGTAAGTGAAACCATTTAAAATTGTTGAAAGTTCCTTTAGGGTCACCTGCCCTTTTGCTCTTGCTCAGGGTTCTCAATCACCCCTGAGAATTGAACAAAAGCACATCATTTTATTTTCGATAAAAACACAACATTTCATGGATTCAGCAGGTCAAGGAGTATATATTAGGTGCGAGTCTATTTTTTGAGTCAAGACCGTGCAATTTGATTTTGTTTCCACAATCTGAAGTCTTTTTAACCTCCCATTATCATTCCTCACTTTGCACTCCCACTGCTTGGAAGATTAAATACAGCCCCCCCTGGAATCACAGTCAGCTCCCACCTCCAACCATTAACACTGGCACCTTATACTTGATTTCAGATTTATTTTCAGAGCGCATACATGATATCACGTACAATCCTGAGATTCATTTTCCCTGTCTATGAGGCAGAATTACCATTTATTAGCAGTGCAAAGAAAGAGACTCAACATATACATGTAAACAAATAAAGAAATGTAAACAAACTGACTGCAATACAGAGATTTTTTAAATGAAATAAAGTATAAAAGTAAGAGTCCCCGATTGATTTTGTTGCTGAGGAGTGCAAAAGATTTGTGTTAGTCTTTAAAGTTAAAATCATTCATTATAATATATATATTTCTTACTAAAGTAAGTTATAGAATTAAATATATTTCTAGTGGGGGAATTGTGGGATGGATTCAGGGTTACATAGAGACACCATAGACCTTTACACACAGAAGTCAGTTCGGAGTCGCAGAGTCTGGAAAACAGAGCCATAAAACTAAAGAGGTGTTCTTAATTGAGACTCAAGTACCATGTGTGGTTCTTAAAAGTATTTTTATGTACCATCAGCATTATGCTGGCATCTGGTTCAAAACTCATGTCATTTGAGTGACATATGCTAGACTTTCCAGAATTGTAAACCACAAGCCTCTTGGAACAGAGATGAGGTCAGAAGTTTTTATGGATATGGTGTGGTTTTGAAGGAAGGCAAAATGTTTGGTAAAAATGAAACTAAAACCATGGTGGTGTCATGTCACATGATGTCAGAGAACCATAAAATGAAGGCAGACAGACATTTTGGACACCACTGAAGAAAACTGACCATCCTGTGAAAAGACAAGATTCAAACAATAGTCTCTGGCAAGGGAGGGAGATTCTGTTCTGTATTGTACCATCCTTGTCAGAGGAGATACCCAATATAAGTGGCTTTTAAACAATTAAGACCACTTCGGATTGCTCTTTTAAGAAAAGAGAAGCAGCTTCATTTGTTTCCAGAAGATGGTCACTCCTGTTTGAGAAAGAAATTATCGGGAAGATCACAGTTCCGCAACCCTAACAAAATCGGGGAAAACTCATAAGTGAAATTTGTGCCCAACAAATCTATTCAAGAAAGTAATTTGAAATGCCCAATTAAAATGAAAATAAATAGGAAAATAGTGCTAAAGGTAAAGAAGAAAGAAAGCAAGAAATAGAAAAACATTCCAGTCCATTGTGCAATTATTGTAAGAAACCTGATCATGTGATACCAAACTGTTTTTCCTTGAAGAGAAGGAGAGAACAGGAAACCACACCAGATGCTTGTATTCAAAGAGATGAAACACATGGAAATTTTTTTAAAAATTTGCTGGTAAAATTAGGAAGGAATTTGAATATTTTGTGTCAGAGGGTAACATTTCATTCGAGGAAGGATCACCACAAATAACAAAAATACTTAGAGTTACTGGGGCAGCTCAGTCACTTGTGTTAGACAGTGTTTTGAAGTTTAGTGATAAGACTGCCAAAGGTGAAACAAATTTGATTAGCGATTTTAGACATGATTCAGAGTTGATACCTTTTCACAAAATAATGTTGAAATCAGAATTAGTTAAAATAGGGATCTTGGGCAGTTGAATTTTTTGGATTATGTTTCAAAGTTTCAAGATCGTTTGAAGAAAATGTGTAAGGGTTTCTTTTTTTATATAAAAGTGTTTCCTTTTCTTTACTAAGGAGATGAAGATTGTATTTCAGTTAATTGTGCAAGGAGGTTTTAAGATGTAATTAAATAAGAAGGCTAAATTTAAAATTTGCAACATTTAATGTTAATAGGTTCAATAACCAAATTAAAAGGAAATGAGAATTGGCTCATATTAAAAAACTGAAAGTAGATACTGCTTTTTTACAAAAAAAAAGTCATTTAACTAAAAAAGAACACCAGAAATTAAAAAGAGATTGGGTTGGTCAAGTTATTGCTTCTTCTTTTAATTCTAAAGAATGAGGTATTGTCATTTTGATTAATAAGAAATTGTCATTTAAATTGGAATCCATTAATGAATCAGTTGATAGATTTTTAATTGTAAATTGAAAAATTTATTTGAAATTTTGGACACATGAATATTTATGCACCTAATGTGGATGATGAAAAGTTTATACAAGATTCTTTTCTTAATTTGTCACAGACATATGAAAAAGTTATGATTGGAGGGGACCTTAATTGTTGTTTGGATCCATTATTAGACAAATCTCAGAAAATGGTAACTAGAAATAAAATGGGAAAAAAAGTATTAACTTTAATGAAAGGAATGAATTTGATTAATATATGGAGGAAATTAAATCCTAAAAAAAAAGATTTTATTTTTATTTATTTTGATAAGATTCTTATTCTAGAATAGACTTTTTTGTTATCGGCACAATTACAATGTCAGATTATATCTGCTGAAAATAAAACTAGAATTTTATCAGATCACTCTCTTTTATTTATTTAATGGTAAGAGGAAAGCTAGAGACAAAATTGGTCCCTTAGAAAATCAGAGTGGAAAACTGTGTGTGGAACCTAGAGAAATGGGGGAGATATTGAACAGTTTCTTTTCTTCGGTATTCACTAAGGAGAAGGATATTGGGAGATGTGGGATTAGAAAAAGCAAATTGGGTAAATATGGGGAATATAGAGATTACAAAAGGTGTAGTTTTAAGGCTTTTAAAGAATATAAAGGTGGATAAGTCTCCAGGACCAGACGGGATCTTCCCCAGGACACTGAGAGAAGTGAAGGAGGAAATAGCAGAGGCTCTGGCGGTAATTTTTCAAATGTCATTAGATATGGGGATAGTGCCGGAGGATTGGCGCATTGCGCATGTGGTTCCGTTATTTAAAAAGGGTTCAAGGAGGAAGCCTGGCAACTATCGGCCTGTAAGTTTGACGTATGTGGTAGGTAAATTAATGGAGAAAATTCTTAGAGATAGTACTTATAAACATCTGGATAGGCAGGGTCTGATCAGGAGCACTCAACATGGATTTGTGGGAGGAAGGTCATGTTTGACCAATCTGATTGAATTTTTTGAAGAGGTGACTAGGAATGTGGATGAGGGTAGCGCAGTGGATGTTGTCTATATGGACTTCAGTAAGGCCTTCGATAAGGTACCACATGGAAGGTTAGTTAGGAAGGTGCAGTCTTTAGGTATAAATTTTGAGATAGTCAAATGGATTGAACATTGGCTGAAAGGGAGAGGCCAGAGAGTGGTAGTGGATAATTGTCTGTCAGGTTGGAGGCCGGTGATCAGTGGTGTGCCTCAAGGATCTGTATTGGGCCCATTGTTGTTCGTTATATACATTAATGATCTAGATGATGGGGTGGTGAATTGGATTAGTAAATATGCAGACGATACTAAGATAGGTGGAATAGTGGATAATGAAGAAGGTTTTCAAGGATTGCAGAGGGATTTGGGCTGCTTAGAAAAGTGGGCTGAAAAATGGCAGATGGAATTTAATGCTGATAAGTGTGAGGTGCTTCATTTTGGTAAGAAGAATCAGAATAGGACATATATGGTAAATGGGAGAGCATTGAGGAATACAGAAGAGCAGAAAGATTTAGGAGTAACGGTACATCGTTCCCTGAAGGTAGAAACTCACGTGAATAGGGTGGTGAAGAAGGCTTTTAGTATGCTGGCCTTTATCAATCATTGCATGGAATATAGGAGTTGGGAGGTGATGTTGAGATTGTATAAGACGTTGGTGCGGCCTAATTTGGAGTTCTGTGTGCAGTTCTGGTCGCCTAATTATAGGAAGGATATAAACAGAGTGGAGAGAGTGCAGAGAAGGTTTACCAGAATGTTGCCTGGGTTTAAGCATCTGGAGTATGGGGAGAGATTGGACAGATTGGGTCTTTATTCTTTGGAGCGTAGAAGGTTGAGAGGGGATTTGCTAGAAGTATTTAAGATTATGAAAGGGATAGACAGAATGGATGTGGATAGACTATTTCCGTTAAGAGGAGGAAAGTTTAAAACAAGAGGACATGAGTTAAGAATTAAGGGGCAGAGGTTTAGAGGTAACATGAGGGGGAACTTCTTTACTCAGAGAGTGGTAGCTGTGTGGAATGATCTTCCGGGAGAAATAGTGGCGGCGGAGTCAATTGTATTATTTAAGAAAAGGTTGGACAGGTATATGGATGAGAAGAAGATGGAGGGTTATGGGCATTGTGCAGGGAGGTTGGACTAGAAAGGGGTGTTTGGTTCGGTGCGGACTAGAAGGGCCTAATGGCCTGTTTCCGTGCTGTAATTGTTATGTTATGTTATGTTTAACATACACAGGATCATAAACAGTGGACCCTACATATTGGTGGAGATTTAATTATTTATTATTTTTTAAATGTTGAGTTTTGTAATTTTATGAAAGATCAAACACAACAATTTTTGAAAATAAATACAAATTCTGTCATACATAAGTTTATATTATGGGATGTTTTGAAAGCATATTTAAGAAGACAAATTATTAGTTTTACATCTAAAATCAAGAATCAACATTTAGATGAAGTAAATAAATGAGAAAAGGAACAGACTTATAAATTTCAAAAGAATTATTGTAAAGGACTAAACAAAAGAATTATGAATTCCTTGGCAATTAAATTCAGGACAAGTTTTAAGAACAATAATATTCAAGTCTTTTCTGATAGCATTTATGTATAAACGTCAAGAGATAAATGATGTATTTATGGAATTTTATAAAATATTATACACTCTGAGGGTGTAAAAGACCAAGTTAAGATAGACAATTTTTTTGTCTGATCTTCAATTGACTTCTTTAACTAATAAGGAATGTAAAGAATTGTAGAGCCTTTCACTCATAAAAAAAATTATAGAAGCACTTAAATCAATGCCTAATGGAAAGTTTCCAGGTGAAGATGGGTTCACAGCTGAATTTTATAAGAAAATTCAAGATTTATTAATATCTTTATTGATTGAAGTTCTTGAACAAGCTTTGGGAACTCATTCTTTATCTGATTCTTTTTATTAATCAATTGTTACAGTTATTCATAAGAAAGATAGAGATCCTTTGAAAGCAAGTACTTATAGACCCATATCGTTATTAAATGTTGATTATAAAATTATAAAGAAGGTTCTAGCCAATAGATTGGCAAGATATTTACAATCCATGATTCGTATAGATCAAACTGGATTTATTAAAGATTGTTATCCTGCAGGTAATATTACAAAGTTAATTAGTCTGATAAATATTTCACAGAAGGAATCCAACTTATTATTAGATGCTGAAAAAGCATTTGGTAGATTAGAATGGGGAATTTTACTTTAAAGTATTGGAAACATTTAAATTTGGATCAATATTTATTAGTTGGATTAAAGCAATATATAAAGACCCTATGGCTAGAGTTGTGATGAATGGACAGATGTCATCGCCATTTACATTGGAGAGGTATTAGACAGGGTTGTCCTTTGTCACTGACATTGTTTGCAATAGCTATTGAATCTTTGGCTAAGTTAATAAGACAAGATAGTAATATCAAGGTATCAAAGTGAAATCTGAAGAATTTAAAATTAATTTATTTGCAGATGATGTTTTGATTTATTTAACAGAACTAAAAGAATCCTTGAGATTTTCATATGATAGATTGGAATAATATGGAGAAAGATCTGGTTATAAAATTAATGGGGACAAAATGTGAAATTATGCCATTGATTGAGGCTGACTATACTTCCTGTAAGAATATTGTTCAATTTAAATGGTCAGATCAAATTAAGTATTTAGGTATTAAAGTTGATAAAAATTGTAACCATTTACATGAAATAAATTATTTACCTTTATTTTATAAAATTAAAAATTATTGAAATTGATGGAAAGATTTACTGATAACATTAATAGGTAGAGTTAATTGCATCAAAATGAATATTTTTCCTAGATTACAATATATTTTTCTGTCTATTCCTTGTAAATTTCCTCAAAATTTTTTTAAAGATTTGAATTTTGTAGTTAGGAAATTTTTATGGAAAGATAAAATGGTAAGTGTCATTAGAAAAATGAACATGGAAATTTGAACTGGGAGGTCTAAATTTTCAAAATTATTATAATGCAGCTCAATTAAAGTTTGCTCAGCCTGTTCCGGTTCATGCTACAGACCCAAGACTCCAGCTCCAACAGTGTCAAGTTTTTAGATGATACAACAGTAGTTGGCCTCATCAGCAATAATCATGAGTCGTACTAAAGAGAGGATGTGGAAAATCACACTATATAGTGCGAGAGTAACAACCGGAGTCTCAACATGGACAAGACGAAGGTGATCGTGGACTTCAGGAGGACCAGTAATGATCACACGCCACTACAGATCAACAAATCTGTAGGAGAGAGAATGGTGAGCACTAAGTTTCTTGGAGATGATTTAACTGGTGACTTTTCGTGGACTCTTAATGTCTCCTCACTTGTCAGGAAGGCGCAACAGTGACTGCACTTCCTGAGAAGACTGAAGCGGGCAAGGCAACCGTCCACCATTATGTCAACCTTCTATAGGAGCTTTATCGAGAGTGTCCTGGCCAGCTCCATCATAATGTGGTACTGCTGGGTCAATCCACAGGACCATAAGAGTGGCAGAGAGGATCACTGGAGTGTCCCTCCCACCCATCAACGTGATCTACGGAGATCATTGTCTGAAGACAGCATGCAAAATTATTGAGGACCCCTTCCACCCTGCATACTGCATCTTTCAGCTCCTCCCACCAGGGAGGAGTACCAGAGCCAGCACCACCAGGCTGAGGAACAGCTTCTTCCCATGGACAGTGAGAATACTGAATGACCAAAGGAGCTGCTCACACTCACCATCTGAAAACCTCATATGTATAAACCAATTATTATTTATTTATTTGTGTCAATGAAATACTTATCCTGCATATGTATTGTTTAGTTGTCTGTTGTGTATCTTCATGTTTTGCACCGGGGACGCTGTTGTATAATCAGGAGACAATAGACTGGACTTGAAAGCAATATCCTAGGCAATGATACAGAGAAAGGAGGAAGTGTTCTTGCACACTGGACCAAAGAGAAGAACAGAGAATTGTATTACCTGACATATTCGGTCAGCAGTGGCAGAGCACTCAGTAGTCACGTAAAACCCCGGCGGACATGTGCTGCACCTCTCACACTGGGCCGGCATTTTCTGGAAATCACAGTACTCATCAGCTTGGCAATAGCCACACTCCAGTAGCTGGTCACCAACATCGATAACCTTTGCGTCCACATCCACTTTATGGACTGCATAAGTCTTTTGGAGTTGACTTTGTATCTGGCTCTGCAGACCCTGAAACTGTATCTCAAACTGGTTCTGAATCTCAGCCTGAAGATTCAGAAATGATGTCTGCTTAATGTTGTCAAAGAGCATGCCGTACTGGACTTTCACCAGCTCCATCTGTTCAAACATTTCCCTCTGCTGCCCTAGAATTTCTCTTTGCTGGTTAATCAAGGTGGCTTGTTGCACTGTGAGTGTCTGCTGCAAATCTGCAAGCATCTCCTGCTGACTCTTCAGCATTTCCACAAATTTCTCTTGTCCCTTCGACAACTGAAGTTGCAAAATCAGAGCATCGTCCGAAGGCACCTCATTATCTCCTGGAACATGAAAGAAACGTCACAGTTATTTAGCACAAGTCATCCGACCGGTAACACTTTTAAACGGCAATCACCGACCAGTGGTCCCAAGGGCTTCTCCTGACAGGGATGCAGCAGTCTGCACATCTGGAACGTATCAAAAGAATAAGGCCTGCAGAGTTAAATGCAAACGTTATGCACTTTCATAATCATCGCTGTAATGTCGGCAAATAAGATGACTAATTTAAATGAGAAATAAACCCACAATCAGCAAATGGAGTGAAACATGGTAGTCATGGTAGTAAATGCACAGATATTCTGGATGAACTCAGCAGGTCTGGCAGCATCCATTGGAGATAAAGATATATAACCAACATTTGGGGCTAGAGCCTTTTTTCAAGGTATGAGTAAAAAGCAGGAGGTTTCCTGAATTAAAAGGGCAGGGGGGGAAGAACACAGACCAACAGACAAAAGGTGATAATTGGTCAAAGATAAAAGAACAGGAGAGGAAAGGAGAGAATTGATTGGGGAAGAGGATGGCTCTGTGGATGCAGAGCTGGAGAAAAAGAGAGTGAAAGGAAAAGAGAGAGAGCTAGAGAAAAAAAAGAAATAGGGATAGAGAAGCTATCGGAAATCAGAGAAGTTGATGTTAGTTGGAAGGCGCCCAGATAGAACGAGGTGAAGTGAAGCAACATTTCACTTGTGAACCTGCAGGATTCTTCTATTGCATTCGGTGCTTCCATTATGATTTCTTCTACATCAGAGAGACTGGATGCAGACTGGGGATCGCTTCATTGAACACCTTGACTCTGTCTGCCACAATAGTAGGGATTTCCCATTGACAACCTCTTTCAGTTCCCTGCCCCATTCCCATGTTGACCTGTCTGTCCATCATCTCATGCACTGCCAGACTGAGACCCCCCCACAAATTGTTGGAACAGCATCTCATGTTCTGCCTGGGCACCCTCAAGCCAGATGGCATTAACATTGATTTCTGTGGTTTCCATTAGCTCCCCACATTCCTATTTCTCCTTTCCTCTCACTCTGCTTCTTATTTTTTCTTTCACTCTCTCTCTCCTTTTCCCTCTGAACTTAGGAGAGCATGAAGGGGTGTTCTATGCATACGTGAAGAACAGAAGGGGGATGAGGAGGGGCCATTTAAGGATAAAGGAGGTAACATGAGCCTGAAGGAGAAGGAAGTTGGTAAGGTCTTAAATGAATACTATGCCTCAATATTCAAAAGGACCTAGATCAAGGTCAGGTCTGAATAGAACAGGTTTGTGTGCTGGAACGTGTTGAGATTAGGAAAGAGGAAGTACTGGATCTTCTTAAAAATATTTAAGATTGAGGTCCCAGGAGCAGAATGCGATATGCCCCAGGTTGCTGTGGGAAAAGAGGGAAGAGATAGCTGAGGTGGTAGCTATGATCTTTGCATCCTCCTTGGCCACAGGGGAGGTGGCGACAGATTGGAGAATGGCAAATGTAGTCCACTTGTTTTAAAAAGTTAGTAGGGAGAATCCTGGGAGTGTTTTGAGTCTTACGTCAGTGGTGAGCAAACTATTGGAGAGGATTCTTAAGGATAGGATTTATGAGCATTTGGAGAAGTCCAGTATTCTCAGGGATAGTCAGTATGGCTTTGTGAGGAAAGTTGTGCCTCATGAGCCTAATTGAGTTTTTTGAGGAGGGAACAAAATAAATTGATGAAGGTAGGACAGTAAATGTGGTCTACATGGATTTTAGTAAGGCATTTGACAAGGTTCTCCATGAGAGACTCATTCACCAATTAACCTGAACCCCCAATATGTTTCGAGTGATGGGAAGAAACCGGAGCACACAAGGAAGCCCCAAGCAGACACAGGGAGAACATACAAAGAGCATGGGATTTGAACCCCAGTCCCAATCGCTGGCACTGTAAAGGCATTGCACTAACCACTACACCAACCATGCCATCTCATGATATAGGTTGGCACAACATCTCGGGCCACAGGGCCTTTACTGTCCTGCAATGTTCTATGTTTAACGTCCAATTATCACCTTTTGTCTATTGGTCTGTGCTCCTCTCCCTATCATTTCTTTCCTTCTCCCCTGCCTTTTAAGTCAGAAGTCTGTCTGCTGTTTTCTCATACCTGGAAGTAGGGCTCAGGCACAAAACATCGGTTATATATCTTTACCTCTTGTGGATGCTACGAGACTTGCTGAGTTCGTCCAGCACGTCTGTGTTTTTACCACAAACAGCAAAGGTAGAGCTTAAATCTGCTCTGGATAAAAATTCCTCTGATAAAATAATTTATTTATTTATAGTAGAATGAAAGTAGAGAAGGATAGTTATAAATTATATTTCCTGTACATATGATGAAAAAAGAAATAAAGTAATATGAAATAAAAGAATCAAACTTTCCCACAATGCCACATTCCACATTCAACTGTATACAAGTGTCCAGCCATCTTACAGGGCTGTTAACTGTGATAGGGTAGCCATGAAGGCAGTTGGAAACTATGCTGTTAATGCCCTGTAGGCTGAATTAGATGAAGTCAGGGAAGGATTCATGTACATTTCTACATTCAAATGTAGAAACCATCTCAGAAGAGTCGATTGCAATGAAATGTTTTCTGGCAAGGATGTGTCCAGCAAGAGGAAGGCATTCAAAGGCGAGATTTTGAGGGTGCAGAGATTGCATGTTCCTACCTGGGTTAAATGCAAAATTAACAGGCATAGGGAACCTTGGTTTTCAAGGGATATTGGTGATATGATTAAGAAGAGAGAGGTGTATAACCAATATTGGCAACAAGGAGCAAATGAGATACTTAGAGAGTATAGAAAATGTAAGAGAATAATAAAGAAGGAAATAAGGATGGCAAAAAGAAGGAATGAGGGTGCTTTGGTAGATAATTTGAAGGTAAATCCAAAGGGTTTCTATGTATATTAAGAGTAAGAAGGTAACAAGGGACAAAATTGGTCCCCTAGAGAATCAGAGTAGTCAACTATGTTTGGAACCTCGCGGAATGGGAGAGATCTTAAACAGTTTTTTTTGCATCATTATTTACTTAGGAAACTGGCACAGTGCCATACAGATGGAAGGGAAACAAATGTCATGAAACATATAGAGATTAAGGAGGAGGAGGTGATTGCTGCCTTACAGCAAATAAAGGTAGACAAATCCCCTGGGCTGGATATGATATTCCATGGACCTTGAGGGAGACAAGTGTTGAAATTTCAGGGGCCCTGATGGAATTATTCAAAATGTCCTTAGCCATGGGAGAGGTGCCGGAAGATTGGAGAGTAGCTCATGTAGTCCCGGTATTTAAGAAAGGTTCCAAAAGTAAACCAGGTAACTATAGGCCAGTGAGCCTGACATCAGTAGTTGGAATAATTGGAAGGAGTTCTGAGAGATAGGAGAAATAGGTATTTGGACAGCCATGGCCTGATTAAGGACAGTCAGCATGGTATTGTGTGTGGTAGGTTGTGTTTAACAAATCTTGTTGAGTTTTTCAAGGAAGTTACCAAGAAGGTAGATGAAGGAACGGCCGTGGATGTTGTCCACATGGATTTTAATAAGGCCTTCGACAAGGTCCCACATGGAGGTTAGTTCAGAAGGTTAAGACACTAAGTGTACATAGAGGGGTTGCAAACTGGATTCAAAATTAGCTGTGTGGGAGAAAACAGAGAGTGGTAGTGGATAGTTGCTTCTCAGATTGGAGGCCGTGATGAATGGTGTGCCTCAGGGATCTGTCTTGGGACCACTGTTGTTTGTTTTTCTGGATGATAATGTGGCAAATTGGATCAGCAAGTCTGCTGATGACACCAAGATTGGAGGTGTCGTGGACAGCAAGGAAGATTTTCAAAGCTTCCAGCTGGACCAGCTGGAAAAATAGCAGATGGAATTTAATGCAGACAAGTGAGGTGTTGCACTTTAAATGGACAAACCAAGGAAGGACATTCACAGTAAATGGTAGGGCACTGAGCAGTGCAGAGGAGCAAAGGGACATCTGGAAGTGATGTCAGAAGTGGACAGGGTGGTAAAGAAAGCTTTTGACATCTTGGCCTTTATAAATCAAAGTATTAAGTATAGGAGTTGGGATGTTATGTTCAAATTATATAAGACATTGGTGAGGCCAAATATGGAATACTATGTGCTGTTCTGATTGCCTAGCTACAGGTAGGGTATCAATAAAGTTGAAAGAGTACAGAGAAGATTTACTAGGTTGTTGTCGGGTCTTCAGGAGTTGACTTACAGGGAAAGATTAAACAGGTTGGGATTTAATTCTTTGGAACAAAGAAGAATAAAGGGAGGTTTAATGGAGGTTAACAAAACTATGAGGGGTAAGTGCGAGCAGGCTTTTTCCACTGAGATTATGAGAGATAAAATACGAGAGGACATAGCTTTAGGATGAAATTGGAAAGGTTTAGGGGGAATTTTAGGGGAAACTTCTTCACTCAGAGGGTAGTGGGAGTGTGGAATGAGCTGCCATCTGATATGGTAGATATAGACTCGAGATTCAAGAATAAATTGAATAGATACATGGATGGGAGAGGTCTGGAGGGTTATGAAATTGTAGCAGGTTATTGGGATTATCTGAACAATGATCAGCACAGACTGGAAGGGTCGAATGGCCTGTTTTCTGTGCTGTAGTGTTCTATATCCTTATAAAATGCCTTTCTTCTCTTTACTTTGTAACCCAAAAGCAACAGAGGTGCAGAGCTTCAATGGGCAGATTACCTTTTTACCTTTGTGTGTGCAGACAGGTCAAACATTAGGCGGCAATGTAATTTGGACTTTAATATTCTCAAGACCACATAGCCCAACAGTATTTCTTTACAAAAATGGAACTTGGAAAGATAGCCATAAATGGTACAAAAAGGCACACCTTGGGAACTCCTCGCTTCAATCCAGTTCATTGAGAGCCCCTCTACCTGCTGCTCCTCTGCAATCTCCGCTGCTCTCAAACTCTATGACCTGTGATCACTCAGATTCCCTTCCACAGCCACGTTCTACCTGGCTACTTGCTATGCCACCACATTGTGCCATACAATTTCCAGGTCCATTTTCAGGCCTCCCAGTTCCCAACCACAAGGACCTTGGGTACTTACAGTGGCGTATCTATGTCAAGTGGCAACCTAGGCCTGCTACTGATGTTGGCACCCCCATTTTTAAAAAAAAACACACAAAAAGCCACCACACACTAACTGTGCCACTGCCACCCAACATTTTAAGTGCCCCTCACCACCACCACACACAGGTTGCGGATACAGGCTGCAATATGCTAATCTATCTTTACCCCTTTCCTCCTCCAGATCACTGGGAGTCTACATTCCGCCAATAGAAGTCTATCAGAAATTTGTTTGGGGAGCAGGACACAGGGGAGCCTGCAGGGACATCAGCGATATATTAATTGGAAAAGTTCCATGCTCGGTTGGGGCAGGCTGTCGGTAGGGCTATCATCACACAGCTGGGGCAGACTGTCGGCAGGGATGTCATTGTGCGGCCAGGGCTGGCTGAGACAGCCCCACCGGCTCCAGCCCACCTTGCTGGCCACCCAGCCTCTGGAACCTCACCAGGTCACTTAGGCCTTGGGGCTGCTTGTCAGCACCAGCAGCTCAATGCATGATCAATGGAAAAAATAACAGGCTTCCCTGCCTATATTCCCCCTTGCTGCTAGAACTGCTCTGCATTTCCCTGCCTGGCGTTGATCCTGCATTGAGCCTCCGCCAGGTGCTGGAACATTCCCAAAGCAGCCTGTTTTGGGCTAGGGACTCAGATATTGGGCAGGTAAGGAGAGGACAGTGGTGCCCCATCTGGATACACTAATGGGTACCTAAACTGTATTGACTGTTGATCTCTTCATTTTTCTTGCCAAATTCTACTTTGAATACCCTTTACTTCCTATAGATGCTATATCACCTGTTGAGTTTTTCCAGCACTCTAATCACAGCGTCAGCAGACTTTCCTGCTTAACTACATCTAGGGAATGTCTTATATTTAGAATTATTCATTTGAATTATTCTTTAAAATAGTATTTTTGCTTTGTTACATTAATTTGTTGGTGACTTTCTCAGATGATGATGAAGATTGCTTGCCCTTTCATGTTGTATAAAAGTAACCACTGTCGGAGCACATTAATGACTGAAAAGCAAGCAAAGATGCTGTTATATTAAAGAGTGATTCCAAGGAATAGGCAGAGAGACTAGCTTGGCCATAATGGATCATTTTATGCTAACAAACTCTATACAACAGCATTCAATTTTTAGATCCGAAACTGTTGTAATGTTTCTGCAATGCAAAAAAACTGCTCGGTTTTACATGCTACATGGGGTTATGTTATAGAGTCAGGAGCCTTTAGTTACACCAGGACTTCACACAGTCATTGGACACAAGGAGGAAAGGCAAGGTTTCGAAACTTGAAGTAATTCATAGTAAGTTTGTAGTTGGGAGGGGGGGGGGGGGGGGCTAGGAAACTTTTCTTTGAAGAAGCATTGGTCATAGATGCTCTGTGGTTAGCAATAGATTATTTAAGATTTAACTCAAATCGGTCAACCAGTTTACCTATCTCGGCTGCACCATTTCATCAGATGCAAGGATCGACAATGAGGTAGACAACAGACTCGCCAAGGCAAATAGCGCCTTTGGAAGACTACACAAAAGAGTCTGGAAAAACAACCAACTGAAAAACCTCACAAAGATAAGCATATACAGAGCCGTTGTCATACCCACACTCCTGTTCGGCTCCGAATCATGGGTCCTCTACCGGCATCACCTACGGCTCCTAGAACGCTTCCACCAGCGTTGTCTCCACTCCATCCTCAACATCCATTGGAGCGCTTTCATCCCTAACATCAAAGTACTCGAGATGGCAGAGGTCGACAGCATCGAGTCCACGCTGCTGAAGATCCAGCTGCGCTGGATGGGTCACGTCTCCAGAATGGAGGACCATCGCCTTCCCAAGATCGTGTTATATGGCGAGCTCTCCACTGGCCACCGTGACAGAGGTGCACCAAAGAAAAGGTACAAGGACTGCCTAAAGAAATCTCTTGGTGCCTGCCACATTGACCACCGCCAGTGGGCTGATATCGCCTCAAACCGTGCATCTTGGCGCCTCACAGTTTGGCGGGCAGCAACCTCCTTTGAAGAAGACCGCAGAGCCCACCTCACTGACAAAAGACAAAGGAGGAAAAACCCAACACCCAACCCCAACCAACCAATTTTCCCCTGCAGCCACTGCAACCGTGTCTGCCGGTCCCGCATCGGACTTGTCAGCCACAAACGAGCCTACAGCTGACGTGGACTTTTACCCCCTCCATAAATCTTCGTCCGCGAAGCCAAGCCAAAGACATTTAAGATGGTATGCAAGTTGGAAAAAAAAGTTTTAGAACCACTGATCTAACTCTTTCAGGATCTTGTTCTAAGATAGTGTCAACTTTTATTCCTCATTCCCACAACATTTTACAGAAATAACCTACATGGTGGCTTGGTATATTCTGAAAATTGCCTAGTTCAAAAAAATATATATTTATGAAATAAGGGTATGTAAGAAATTCTCCTCAGAATCCAGAAAATAAAATTAACAGACCAGCTGAATTTCTCCACCATTACTTCAGGCCCTGCTCTCAATCTACTAGACAAGTTCCAAGAATAGTTTACACACCTCAGACTAATGGGAATCTACCTTTGGTAGAAGGGGAAAAAAATCTAAACTAACCCTGAATGGAATAATATTTTTGAAGAAGCTGGAATGCAATGCAATGAAGGTAACTAATACACCACAGGAAAGACTGGTCCATGTAGAATGAAAAATTAAACAGTTTCAACAAATGCAAAATCCAAATACAAAGCAATTTTACTTTGTTCATTATGTTTCACTCCTTTGGAAATATAATACCAAGTAGTGATTTGAACAGACTGTTCTTTTTATGCTCAGAATTAAAGTAAATGGCAAAGAGAGTATAGTTAATATTGATCTGCAGCAAAAAGGCTTGTATATTTTTTCCATGATCTTGTGACACGGTGGGGTAGTAATTGACTTCAACTCAGCAGTCTGGAGACAGAACTATTGACTGGAGTTCCACACTTTACATGCAGCAGTGCATGGGCCAGCTCATTATGCACAATATTTCAACATCTGAGTGAACTCTTGATATCTGTAATCCTACCTTTTTTGTTGTTATCGATCACTTGTGCCCACACTTTGTGCTAGTGCAATCTTGGAGGGGGCTATTTTAGCAGACTTCAGCAGGTATTTTATCTGAAGGCTGCACCTGGCAATTGGAGGCAGGTGATTCAGGCAGTTGGATTTGAAAAGGTCAGATCAGCAGGAAACTGATTGGGCAATAGAGATCAAGTGGACTTGTATTATCTTTCCTTGAACTTATGATCGTTATTCCTCCTTTAATATTAGAAGATTGATGAATATTATTTACACTCCTTCACATAAGTCTTCAGAATGTGTTATTTCACTAGATGCTGAGAAGGCCTTCGATAGAGTTTAATGGCCTTATTTATTTACAGTTCTTGAAAAATTTAATTTTAGTCTGATATTTATATCTTGGATTAAACTTCTTTATAATTCCCCAGTTGCCTCGGTTTTTACTAATACCCAAAGATCGCCATATTTTCGATTATTTCGGGGCACCAGGCAAGGGTGCCCCCTTAGCCCTTTATTATTTAACTTAGCTTTAGAACCTTTGGCAATTGCTATCGGAGAAGCACCCAATATTACTGGTATTATTCATTGCAGGGATATTCATAAAGTATCACTATATGCAGATGATTTATTGTTATATATTTCCAATCCTGAAAATTCTATTCCTGCAGTTTTATCTTTATTAGCCCAATTTAGTAATTTTTCGGGATATAAACTGAATTTAAATAAAAGTGAATTATTCCCTTTTAATGGATGGGTCCCTATTTATGATAGTTTACCTTTTAAAATAGCTAGAGACCATTTTATATATTTAGGGATTAAGATTACTAAAAAACATAAAGATTTGTTTAGGACTAATTTTTTCCCTCTATTGGACCTGATCGGCAGTTTACTTACCAATTGGTCACCATTATCCCTATCCATGATAGGCCGAATTAATGCTATTAAGATGATGATCTTACCTAAATTTTTATATATATTCCAAGCTATACCTATTTTTGTTCCTAAATCTTTTTTTGATAAGGTCGATTCTAAATTGTCCTCGTATATCTGGCAAAACAAGAATCCTAGATTGGGGAAAAAATATTTACAGAAATCTAAACTAGAGGGAGGGTTGGCATTACCCAACTTTAGAATTTATTACTGGGCAATTAATATTAGTTACTTAAGGTATTGGTTGAATTATTCAGAATTATCTCTAAATCCCCATTGGGTAAATTTAGAAATTAAACCGATACAAAATTTTTCAATTAGCTCTATTTTGGGAGCTGCTCTCCCTTTTACTCTTACTAAATTATATAAACAAATTGATAATCCAATGGCTAAACATACACTACGTATATGGTTTCAATTCCGGAGATTTTTTGGCCTAAGTCATTTTATCTTGGAAACTCCTATTGTACTAAATTTCCTTTTTCATCCCTCTCTAATTGATCAAGCTTATTTACTCTGGAAAGTTAAAGGTATAACATGCTTTTCGGATTTATTCTTGGATAACTCTTTCATGTCATTTGAACAATTATCCATGAAATATGATTTACCTCGATCTCATTTCTTTCGATATTTGCAGATTAGGAGTTTCTTAGTTTCGACTTTACCTTCTTTTCCCAATCAGGAGACTACGACTGTTTTAGAGGATATACTATATTCAAAATTCCCTCCAAAAGGTGTGATATCTAAATTATATAATATAATTACAAAAATAAATTCTGGGACTTTTGAAAAGTTTAAAAATGATTGGGAAAGAGAACTCAACCTTCATATTTCTAATGAAAATTGGAATAAAATTCTGCGACTGGTAAACTCTTCTTCTCTATGTGCAAAACATTCACTAATACAGTTTAAAGTTGTTCATAGAGCTCATATGTCTAAAGATAAACTCCATCGCTTTTATTCTCATATCGATCCTATATGTGATAAATGTCAATTGGAAATAGCTTCCCTTATACATATGTTTTGGTTCTGTCCCTCTTTACAGAATTATTGGAAGGAAATTTTTTCCATTATATCTACTGTTTTGAATATTGATTTACAACCACATCCCATTACTGCAATTTTTGGATAACCTATGATAGATTTGACTTATTTATCTCTTCCTGCGGATCGTATGATTGCTTTTCTTACACTAATGGCTAGAAGATCTATACTATTAAATTGGAAAGAGGTAAATCCTCCCACTGTTTTCCAATGGTTTACCCAAACCATACTATGTTTAAATTTAGAGAAAATTAGAAACTCTGTCTATGAATCCCCTTCTAAGTTTGAGTTAACCTGGCGACCATTTATTCAATATTTTCATTTGTGGTGAGTTGATCTGGCTCTGTTTTCTTTTTATGATTATGTATGATAATTGGGCTGTTAGATGAGATCGGAGTGATCGGCGTGGTTTAGCTATATCTGTAGGTTTTTTTTTAAGTTTTTTTTAAATTCAGATTTGTTTTTTCTTCTTTTTTGGGTTTTTTTTTTCTCTTTTTTCAATTATTGTTATTAATTATATCTTTTTTTTTTAGAGATAGTTCACACCCTAAACTGATCAAAAAAAATTTTTATGATATATTTTTATTCTGTAATATTATTGTTTAATATCTCTGTATTAATTCATTACTTACTATGTATTTTTTTTATATCTCTTTGAACTGTATGTGTTTATAAATTATAATAATAATAAAAAGATTGAAAAAGAAAGAAAAAGAACTTATGACACAGTGGGGTATTAATTGACCAACTCAGCAGTCTGGATACAATGCTATTGACTGGAGTTCCACACTATACATGCAGCAGTGAGTAGGAAATTCACAACTAACTAGTTTATTTTTCTACAGATCCTTATCATTTTTGCCAAAAATATATACTTTATTGCAATTTTATGAGACAGCCTCTCAAATTCTGCATACACTTTTGGGCTCTATAACTAAAAAAATAAATATAATTGCTATAAAGGGATTACACCAAAGGTTCACTGAAGTAATTCTAGGGAAGTACACTTCTAACATAGGAGAGATTAAGTAGACTATTAAAGGCAGGTTATATAATATAGACATCATGTGGCAAACTATGATTTACTGTTAAAGGGGAAGCAAAAATAGTCTTTAGCCTATTATTCCCTGAAAGAAAGTTTGGAATTAACATAGCATCAGGAGTTGTTATGTAACTTCTACAAAATGACACATATATTGACATGCAATCAGAAGAAATTTATTCCATTACTTCACACTCCTTCAAAAGAAAAGCCTGTAACAAAAAAGGATGTGATGAAGGATTAATGGAATGCACCGATTAAATTGATGTATCTACTTGATTTTATTGGCGTAGAGAAGGAGAGATAAGGAGGAATTGAAGAATCTTCCTTGGGAGAATGAATAGCTAGGGTGCACAACATGATGAAGTGTGTTGTAGGTAGCCTGTGGTAAGTCATTTGATAAGCCTTCTCTCCTTTTTCCCTTTATTATACTGTACTTGCAATAAACCAGATGTTTTCCAGTTAATTACACACAGAATCTAGTTACGCTTAGGTCAAATTATACACAAGTGCAGTTCAGATGCTTTTATGTATGAATAATAAGTAAAGTAATGTAGTGTCTGAGGCTATCTTCGCATTGCAAAATTTGATTCACAAGCATCAGGTTTACAGCTGCAGATTATTTCCTGATAATACGCTGAATGCTCAGCAGCTTGGCTCAACTTCCTATCATGAGATGTAGATTCAAAAATGCTCATCTGCTCTTCCAGATATATCCTGACATTCACTGTTCATGAGAATGTGCACCCTTCCCCCTCCACGGGAGATGATCTTGTGCATTAAGTGGCCCAAAGAATTGCACTGTAATTTTACAGTTGGAACAGTTTTAAGCCGTGAAATATAATGTATCTCGCACCTGATGATACTTCACCATCTATAAATCCTCACTACAAACGTGCACACAGCTTCTTTTGGAGAGACAAGCTTTTCCTAGTTCTAAAGTCATCAACTTACTCTAGTAGCTCTGGTTCTCTTCATCTGCACTGAATATTTTCAGCATTTTATCTTTCCATTTCAGAATTCCAATATCTACATTTCTTCTTTTTCAATGATTCAAACTGTAAACATTGTATACTTTTGTCAAGTGTTAAGAAAACAATGTATATTATCAAGAGTCATCAAGTTTTACAGCAAGGAAAAAGGCCCTTCCATCCAACCTGTCCATCCTGGCCACATGTCAAGGCAAATGAATCCCATTTGCCTGTGTCTGACCATTTCCTTCTGAACTTTTTCTCTACATTTACTCTACAACTTACAGTGGCAGTTTGTTATTGACACCCAAAACCCTCTGTGTGGACAAGATGCCCTTCCCATCCCTTTTAAATCTTTCCCTATTCACCTTAAATTTACACCCTCTAGCTTTAGATTCTTCAATCCAAGAGAAAGACTCACGATTTACTGTATCTATGCTTCTTGTGATTTTATATCACTCTATGCTTCTGTGCTCCAGAGAGAAAAGTTCCATCCTATCAAGCCTCTCCTTATAATTCAAGGAAGCCATTCCTGATTACATTCTCATGAATATTTCTGCACCCTTTCCAGCTTAATTACATAGTTCCAATTGCTGGGGACCAGAACTGTGCCCAGTATTCCAAGTGTGAGCTCATCAAAATCTTGTACAGTACAGTTGCAGCATGACATCCCAGCTCCCGCACTCAATTTTCTTTGCCTCGTTAAGGCTAGCATGTCAAACACCTTCATCACATCCTATCTATCTGTGTTGAAGTTTTTATGGAACTATGTACCTGTACCCATAAATTTCTCCTCACTCTCTTCAGAGCCCTGTTGATAACTTGATAAGTTCTACTCTAGTTTAACCTACCAAAGTACAACAGCTCATATTTTTCCAAGTTAAAATTCCTTGGCCCACTTTCCCATTTCATCAAGATCCTGATGTAATCTTAGATAATCTTCTTTAGTTACACAATTTTGGTGTCATTTGCAAATTTACTCAACATCCTTAAGATGTCGTCATCAAAGTTGTTAATATAGGGCAAAAAGAGATCTGGAAGGATATTGGCCGAAGGCCTGTTTTCTGTGCTTTAGTGTTCTATATCATCATTAGCCCAAATGGACTAGCCCAGAATGCCAACTTGGTCAGCAAAGAAGAGTTGGGCCAAAAAGCTGTATGATTCTATTGATCACATACAATGGTAGTCTTGCTCTGATCTCTATGGCATGCACCACTGGTCACAGGCCTTCAATCTGAGTGACAACCCTCCACTACCACCCTCTCACTCCAACTTTGCATACAATTAATCAGTTCATCCTGCAACCCAAGCGATTTGACCTTCCAGACCAACCTTCCATGAAGAGCCTGCCCAAGTCCTTGCTAAAGTCCATGTAGACAATGTCTACTGCCCTGCCCTCATTATTCTTTGTGATCAGAGTAAAATATCATTTTCAAAAGAAAAGATGAAAAGCTTATTATTGTCCAATGGGTCACCTTTAAATGAGATTCCAAAGTGAAAATACAAGTCAATGACCTTTCATTAGAAATAAATCAGCATAACTGGTATTGTATGAAGAAAACATTATCTCTGGTTCTCTCTCTATGGAGGTTGCCTAGCCTGATGCAGATTTTAAATATTTTCTGCTTTAATTCCTGGCCAATCCTCCATTCCCTTGGTCCTAAGACCCAATAAATGCTGAAAACACTCAGATCAGGCAACAACTGTGGCGGGTTCTTCCACATAGGATGGTGGGATATATGGAAGGAGCTGCCAGAGGTTATGGGAGAGGTGATTCCAGCTCTCAAAAACATTTTGGCAGTTTCATGGATAGGAAAGGTTTAGCGAGATAAGAGCCAATTCCAGGCAAACTGAACCAGTTCAGATAGGAATCTTGGTTGGCATGTCTGAGTTAGGCCTGCTATGGCTTTGTGAAAGAGAATGGAAATTTCTCGTGAAAGACCTGGCCAAGTGCCTTCAAAGTAATCCAAATCTTTGTCTTTGCTTCTCTTTCCATATAGCTACAAGTATTTTGCTTTTGACTCCCACTTCAAAAAATTGAGAATGTGACTATACAAATTCAAATCTTAAAGTTTCTTTGTCAGTATTTGCTTTTGAATAGCGATTGGTTGTTTGTATATTGAATTAAGTAAAATGCTGGAGGCACTCAGCCATTCTCCCAGCTTCCATTGGAAATCAAGATCTATTCCCGATGTTTTGGTCCCGAGCTCTACCTTAAGGGTTAAGCAAAGAACTGGCAGGCATCAGAAATAAAACTGTAGACTGGCAGGGGGAAGAGTCCAGACCAACAAAGGGTATCTAATAAGAGGAGAGGTGAGAATTGATTTTGGCTCTATCGAAGGAAACAGGGAAAAAGGGGGAGAGACTGAACTGGGGAAAGGTGAGAGAGACAAGGGTGGGGGGAGATCATGGAAATCTGAGAAGTTGATTGCCACCTGGTTGGAGGTTGGCCTGACAGAAGATGGGGTGTTGTTCCTCCAACTTGCGGGTGGTCTCAGTCTGGCAGTGCACGAGACCATGGGCAGATATGTCAGCAGGGGAATGGGAAGGGGAACTGAACTGGGGGAATCCAAGAAGTCTGCGCCCAGTCTCTCCGATGTCGAGGAGAATTGCCCATTAACAATAGCGCAGAAGACTGGTCCCACCGACCTGGTTTGATGTCACACGACAGCTGAATGCCCTGGGCTGCTGTTCCCAGCTCCCCGGTCGAGTAGCCGAGATCAGGAAGGTCGCCAATATACTGGGCGGCGGTGTCCTGCACGTGGATCAGGCTGGGCTGGCCGAGGTCGCCGGCTCTCGGTGGTGCCGTTTCGGGAGGGCAGTGCCCCCCGGTCCACTGAGCCCGGCGTTTGGGCTTCAGGCGGAGCCTGCACTCGATGCCCTTGCATTCGTTGTGTTTGGCTCGTCCCCGCGGGCAAAGAACATCGCCGTCTGCAGTTGTGTCCTTCCTCCTCCCTGCGGGCTGAATGATGGATCGGCTTCTCTGATAGTCTGCAAATGTCCAGCTGCCTCGGTCCCGCATTTGACCCGAATTGCGCCGGGACGGTGTGACCGATGTCGCCTGGCAGTGAGCACCGCTGCAGAGCCGGCGGCTGCCCTCGGTGCTGGACGTGGAGGAGCAGTGGATACCGCGGCAGTTCCCGGCGGCTCTTGATGCCAAAGCGCAGGTTAGGAGAAGCAGGAGCGGGAAGGTCGCGGAAGGCATCCCGCCTGGTCTCGGCCAAGGTCTGAGAAAGCAAGACAGAAATACTTGGAACCTAAAACAAAGAGCAAGCCTGAAATCGCGCAGCTTGGAGTCCGGGGAGTTTGTGCTCCACGGTCCTGGCAACCTTCTCGCTGAAAGTTCAAAGAAAAGTCCTCGTTGTTCTTCCTTCTCCCAGTGTTGGCTCAGTCTCACCGCCCAACCAGAGCCCCCCTCTGAAATCTGAGAGTGAATGTTGCATGCACAAAGTAACCTTTTAACTGCCCTGATACATCAATCGCAGGGAACGGTTAACTCCAATTCCCACCCCAACCAAAATAAAACCAACACGATTGTGTGGTTCATATTTCTGGGAACTGCCACCCGTCAAAAAGTCAGTGGGGGCCGTGATTTGCAGAAACGATCAATCCAGGGTTAACTTCAGGCAATAATCAACTCTACACCAACTGATAAAACTCGCGAATCACTATCTCTCTTTCTTTCTTTCTCTTTTTATGGCAATAAAAGTCTGTCGTTTTAAAACTCCAGCCTTTTAGTGTAATTGCTCTTTTTATGGCAATAATTTTGGCAACGGACTGGAAACTCGTCCCTATACACAGATGGATCCCAGTTGTATTTGATTCCATCCTTGTCAGGGACTGGTGTCAGAGGAGTTGATGGTGCCTTTGGACCTACCAATAACCACAGAGACAAGACTGAAGAAAGGATAGGCTTTAATGTACAGAAGAATGTTTCTGACCCGATCCAGGTATAGGAATGATGGGAAGTGAGAGATGTCTGGACCACGGTGAAGAGTCATCAGTGGCCGGCCCAGCTCCATATATAGAGCAGTCAACAGTAACTATAGACAGTGGAGGAAACCTCTCACCACATTCACCCCTCCTTTTAAAAACAGGACCCCCCTTTAATCTTTGAACACAATGAACAAACAAATAAAAAACCGCCAAGACTACAGATTCAGTCGCATCCTGGTGACCTCCTCTGTCGAGGGGACCTGCGGGGAACAGGGGTAGAGATGGTCTGTTGTTCTGCTGGCTGGGTGTCAGCTGACTGACTACTTGGAGAGGGTGCTGTCTGTGTCGGCGTGATGTGAAATGCAGGGTGGTCTGGGGTGTATGGGATGGCTCCGGCCTCTCCTGCATACGCCAGATCCCAGATAGGTACTGTGTCCTCATGGTCGTCAAAAACGTACCGAGGGCTGGCATGAATGAGGTGCACCTCTTCAACCACCACCAGTCCCGAAAGGGATGAGCCTGGTGAGTACCATCCTCTGTGGTAATGGTGAAGGCCTCTGAAACTGAAACAATGACTGTGGCATTTGGTGTAGGCATTCGCTCAAAGGCCAGTGTCCCAGAGGGGTGATCTACCCACCTGGAGTCACTGTTAAGGCAGGTGCACTTGCATCAGGCCATAGAATGATGTTCTTCAAAGACTCCTTCTTCTCTGGAACAGTACATGGTTCATTTTCTGTTTTGCATCTTTTGTATGGAACAAAGAGCCTGACCGGTCCAGTCAGGGACATGCCTTCACAGCAGGCAGCACAGGTGTAGGATGCTGCGTGCAGATTTAGAATGCTATTTTGTATCAGACACTGCAAGGGGCGGCCACCATAATGGATGCTTCTTTTCCAGTCTTTGCTACTTGCATGACCTGCCATCCCTTCCACTTGGTGGGAGTGTAAAATTCGGTTTGTATTTTGGCAACGGACTGGAAACTCGTCCCCATACACAGATGGATCCCAGTTGTATTTGATTCCACCCTTGTCAGGGCCTGGTGTCAGAGGAGTTGATGGTGCCTGTGGACCTTGAGTTATAGGTGCACTGAGCATTTACAATCCTGTTGTTTCCACCACATTTGGTGTGGCTTTGTCTGTGGGGAGTCCTCCTCCAATCTACAGAGTGCTTTTTTCCCAACTGTACCTGCTCTGATATTGAAGCATTTGCAACAGATGTCGTAAAAACATTATCAGCAGTTCCAGTCATTCTTCCCACATTCACAGTTGTCACTTCTGCGAAGCTGCCTTCGTCGGCGCTCGGCAGCTGCTCGGCCATGTCGATTTGCTTGTCCCCCTTGTAAGGTAAAACATCATGAGATGGGAATGTGTAAGGAGTTACCCTGTGCAGGGCTGTAACAAGATGTGAATGCATCCTTGTACTTACAAGATAAGAGAGACATTGATGGATTGAGAGGCAGGAAGCTAGCAGGGAAAGGATAGCAACAGTTTTAGTCATTGGACAAGTAATGATATGATGATGTTCTAAGCACGTATCCAAGGGTATAAAAAATCACCATTTTGCTGATAACGGCAGAATGCATTCTCCAACTAACATTGTTAGTTGCAAGTGTTACAATCCGGTAATAAAGAACAAAGAACCCTGATTTCGACTCAGTCTGGTGTTTGTCTCACTCATTCATGAACAAAGCAGACCTAACACCCTTCACTGGCCTCTCGCCACTGAGACTCTGCTCCTGCCGGAGGGGCCAGGGGCTGATGGCCACTGCTGCTGCCGTCGCCGGGGGACTGAGGTCCGCTTCCGCTGCCGGGGGGCCCGATGTCCGTGGCCCAAGACCACAGGGGAGGAGTCCTACGGTATGAGTCATCAGTGGGTGGGCCAGCTCCATATATACAGCAGTCAAAAATAACTATATACAATGGAGGAAACATAGCACCATAAAAAGTCTGTCGTTTTACAACTCCAGCCTTTTAGTGTAATTGATAAGAAAATATTAGAGGAGAAAAACACAAACCTGTTACCTAACTGTGTTGCCAGATGCTATATATGACTGGTATAAAAGAAAGAAAAACAGAGGTTTAAAAAAATTAATATAAAGAACTTGGAAAAGATACAAGTCAGACAATTTAATTACATCGGAGTAAAATTATAAAGTAAAATAGTGAGGATCTCGGGTGTAACCACCTTTATTAGAGGATTCCAGGTGGAGGAGTTACAGAGGAAAGGTGGGCCAGCCATACTTCTGGAATGTTATATTGCTTGTTCCCAAGCAGTGTTTTTCAAAGGCTCTTATGTCTTATGTTTACAGTCGATGGCTACCTTAGTGCTTATTTTAAGAAATTAAAGTAATTAGAATAAATATATCTCCCTTGTTTCTCAGGCTGAATCAGGGAAGTTTGAAGTGGGTGGGGTGTGGGGTACGGAGGGTATTTTCTTTCACTCTGACCTGAATTGGGGGGGAAATTTGGCCAAGGTTTATCTGCCTGGTATCTCCTCACACATTTCAAATATTCAGGGATCATTTTTGCCAGAAGCTGGATAAAATAAAATAACAATGTTGGAGTAGCCAGAGACCTCAACTGCCTTGTGAGGTCCTTATTAAATAAAGAACTCCTCTAATTTTTTAATCGTTAGTAAAATGCAGAAGTTTGTGATCCTTACATTTTACCAGAGTTGATAAAGATGGGACAAGGTCTCACAAAATTCATGGCAAGCTAGATGCAGAGGGAATGTTTCCTGGCTGAGGGGTCCAAAAGGGAAAACATCAATGAAAGGTTTAGGTCTTTAGGACTGTGATGAGGAGGTTTTGTCACAGAACAGCAGCAATAGAAAACCACCAAGACCATGTTATTTTTAAAGTAATATTTTATTTATTATTTACCAGTAATTAATCTAAATTTAACCCCCCACTATGCACGAATTTACTTATATGTGTGTGTGATACCAAAGACCATTACAACTTAGACACAATTCTGGAAAGTTATTCCAAAGTCAGTCTTAGAAATCCAGTGTTGACACGAAGACTCAAATTGTTGCAAAGAAGGGATTATGAATGAGGTGGAGAGACCGAGTGCCAGACTACAGAAAACTCACGAAACCTTGATGAGTTACTTCCAGAGCGAATGTCCTTGCAGACGAGTGATGGTCACAACTCCCCTTTTCCTTTCATGGGGATCCAAAACGAGTGACCTTCGCAATACTTCCAGAACCCAGATACGGATCAGTTCAAAGTGACCTTTCTTTTGGTCACAGTGTGATCAACTAATTACCCTTCAAAAATTACCAATCCTTTGGCCACAGCGGGGATCAAAACTTCTGCTGACAAGGAGAGACAAACAAATTGACCATTGCCACACAGAGCCTCTCCAGCACAGTGTCCCTTCAGACGGCTGCTGCTTGAGGTACTCTTTCTTTAAAAATGGCCTCCGAAACACAGTGTTTAACCATTCTAATGTTGGTCACATGTCTCTCCACATCTGAGCCTGAATGAAAGCATAAAATATTCCTTTGCTTCCTCCAGAGGATAAACCTTGGGCACTGATTGTTGCCAACTCAGTTCTCTCCATAGTTGTGAATGGCCACAGCTTCTACAAGCTCTCAATTTGTTAAGCCTTAAAGTGACAGTCACTCAAAAATGAAAAGCCTTGTAATAGGAAATGTCTTCATTGAAGCTGTGGAACTAGGAATTATTTACTCTGAGGGCTGTGGAATTGACTTCACTCAAAACAGGTAGATTTCTGGATATTAATGGAATCAAGTGTCGTGGTGGTGAGGCGGGATAAAGACACCAAGATGGAAGAGAAGATATGATTTTGTATCTGGTGCTATCCTGCATGTAGACTGGGAGATCATTTCATTGAGTACCTTTGTTTTGTCTACTGCCACAGCAAGGATCTCCCAGTGGCCAACCATTTTAATTCACACACCCATGCCAAACTAACATAGCCTCATGTCCTGCCAAACCAAGGCCAGTTGCAAATTGGAGGAACAACATCTCAGTAGACTCCAACCAGGCGGCATTAACAACGATTTCTCCAATTTCCGTTAACCCACTCCCTCACGATCCTCTTTTTCACTATCCCTCCGTCTCCTTTCATCCAGCTCCCCACCCTCTTCCCTTCTCCTATCAGAGAACTACCCCTCTTAGCCCTCTGCCCTCTCTATCACTTCCCAGCTTTTTTCTATGACATTCCCCCCTGTATCCACCTGTTACTTGTTAACCTGTGCTTCTCCCCTATCCCCTTCCTGTTCCTTCTCCATTCCTCATCCCCCTTTCATCCCCCCCACCTTTTTATTCAGGCATTCACCTTTTTTTTCTGATTCCCAATGAAGAGCTCAGACCCTAGATGTTAGTTACCCTTCATTCTCTATGGATGCTGCATGACCCACTGAGCTTTTCCTGCATATTTGTGTATTAACATGATTTTGATGACTGACAGTCCAAGTTTGAAGGATTGGATGGCCTATTACTGCTCTTATTTCTTACTTTCTTAAATCCCACTTACTCAACATGCCAAATCCATTTTTAAATCTGATACAAGAATCCACTCGAACAATCTCCTGCTGTTACGAGTCCAGAGGGCTCCAAAACCCAGCAGCAATAGATACGCACCATGACAAAGGGTTACTTAAACAAAAGTTGCTTTTAATTATCTTTGAACATGAAAACAGAATCACTCTTTAACTTGTCTCTATTGACTTACTTAACCCCCCTCTAATTCTAAGCACACGTATGTGTAATGTGTATATAAGTTTAGAAAAGTTCTTTGGATCACAGTCCAATCTCACTGGTTCCAGACAATTCTTGTACTGTGCACATAAGTTAGCATTAACAAAGTTCACCAGGCTTTGGTGCTTGAAAGGTAAATGGTTACCGCTCAGGAAGGTTCTTGTCGGTTTTCAGAAAGAGACTTTTATCGTTCCAGGATAGCCACACCAGTGTCTTGCTGATTAAACTTGCCCCCTTTTGGGTTCTCCAAATGACAACCTCTTTCTTTCAGGACATCCCAGAGTTCCTTTCTGTTTTCCATATTCCAAGGGAAACACCAGGTAACAAGTCCTCTTCTTTGACCAGGCAGTCTTCCAAAGTTTGCCAGCTTGTCCCACTGGAACTGAAGTCTTTGTCTCTCCTCTCTCTCACTCCCTCCCACTCTTGAGAGCAAAGCTGTTCTGCCTCTGCCTGCAAAGATCACATGCTCTTCCAGACAGCAAACTGTTTTTCAGACAAAGTTGCTGCTGTATGTTGCTACATTGTTGCCTTTTGCAAATCACAGGCCACCATTGAAGTCTGTGAGCACTCTGCAAAACTCCTGCAAAAATTCTGTGTTTTCAAGTGTCTGTGTGTGACCTGCTCTAACAAACCTCCCAATTTATCTCCCAAAGACCTCTATATACTCTGTCACACTGCCAAAACATTAAGTAACCACAGAGTGAAATTACAGCATTTTCTGGTTTCATTATAAAGAGTTGTATTCCAAACAATTTGGACTTGCTTAGTTTGATTCAGCTAATGCCAGCTCAGGATGAATTATTCACCTCCATCAACAGCCTTGAAAGGAAGCAGCCTGGAACCATGATCATTGTAACTAGAGTTCAACCAAGCCAATTTCACAATTACACTCCCAAAATTGCACCAGCAAATCTCTTGTCCCACCAGAGACCCCAACTCCCTCGACCACTGATAAGCAACCACCAAGAACACATGCTGCTCCATCCAATACCCGCACTTCTGTTAATTTGATCACCAGACAGTGCTTCTCCTATCTGCTTACAAGGTGAAGCGGAGGTATGAGGACCTGATGGAATAAATCACACATCCATGGGCGTGACATTCTACTAAACTGCTTTGAGTCAGTAGACCAGTAGATATTCAGACTCAGCAACCATCCTCAACAAATACATCACCAGCATCATTCACTCCATCAGTAAGTGCATGGAGAACTGCATGGTTCTGCATGCATCCGTGGTTCTCCAATCGTAAACTATGGCTGAACTCACTACTGAAGGCCAGCTCTGAAGTGTTCAAGCCATGTGATTCAGCTATATGCAAGTATGACCTCTGCAAGGCCCTCAGAGATGCCAAGAGGTAGTACCAAACTTGAATCCAAGCCAAACCTCTCAGATACCATGTGCATGCCATCATAGGGTATAAGGTGTAACCAGGCAGTATGTAAACAACAGCGGATCAGCAGACACAATACATTCTGTGCTTACTTTGAACAGGAGGTGAGTGAGTGAGTGACGTGCACCACATCAACCTCAGGCACACATGCACCTATAGTCACGATCGCAGATTTCAAATCTAAGAGTGTACCTGCTGAAAGCAACTGGCCCAGACAGTGTCCCTAGATGCTCCAGTTTCCTCCCACCATTCAAAAAACATCTAGGGGGTGTAGGTCAATTGGGTGTAATGGGCAGCACAGGTTAATGAGCTGAAGCGCTTGTTTCCGTCCTGAACTGCTCTATGTTATATTGAATTTATAAAACACCTTGAACATGGTGTCATAAAAGCATCACAAGACACTTGTGAAGTATAAAATATGCAAGAAAAACCTCAAGAAAGAAATCAGAAAGTAGACATGAGGTTGCTTTGGTTGACAATGTAAAGGAAAATCTTCAGGGTTTCTCTAGGAAGGGACAAAATTGGTCCCCTCTCAGATGAGAACGGTCGGCTTTGTATGGAGCCAAAAGAGATGAGAGTGATCTTAAATGGATGTATTTTCATCAGTATTCATTCAGGAAACTGACACAGAGTGGGGGGAAATAAGGAAAACAAGCAGTGAGGACATGGAATCCATACAGATTAAACAGGAGGAGGTTTTTGCTGTCTTTCTTTTTCTTAAAATATTTTTATGGATATTTTACAATATAAACAATTGAACAGTAAAATTATACAATGCCAGAATATTGGAGAGTAGCTCACGTTGTTCCATTTTTTTTAAAAAAAGGTTCCAAGATTAATCCTGGAAATTATAGGCCAGTGAGTCTGACGTCAGAAGTAGGTGAAGGTCTTCTAAAGGATCGGATATACAAGTATTTGAATAGCCAGGGTCTAATTAGAGAGAGTCAAAATGACTTTGTGCGTGGTAGGTTGTGTTTAATCAATCTGATGGAATTTTTTGAGGGGGCTACCAGGAAAGTTAATGAAGGAAAGGCTGTGGACTTTAGTAAGGTCTTTGACAAGATCCTATATGGGAGGTTAGTCAGGAAGGTTCAGACGCTTGGTAATCATAGTGAGGTAGATTCAACAAAAGTTGGACAGGAGAAGCCAGAGAATGTTGGTGGATGATAGCTTCTCAGTCTGGAGGCCTGTGACTAGTGGTGTGCCTCAGGATCGGTGCTGGGACCATTTTTTTTTTAATCATCTATATCAATGATCTGGATGATAATTTAGTAAACTGGATCAGCATGTCTGCAATGACACTAAGATTGGAGGTGTTACGGAGAGCGAAGAAGGTTTTCAAAGCTTGCAGAGAGATCTGGACCATCAAGAAAAATAGGCTGAAATATTGCAGATGGGATTTAATGTGAGGTGTTGCATTTTGGTAGGACAAACCAAGAAAGGACATACATGGTAAATGGTAGGGCACTGAGGAGTGAAATGGAACAGGGGGAATACAGATACATAGGTAGATAGGGCTGTAAAGAGAACTTTTGAAAGATTGGACTTCATAATCAAAGTATTGAGTATAGGAGTTGGGATGTTATGGTAAAGATATATAAGGCATTGGTGAGGCCAAATTTGGAGTACAGTGTGCAATTTTGGTCACCTAACCACAGGAAAGATATCAATAAGATTAGAACATTAATAAAACAAAAGAGATGGTTGTCAACTTTAGGAGGGCCCAGGGACCATGCTCTGCTGACCATTGATGGCTCAACCATTGAGGTCGTCAAGAGTATCAAGTTCCTTGGAGTGCACTTGGTGGAGAATTTCACCTAGTCCCTTAACACCAGTTCCATAGCCAACAAAGCTGAGCAGCACCTTTACTTCCTGCAAAGGCTGAGGAAAGTTCATTCCACCCTCCATTCCCACTACTTTCTACAGAGGATGTATTAAGAGCATCCTGTGCAACTGCATTACTGATTGGTTTGGAAGCTGTACCACATCAGACTGCAAAATCCTGCAGAGGATAGTGAAGTCAGCAGAAAAGGTCGTTGGGAGCTCTCTTCCCACCATGAAGGACATCTACAACACACGATGCAGATGAAAGGCAATAAACATTGTGAAGGACTCCACACACCCCTCATGTGAACTGTTCTCCCTTCTGCCATCTGGTAGGAGGTATAACTCAGGTCGCTACATCCATATTGGACAACATTTTTTTTCTTCCCAAGCCATCAGACTCCCGAATTTCCAGAACATATGTGGATAGTGAACAGTGGACTTTTACTGTATGTCTTAATATTTTAATATTTCAGGGTGTTTAACTATACTAACTTGTATTTATGTAAATATGGTCCATGGTCCTGGAGAAACACTATATCATCTTTACCATGTGAACATGGTATGAACGATAAATAAAGGTAACTTGGCTTTACTTGACTTGATTAGGAAGAGTGCAGAGAAGATTTACTACAATGTTCTTCTTGTTGCTCAGGCTTCAGGTACTGAGTTACAGGGAAATGTTAAACAGGTTAAGACTTTATTCCCTGGAGCATAGAAGAATGAGGGTGTAGTGGCCCACTACCTGGGAGGCAACCCAATACACAAAATGGCAGATGAACACAGTAATCTCACAAAGCCCTCATGGGCTAATGGCCTTTCTTTCCAGCTGGCAGATTGCACAACAGGAAACAGTGAACATTGGTGGGAACGGTCACCAATCAGCAGCCAGCCTGCTGGTGATGTCACTTCTGCCAGCAACGGCGAGAAAACCAGGTGGGACGCTAGACCTATATAAGCAAGGGCAAGGAGAACAATAAAAGCAGACTTGACTACAGTCACATCAAGTGTGTATCATTCTTCTGTTCTCTGCTGTAGAGCTCACTATGTTGGCGACCCTGACGTGATTTGAACACGCAGCCTTCTGAGGGGAGATTTGATAGAGGTACTTAAAATTATGATGGGGATAGACAGAATAAACATAGGTAGGCTTTTTTACTGAGCATTGGTGAAATAAAAACCTGAGGACATGGGTTAAGGGTGAAAGGGGAAAAGTTTAGGTGAAACATAAAAGAGAACTTGTTCACACAGAGAATGTTGGAAATGTAAAATGAGCTTCAAACTGATGTGGTGAATGTGGGTTCAATTTTAACATTTAAGAAGAATTTGGACTGATACATGGATGGAGGGGTATGGACAATAAACTCTCATCTCATCTCTTCTTAATGGTAAAAGTCATAGGTTTGGGAGGATTGAAGGATAGCCTAGGTATATCATTGTAGCCACAGTGCACCATTGGTGGTTGGGAGGACTATCGAATGGATTACTTTTATCTTGAGAGATGTGGGAGCCCAACTCACCCAAGAAGGCAAGTATCCTATTGCAACCCTGACATGTACCTTGTAGATATTGGAAAGGTTTTGGGGTTTGAGAAGGTGAATCACACACCATTGAATACTTAACCTTTGAACACCAATGCTATTGACACAGCTGGTCCAGTTGAGTTTGACGTCAACAGCGATATGAATATTGGAAGGCTGTTAATGGTAGCATCATTGAATGTCAAAGATAGGTGTTCGTTCTCACTCTTGTTGGGGATAATCAGAGCCTGGCACAGTAATGACATGAATGTTACTTATCAGCACATGTCTGAATGTGGTCCAAGACTTGCTACATACAGGACTGGATTAGTCCCTTTTCTAAGTGGTACTGAATGGAATTGAACGTTACATAATCTCCAGTTCTGAAACTATTGAAGGAAGATCAATGATAACAAGCTGAAGATGGTTGGCCCAAAAATATTTCTCTGAGAAAGAGCTTCAATGGTGTTCTTGTTATCGATGATTAAGCTCTAATCATCACAAATACATTTCTTCTTGCAAAAAATGAATCCAACCATATGGATATTTCCCTAATGCTCCACTTGACTTAATGTTCATAAGGGATCCATAAAATCCTGGCTTAATGTCATGAACAGTTCATTCTCACCTCAGCTTTGGAATTCAGCAGTTTGGTCCACATGTGGACTAATGATGCCAGGACGCTTAGAGCCAAGCTCCAGCGAAATCTAAACTGGGCATCAATGGGCAAGTAATCACTGAGTAATGGTGCTTATTACCATAGCTAGCCAAACTTTCCTTCACAAGGCATAAGTAGAGAGATTATCCAGAAAAGGTCATTTGGCCAATCTTTTACCCTGTTGCGAAGATGCATGATAAAATAATATGACAAAATTAAATTACAATAAAATGAAATAAGTTGATCTGTGTTCAAGTTGAACAATTGAGTGATGAATACAATAAGGGTTTTAATAATAGCAGCAATGGTAATGTGAATTTAACAGAAGGATCCTCCCCACTACAAAGCAATATAATTGAACAGGTGTGCCTATTTAAGGTAATGCAAAGCATGTTGGGGAGAGTAAAAGACTCATGAAGTTTTCAGAATGAGGCAGGTTTTATGACCCCAGATGTAACACCTCATAAAATTCATAATAATAATAACTGGATGTGCAGCATTGGGTGCTTGTTTTGACGTACCGCAACTTTTACATGAGGAAGTTGATAAAATTGGCAGAATAAGACCATAAACCACACTGAAATCCTTTTTTTCCGAACTTAAATACTCCATAATGTATTAGAAACATATAGGATTATGAAGGGTATGGATAGGATAGATGTAAGAAGGTTTTTTGAGCTGGCCAGGGAAACTAAAACGAGAGGACACAGTCTCAAGGTTCGGGGGAGTAGATTTAGGACAGAGATGAGGAAAAATAGTTTTTCCCAGAGAGTAGTGAATGTTTGGAATTCTCTAACCAGGGAAGTGGTTGAGGCTGCCTCATTAAACATATTTAAAATTTGGTTAGATAAATTTTTACATGATAGAGGAATTAGGGGATATGGGGAGAAGGCAGGTAGGTGGAGTTAGGTCATGATCGTATTGAATGGCAGAGCAGGCTTGATGGGCTATTTTTGGCCTACTCCTGTTCCTTCTTCCTATGTTCCTATGTTCCTGTGTCACGTAGGCACTGCCCATGAGTTGGTGGAAGTTCATCCTTCCACTTCATTAAAACCCCTCATCTGGCCATCAGCGTACTTAAAGCTAAAACCTTCTCTTGAGATGCCGACAAAGGTATAATCAGATGGCAAATGAAGCCAAACAAGCCAATTAAAGGGTATGAATCTATTTTAGTCTTAAAAATCATTGCTGAAGATTGAAAAATGTTCTCCCAGAATCTTCCTAATTTGGGACATTCCCAAAGCAAGTGAATTAATGAGGCGTCTAAAATTTTACACCTTTCATACAATGGATCAACATCTTCTAAAATTAGATACAATATCAAAGATAAAAAGTTCCAATTTGAAAAGATATGGGGTCTGTAGACAGCCGCTCCTATCGGCTGCCCTGCACCTGCTATAATTGTGTTGCAACCACCGTACTCGCCACAGCGCTATGTGCGAGTTCCCACGAGACACGGCAGTTGAAAATTGAGCTTGGCTGATACCAAATGCCATTACACAAAACTCGTGTTGTTTGAGTTGAACAGTAAGTGTTGTCTAAGGTTACCACTTGTGTTGTCAGCTTATTTGGTGCAATAGCAAACAGGGTCCATTCATAAATTATTATCATGGTTGGTAGTTTCAGAAGATTTGGCTGCTCCAGTGATATTCTGTCTGGCTTCTGGAGGTAGGAATCTGATCTAGTTTTAATGTTCTTTCTCTTCTTGTTTGCTTTTATAAGTAACCTTGATTAGAGGGAGGGGTTAAATTAGCATTAGTTAAGTTTTTTTTTTCTTTTTCTTGTTTTTTTTTTAATAACCTGATTAATTAGGGTTTATATATGATTGTCCTAGACCAATGGTTTGTAACCTTTTTCTTTCCACTCACATACCACTTTAAATAATTGGTGCTCTGTGATTAGTAAGAGATTTCTTAAAGTGGTATGTGAGTAGGAAGGGAAGGTTGAGAATCATTGTTCTAGACCCAATTGTTACTGAAATATTTTGCTTGAGAAAAATTGTCATTGGCCCATTTCCTTTGGAGTTATGAAACCGTGCACATAACGAGTCAATGAGGTACGATTAAAACAGTGGTTTTCAAACTTTTTCTTTCCTCTCACATATCCTTACTAATCAGAGAGCACCTATGGCATAGGGAATACTTAAAGTGGTTTGTGATTGGAAAGAAAAAGATCGAGAACCACTGCACTAGTGCTGTCCAAAGGCCCATTCATAAATTGGTTTCCGGCCCAAACACAGCTGAGGCTACTACCTATCAGACGCAATGTGAATTGTCAAAGGCATCCAGCAATATTAACAGCGCCAGCCCAGTCCCAGTTTGATATTGGTGCTGCCCAGAAGTTTCATTCACCATTGTTATCTTTAATGATTTAAGTTAGTGTGAAACAAGCCACTTGCATGTGTTAATTAAAGATCAAAAATCAGGTAGGCAGAGAGCAACCCCTCCAGACATCTGTTAATTTCTGTATACAAGAACGATATCCCTTAATTATTATTTGTACATGAGAATAAATGATTGATGTCAAACCATATCTCTGTCTTTAGAAAGGAGATATGCAAGATGTAAAACATAAACTTGTAACAATGAGTTCAAAAAAATATTATCAAATTTGTAAACAAGAAAATGCCTTAAATATTGTACCTTCTGACTGAGTTCTTTGAATGAGATCCACCAGTATTAGTGAGGTGACCTTGTCTACCCACCACTAAATACTGCTCATTCCCACCAGCGTGACTTGAACAAATTCTGTGTGTGTTGTTCTGTGTGGTTTTGTTGTACTTTTTGTACCTTGACTGAAGCACAGGTATCACAGAACAGTGACTCTCACATCATCTCTGGAATTCTGCACTACTCCATGTGGAGGCCCATACCCCTTTTAAACAGACATTAAAAGAAGGGAATTACTTACCTGTGTCAATGCAGCAAACGCAGGATGAGGGATCATTCTCATCCTGTGTATTACTCATCAAGGTAGAGCCAAAGCGTTTTGCATCAACTCATGTCTAAAGGCTTACCTGCCATCCCGGCTCAGGATGGCCAAAGGCTGAGATGCTTTGATGACGTTGAATGCATGCGACTTACCAGCAGGAGGTTCAAACTTTAAATGGCAGCAACAAGATCATGATGATGTCACTGCCTGCTACATACATGATATAACACACAGGATGTCAATGCTGTAATGCTGCAGGTCCCACCTCCTTTTGCTCTGGGATGCCGGGTTGCTATGTAAAATGTAACACTGGCCCAGCTTTTCATGGTTCAGAGTGAACAACCTGAGCTGGCTTTAAAGACGAATCATTCATACACCAATTCTCTGTGCTTTGAGGGTACCAGACGATGAAGAGGTCTAGGTCTGAGAGGAACTGGAGGAATAGAATAGGCATTGGTGAGCAGATGAGCAGATCGCTGATAAGATTGTCATTTGATTGCACTGTGGGCAACCTTTTTACTGCTTTGCTCATGATTGACTGAACAATTATTTGCCAGATTTGCTTTGTACAGCATCTTGTGAACAGAATTCTCCTGGGCAATTTGGGTACAGCATCACTCAATTGCAATTCTAAACTGCTCAATGAGGTGATCAGGGAACATATTGGCTGTAAGACCCGGAGAAATAAAATCAGTTTGTTGGAACAACTGGTCCCCACTAGATAATTAGGATTAAAAATAAGCTCTCACAGTTTAAAAACAAAATATTGCAAATGATGAAATAAAAAGCAGAAAACTTTGGAAATATTCACCAGGTCAAGCAGCATCTGTGGAGAGTAAAACTTCTTCCATCAGAATTTGAAAAGTTAGAAGTGAAAGATATGTTACTTTAAAGAGAACTTAGAAGGAGACATTGGAGAAAAAGGAAAGGTCTTTGACTGAAAGGAGACCAGGAGAATGCAAGTTGTTTTCTATCAGCTGATGGCGTGGGGTAAAGTTGTCTTGAGCCTTGTAAGGAGGGGATAAAAGAATATTAGAAACACAAATAGAATAACTTCCATTCCATTTTGCACCTGATTGATTTCTTACATTTCTGAAAGGGGTATGAAACTTTGCCATTCTAAATCCCAGAGAGCAATTGGAGATTTTGAAGTATATTCAAATCAATACATTTGGGTATGTTGAGATTTAAGGAATATCAGGGGGTTTGTGGGAATCAGGTTGAGCTGAGAGATCAGTTGGAAATTTGTTGAATAGCAAAGATGTCTCTGAGAGAGAAAAAGAACTATTCCTGCTTCCTTTTCCTTGATTTTTAAGGATATAAGAAATATGAGAGGTAGTAGGCCATCCAGCCTGTCGAGTTTGCTCCACCTGATCTGATCTGATCTGATCTGATCTGATGATAGGATTAGATTTTTCGTGGTCCTTTTATTGGCACATGAAGGAGGAGAAAATATGGAATGTGGTTCCTGGCTGGTATCCTTCGACAGCAGCTCATGATTCAGTCTGTCCTTGTCATTTGCCATTAGCATTTCCAGGCTGTACAGTTTGTGACAGAAGTTGCCTGAATCTGTACAATTTCTGATACGTCTGATGTCATATGAATGAAGATGACCACATGTTAAATATGTAATTTTTTTTTAAATTTTATATTTTTCACACATTATTGACCAAAATACACATAAACCTTTCCCTTTTAAATATACACAGTGTCATTTTCTCCCCTTTTCCCCCTCCCTTCCCTCTCTCCTTCCCACCCCCCTCCCCACCCACTCAACATTCAACATATATGATACATTAAACCCATTAAACAATGTCATCACACAATGAAAATAAACAAGAAAATTGTGTCTTCTACTTTTACACACTGAGTCAGTTCATTTTGTCTTCGTCTCCTTCTATCATTTTAGGTGGTGAAGGTCCACGGTAGGACTTCTCTTGTGTTCCATGTACGGTTCCCAAATTTGTTCGAATACTGTAATGTTATTTCTTAAACTATATGTTATTTTTTCCAATGGAATATATCTATTCATTTCTATGTGCCATTGCTATATTCTCAGGCTATCTTCTGATTTCCAAGTTGACATAGTACATTTTTTTGCTACAGCTAAGGCTATCATAATAAATCTTTTTTGTGCTCCAACCAAATCGAGTCAAAGTTCTTTACTTCTTATATTACTTAGAAGAAAGATCTCTAGATTTTTTGGTATATTGCTTTTTGTGATTTTACTTAATACCTGATTTAGATCTTCCCAAAACTTTTCCACTTTCTCACATGCCCAAATTGCATGCACTGTTGTTCCTGTTTCCTTCTTACAGCGAAAACATCTATCTGATACTGTTGGGTCCCATTTATTTATCTTTTGGGGCATGGTGTATAGCCTGTGTAACCAATTATATTGTATCATGCGTAACCTCATGTTTATTGTATTTCTCATAGTTCCGGAGCATAGCTTTTCCCATGTTTCATTCTTTATCTTTATGTTTAGATCTTGTTCCCATTTTTGTTTGGGTTTACAGCTTATTTCATCATTCTCTTTTCTCTTGCAGTTTGATGTACATGTTTGTTATAAATCTTTTAATTATCATTGTGTCTGTAATGACATATTCAAAATTGCTCCCTTCTGGTAACCTCAGCCTGCTTCCCAATTTTTCCCTCAAGTAGTTTTTAAGTTGGTGGTATGCAAACATTGTACCGTGAGTTATACCATATTTGTACTTCATTTGTTTAAAAGATAATAATTTATTTCCCGAAAAACAATTTTACATTCTTTTGATCCCTTTTTTTTCCCATTCTCTAAAGGAAAGGTTATCTATTGTGAAAGGGATTAGTTGATTTTGCGTCAATATTAATTTTGGTAGTTGATAATTTGTTTTTTTCTTTTCTATGTGAATGTTCTTTCAAATGTTGAGCAGATGGTGCAGTACTGGTGAATTCCCCTGTTGCACCAGCTTTTCATCCCACTTATATAGTATATGTTCAGGTACCTTCTCCCCTATTTTATCTAGCTCAAATCTGGTCCAATCTGGTTTTTCCCTTGTTTGATAAAAATCTGATAGGTATCTTAATTGTGCTGCTCTATAATAATTCTTAAAGTTTGGTAGCTGTAAGCCCCCTTGTTTGTATCATTCTGTTAATTTATCTAGTGCCATCCTCAGTTCCCCCCTTTCCATAAGAACTTCCTTATTATTTTCTTTAGCTCCTTGAAGAATTTCTCTTTTAGGTGAATTGGTAACGATTGAGATAGGTATTGTATCCTTGGGAAGATATTCATTTTAATGTAATTTACCCTTCCTAACAGTGTTAGTGGAAAATCTTTCCAATGTTCTAAGTCATCTTGTAATTTCTTCATTAATGGCTGATAATTTAATTTGTATAGATGGCCTAGATTATTATCTTATTGAATACCTAGGTATCGGATTCCTTGTGTTTGCCATTTAAATGGTGATTCTTTCTTAAACTTTGTGAAATCCGCATTATTCATTGGCATCACTTCACTTTTATTTGCGTTGATTTTGTACCCCGATACTTCTCCATATTCCTTCAATTTCTTATGTAATTCTTTTATTGATAATTCTGGTTCTGTTAAGTATGCTATGATGTCATCTGCAAATAGACTAATTTTATATTCCTTCTCTTTTATTTTTATCCCTCATTTTATTTTCTGTTCTTATCAGTTCTGCCAATGGTTCTATAGCTAATGCTATAGTGAGGGAGATAGTGGACATCCCTGCCTAGTTGACCTGCTTAATTGAAATTGGTTTGATATATATCCATTTACTGTCACCTTCGCCAATGGTCCCTTATATAATGCTTTAATCCAATTAATGTATTTCTCTGGTAGGTTGAACCTCTGTAATACTTGGAATAAATAATTCCATTCTACTCTATCAAAGGCTTTTTCTGCATCTAAGGCAACTGCCACTGTGGCATCTTGTTTCCATGTACTGCATGGATTAAGTTAATGAACCTACAGATATTGTCTGTTGTTCATCTTTTCTTAATAAATCCAGTTTGATCTAGTTTTACTATTTTTGGTACACCATCGGCCAATCTGTTTGCCAAAATTTTAGGTATTATCTTATAATCTGTGTTGAGTAGAGATATTGTTCTATACGATGCTGGTGTTAGTGGATCTTTCCCTGTCTTTGATATTAATGTAATTATTGCTGTTTTGCATGAATCTGGCATGTTTTGTGTTTCTTCAATCTGGTTTATTACTTCCAGGAGAGGAGGAATTAATAAGTCTTTAAATGCTTTATAGAATTCTATTGGGAGTCCATCCTCTCCCAACATTTAATTTCGGTAATTTTTTTTTATATATCTTGTATTTCCTCTTTTTCAAATGGTTTTATTAATTTGTTTTGCTCCTCTTCTTGCAATTTTGGTAGTTCAACTTTAGCTAGAAACTCATCTATTTTGTCTTCTTTCCCTTCGTTCTCAGTTCGATATAATTGCTCGTAGAATTCCTTGAAGTTTTCATTGATCTCCTTTGGGTTATATGTAATTTGTTTGTCCTTTTTCCTTGATGCCAATAGTGTTCCTTTAGTTTGTTCTGTTTTAAGCTGCCAAGCTAGTATTTTGTGCGTTTTTTCTCCTAGCTCGTAATACTTCTGTTTTGTCTTCATTATGTTCTTCTCCACCTTATATGTTTGTAGTGTTTCATATTTTATTTTTTTGACCGCCAATTCTCTTCTTTATGTTGTATCTTCCCTTGTTGCTAATTCTTTTTCTGTTCTTGCTATTTCCCTTTCCAGCTGTTCTATTTCCCGATTGTACTCCTTCTTCATCTTAGTTACATAACTTATTATCTGCCCTCTGTTGAACGCTTTCATTGCATCCCATAGTATAAACTTATCTTTCACTGATTCCATATTTATTCCAAAGTACATTTTAATTTGTCGCTCAATTAATTCTCTAAAATCCTGTCTTTTAAGTAGCATGGAGTTTAATCTTCATCTATACGTTCTCGGTGGGATGTCCTCCAGCTCTATTCCTAATAACAGGGGTGAGTGATCTGATAACAATGTAGCTTTATATTCCATTTTCCTAACTCTCCCTTGAATGTGGGCTGACAACAGGAATAGGTCTATCCTTGAGTCTGCTTTATGTCTACCCGAATAATATGAGTATTCCTTTTCCTTTGGGTGTTGTCTTCTCCATATATCCAAGAGTTGCATTTCCTGCATCGATTTAACCATAAATTTGATTACATTGTTCTTTCTGTTAGTCTTTTTTCCAGTTTTATCCATCTTTGAGTCCAAATTAAGGTTAAAGTCCCCTCCTATCAGTATATTCCCCTGCGTATCTGCAATCTTCAAAAACATATCTTGCATAAATGTTTTATCCTCTCCATTAGGTGCATATACATTGAGCAAATTCCAAAATTCTGAATATATCTGACACTTTATCATTACATACCTCCTTACTGTATCTATTATTTCCTCCTCTATTTTGATTGGTACATTTTTATTAATTAATATAGCTACTCCTCTGGCTTTTGAATTATATGATGCTGCCCTACCCAGTATCTCCTTAATTTCTTGTGTTCCACTTCAGTTAGATGTGTTTTCTGCATGAATGCTATATCAATTTTTTCTTTCTTCAGTCAATTTAACAGCCTCTTTCTTTTGATTTGGTTATGTATTCCATTAATATTTATAGTCATATAGTTCAACATGGCCATTTCATACTTTGTTTACCTTTTATTTCCGCTTCCTCATCACCACCTTTCCCCATATCCATTTCTGGTTTTTTTTAACGCACTGTAAGACAACACTTCTAAAACAAAATATTTCCACTATTCCCACATCTAAGATTCCCTTAACCCCAACTGTTTCCCCCCCCCCCCCCTCTGAGTTGTCCCTTGTCCCTTGTCAGGCAACCACAACTCCCCTCTCCATTTGGATTGCGAACCCGCTCGCAAGCATCAACTGATTTCGCAGTGACTGTTATTCTCTCCCACCCAATCCCCTCCAGAAAAGACTTTTATCAAAGCTCACCCTCTTAATTCCCCCCTTACTTCCTTTCTTCCCTTTTCTTCCCCTCCTTAGTTATACATTATTTTTCTTCTTTATATGAAATTTGTCATCATTCTTGTTCTTGTTACATCTCTTCATCTCTCTTTCTGTTTTGCGAGCATTCTGCAAATTCTCCTGCTTTCTCCGGATCTGAGAACAGTCTGCTTTGCTGCCCCGGGATAACTATTTTAAGCACTGCTGGATATCTTAACATAAATTTATAGCCTTTCTTCCATAGGATCAATTTTGCTGCGTTAAACTCCTTCCTCTTCTTCAGGAGCTCAAAACTTATACCTGAGTAGAAAAATTTTTTTTTACCTTTGTATTCCATTGGCTTTTTGTCTTCTCTCATTTTTTTCATTGCCTTCTCCAATATATTTTCTCTTGTTGTATATCTCAGGAATTTTACTAAAATGGATCTTGGTTTCTGTTGTGGCTGTGGTTTTGGGGCTAATGTTCTGTGTGCCCTTTCTATTTCCATTCCTTCCTGCATTTTTGGCATTCCCAGGACCTTGGGGATCCATTCTTTTATAAATTCTTTTCATATCTTTGCCTTCTTCATCTTCCTTAAGGCCCACAATCGATGGAGTAGTGGCTGGTAGGAGAATACCAGCCCTCTCCAGAAAAGAAGGAAAAAAGTGAAGAAAAAGCAAAGCTGCAAACACACAAATCACAACAAATAAAAAATAAAGGTGTGGAGGAAATGACACCAAAGAAATAAAAGCCGAAAAGAAGAAGGAAAGACGCTGGAAGAGAAAGGTGAAGACCGCCGTGGAAAGAGGAGCCCACTCCCTGAGGTCAGTGGAAACCCTGCAGGGTTGCAACCCACCGAATGCAGGACTGCAAAGATGGCTCACGGAGCCAAACAGAGGTGCACAACCACGCATGCGCGATTCCTCGCGCATGTGTGATGCACACGACAAAGACAACACCGATGGGAGGGGGGACCAGCTGTGGAGTGAAACTCCACAGCTTGAACAGCTGAGAAAGACCCGACAGCAGGGCTCCCAGTGGGAAGATACAGAAAATAACAGGAATGGGAGGGAGGAGAATGATAAAAGGAAATCAGAGACACAACAAATAATCAGCCCAGAAGAAGAGGACCAACATCAAGACACCATTAAAAAAAATACCCAACAAACTGAGACAAACAGCCCAACAAGAAAGTCAGAAGAGACACAGATACAAGGAAGAGAAGTAGAAGACACAAACCCTAGAGCAGACACAGAAGAAGAAGAAGGAGAACATCTACCTCTGCACAGAGAAATAGAAGATGAAGGGAATGGACAGTACATAGATTTTAAAAATTTCAAGAATATATGGAAGCATTAAAAGAATGGCTGACATGAGAATTTAGTGAAATAAAAAGAAGAATAAAAGGTACAGAAGAAAATGTGAGTAGATTAGACCTGGTCATGACAGAAATAGGGAAAAGAGTAGACAAGGTGGAAGAACGAGAAAAAGGCATAGAAATGGAAGTGGACGACTTAAAAATAAAATTGGAGGAAACTGATAAGTTAAAGAAACACAGGAGCTGTTAGCTCAGAAGATGGATATAAAAGTATGTAACTTTTAATGAGATACATGAGCATTTATTCTTACGTTTTTTTGACCCTCAGCATAGTCAGAGATAATTATGGAAACAGCCTCAGGACTGCAATGTGGTTTTGTACAAAAGACGAGGAATTCAGACAAGATGGATTGGTGAGTAATATTTCTCCAATCTGTATGTCCACTGTGGATTTTAACCAAGAGGCCTCTTGAAGTAGCAATCACTTTAGACCTGATGAGGCAGACGTTACCAATACTTCCTTCTACGATGAAATCATTGTGCTTCTTCCTTTTGGGGAACAGTGATCATGGTGTGAGGCTGAGATTGAGAAATTTAGATGTGAAGCTCATGTCTAAAATGTAAATGAAGACATTTACAAAGGTGCAAAGGCAGAGTCGGCAAAGTGAACTGGAAGAATAAATTAAATGGTAAGACAGTCGATACCCAGAGGCTATTTTTAATAGACTGACAGAAGAAAGGGGAATTTTAAGAAACCAGCAAAAATTACATTAATTAATAGCAGGACAAAATAGGTTATGAAACCAAGGTGGAATATAAAAAAATAAATTGTAATGCTTCAAAAGTTGAAAGTAAATAGAAGTGAAAATTGGGGACAATTCTCTAAAAAACATGGCTACTAGCAGGCAGAAAGTTATTACAGATTGATAGAGGTGGAGGGAAGAGAGTGGGGTGTTGTGTTTTTTGATTAGGGAGAACATCATGGCAGTACTGAGAAAGAATATTTTTGAGGGCTAGTCCAGTGGGTTGAATTATTGACACCCCAATCGTGAGCAGGAATTAGAAGCAGAAAAGTGAAAGGAGATCACAGACCGTTGTGTAAAATATAGGGTTATAAAATCAATTTCCCTGATTTAGAGTGGTAATTTCACTGTCCAAAGGGGATGGACCGGGTTGAATTTATTAAATGTGTCCAGAAAAGTTTTGTCAAACCATACGTTGATTGTCCAGCTCCTAAGGGCACAACTAAGGACATGCTCTTAGGAAATGTGGTAGAACAGGTGACTGAGCTGTCAGTAGGAGAGCACTTTGGAACAAGTGACCATAACTCCATTAGTTTTAAGAAATGGTTCTGTAAAAAGCTGGGACTAGTTCATAAGTCAAAGTCTTAAACTGGGCAAGAGCCAATTTTGATGGTACTGGACTGGGTTATATAGTCAGGATAATGTGAACTATTTTGGAACTGCATAAGAATATACCCTTCTCACTATAGTAACTGTAGTGCACCTGTGTGTGTGTGTGTGTGTGTTTGTGTGTGTGTGTGTGTGTGTGTGTGTGTGTGTGTGTGTGTGTGTGTGTGTGTGTGTGTGTGTGTGTGTGTGTGTGTGTGTGTGTGTGTGTGTGTGGAGTTTCCTGAGATGGTGGAACACATCAGTAAGTAAAGCCTCTTTTGTTATTTGAATCTTGCAGCTCTAAGTTATTTAAGAAGCCTCCCAAGTAACACAGAGACATAACATGGTGGCAGTGGTGGGATATTGATAAGAACTATTTTAAAATAGTTGTTCAGTTAGTTAAGTTGCACTGGAAAGAAAGTAATAAATATCACTAAATTTTTCTTTGTCTTGAGAAGGAGGTATGTTATATAGTCAGGATAATGTGAACTATTTTGTAACCACGTAAGAATATACCCTTCTCACTGTAGTAACTGTAGTGCACCACTGGGGGGGCATATGTATATGTATATTTGTGCATGAACAGTTTCCTGAGATGGAGGAAGTCATCAGTAATTAAACTCTCTTTGGTTATTTGAATCTTGCATCTCTAAGTTATTTAAGAAGCCGCCCAAGTAACATAGAGACATAACATGGTGGCAGAAGTATATCTTTTGCTTGGCTTCGCGGACGAAGATTTATGGAGGGGGTAAAAAGTCCACGTCAGCTGCAGGCTCGTTTGTGGCTGACAAGTCCGATGCGGGACAGGCAGACACGATTGCAGCGGTTGCAGGGGAAAATTGGTGGGTTGGGGTTGGGTGTTGGGTTTTTCCTCCTTTGCCTTTTGTCAGTGAGGTAGGCTCTGCGGTCTTCTTCAAAGGAGGTTGCTGCCCGCCAAACTGTGAGGCGCCAAGATGCACGGTTTGAGGCGATATCAGCCCACTGGCGGTGGTCAATGTGGCAGGCACCAAGAGATTTCTTTAGGCAGTCCTTGTACCTTTTCTTTGGTGCACCTCTGTCACGGTGGCCAGTGGAGAACTCGCCATATAACACGATCTTGGGAAGGCGATGGTCCTCCATTCTGGAGACGTGACCCATCCAGCGCAGCTGGATCTTCAGCAGCGTGGACTCGATGCTGTCGACCTCTGCCATCTCGAGTACTTCGACGTTAGGGATGTAAGCGCTCCAATGGATGTTGAGGATGGAGCGGAGACAACGCTGGTGGAAGCGTTCTAGGAGCCGTAGGTGGTGCCGGTAGAGGACCCATGATTCGGAGCCGAACAGGAGTGTGGGTATGACAACGGCTCTGTATACGCTTATCTTTGTGAGGTTTTTCAGTTGGTTGTTTTTCCAGACTCTTTTGTGTAGTCTTCCAAAGGCGCTATTTGCCTTGGCGAGTCTGTTGTCTATCTCATTGTCGATCCTTGCATCTGATGAAATGGTGCAGCCGAGATAGGTAAACTGGTTGACCGTTTTGAGTTTTGTGTGCCCGATGGAGATGTGGGGGGGCTGGTAATCATGGTGGGGAGCTGGCTGATGGAGGACCTCAGTTTTCTTCACGCTGACTTCCAGGCCAAACATTTTGGCAGTTTCCGCAAAGCAGGACGTCAAGCGCTGAAGAGCTGGCTCTGAATGGGCAACTAAAGCGGCATCGTCTGCAAAGAGTAGTTCACGGACAAGTTTCTCTTGTGTCTTGGTGTGAGCTTGCAGGCGCCTCAGATTGAAGAGACTGCCATCCGTGCGGTACCGGATGTAAACAGCGTCTTCATTGTTGGGGTCTTTCATGGCTTGGTTCAGCATCATGCTGAAGAAGATTGAAAAGAGGGTTGGTGCCAGAACACAGCCTTGCTTCACGCCATTGTTAATGGAGAAGGGTTCAGAGAGCTCATTGCTGTATCTGACCCGACCTTGTTGGTTTTCGTGCAGTTGGATAAGCATGTTGAGGAACTTTGGGGGACATCCGATGCGCTCTAGTATTTGCCAAAGCCCTTTCCTGCTCACGGTGTCGAAGGCTTTGGTGAGGTCAACAAAGGTGATGTAGAGTCCTTTGTTTTGTTCTCTGCAAACCTCAAAGCAAAGCTCGACGATGCAACCCGCCTCACGGACCCATCCCCTGAAACCCTCTGGGATCAGTTGAAGACTACCATACTGCAATCCACTGAAGAGGTACTGGGCTTCTCCTCCAGGAAAAACAAGGACTGGTTTGACGAAAACAGCCAGGAAATCCAGGAGCTGCTGGCAAAGAAGCGAGCTGCCCACCAGGCTCACCTTACAAAGCCGTCCTGTCCAGAGAAGAAACAAGCCTTCCGTCGCGCATGCAGCCATCTTCAGCGCAAACTCCGGGAGATCCAAAATGAGTGGTGGACTAGCCTCGCCAAACGAACCCAGCTCAGCGCGGACACTGGCGACTTCAGGGGTTTCTACGAGGCTCTAAAGGCTGTGTACGGCCCCTCACCCCAAGTCCAAAGCCCGCTGCGCAGCTCAGATGGCAAAGTCCTCCTCAGCGACAAGATCTCCATCCTCAACCGATGGTCAGAACACTTCCAATCTCTTTTCAGTGCCAACCGCTCAGTCCAAGACTCCGCCCTGCTCCAGCTCCCTCAACAGCCCCTAAGGCTAGAGCTGGATGAGGTTCCCACCCTGGATGAGACATATAAGGCAATCGAACAACTGAAAAGTGGCAAAGCAGCAGGTATGGATGGAATCCCCCCAGAAGTCTGGAAGGCTGGCGGCAAAACTCTGCATGCCAAACTGCATGAGTTTTTCAAGCTTTGTTGGGACCAAGGTAAACTGCCTCAGGATCTTCGTGATGCCACCATCATCACCCTGTACAAAAACAAAGGCGAGAAATCAGACTGCTCAAACTACAGGGGAATCACGTTGCTCTCCATTGCAGGCAAAATCTTCGCTAGGATTCTACTAAATAGAATAATACCTAGTGTCGCCGAGAATATTCTCCCAGAATCACAGTGCGGCTTTCGCGCAAACAGAGGAACTACTGACATGGTCTTTGCCCTCAGACAGCTCCAAGAAGAGGCAGAAGTATAAGAGAACAAGAATAAAGCCATACAATTGATTGTAAGTCACTGAAATACAAAGGGGTAGAAGATAAAAAACATTACTGAAAAAAAATGGCTGGAGCAACAGCAGTTCACCCAGTGATGGACGGGGAGGCTGAAAACATTGTTGAATCGTTTAAAATGTTTCAGCAGACATCCAATTTAGCATTCTAGAGCTATTTTTAAAATGCAACAGCAGAGAAGGTCAGTTCTATACTTCTCTGGACAGGGGAGCGAGGCCTTGACTTATTTAATAGCTGGGAGCTTACAGAGGTGGAGAAAAATTATCTAGAGCAGATATTTGCAAAGTTTGCTTCTCACCTAGAACCCAGGTCTAATCATAGATTTAAATGCTATGAATTTCAAGGCTTAATGCGAGAGACTGATGAAACTGTTGATAACTTCCTCACTGGGCTAAAATTTGTGGCAGCAAAATGCATATTTTGAGGAAAGATTATTTATCAACTAATATGCAGGAGTGCCCATCCCAAAGTACAAAAGTCTCTTGTAGGGAAGGATAGCCTGAAGCTGGCTGAAGGTATAGATACAGCCAGAGACTTCAAAGCCACAAGGATGCAAATGAAATCTTTATCTATATAGACTCACCCACAGCAAAGAGAAGGAAGGATTGATGTTATGGGGCCAGAGGACCCATAAACCCAGCAGCAATAGATATTCACTAAGACAAATGGTTAATTAAATAAGAGTTGCTTTTAATTATCTTTAAACATGAAAACAGGATCAAACTTTAAATTAAATCACTATTAACTTAAATAACCTAACTTAGCCCCCTTCTATTTCTAAACGCACATGTATGTATGTTCAGAAAAGTTCTTTGATTCATAGTCCAATCTCACTTCTCATTCCTACAAGTTCACTGGTATTACGCAAGTCTTATACTGTGTACAGAATTTAACATTTATGAAGTTCACCAGGCTTTGGTGCTTGAAAGGTAAATGGTTACCACTCATGAAGGTTCTTGTCGGTTTTCAGAGAGAGATTTGTTGTTTGCTGTACACCCACAACCGATTCCTTTTAATCAGCCACTTCAGTGTCTAGCTGACTTGCCCCATCAGGGTTTTCCAGATGATAACATCTTTCTTTCTGGTCACCACAGAGTTCCTTTTTGTTTCCCTTATTTCAAGGGAAACATTAGACAGCCAGTCCTATATTCTTGCATGAACCACAAGGGTTTTGACCAGGCTGAACTAAGCAGTCACAACCCATCTTCCAAATGGGGTTTTTCACAAGCTTGGCAGTTTGTCCTGTGACTGTAAAACAGAAGAACTGATATCTCTCCCTCTCTCTCTCTCTCTCTCTCTCTCTCTCTCTCTCTCTCTCTCTGAGAAAAAAAAACTGTTTGACTCTCTCTGCTTGCAAATCCACATGACCCTCCTATAACATTAAGTTCCACTCCAGGCAATCTGCGGCTCCAACAAGTTCTTTCATCTGTTGCCTTTTTGTAAACAACAATCCATTAGTGAAGTGTCTTGGGCACTCTCCAAAGTTTCTGCAAAGGCTCTGGGGCCAACATGTCTAGCATTAACAGAGCTCCAGTATTTTAAATAAGATCTGTTTTAAAGTGTTTGTATGTGATCTACACTAACAAACCTGTCCCAATTTATCTCCCCAAAACATTTTCTATCATTAGGAGCAACACTATGTCCACGTGAATGTGGTCAAATCTTCATTCCGTTGGCTCAAAAGGCTGCAGGGGGGCCTTGGTATGCTGCTGTACCTTGGCTGCTTGGCACTGCATGCATGTCTTGGCCCACCCGCTGACTTGTTTCCGCAACTCATGCCACGCGTACTTACTGGCCACCAACCAGACCGTGGTCCTGATTGCTAGATGTGCCAGCCCATGGATGGACTTGAAAACTCATCGCCTCCATGCCATTGGGATGATAGGTTGAACCTGCTTGGTGACATATTGCACAGGAGTGTAGTGTTACCTGTGCCGACTGGGATGTCCTAAAGCTGCAGCCCTGTGACGGCAGACCTGTACTGAGGTATCTTGTCGTCCTGCTGCTGTGCCTTCACCAATGCCACGAAATCCAGTCGGTTAGCCAGAGAGTGGATGCTCTGTCTCATCAAGGCATCCACGACCATATTGTCTTTTCGTGAGATGTGCCTTACATCAGAGGAATATTCCAAGATGCCCCTGTGTCCAGCTTGAAAGGAATATTTGTTCAATTTGTATGCAATGACACAGCCAACTTATCCTGCACAACTCTATTGTGTGGTCTGTTGGTTTATAATCTTCCTGCACTACCATGCCCATGAAAAGTGTATCACTGAGGGCAGTTTCTTCTATAGTGTGCACAATGGGCACACGTTCACTTCTGTTTTGTTTCCTTTTGGAAAAACGTTTTGCACAGTGATTTTGCCCTTTGCTGTTATTATAGACTTTTCCATAGGCGGTACATTGTTTTGGTGCCACATTGCTCGCTCTTGAATGTCTCTCCATCTTTTTTTTGTTTCCTATATCTCAGTTTTTGCTTATGTGTGTGGATACACACTGTGGCTACAGCTATGCCTTCATTTTCATAGGCTTTTGCACTCTCACCAAACTCTCTCACTTTCTTATCGATAATCCCAAACATAATTTGATCACAAATCATTGAATCTTGTAGTAATCCAAAATTGCATGTTCTTGCTTTTAATTTCAAGTCCATAAAATATCCTAAGCTCTCTCTGTGGAGCTTCATGTGCGAGTGAAATACGTAGCTCTTGAATGTGTTTTATTTTTATTTGGTGAATAATGTTCATCAAGCATCTCAATAACCTTGTCAAATTTGCCCTAGTCTTCTGCCTCAACAAAAATAAATGTATTGAAAACCTCTAGTGCTAGAGATAAGTAGTAGTGCAATCTTCCATGCATCAGTTTTGCCATTGGGTCCAATAACTTGCAAATACAGCATGGATCTTTTTTTGAACCATCTCCACTTGTGGTTGACATTTCCAGTCCAATTTACAGCATCAGGGTCTTTCCATTTCTCTGCTGCCATCGACTGATTCTCACTCTGCACACTGCAGGTGTTTCTTCCACTCCTGGTATCATGCGATGTTCCTTTTATTGTAATAAAAAAAGCTTGGGTTTATTTTAAAACAGCTATACTTTATTAGCTAAAGAACTTTAGGGGCATCAATCTTGAATGCAACTCTGAACAGCATCAAACTAGTCCCCGACTCCCTCTAGTGGTCAGGAGTATCACTAGCTCTTGATCACTACAGAAAACAATGTGGAAAAACATTAAGTAATTCACTTTGTGAGAAAGATTTTTTTAAAGTATATTTTAAATAGTAAATTTAAAATATTGATATTTCAAGGTACTTGGGCGTCCTTCTACATAAATGGGTGAAGCTTCACATACAGGAATAGCAACCAATTTGGAAGGTTAATGGAATTTTAACCGTTATTTCAAGAAGATTTGAGTAAAGAGTGAAATTATATCAGGTCCAGTTGAGACAATATCCTAAATACAGTCTTGCTTCCCTACCGAGAGAAGACATGCATATGAAAGAGGGAGTGCAACAAAGGTTGCAGATTAATTTTTGAAATCAATGTTGTTTTTTGAGGCAAGATTAATGAACATGAAATGGAAGAGAGTAAATTCAACAAAGCTCACTGGATTGGAAGGAAACAACTACCATGAGCAACATAGATTATCCAGTAGGTGGCATTTAAAGGCCTCTGAGAGACTTGAATTTCTTTAAATTATTTTCAACATTTAACAAATTTCCGTTAAAACAGGAAACAGTCAATGTCTGAAACTTGACTGTTACATCGTAGAATCAAGCTAGAAGACATTGAATCTATCAAAATTCATGGTTATTGAACATTTTTAAATTTTTTTGAAGTTTAGAAGAAATTCAAAGGTGAGAATTTTTTTTTACCACTTCAAATTATACTTACGATTAGTTAAGATTGGAAACCAGGGCCAGCACATGGAGTTAGAATGAAGTGCACTAACTTGGATTTCATTGCTGGTGTTGCTTACTGAGAGATTTGTCAGACATTTAAAGCCTTAACTCTCGTAATGAAAATTCACAGCTAGGAAGTTGCACCTTAGAAAACTTGCTTTGATTTTGTAAGCCACGCTGTACTTACATTGTTAAGAATTTAAATCCTTTAGCTACTTACTTTGCAAAGGTGACGATGATATGAAGCCGCTTGTGTATCCTGTTCTGTTTTAATTTTGTTTGCATTGAATTTTATCAGAACTAATATTGTGTGCTCCCAACCAAATGGGTTGACAAAAGGAAAATTCTTGATAATCATGAAGTAACTGGACTAACCAATGGAGTTATCACCTTGACTGCAATGTTTTGGATGCTGAAATTGTATTGTATATGATAAGCCAGCCTTTGAAACAAAGCTATAAATTATTAATTACTTCCTTTTAAATCTCTGGTCCATGGTTCAATTCTTTGGAATATCACTGTTGGTTGAAAGGTAGAGGGAAAAAGTAACGCATGCAATGTCGGCAAGATCCTACAATATCTCCAATTTTAAAGGTACAAGAATTTAAATTGTAAACCCTGTAAGGTAACTTAATATGAAACACCAAAATACTGCAGATGCTGTGATTGTAGTGAAAACACAAAAGTGCTGCCCCTCGCAGCATCCATCAAGGTAAAGATATATAACTGATGTTTTGAGCCCAAGCCTTTCTTCAACAAATGAGGAATAAAAAGCAGATAGGTGCTTGAATTAAGGTGCTGATGAAGTGATCTCCCAGTCTGCGTTAAGTCACCCCAATGTAGAGGAGAGCACAACAGGAGCACCAGTGCAGTAGATGGCCTCTGAAGATTCTCAAGTGAAATGTTGCTTCACTTGGTGGGACAGTTTGGGGCCCCAAATGATGGTGAGGGAGGAGGTGTGGGCACAAGTGTGGTACTTCCTGCAATCACAGGACTTGGTCCAAGGGGGTGATTGGTGGGAAGGGAGGAGTGGACAAGGGAGTCATGGAGAGGGCTGTCCTGGCAGAAGGCAGAGAGGGAAGGAGAGGAGAAGATGTGTCTGGTGGTGGGATCACAGAGTAGGTGGCAGAATGATGCAAAATTATATCATAATGTTAATGGGTGGTAGGTGAGGACAAGGGGAATCCTGTCCACCTTGAGTATAGAGGGGAGGGGACCAGAGCAGATATATGGCTAATGGAGGATATGCAGGTGAGACCTAAGTTGATGGTAGTAGAGGGGAAGCCATATTTTTTGAAGGAGGACATTACGGATGATCTCACATGGAACCCCTCATCCTGGCAGCAGATATGACGGTGACAAAGGAATTGTGATCAAGAAATGGAGTCCTTACAGGTGATAAGGTGTAGTCAAGGAAGCTGGGGGAGTTGGTGGGTTTGTATGAAGATTCTGTCAAGTGTTTGACTCCCGAGATGGAGACAGAAAGATCAAGAAAGGGCAAAGAGATGCTCGAGATGGACCAAGTGAATTTGAGGTCACGGTGGAAGTTGACATCAAAGTAGATAAAATAAATGAACTCATCGAGCAGTTGCATGAAGCAATGCCAAAATATTCGTCAATGAAATGGAGGAAGTGGAGGAGCCTTGCCTGCGTAGGTTTGTAGGATAGGTGATGAATCATCAATCACTCAGGAGACTATTGTGGAGAAACCAATAGGCTTTAATTCACTTGCGAACATAGCATAACATAGCATGTCCTGCACTGAATTGCAGGGGGCTGTGGAACAGTCACCTTTATACAGTAGCCTGTGGGGGGAGCCACAGGTACAACCAGCCAATAGGTGTACCTGACCAGATAATTAAACATTACAGTGGTTTACCACAGTGGGTACATCATTTATCAATGTACAGAAGAAAATCTAAAAATGCTGCACTGGCAAAGAGGACTGATAATGAGCAATTATTTCATGATGTTTAAACAAAACATCATTAACCTGCACCTTCAGGATTGGGAGTGTGTAAAAGGCATTCTCTCCTTTGGTGTCAAGGAAAGGGATAAAGGTTTTCAGCTTTCCATGAATGCCTCCTGACCCGCTGAGTTCATCCAACTCTGTGTTTGACTCCAGTCTTCCAACATCTACAGTCTGCTAATGGGTGGTAGGTGAGGACAAGGGGAATCCTGTCCACCTTGAGTGTAGGGGTGAGGGGACAACAGTAAAACCTGGTGATTTGGGAGCTTCCTTGTCTCTCTTTCTTGCATGAACTGGGCATAAAACCAACGGTGCATTTGTTATATCTGAACCCCAGTTACAGAGTATTTGGAGCCTTATTTACATCATTTAGCAAATAAAACACTCTCACTGGCATTAGGCCAGGATCTCCATCTGCTTGTAGGACTGGGTTAGTGAAAGCAACTGTGTTTATGTAGATAGTTAACATTTATGACTGAAAAAAACTAAAATATAGCCCTGAACTTAGCAAAATATCTGATAGATTAAGTTGAGAAAGTGTTGAGTTCCAAGACCTGCTAATTGTTCAATACTCATCAATCCTTCACTCCGCCTGAGGATGTGGTCAGATTTAAAATTGATATCGTTTGCGTTTTCCATTTTGGTCAAGAAAAATCAATCTTATTTTAAAATATGACTATGAAACGTAAGCTGTTTCTCTGACATCTAAGTGGGTCAGCAGATATTCAGAGTCCAAATTTTCACTTTGTTGAGACACAATCGACACTGTTCACTCATGGAATAACCAGTTTTAATTATGTTGACATCTTCCTGTCTTAAACACTTTTCTCTCCTGCATATGTAAACAGAGACCCGAATGGTTTCAGCAGGTTCTTTCTCCAGATTATGAGTCAATAAACACCAGACATCCTATATCCTTCCACATTATCAGTTCAGAGGCAGCCAATTTTAATGGCACAAAGATATTGGGTTAGCAATTGTGAGGTCACAAAAAGCCTGCAAAGGGATATTAATATGTCAAGTAAGTAGGTAAGATGTTTACAGATGAATTATAATGGGGGTAAACATCAGGTTATTCACTTTAGAAGCAAATTATTATTAAATTTTAAAGTTAGACATACAGCTCGGTAACAGGCCCTTTCAGCCCATGAGCCCTTGCCATCCAATTATACCCAATTTGACCTACATCCCAATAGCGTTTTGAAGGGTGGGAGGAAACTGGAGACCCTGGAAAAAATCCATGCAGATACGGGGAGAACATACAAACTCCTTACTGACAGCACAGGATTTGAACCCCAGTCCCAATCGCTGGTGCTGTAACAGAGTTGCGCTAACCACTTCAATAACTGCGCTGAATAAAACTACAAAATGTGGTACCAACGGATCTGGAATTTTCGTCCATGAAATATAAAATGTTGGCACACCTCGGGCCCAAATAATTAGGAAGACTGATGGAATCTTACTCTTTATCACAATGAGTGTGGAATGTAAATGTAGTTTTTGTTCTAATTTTATAATTGAACTGATGTATTACCAAGAGTTTTCTTCTGCCTATTTAAGTAAGAATGTACTGTGGAGAAGGTTCACAAAGTTCAATCCTGGGACAAATAGGTTTAAGTATGAAGAGAGATTGAGTAGAGTGAGTCTATTGGAATATGGAAGAACAATGTGGGTATATGATGAGCAGAAAGAAGGAGCTTTAAAGGAGATTCAAGGGGTATGTTATTTTTAACACAGAGAGGGTTTGATATCTGGAATTCACTGCCAGAGGAGTTGGTGGAATCAGGTACAATTATTTCATTTAATCAGACAAAGGTAAGTCATAGAGGTACATAGTCCTCATATTAGCAAATCAAATCAATGCAGTTGGGCAAAATGGTTGGCATCCAAAAGCCCAAAGGGCCTGTTTCTAAGCTGTGAAAATCTGTGATTTGAAGGACAGGTGAACTTGTTGAAATATCTCAGATTTTAGGGAGATTGACAAGGTAAGTTCTGAGAGGATATTTCACACGTTGAGGAGTACCTTGAATTGGGAAGCATTGTTTCAGAATGAAGGGTTACCCATTTCAGATGGAGAGGAAGGAATGAAGTTTAAATGTATTTATCAGAAAATACAATACTGAGTACAGTAAAAATGGTTCTTCTGCAGACACACTAACAGGCTATCTCTAATATTCATGCATCCATGTAAGGAACACAATGAAAAGAATGATTAATTAACACCAACCAAGGGCAGCATGAGAGTATTGTTATGGGTTCATTCAGGACCCTGATGGCTGCAGGGAAAAACTGTCTTTAAGTCCGTTGGTGTGTGCTTTCACACTTTTAAGCCTTCTCCCCTGTAAGAGGGGAGAGAAGAGATTGAGTCTGGAGTGTGTTGGGTCTTTCAGTACATTGGCTGCCTTTCCTCAGCAACGGGAGATGTAGACGGAGTCCATGAGAGGAAGGGAAGTTTGCCTTATGTTCTGAACTGCATTTTTTACCTTCTGTAGCTTCTTTCTACCTTGAACAGAGCAGCGTCCATACCACTCTGTGATGCAATCAGTAAGAATGTTTCTAATGGTGCACATGCAGAAATTGTTGAGGGACAGAGAACTTTCTTAGTCTTCTTAGCCTTAGCATGCTTTCTTGACCATCAAATCAAAATGTCCTGGACCTAGGTCAAGTCCTGGGGGATATTTATTCATAAATAGATAAAGCTCTCTACTCTTTTGACTTCAGCACCATAAATGCGGACAAGACTGTGGATTCTTCCCCCTTCTCCTAAAGTCAATAATCAATGACTTATAGTTCTACCCTGGAGAACTATAAAGGCTAAATTATTAAACATTTCCAAGGAAGAAATTAACAGACATTTAAACTGTTAGGGGACACAGAGAATAGTGTGATCAAGTGGAGATGAAGCCAAAGATAGATCAGGCATCATTTTATCCGTTAATTGCTTTTGTTTCTAATGTCCTAAATGAATAAAAAAAAGAGAAATATATTCACCAAAATAGGCAACATCAAAACTATCCTCCACCCTCCCTTGCAGCTCTGACTCCAGTAAGAACTCCTTAACCAATCTCACTGCAGTAAAGCAGGTGCACGAGTGTGTACATGTTTTGTTTCAAGATTGAGAACAAATGGAAAGGAGCTAACAAGGACATGCATTGCTCTTGTAGTAACTCTCAATTTCAGTAAGGTTGCTTCAGGATTCCTGCAGTCTCTCCCAACTGGTAAAGGCTAGACTTTACACTCTGGGGTGGCAGAGTTAGCTTAGCAGTTAGCGCAACACTATTACAGCACCAGCAATCAGGACTGGGGTTTGAATCTGGCGCTGCCTGTAAGAAATTTGTCCATTCTTCCCATGCTTGTGTGGGTTTCCTCCAGGTACTTCAGCTTCCTCCCTTCAAAACATACTGGGGTTGTAGGTAAATTGGGTGTAATTGGGCTCAAATGCTGAAAGGGCCTGTTACCATATCTTTGCTGCTTGCAGGAGTAAAAAAATTGTGCTTTAGCCTGTTAGAACCACAGTTCAGGCTCAGCTGTCCAGAAAGGTGGTAGTTTCACAGCAACCACTTCAGAGTCTATGTTCATCCAAAAATATGTTTTTGAACTCATCAGGGTCACCAATTGTGGCCACTGGAATTGCAATGGATATGACAAAATAACCACACAAGGCATTTCTAGAGGGAATCAAATGGATTTATTCTTCATCACCCGCGCAACCTTTTAAAATCCAGTATCACGTGCTCGACATGCGCTAACCTTGTCATGCTCTGATGTCACATGGCCGGTTCAATGCCTCCTGAGAGTTGTAGTGCCACCATAGTGCTGCAACACGCCCATGGAATTATAGGAAAAGACTCCAGATGGTACGAAAATAGGTGAAGGGACAAGTTGCAAGGAGGAAACAGAGAGGGAGACCTCATGCAGGTTAACCTCCAGGTTGAGTCAAAGGTGAAGAAAGTGAATGTAATGTTGGCATTCATTTCTCAACGAATGGGATGTAAGAGAAGGATGTCATATTGAGGCTTTATAAAGCACTGATGATGCCTCACTTGGAGTACAGGGTAAAGTTTTGGGCTCCTTATCTAAGAAAAGGTGTGCTGGCATTAAAGAGGGTACAGAGAAGAGGTACAAGTATGATTCCTAGAATTTGAGGGATTAGCATGTGAGGATCAATTGATACCTCTTGGACTGCACTCCTTGGAGATCAGAAGAATGAGGCGGAACCTCATGGAAGCATTTCGAATGTTGAAAAGCCTGGACAGAGTAGATGTGGCAAAGCTGTTTCCCATGGTAGGGGAGTCTCAGACAAGAGGGTATGATTTCAGGATTAAAGGATGCCCATTTAAAACAAAAATGAGGAAGAATTCCTTTAGCCAGAGTATTGTGAACCTCTGGAATTTTCTGTGGATGACAAGTCTTTGGGTGTATTTGAGGCAAAGATTGATAGGTATCTGAATAGTCAGGATATCAAAGGTTATGGAGAGAAGCCAGGGGAGCAGGGCTGAGTGGGAGAATGGACCAGTTCAAGATGGATTGGTGGAGCAGACTCGACAGGCCAAATGGCCAACTTCTGCTCCTATATCTATGGCCTTATCATTTAAAATAAATATAATGTAGCCGCGTGCTACTCGAAAGAAGACACACACATATTATATAGTCAGGTTAAGCTCTGAGTTTTATTAGGGCTCAGGCCCGACTTTTATACTTTCACTGTTCCCACCTTGGCCCCCCCCGGCTGATGTCACAATATGCATAACAATGCCCTTCTTCCCCAGGCACTGTACCTGTCTGTTGGTTGCACAGCAAGGCCAGGGCTATTTTGGGGTTGCTGGCCTTTAAGCTGCTCTTGCTGTTCACCTGCTGGTTTGCTTGTTGGGGCCAGTGCCCCGAAGATGCATTATCTTTTCCGTGAAGAATTTTCCCCTCATCGTTGTCCAAGCAAGACTAATTTGTTATTTGGGACTGTGACATCTGGTTATATAGTTCTCAGCCAAGGGAAACACCCTTGCTGCATACAGTCAATGGAGCCCAATGAGACCTCCTCCCATTTATCTAAACTCAAGGAAATATACAAGATTACCAAATGGTATATGGTCACCCTGATGCAAGGGTCAGCATTATCTCATAAGAGCAGCAGGACATTCTCTTGTGGCCACTGGGATCATGGTGGACATAACAAAATAACCACACAAGGCATTTCTAGAGTGAGTCAAATGGATTTACTCTTCATCACCTATGCAACCTTTTAAAAGACAGAATCTCGCGCTTGACATGCGCTGACATCATCACACACTGATGTCACATGGCGGGTTTGATGCCTCCTGGGAGTTGTAGTGCCACCATAGCACCACTGCATGCCCCCCACCCCCCACCTCCCACCCCCAGAACCGGCAGAAAGGGTTCTATGTCTTTCAGGTTGACGACCTCTGCGAGAGAGACTGCTGCAGTGGGGAAGACTTGACTAACAGTGAAAGTCTGTGGCTTCCCTCAAATTTCCAAAATACAGGTTGACCTAGTTTAAGTATCTTATAAGGTCCTTAATAGGGCGTCTGTAAAGGTTGACCAAGTGTTCTCCTTTAGACCAAGATGTTTTTGAGGTCTTCAGGCACAAAGGAAGAGTGTTCTCCATGTGACAATGTTGGTACTGGGTCAATTTTCCTATGGTCTCCCTTAGCCTGTTCAACACTTCCTTAGTCTTCCTTAGTGTTCCTTGCTGGAGTTGGAATGGTAGGGGACTAACTCCCCTGGATCCACCAATGGAGCACTGTGTGCGAGGTCCTCCTTTGGAGTTGTTCTAATGCCTAGTACCTAGGGGAGCAGATCAGCCCAGTTCTGGCCCTCTAACTGAGCTAACAAGGCTGACTTGAGATGTTGAAGAAATCTTTCCACCATTCCATTGGCCTGGGGATGATAGGCATTAGTATGATGAATTGTTGAACCAAGCAAACAAGACAAGGCCATCCACATTGAGGAAGTAAATTGTGATCCTTTATCCAAGGTAACGTACTGGCAAACCAAAACGAAACACCCAGGAACTGAGGAACACCCAAGAACCAGTGTCTTTAGTAGCATCTACTATAGGCATGGCCTCAGGCCACCACGTAAACCTGCATATTACTCTAAAGATAATAGTATCCTCTTGAAACAGGAAGTGGACCAACAATGTCCACACGGACATGAGCAAAACGCCAAGTAACTGCTGGGAAGGATTGCAGTGGCGTCTTAGTATGCCACTGAACTTTTGCTTTTTGGCAGGCCTCGTCATTTGTGTAACATCTTTTATGATACCATGCCACACGCACCTATCTGAAACCAAACAAATAGTCGATCTAATCAATGGATGTGAGAGACCATGCACAGAGTCGAATACTTGACGTTTCCATAATGCCGGAAGTACTGGGCATGGGTGTCGCGTTGATATATTACTGTGAAGTAGTTTTCCCTTAACTCCCAACAGGACATCTTTCAATTATAGATTCGTGATTGCAGACTGATAAGTGTACATCTCATGGTCATGTTCCTGGGCCGTGGCCAAAGCTGTGTAGTCAATAACTTGATCTACAGATGAAACCTCAAGTGGAGCAGAGTGGGAAAGTGGATCACCTACTACATTGTCTTTTAAGGAAATATGTATTATTTTTGAGGAGAATTCTGAAATGAATTTGTTGTCGAGGTGATCAGGCCTCTCTAACCTTGGAAAATGCAAATATTGAGGGCTTGTGGTCAGTGTATAAGTAGAATCTCTGCCCTCCAAAAAAATAACTGAAGTGTTGAATAGACAAGTAAATGGCCAAAATCTCCTTATCAAAAGCATTGTATTTCTTCTCTGCTTCACGAAGATGGTGACTGAAGAATGCTAATGGTTTCCATTGCCCGTTGACATATTGATGAAGTGCAACTCCTACGGCCATACTTAAAGTGTCTGTAGAAAGGGTGGTGGCTGCATTTAAAACAGGGTAGCTGAACATAGTGGCATGAATCAGCAAATATTTTGTCTTCAAGAAGTCATTGTTTCCCTCTTCAGTCCAATGGATGTTTCTGGTGTTTCCAGACAGTAAATCAAAGAGGTTTCATGATATGAGCTGCTCCAGAAGAAAGCAAAAGTAAAAATTTACCATTTACAAGAATTCCTGCAGGCTTTTAACCAGAGCAGGTCTTAAGTGCTTGGTAATGGTCTCAACTTTGGATGGGAGTGGAGTCACGCCTTCCTGAATAATCCTATGCCCCAAGAAATCAATCATTTCTTGTCCAAAAACCCATTTATTCAGATTGATGGCCAGTCCAAATGAATAAAAAGTGTACAAAGATGTTCTAAATTATTTTCCTTAGTCGCACTGGCCTCTAAAATGTCTTCAAGGTAAATAAAGACATTGGTCATACCACGTCCTAAAGGATCCATCATCCGTTGAAATGATTAAGCGGCATTCTTTAATCCGAATGGCATTTGTAAAAATTCAAACAACCCAAACAGGTTAATTATTGTAGTTTTTGGAATGTCTTCTGGTTCTACTTGTACTTGGTGACAGCCACGCACCATCTATTTTGGAGAAGATCTTCGCTCCATGCAAATTAGCTGAGAAATCCTGCATATAAGGTATCGGATAATGATCCAGGATAGTGGCGGTTAAGCCACCTGTACTCTCCACAAGGTTGCCAATCTCCATTGTGCTTTGGGACCATATGTAATGGAGATGCCCAGGGACTGTCATACCTACAAATTATGCCTAGTTCCTCCATCTTCACAAACTCTTCTTTAGCTAAGTTCAGCTCCTCTGGCTGCAAGTGACATGATTTAGCCTGGATAGGAAGGCCCTTAGTATAAATGTGGTGAGTAACACTGTGTTTTGCAGTGGAGGCAGAAAATTGTTGGGTAGTAATCTCAGGGAAAGCTTCCAACAGCTTGGAGAATTCGTCTACTGGTTTACCTAATGTTTGAAGGCACAGAGCAGGTGTATAGGCATCTGCCAGAGGAATGGTCTGAAAAGTAGTTCTATCTATTAGCTGACGCCTCTTTAAGTCAATGAGGAATGAAGAGCCCGAAGAAAATCTGCACCCAGCAAAGGTCGGTATGCTGCTGCTATAATAAATGGCCAAGTGTAGAGATGATTCTTGAACTTGACATTCATCTTCCTGGTGCCAAAGGTCAGAATATTGAAACTGTTAATTGCTTGTAGTTGCAGGTCCTGGGAAGGATGGCGTGTGTCAAAAATATTGGGTGGAAATACACTAACCTCTGAACCAGTGTCCACCAGAAATTTTCGCTGGGGCAATTAGTCCCATACAAACAATAGGCTTGCAGATTTCTTGGCATCTGCCACGGCCTTTACTGGCAGTTGCTCTGGGCGTTTCCAGCAAACTGGCAGGGTGGAAGTTACTTGCAGGCATTAACTCCCCAAGGACTGTGGTAACAACACCAAGACGAGCTGTTCACAGGCTGCTTGCTATGCTTGAGGCATTGCCTGCTTGTAGGGAATGACGTACTAAGAGCACGAGAGTGTGACATGGGGTCAATATCAGAGGGATTGGTTGTGCAGACTTGTCTTTCTTTGCTGTGCTTTTTAGCCAGCTATAGAATGTCTGCTTCTGCCGCTACAGCCCTTGGATCTTCAAATGAATACTTGGATAACAATAATATCATCTGGCATTCGCTCTAAAAAGAGCTGCTCGAATAATATATTGGGCCTTTCGCCAGCCACTAGGAACAGCATTTCATCCATTAGTTCTGAAGGGACGCAGTCTCCAAACCCATTGAAATGTAGTAGTTTGGCTGCCCTTTCTCCACGGGACATACCATCTACACCTTATAAAAGTGCTTTTAAAACACTTGCTGGTATGTAGTAGATACCGTAAGAAGTCGCCGCTGGCCCGGTCCAGGGCTCTGACAAGATTATATTAACGAGTGGTGTCCAATTCGACTTTGTTAAGGTAAAATTGTACTTCAGCCTGTTGGAACCACAGTTCAGGCTCAGCTGTCCAGAAAGGTGACAGCTTCACAGCAACGGCTACAGAGTCTATGTTTGTCCAAAAATATGTTTTTGGACTCGTCTGGGTCACCAATTGCGGCCACTTGAATCGCAGTGGATGCTGATGAAATAACCACACAAAGTGTTTTTAAAGTGAATCAAATGGATTTACTCTTCATCACCCGCACAACTTTTCAAAAGCCAGAATCACGGGCTTGACACGCATTGACATCATCACTCACTTCTGTCACATGGCCGGTTCAATGTCTCCTGGGAGTTGTAGTGCCGCATAGCGCTGCTACACTCGAGGTTGTGGTACATCACTACCAATTACATAGGTATAAAGAGGGATCAAGTTCTGTAATGTGAATTAAGGGAGTTAGTGGAAGGTTAAGCAGCAGGAACTTCTCTGTTCTTTGGATTACTCCCAGTGTCATGTGCTACTGAATACAGAAAATGAAATTGAAACATAGGTCAGATGAATGTACGGCTAAAGCGTTGGTGCAGGAGGGTGTGTTTTAGACACTTAGATCTTTGGGACCAGTTCTGCAGCAGTGGGACCTGAACAAGCAGGATAGATTGCACATCCACTGGAGGGGTTCTAATAACCTTGCTGGAAGGATTGATTGGGCTGTTGGGAGGTGTTAAACTCATTTTGCTGGAGAAATGAGTTTGTAGAGTAGTGGTGAGGCAGGTGAGGTGATTGAGTCAATTGTAAAGATAAACCAGCATGCAGGGTAGATGGAGGGGCATGAAAAACATGGGATAACTGTCAGGTCAAATTAAATATATATTTGAATGCAAGAAAGACTGATGAGCTTAGAACGTTGATCTGCAGCATATTGCATCATACAATATTATTGTAATTTTTAAAATGAGATTCAACTGGCAATTCAACATTCCAAGCTATAGAAGTTTTAGATGTGATAGAAGAGGAGATGAAAAGGAGGGTTCATATGTTACTGATTAGCAAGTACATGACTATGTTACTCCAAAAGGAAATATTAGAAGGGTCTTTAAATTATGCCACATTGGTAGAACTTGGAAATAAGAAAAGGTCAATCACTTATATGGAAGACACCCAACAAATCTGTTAATATGTAGATCAATTGTGGATGTGAAAGAGCCATGGCATAATAATAGTTGGCGATTTTAAGGACCCGCATGGGAAGCTGGACAAGAAGGTTCAGTTTCTCGGTATTCAGGTTGACATTGGGATTAGACATTGGCTTTCCTGGAGAAGCTGGAGAGTGATAGTAGATGATTGCCTCTCAAACTGGAGGCCTGTGACTAGTGGTGTGCCTCAGGAATCAGTGTTGTGTCCATTGTTGATTATCATCTATCTCAACGATCTGGATGACAATATGGTAAGTTGAATCAGCAACTTTGTCAATTACACTAAGATTAGAAGTGTAGTAGACAATAAGGAAAACTTTCAAATGTTCCAGAGGAATCTGGACTAGCTGGAAAAATAGGATGCAAATGGCAGATGGAACTTAATGTGAAAAAGTGTGATGCATTGCACTTTAGGAGGACAAAGCAGGGTAGGATTTACTAGGAGCAGTAGAACAGAGGAATCTGGGAATACAGATACTGAATTCCTTGAAAGTGGCATCACAGAAAGATAGGGCCATAAAGAAAGCTTTTGGAATATTGGCTGTCATAAATTGAAGTATTGAGTACACAAGTTGGGATGCTATGCTAAAGTTGTATAAGTCATTGGTGAGGCCATATTTGGAGAATTGTGTGCCATTTTGGTCAACTGTGTATAGGAAAGATATCAATAAGTTTAAAAGAATACACAGAACATTTACAAAGATGTTACCAGGACTTGAGGAGCTGAGTTGTAGAATAAGGTTGAAAGGGTTAGGACTTTATTCCCTGGAGCATCACAGAATGAGGAGAGATTTGATAGAAATATGCAAAATTATGAGAGGTATTGAGAGGCAAGCATGCTTTTTATTTCACTGAGGTTGGTGAAACAAGAGTGAGAGGATATGGGCTATGGATGAAAGGTGAAATATTTAAGGGAAACAATAGGGGGAACTTATTTACTCAGTAGTTTGTGAGAGAGTGGAAAAAAGCAGGCAGCAGAAGTAGTGGAGGTGGTTCGATTTCAACATTTAAGAGATAGTAGGGAGGGGATGCAAGTCAATGGGACAAGGCAGAATAATTGTTCAGCAGAAATTAGATAGGCCTAAGAGCCTTTTTCTTTTTGTTGCTCCTGTGATGTTCTATGATTCTAACATCTCCAACATGGAGTATTATTGCTTTAGTGCAAAGATGTTAGATGGATTGAATTTGTAAAGTGCATCGTTTTTTTGAGTTAACATGTAAGCAATGGGGTGGGGCTGTACTGAACCTAATCTTTGGAAATGCAAATGAGCAATTGGTTAAAATATCAGTGGGGAATTTGATGATAATGACCATAATTTTGAAAATTTCAAGATGGTTATGTGAAGGGATAGTTGTGTCTGGAAATCAAGGTCCTAAATTGGGAGAAAGTCAATTGTATTAACATGGATACAATTGTAGTGTAATAGAATTCCAAGGCCTTCTATTAGGAGCAAAAGGTTAATCAGGGAAATAGTAGGCCCTTTTAGGTGATCTGTAAGTGGAGCTGTAGGGTTTAGGTAAAATCTTAAATGGATATTCCTTATTTATTTGTATTCACCATGGAGGAAAACACAGTAGATCGATAGTTCGTGAAGAGGGTCAATGATATTCTTGGACATATTAACATTAAGGAGGAGGAATTGTTATGTATTATATATCTCAGAACACACCGAGCTGAAATGCCTAGGATCTAATGAGGTATATCCCTGGTTGTGATGGGAGGCAATAGAGGAGTTTGTTGGAGCTCTGATGGATATTAAAGTATCTTCTCTGGTATCAGGAGGTACCAGATAACTGGGATATGATTCCTTTATTCACAAAATGCAGCATGAAAAAAGCAGATAACCACAGGCCAGTGAATACTACATTAGTGGTAAGAGAATTATTGGGAACAGGATAAAGTTACATAGAGGAAGAAAGGGATTGACTGGGGATAGTTATTCTGTTTTGTTTGTGGAAAATCCTGTCTCACTAATTTGATTGCATCTCTTGGAAGAGAAAACTAAATTTGTTATTGAGTACAGTGCAGATATTTATAAATGGACTTTATTAAGGCAAGGTAGTCTGGTCCAAAAGGTTTAATTTTATGGGATCTGAGGAAAGATGGTAAACTGGATCCAATATTGATTCAGTAGGAGTATGGAGGGTGGGTTTTTTTTGTTGAAAATCTTTGAAAGTGGTGGACCGGAAACATCAGTGTTGGGATCTTTGATGTTTGTGAGAATCATCAATGACTTGAATGGTTACTATGTTTACAGATGATACAAAAGTTTATTGCTTTGTAGATATTGAGTAGGATTGTATTAGGTTGCACATGATACTAATCATCTGGAAAGACGGGAGGAACAATAGCAAATGGAATTTAATCTTGACAAGGGTGAAGTAATATATTTTGGAAGATATAACATGCACAGTAAATTTTGGAGCCCTGGGGAATGTTGATGAATGTTGGGGCACAAAATACAGGTGTATCGGGTGGTGAAGAAGCCATATGGAATGCTTGCCTTCATTGGCCACTTCACTGAATAGAAGAGCAAGTATATCATGTTACAACTTTTTAAAAAACATTATTTAGGCCACAATTGGTAAAGTTCTGATTGCACTCTATTAGAAATGATGTGATTGTGCCCGAGGAGGTGATTTATCAGGATGCTGCCTGGATTGGAGCATGGTAGTGAATAAGGAGAGGTTGGATAGGATGGGTTTGTTATCCCAAGAGTAATAAAATAATGAGGGAATGCATAGTATAAAGAGTAGGTGTTAATGCCAAGGTGGGAATGTCCAAAACAAGACGGTACAGGTGGACATTGAAGGCAGAAAGAGGATCTGAGGGAGTTCATTTTCACACAGAGAATGGTTGGAATTGGGAATGCACTGGCTGAGAAGGTGGTGGAGACGGGCACTCTGACAATAGTTAAGCATCCAGAGAAGCATCTTGAATTAACAAGGCAAATAAGGCTGTAGGTCAAATGCAGGTAATTGGATCTAGCATAGATAAATACAAAAATCTGCAGCACATGGTGGACTCTGTCTCTGTATGAAACCAGTTTACTGAACTTTCCTCTGTCTCCTCTGTGGCAGGTATCCCTATGCAGCAATCTCATCAAAACCCTCCAGAAATACAGCAAGACTTTGTATTTGGTCTTCTCATTATGAAGCCCTAATTATGCCATTTACTTTGTTACACTTACTGACTTTCAGTAACATGTGTACAATGTCCATTTGAAAATAAACACTACTCAATTTCTCACCTATGTGTTTCTGTTCTGTGTACTGAAACAAATGACTTTATAGTTTTCAACATAATCTTATATTATACTTAAAATGGCACAATTATGACCATTTTTCTCATCAAGTCCATTTTGGCTTCAATCTCATATCTTCATTGTCTCTCTCCTATTTCCCTGTACTCTACACCTTATTCTCTACTCTACATGCCCACTGATTCCTATTTGACTCTTCCTGCCATTAATCTGCACTCCGGGACAATTTACAGATCGAATCCACCTACCAGCATAACTGGGATGGAGGAAGAAATCGGAACACCTGGAGGTAATCCATGTGATCACCAAATGAATTTACAGTACAAACGTCAGTCTGGCTACACTAATGCTGTGAACAGCACCAATAACTATTGCTTCTGTGCATCATTAAAAGCCTAATAGCCTGAATATTCTTGAGATTGTCTGATCTCAGAAGCTAAGCAAGCTCAGGCCTGGTCAGTACTTGGAGAGGAGACCGTTAGGAACAACAGGTGCTGTAGATTTCTGTGAGGGGCGCTGGACAAAGTGGTGGCGCTCTGTCTACTTGTCTACCAGACAAGTTAACGAATTTCATGTATGTTACATTCTAAATGTAGTATTACATGACAATAATGGAACCTTTACCTTTATCTCCTGCTATGCTCTTGGCCACTCATTCAGCATGCTGAGAAGCTTCTTTCAATTGTCCTCCATACAATATAATATAAGCATACATAACAGTCTACAGACCTTGCCCCTAATATTGCACTGAAATAAAATGCATCCCTCTTTGGGGACATTATATCTGAAACCATGATGTTATGAGGGACTGTTTTATAGGAAGGATATTAACAAGATAGAGAGAGTGCAGAGAAGATTTACAAAAATATTACCTGGGTTTCAGCATCTGGAATACCAGGAGAGATTGAGCAAATTAGGTCTTTATTGCTTGGAACATAGAAGGCTGAGAGGGGATTTGATAGAGGTGTTCAAGATAATGAGAGGGATAGATAGAGTTGATGTGGAAAGGCTTTTCCCATTGAGAGTAGGAGAGATGGATACAAGAGGTCACGGGTTGGGAGTTGATGGACAAAAGTTTAGGAGTAACACGAGGGGGAACTTCTTTGCTCAGAGAGTGGTTACTGTGTGGAATGGGCTTCTGGGTAAGGTGGTGGAGGGAGGGTCAATTTTGTCATTTAAGAAAGAGTTGGATAAGTATATAGATGGGAGGGGGATGGAGGGATATGGGCAGAGTGCTGGAAAGTGGGATTAGAGGAGGGTATTTGGATCAGTGCGGACTAAAAGGGCCAAATTGACCTGTTTTCATGCTGTAATTGTTATATGGTTATAAGGTTAAGATTGCATTGCACATAATTATTGTAGCTGCAGCGTGATCTTCTATATCTCCCTTTTCCTTTGCCAGTTCATTTTTTAAAATGTTTTGCAATGAACACAAGTTAATGGCTGTATATTGTAAATACTGCTCTGCCATATCCTTATCCTTTTCGAATCTCAAGAAGTCATTTTGACTTTTCCAATACTGTAACATGGAGCTCATTGTCCATTTTATTTAGTCTCAGGAATGTGACATGCTCTGCATCTGCAAAGAATTTTGTTCCTGTTGTATTTGGTCTATATTATCTCTTTAGTGTTTTGGGCAAGTATTTAGCTAAATCTCTAGGATAAGGGAAGAAATGCTTCATAGCAACATTATAGATGCATCATTATACCTCCATCATGCTTTGTCAAAGCAGATTTGTGAAATTGCTTGTGTCTGATTAATCTGTAATGATTAAAAGGAAGGCCTGGTTGTCATACTGTCATAATGCAACAATTAAGTGCTTTTGGACATTCTGTTATGTGTATTTTTATCATATCTGTTGTGCTTGGAATGGCCAATAATAAAGCAGTGATTTATTCTTTTAATAATGGAAGTGAAAGTCCAGTCCAAGCAAATTTGAGAAAATGCTTGTCTTGCACCCAGAGTAACTGAGAAGTTATTGTGGCTGCTTTTGACAGCAGAGCAGAAATATTCTCTGGAATTGTTATCGCGAACTTTGAGGAACTGAAATCCCCCACAGAAAAGGAAGAAAGGAGCTTGCAGGCCAACTGTCAAATTTATTTTTTTCAAAACTAGAAGGTTGAAGGGTTCGGGTGAGGACTGAAGAGAGTGTGCAATGGAATAGAGAAGAAATGGTTAACCTTAAACCTCCACAGCGAGATTGAACCTATCTGGAGGAGCATATATATTCATAGGCATCACTATGGATAGTTATTTAGGCACATGTGCCTGTCACTTGCTACACATCACCCCCATGCTCATTCCTCCCCAATCATTTACCTTCCTCACCCTGTGGCATCTGAGTGAAGCTGTCTGGGTATCTACAAATATGAGGGCATCTGCATCTTTTTAAAACAATATTTTATAAATAAAGTGAACAACAAAAGTCCATGGATGCTGTGATCCTGTAGATGCTGTAGTAAATTTGGTCAGTAGCAGAACATTGCACACTGTCACGCTGAGCACTGTCGCACCTCATGGCTGTGTGCTGAGCCCTGCACACCATGACTGCATCACTGTGAGGTTTCTCCATTGATCGGCTGGTCAAACTTCTAGGCTTGAGTTTTGAGAATAGGCCCGGAAATTGGAAGGCCTTCTTAGCATGCTTCCTGTACCACTTGTACAGGGAGTCATTGAGGCTGGCATCTTTGGCTATCTTCATGCGTTTGGCCTTTAGTCCCACCTCTTCCTCAACTTTCCAAAGCAACATGCATAACTTATCTTCCTGAGATTTCCAGCCACAAAGTGTTGATTCAGATATGCTGAGGTCACGTGCAACTTGGGTTTGATTTTTATTCTTGATCACATCAAGTGCGTGAAACTTATCTTCCACTGCAAAAGATTTTTGTCTTGATCTGAAAACAATTTCAATTCTGGAAAGAGGAAAAAATGGCGTCCGCTGGCTGATCGCATTATATCTGGTTCATGTGAAATTGGGTCCCGTTAAATTGGTGTTCCACTGTATATTGTTACATTAATTTTATTTATACCTTTGCCAGCACTGTGGCACCTTGTTGTTACTCCCCTTCTGTTGTTTGAAGGCTTTACCTTGGTCATGTCCTTCCCCATATGACTTGGCTGCACCAAGTCTCAAATGCACCCTCAGAAAGTACTCCAGCAGCCTGGAGTGTGTCAGGCTGCAGGATGCCCTCTACAACATTTCCTTGTGCTGAAAGACTAATACGTTTCTAACAAGATCTAAACTGAAATACTATGAACTAGGGGAAAGAGTCTATAAGGTCCTCTCCTGGCAGTTGAAAACAGAACAAGCCTCCAGAACAATAAATGCGATTAAGCTAGATTCTAATACGATCTCTTACACACCGAAGGATACAAATGAAGCTCTCAAGCAATTTTATGTTAATTTATATAAATCTCAATCGGTGGAGGAATTTGAATAAAATTGAGAGTTTCCTGTCACAATTGGATCTCTCCAATTTGAATTTAGAAGTAAGGGAAGGGTTAAACTCTTCCTTTACTCAAATTGAGATAGGGGAAGTGTTGGCCTCCTTGCAAATTAATAAATCCCCAGGAAAGGATGAATTTCCACAGAAATTTTATAAAGAATTTAAAGATTTATTAATATCTCTTTTTATGGAGATATTAGATCAGGCAGTGGCGATGCACATTCTCCCAAAGTCCTCTTTGACCGATTCCCAAAAAAGATAGGGATCCATTGAAATTGTTGCCTTATTGACCCATATTACTTTTGAATGTAGACTATAAGATTATTGCCAAAGCTGTGGCAACTAGATTGGCAAATTATTTGCCTAAATTAATAAACACATGATCAAACTGGCTTTGTGCAGGGGAGGCAATATATGTAGATTTCTCAGTATTATTTGGTGCAAACAAGAGATGACTTGAGTGGCTGTGGCTTGAGATGCTGTGGCTCTAGATGTGGAGAAAGCCTTTGACAGACTAGAGTTGGACTTATTATTTAGTCCTGGAAAATTTTGGACTATTTATTGGGTTAGAGCTCTATATTCTGAACCTAAAGCTAATGTAATAACTAATGGCCAAATTTCATCAGGATTCCCAATGTCCATTACCTCCAGCTCTTTTCCTCCTGGCTAGTGAACTGTTAGCAGAATCCATCCATCTAGATCCAGACACAAAGGATTTCAGGATCATCCAGGAAGAACATAAAAACAATTTATTTGCTGATTATGTTCTGATATAACTGACAGAACCAGTTAACTCATTACAAAAATTGCAATCTAAATTGGAGGATTTTGGGATTATATCGGGTTATAAAGTCAACTGGGACAAGAGTGAAGTTATGCCACTTATGGGTAGTAATTATGAAAAAATTAAAAGAAATTTTCAATTTAAGTGGCTGCTCAATGGGATTAAATATTTAGGTAACAAGGATAATAACAATGTGCATAATTTATATAAGATGAATTATCTTCCCTTGTTTCATAAAATTGAGAATTATCTTAATATATAGATGACCGCCCCAATAACTTTGTTTGGAAGGGTCAACTGTATTAAAATGAGAGGGCTGCCTCAAGTACAATTTTATTTTCAAAGTTTGCCTGTTCCTATGCCTCAGAGATTATTTCAAAACTTTAATAAATTCATCATGAAGTTTCAGGTGAAATATAAGACTTCCAGAGTGTCCAGTGATAAATTAACTTGGAATTATGATTTGGAGGATTGATGCTCCTGGATTTCAAAAGATATATTTGGGCAACCCAACTGAAGTTTGTCACGGAGGAGACGACTTCATGGGCAAAAATGGCATTGCATAATGTTGGTGAGAGGATAGCAGAAAACCTTATATATAAATGAAATTCTAAATTATTATCTGGCCCTAAAGAAGCCCCCCTATTAAAGCATATAAATACAATAAGAAATAAAATTAATGATCAAATTGTGGGGGTCCTTCACCTAAAACACCACTGGCTCAAAATATGTTAATTCCATTCAAGAATGATAATAAAATCCTCAACACTTGGTCCCAGAGAGGGGTCAAGTGTATTGAGGATTGTTATAAGCAGGGACAATTTATGACATTGAGCAAATTAGGAATAAATATAAATACATATTTTTCTCTGCTATCTTCAGTTAAGATCTTATTTAAGGGACAAATTATGTCCAGCACTAACCTTACTGCAGTTTCGTGAAATGGTGACTCTGGTTCGAAAGGGTAGCACAAAAAAATTTATTTCAAAAATGTATTCCTTACTTCAGGCTTGGTAAATCAAGTCAAAGTTGGAAATCAGATTTGGGTATAGAAATTGATCCATTTTGCTTGTCCGACTTATGTCAGGCCAGCGTGATTAACGCAATTAATGTAAGCTGTTGGCTGGTGCAATGTAAATTCTTGCATCAGCTATACCTTACTCCACAAAAGTTACACAAATTCAAATAGGAACTATCAGACCAACATTTTTGATGTGGTCAAGAAATAGGTACTTTCTTCCATTCAACCTGGTCATGCCCTAAAGTGAGGCCTTTCTGGGAAGATTTGGATAATCCAGAAAAAAAGAATTACTGGAAATTGATACCCTCAGCTATCTGAATTATTTTTATTGGCGAGGTTAGAAGACGTAAGAACTAAAATGAGGCTTTTGAAATATCAATTAAAATTCATTCAGCTCGCTTTAGCAGTGGCCAGGAATTGCATAGCACTTACTTGGAAATTTAATTCCCAACTAGGTTCAGCCCCCTGGAAGATAGAAATGCATAATTGTGTACTCCTGGAGATGATCACCTAAACCCTTAGGAACCTCAGAATATGGAATTCATACCTAAGGTACATCGGGGGTAAATCTTTAACAATTCCCCCTCCTGTCTCTTTCCCCCAGTGCTTGCAGTGCGGAGGACCCTAGATAAGTCAGGTTATTTGTCCCTTGATGGGAGTGGGGATTTATCCTAGGTGAGGCCACTCTTTTCTGTTTCTTATTCTTTGTTTTTTCTTCTTTCTTCTTGTTTCTTTGTTGGGGGGGGTGGTGGGAGGGTTCCTCTAATTTTGTTCTTCTTTCTTTCTATTATCTTTTTCTCCATTTGACTCAACATGGACATTGATTTGCATTTTTGTAGTATTTTTGTAATTTTTCTTTCTTTATAATAATTGAATCTCACGTTGACTCTATTTTCTCACTTTCCTTAATATCAACATGTGGATCGATATTTGTACTATTTTCTTAATATTATGGATATTGATGTTTTATTTCTTGATTATTCTTCTTTTAACTGCATGTTGATAGAAAATTCTCAAAATAAAACATTCAAAAAAAAGCAAAAAGAAAACAACATTTAAAAAATCACTCTGAATATAATGCCACATTAAAATTAAGTATTAAATTTCAAAATAAAATTACTGCATTTGAACAGGAAAAAAACGAATAAGTTTCGGGCAGTGCATCTTTCATCGAGTTGATGGTCTTCCAGCAGTTCGGGATGTCTGACTCTGTGTGCATCCACAGGAACAGCCTGTAACTCTTCTGTCACACTGCTGTTGTGGATGAACCGTGACAAGGACCCTTGTATCCTTCTCCACACACTCTTCGTAAATCCGCATTCAGCAAAGGGGTGAGCAACTGTCTCCATCCACTTCTGTCATCTCGAGGACAATGTGTGTGATGGGAGATGTTCCAGTTGCGCATGAAGGATGTGACTTGGAAGGCTCCTCTCAATGCCAGACAGGCCAAGTTTTGGTGCTCGTTTGTGAACACTGTTGATGAGACATTCCACCAGACGACCTGGATGGTCTGTTCAGGGAACCACTCCACCATCTCCATCAAGACCTCATCTCTCAGTGTCTCCAGGATGGTCTGTGCTGACCACTGACTGATGGTCTTGTGGTCAAAGGTATTTGTCTGAAAAATCTTTATCACGAAGGTGGTGTGGCAAAGTCCAGCTGACTTAGACATAGTGCAGAAATGGGTCCGGACCTATCTTTCACAACATGGGGACAGCTAGAACCCCAGAAGATAGCTGCACTTTGTGCTCTCATATTTAGGTGGCATGCACAGCCTGATACAGCTGCACATGAAGGTGGTCATCAGGATAAGGTCCACATTGGTATGTCTTTGCCTCTGTTGTCTGGCAATTTGTATATGGTGACCCTTCAGACCCTTTTCATCTTAGATCTCTGTATGAACCAGAAGGCTGCTCTGGTGACCACCAGAACAGAGATGTGAGCGATTGACCACATCAAAGTACTAACACCAAAACTCAGTTTCTTATTTTTATATAAAATATTAAAATCTTTTCTTCAATTTCAGCATTTGATGATGCTATGTCTGTCTCTTTTAAACAACCACTAAAAAAATGATTCTCTGCTTTCTTATTATGCAATGTATAAGAAATGTGAATCTTTTGCCTGCGCACCTCACTGAGATTAACAAGAGGAAATGTGTGTAAATACATGATAATATAAATAATTGAGTCAAGAATCAAAAGTAGAAATTATATTTAATTTGTACATCCTTCTTTTTTTGGCTTGGCTTCACGGACGAAGATTTATGGGGGTGGGTAATGTCCACGTCAGCTGCAGGCTCATTTGTGGCTGACAAGTCCGATGCGGGACAGGCAGACACGGTTGCAGTGGTTGCAAGGGAAAATTGGTTGGTTGGGGTTGGGTGTTGAGTTTTCCTCCTTTGTCTTTTGACAGTGACGTGGGCTTTGCGGTCTTCTTCAAAGGAGGTTGATGCCCACCGAACTGTGAGGCGCCAAGATGCACGGTTTGAGGTGATATCAGCCCACTGGCGGTGGTCAATGTGGCAAGCACCAAGAGATTTCTTTAGGCAGTCCTTGTACCTCTTCTTTGGTGCACCTCTGTCTCGGTGGCCAGTGGAGAGCTTGGGAAGACGATGGTCCTCCATTCTGGAGACGTGACCTACCCAGCGCAGTTGGATCTTCAGCAGCATGGATTCGATGCTGTCGGCCTCTGCCATCTCGAGTACTTCGATGTTGGAGGTGAAGTCGCTCCAATGAATGTTGAGGATGGAGCGGAGACAACATTGGTGGAAGCATTCTAGGAGCCGTAGGTGATGCCGGTAGAGGACCCATGATTCGGAGCCGAACAGGAGTGTGGGTATGACAACGGCTCTGTATACGCTAATCTTTGTGAGGATTTTCAGTTGGTTGTTTTTCCAGACACTTTTGTGTAGTCTTCCAAAGGCACTATTTGCCTTGGCGAGTCTGTTGTCTATCTTGTTGTCGATCCTTGCATCCGATGAAATGGTGCAGCCGAGATAGGTAAACTGGTTGACCGTTTTGAGTTTTGTGTGCCAGATGGAGATGTGGGGGGGCTGGTAGTCATGGTGGGGAGCTGGCTGATGGAGGACCTCAGTTTTCTTCAGGCTGACTTCCAGGCCAAACATTTTGGCAGTTTCTGCAAAACAGGATGTCAAGCGCTGAAGAGCTGGCTCTGAATGGGCAACTAAAGCGGCATTGTCTGCAAAGAGTAGTTCACAGACAAGTTGCTCTTGTGTCTTGGTGTGAGCTTGCAGGCGCCTCAGATTGAAGAGAGTGCCATCCATGCGGTACCGGATATAAACAGCGTCTTCATTGTTGAGGTCTTTCATGGCTTGTTTCAGCATCATGCTGAAGAAGGGTGAAAAGAGGGTTGGTGTGAGAACGCAGCCTTGCTTCATGCCATTGTTAATGGAGAAGGGTTCAGAGAGCTCATTGCTATATCTGACCCGACCTTGTTGGTTTTCGTGCAGTTGGATAACCATGTTGAGGAACTTTGTGGGGCATCCGAGGCACTCTAGTATTTGCCAAAGCCCTTTCCTGCTCACGGTGTCGAAGGCTTTGGTGAGGTCAACAAAGGTGATGTAGAGTCCTTTGTTTTGTTCTCTGCACTTTTCTTGGAGCTGTCTGAGGGCAAAGACCATGTCAGTAGTTCCTCTGTTTGCGCGAAAGCCGCACTGTGATTCTTACATACATAAAGTATTTAATATACAGTATGTATAGTCATGCATTAATTGAATGATAAGATGTTCAGTAAGAACATTATTCTTGGACTAGTTGTTGTTTTAATTTACCCAATTGTCCAAAGATGACACACGCAGTTGAAATCAGTAGGGTGGTGTATGAGAAGCTGGTAGAGCGTGAGTAAAGATCACACATTTCAACAACGATGTTTTCTTGTCATTGAGTGGCTAGATTACACCACACCCAATCAGTTAACTCACAAACGCACACAAGAACCACAGTTCTCAAGAATTATTTTTAAGGTGCATTTTGGATTTAACTAAATTCATAGATTACATTTTCTCTCTGCTGTAAAATTATCCAAAATATTAGAAGCGCAATTATATGTGAAAACATAGCTATAACTAACTCATGCAAATTGTACTAAAATTGATCATGGAGGTAAATAACTTTAAGACATATTAACCCATTGGCTGAACGATTTGTGAGGTTATCTCTAGCTTATTTTCCTATTGACACCTTCTTTCATACTCTTAAAGGTTTGCCTTTCCACATTACATTTCATTCAGATTTCTGAATGCATCTACCCAAAGAAAATAATAGCAGAACGATAGAAAATATTTCCTATACTGGGTATGATAGGTTAGCATCATAGATACATAAAAACACTGCAACACCATGAGCAGGGGTGGAAATGTTTGACCATTGCGATCAGAACACGGTTCTCTTCTGCACTTCTCTGAGAGTTTGTGTGTTCAATACATATAGCAACTGATTTCAATGGCAGCAGAAGCTCAGTTTAATTTGGCCATCATGTTTCGCATTGGCATGTGGGCTGAAGTCTGTTCCTGTGGTGATTGGTTCTATGTCCAATGACCTGGGACTGGGATAACTAACTTCCAATTAGACTCATCTGTCTAACTTCTACACTGAGTATGGCTGCCAGACCTTTACAAAAGTGTCATATTTACTCTTTAAGTTATATGTGATTTTTTTTCCATAGGTATTCGGCTGTTCATTTCTGCAGTTCATCATACTATATGTAGAGGGGAGTTGGACTTCCAAGTTATCACAATACATTTTTCAATATTAAATAAATTTTTATTGAATTTAACATGTTTAATTGCATAATGTTCCTCTGAGCCAAGCAATTGTTGCACAACAAATTTTCGGAGCCCAGGGTTTGTCTTGGACACCAATTTTACAACTGAAATTGAACTCATAGGCTTCCATAATAAGTGTCGTCATGCAGAATCTTTGAGCCTTAAGCATATGCTCAGCACAAATATAACAAAATGGATCTCAGCTGTTGCGACTTTGATGAGACATTTCTTTTGCATCGAATCTTCCTGAAAACAATAAATGCATTTTTTAAGTATACTCACTGTGCCATTGCCTGAAGAACATGTGCATCAACATGCATTCAATCCAATGTAATACACAGCAGCTGTATACCTGAGCTGTTTTTATAGCCTGTCAGTATCTCTCCTGACTAAGAATGCCCAGGCCTAAGACAATATTGGGCAATCAAATTCAACAGTTGAAGACAAAGTAGTTGAAAACGGAGAGACTCAGCAGATAGCAGTTGATTGGGCAATCAATTTCAATAGTTGAAGACAAAGAGGGAGGTGGTCATCGTTGAAATGGGCTGAGTCAGTCGTAAAGCTTTGGCTCAACAGGCTTCAGCGAGAACAGGTAACAAGTAAGGAATAGTCGGAGTTAAAGTTAGAAAGGGTCACCTTATTTGAGGAACAAAAAGGATTCAGCAAGTAGGCACAGGTGAGGGCAGGTGTTTTAGATATCATATATTTTTATCATCTAGTCATACACAGAAGGAATGGCAGCCAAAGCAGGGGAATGCTTCTCTTGCAAAATGTGATTCTTCGGGTTAGCCAGCAGTTTCCCTGATGATTTCATCTCCAAGAAGTGCATCCAGCTACAGCTCCTGACAAGCTGAGTTAAGGAATTTGAGCTGGAGTTGGATGAACTCCAGATAAATCAGGAAGCAGAGGGGGTGATAGACAGGAATTACATTTATACCAGAAGGCAGGAGGAAGATAGATGAGTCAGGAGAGGGGAAAGGGGATAGGTAAGCAGTGCAGGCCACATCTGTGGAAATCCCCTTCAATAACAAGTGTACCATTTTGGATAATGTTGGGGTGGGGGGGGGGGAATGACCTACCAGGGACAAGCCACAGAGATCAGATCTCTAGCAGAGAGTGCGGTCCTATGGCTATGAAGCGAAGGGAGGAGAAGAGGTGAGCTGTAGTGATAGGAGGACTGAAAAGAGGTTCTGTGGAAGAGACTGAGTATCTCGAATGGTATGTTGCCTCCTTGGTACCAGCATCCAAGATATCTCAGATCGAGATCACGGCATTCTCAGGAGGGAGAGTGAGCAGCCCGATGTTGTGGTCCATGTAGGAACCAATGATGTGGGTTGGAAGGCTGAGAGGTCCAGCAAGTAGAGTTCAACAAGTTAGGAACTAGGCTGAAGGTCAGGACCTCCAGGGTAGTGATCTCAGGATCGCTACCCACGCCACATGCTAGTGAGATTAGAAATATGAGGATAATGCAGTTTAACACATGGCCAAAGACATGGTGCAGGAGGGAGGGCTTCAGGTTTTTGGATCATAGGGCTCTCTTCCAGGGAAGATGGGACTTGTTCTGACTGGATGGTTAGCATCTGAACTGGAAGGAAACTAATATCCTTCCAGGAAGTTCTGCCAGTGCTGCTCCTGTGGGTTTAAACTAGATTTGCAGGAGGTGGGAAAACCAGAGTGCCAGATTAGATAGAGTGGAGGAGGGAAAAGATTATGTTAAAATTGCATGCACCCTTAGACATTGAATGTGGTGGAAATGTACTCAGGTGCATCTATTTCAAGGGGTAATATAGGAAAGGCAGACAAGCATAGAGCATGGATAGGCACATGGAATTATGACATTTTGGCCATTAGTGACATTTATTTGCAGAAGACAAGACTGGCAGATCAATGTTCTGGGCTTCCATGGCTTTAGACGTGCTAGAACAAGGGGATGTAAGGGGGAGGAGTGGCATTGCTCATCAGGGAAAATATCACAGCTATGCTCAGGCATGACAGACCAGAGGGCTCATTTACTGAGACTATATGTATAGAGCTGAGGAACAGGAAAGGTATGGCCACACACATGAGGTTGAAGTATAGTCCACCCAAAAGTCAGCAAGTATTGGAGGAGCAAATCTGGAGAGAGACAGCAGACAACTGCAGCAAACAAAGTTGTGATGGTAGGAGATTTTGTTTAATATTTTTATTGAGTTCAACATAATAAATCCATTTAACAAGTTATTAATAAAGCAAGGCAAAATAATAACATATACATAACATAAAATTAAAGTAAATGCACAATATGCACAAATTTTAATTTCATTCATTATTAAATGTGATTGTTTGTTAAAATGATTATATGTATAAATCAATTAAATACTATTATACTAAATCGGATTATACCTTAATAAAATCAGAAAAAAGGATATTATCCAGGATAATTATAATTAAACCCCATAAATCCACTTATCGAAAAGAAAAAAAAAACCTAAAACTAATGTCAATCTAACATGGAGCAAATGAGGTACTGAGCATTAAAAAAAATTCAAGAAAAACCTCAAGAAAGAAATCAGGAAGGGTAAAAGAAGACATGAGATTGCTTTAGCAGAAAATGTGAAGGAAAGTCATCAAGGTTTCTACAGCTATATTAAGAGCAAAAGGATGGTAAGGGACAAAATTGGTCCCCTTGAAGATCAGAATTGTCAGCTTTGTATGGATCCAAAAGAGATAGGAGAGATCTTCAACATTTTTTACATCATTATTCACTCAAGAAAAGGGCATAGAATCATGGGAAGTAAGGAAAACAAGCAGTGAGGTCATGGAACCTATACAGATTAAAGAGGAGGAAGTGCTTGCTGTCTTAAAACAAATAAGGATGGAGAAATTCTCATATGCTGAAAAGATATTCCCTCGGAGCTAGTGCAGAAATTGCAGAGGCTCTGGCAGAAATATTTGAAATGTCCTTAGCCATGGTGAGGTGCTAGTGGATTGGAGGGAAGTTCATGTTGTTCTGTTGTTTAAAATGGTGTCAAAAGTAACCCTGGGAATTATAGGCCAGTGAGCCTGACGTTAGTAGTAGGTAAATTATTGGAAGGTGTTTTAAGAGATTGATATACAATTATTTTGATAAGTAGAAACTGATTAGGGAGAGTCAACATGGCTTTATGCATGGTAGGTGGTGTTTAACCAATTTTAGAGTTTTTGAAGAGGTTACCATAAATATTGTCAAAGGAAAGGCTGTGGATGTTGTCTACATGGACTTTGATCCCGCATGGGAGGTTAATCAGGTAGGTTCAGATGCAAGGTATTCATGGTGAAGGAGTGAATTGGCTTTGACAATGGCTGGATGGGAGAAGCCAGAGAGTAGTGGCGGATGCTTCCTTCTCACACTGAAGGCCTATGACTAATGATGTGCCTCAGGAATTAGTGCTGGAACCATTGTTGTTTGTCATCTATAGCAATGACCTGGATGATAATGTGGTAAATTGGATCAGCAAGTTTGCAGATGACACTAATATTGGAGGTGTTGTAAACAGCGAAGAATGTTTTAAAGCTTTCAGAAGGATCTGGACCAGCTGGAAAAATGGGCTGAAAAATGGCAGATGGAATTTAATTCAGAAAAGTATGAGGTGTTGCCTTTTGGAAGGACAAACCAAGAAAGGACATACATGGAAATGGTAGGGCACTGAGGAGGACAGTTGAACAGAGAATTCTGGGAAAACTGATACATAATTCCCTGAAAATGGTGTTACAAGTGGATAGGGTTATAAAGAGTGCTTTTGGCATATTGGCCTTCATAAATTTATGTATTGACTACAGGAGTTGGGATGCTATGTTAAAGTTGTATATGACATTGGTGAGGCCAAATTTGGACTATTGTGTGGGGTTTTGGTCACCCAACTATAGGAAAGATATCAATAAAATTGAGAGAGTGCAGAGAAGATTTACTCGGATGTTGCCCAGACTTCAGGAACTGAGTTACAGGGAAAGGTTAAACAGGTTAGGACTTTATTCCCTGGAGCATAAGAGAATGAGGGGAGATTTGATAGAGTGGTTAAAATTATGAAGGGTGCTAGACAGAGTAAATGTTGATAGGCTTTTTTCCCCACTGAGGGTAGGTGAGATACAAACCAGAGGACATGGGTTAAGAGTGAATGGGGAAAAGTTCAGGGGGAGTGTGAGGGGAAATTTCTTCACACACAGAGAGTGGTGGGGGTGTTGAACGAGCTTCCACCTGAAGTGGTGAATGAAAGCTCAATTTTAACATTTACGAGGAATTCGGACAGGTACATGGATAGGAGAGGTATGGAGGGCTATGGACTGGGTGCAAGTCAGTGGGACTAGGCAAAAAATAAATGGTTCAGCACAGACTAGAGGACTGAAGAGACTTGTTTCTGTGTTGCAATGGTTTCTATGTGTTCTAATATTTGCATTGCATGTGCCCTGAGTGCATGTCCAGGCATGCTTGGACTAACCAAAACAGCTTGCTTTGTGGGTAATATACTAGTAAACTTAAAATATGGTAGAAACCCAAAATATAGGTTATAACGAAAAGATTCCTGCAATTTTTTGATACGTAAATTTTAAGGTGATTTTTGTGGTCATCAGCCCAAAATCCATAAAATCAGTGTCATTGGATTTTTTTTACCATTAAGCACTGAGACTTTTCAGAATCAGAATTAGGATTTATTATCATGAACAAGTCATGAAATTTTGTGGCAGAATCAGAGGGCATCATACATATTATAACCATTTTATGAAATTACTATAAAAATTAAAATAGTAGTGCACAAAAAGTAAGACAGTGTCTTTGGTTCATTTATTATTCAGGAATCTGATGGTACCAGGGAAGAAGCTGTCCTTGTGCCAATGAATACTCATCTTTAGGCTCCTATACCTTTTCCCCGATAGTAGCAGAGTGAAGAGGGCATGGCCTGGGTGGTGGGGGTCTTTGAGGATAGATACTGCTTTTTTTAAGACACCGCCTCATGTAGATGTCCTTGATTGAGTGAAGGCTGGTGTCTGTGATATTGCAGGCCAAGTTAACAAACCTCTGGAGTTTATTCTTGTTCTTTGTGTTGGCACCCTCATACCAGGCAGTGCTGCAACCAGCCAGAATGCTCTCCATGGTACATCTGTAGAAGTTTATGAGAGTCTTCAGTGACATACCGAACCGCCTCAGACACCTCACAAAGTGTAGCCATTGGCGAGCCTTCTTTGTGATTGCATCAACATGGAGGCTCAAAGGAGATGTTGACACCCAGGAATTTGAAGTTCTTGACCCTCTCCACTACTGAGCCTTCAATGAGGACAGGGTCATTTTCTTTTGATTTCCTCCTGAAGTACTTGGTTTTGCTGTTGTTGAGCACAAGGTTATACTCATTACACCATTCAATGAGCTGATCTATCTTCCTCCTGCACGCTTCTTCATTGTCGATTGTGATTCTGCCGACAACTGTGGTGTCATCAGCAAACTTGTAAATAGCTTTGGAATTGTGCCTGGCCTCACAGTCATGGGTGTATAATGAATAGAGCAGTGGGCTAAGCACGTACCCTTGAGGTGCGCCTGTGTTGATGATCAGTGAGGAGGAGACATTGTTTTCAATTCTTACTGTCTGGTCTTTCGATGAGAAAGCCAAGGATCAGAAGAAGGCCACTAGGCCCATCGAGTCTGTTCCGTAAATTTACACCAAGGTACTCTACACTAGTTCCAATTTCCGGCCTTTTTCCCATATCCCTTGATGCCCTCACTAATGAGACACAGTTACAGAGGAAGGTACAGAGGCCTTGAATTTGTAGCTTCTTGACCAGCACTGAGGGAATAATGGTATTGAAGGGCAAACTATACTCTATGAATTGTTGTTTTTGAAGTGATCCAGAGCAGAGTGGAGAGCCAGCGATATTGCATCCACTGTGGAGCGATTGTGAAGATAGGCAAATTGCAGTGGGTCCAGATCTTTACTTAGGTGCATGTTAATTCTGGCCATGACCAGCCTCTCAAATCATTTCATCACAGTAGAAGTTAGTGCTACTGGACGATCATGATTGAGGGAGCTCACTCTACTCTTCTTGGGTACTGGGATGATTGATGCCCTTTTGAAGGAGATGGGAACCTCTCACTGCCATAATGAGAGGTTGAAAAAGTCAGTGAACGCTCTGGCTAGTTGGTTGGTGCAGATTTTCAGTACCCTGCCAGGTATGCCATCAGGGCCTGATGCCTTGCGAGGGTTCACCCTCTTGAATGAAGTTCTGGCGTCGGCCTCAGAGACAGATATCATGGGGTCCTCAGCCTTTTCAGGGATTCCTACTTGGCCATGCCTCACCACAATATTTAGGCAGTCACTATCATCTCACTTCTGGAACTCACTCCACATTTTATATCCAGGTACTAATGTGAACCTCGGAATCCAAATAGTCTTGGTAGAATGAAACTCAGCATGTGTGCAACACTTTAAAAAGTGTACAAGACTTGATAGTGGTGGCTGCAAAAGCTTTCCAGCATTTATTTGATAATTAACAAAAATTTTATATTTATAATAAACGAAGGAGATGGGAATATTGGACAGTTTTTGATTGACTGTCAATCTAATGTCATTTTCTACCTTATGGAAACACAAGAACTGCAGATGCTGGAATGTTGAGCAAACAAAGAGAAGCTGGAAGAAATCAACATGTTAAGCTGAGAAGCAGACAGTCAGTGTTTCAGGCCGATACATTTCATACTCCACTCCCACCTCCCCGTTACATCCATCCATCTCATCTTCAAAGTGAAGCAAATGTTCACATTCACTTTATCCATTGTAGTCTACAGTACACAATATAGCCTCCTCTACTTTGATGAGACCAAGCTCAGCTTAGACAACCAATTTGCTGAGCATCTGTTTTCCATCAGCAGAAACTGGCTGGAATTGGCCAGCCATTTTAGTATCTTTGGCCATTTTTAACAAATGTCTATCCTCTGCTTCATCCAATGGCAAGGTAAGGCTAAACATAAACTTGAGGAACAGCATATAGTATTCCATATGGATGGCCTAAAACAGTATGGGCATTTAATTCTTAAATTCAGGTAGCACCCACCCCCACTTCCCAGCTGCTCCCATTCTCACATTTTTTTCAATCCCTTCTCCCACAGTAATCCCTTCCTGTATTGATCTCTCAACTTCTCCTACCTTATTTTGACCAGTGCCCGATGACCTGTCCCCTCCCCAGCCCTTCCCTTACCCCATCCCTCACTTGATATCCCCCCCCCTTTGTATTCTTGAAGAGGCAAGACCCGAAATATTAAGTGTCTATTTCTCCCCACGTTGCAGTCTGACCTGCTGCTCCCCTCGCCCCCACCCCCCCAGGATTTTCTTTATTTGCTTAGTATTTGACTTTGTGGAGTAGATCTTAGAATTGTGGTTCAACCAAAACAGTCTAACAGGTGGTCCAACTTGTTCTGGAGAGCAGGTTTTCTAAACTAGAGTGTGGATGTTGTAACCTCAGCTGTATTTACTTCTGCTTTCTTAAATTATTGCTAACTGCCTTCCGGAATGCTATTTTTCCTGTACATTAGATTTGAAATTTTCCAAATTCAGAGCATCCTTTAAAATTGTCCAACTTTCACTTTGTTCTGACAATACATCTTTCAAAAAGTTCCAAAAAACTGAATGGCAAAGTTAAATTCAGAGCTAAATTCAGAGTTGTAAAAATACCAGTCACCATTTGTATCCCGTTCATGTACCTGTTGCAAATTTTCCCAACTCTTTTCAAGTGATGAAGTGTGTGAGCTAGTTAATTTTTGCCATTCTGAAATCTAGCACATACTCAGGAAATGTGCACAAAATCTGTTGCTAAAGATGGATGATTGCCCAATTCATTTAGCTATCCCAGGTGCCCATTCAACTGTAAACTTCAATCCATGAGAAACCCCAAGGGATAATGTAAGAACACAAAAATTAGCAGCACTAGACCATCTAGCCTGTCTACCCTCTTCTACTATTTGATCAGATCATGGCTGATCTGACAGTGGGCTCATCTCCACTTACCTCCCTGTTCCCTATAACCCTTATTCCCCTATAATTCAAATATCTACTTCTCTGTGTCTTCAAAGCAACATGGAGAATATCTGGTGCTCTGGTTACAACATGCTGTCGTCAGTCATTGGAAAAACAACAGTTCAGCTCTAATATTCCAGTTGCAAGATGGTCATTGCAAAACAAGTCCCTTGCCAGGGTGTTGACTTAGAAGGCAATAAGAAATGGGTGAAAAGGTGGGAAATTCTGAAAGGCATCAAAAAAACATACACACACAAATTATTCAGACTGAATTTGACAAAAGAAAAGCTTTTAGATGATCATTGTTGTCACTCCATAAACCTAGGAAGGGGTAGAATTGCAGTGGTTAAACTAGGTTTATGTGTCAGAGTTGCACTGCTTTTATGTACACGAGGCCACATGACCCCTTCTTGCGGTTTGCCACTTCCTGCCTTAGCTACTTGCAAAATGTGTACACTGAGGCAACACATGTATCTAGCAATATCCAGTCATTTGCACCCATCATCAAATGGGTACTGTTCTTATTCTAAAGTCACTGATTAAAAATTTAAAAACACATTTTTGGTGTTGCATTTTCCTTTCCATTTCCAGGAAGTCAAATGTTAAACCTCATTTGAGAATGTCAAAGAGGAAGGTGGCAAGTTCTATTAGGACAAGTCCTAAAATTTGGGCTAACAATTACCAATCTAACTCAGACACTCCCTCAACAACCGCAGGCTTACAAGATAAACATGCAATGTTATCAAAACTGGCAACATACTGTCACGAGCCCAAAGAACCCCAAAACCCAGCAGCAATAGATATTCACTAAGACAAATAGTTACTTAAACAAAAGTTGCTTTTAATTATCATTAAATATGAAAATAGAAACAAACTTTAACTTGTATATTATTATTAACTTACTTAACATAACCTAAGTGCAGTATGTGTAATGTGTCTTAAGTTTAGAGAAGTTCTTTGGTTCTCTCTTCTCATTCTTCCAATTTCTCTGGTTGCGGGCAATTCTTTATACTGTGCACAGAATTTAACATGTATAAAGTTCACCAGGCTTTGGAGTTCGAAAGGTAAATGGTTACTGCCCAGAAAGGTTCTTGTAGGTTTACAGAGAGACATTTGTTGTTCCAGGATTTCCACAACCGAGGTACTTCCATTAGTCACCTTAATGTCCTGCTGATGAAACTTGCCCCATCAGGGTTCTCCAGATGATAATCTCTTTCTTTCAGGTCACTACGGAGTTCCTTTCTGTTTCCCTTATTAGACAACCAGTCCTCTAGCCATCATCCACTCTGGTGCTTCTGTTTCAGTTTCAGCAAGCTTCTGCTTATCCCAGCTCTCTCCCTCTCTCTCTCGCACACTGACTCCAAGACTCTCCCTCTCTGCTTGCCAAAACCACCTGACCTTCTCCATCAAACAATAGGAGTTAGTCTTCTGGTTCATCTGTTGTTTTTAGGTAAACAAGAACCCATCAGTGACCTCCCACTGAGCACTCTTCAAAACTCCTGCTCCTGCTTTAAAGACAATAGTCCATTCATTTCACAATGTCAGTCCAATTAACACCTCCTTGTGAAGTCTCCATAGACATGCATCAAAGTTTCTGTAAAGTAACTCAGTGGACATGAAATCTCCAATATTTCAAATAAGATCTGATTTAAAGTGTTTGTATGTAACTTACTCTAACTTTTCCCAATTTATCTCCCAAAAATATTTCTATATACTCTGTCACAATACTAGCCTTTTCAACAATGGTACTTTTCAACCTCTGATCGACTTTGCTAATGTTACTTTGCATTGCACATAACCGTATTCTTTCATTTGGAGGATAAGTAAGCCGTCCCATAGAGAACCTTGATTATAAATAAGCATTTGGAAAACTATCTGCCTGCCTCCAATATCTAATACTCTGAATGTTCAAAGTTCAAATTTATTGTCAGAGTACAAACATGGCAGCACATAAAACCCTAAGATTACTTTTCCTGCGGGCCAGGCAGAATTTATACTGTTCAATAGTGCAAACTGTTCTCAAGCAAAAGATACATGTACAAAAGAAAGAAATGTCAACAAAGAAAAAAATTGTAAATAAACTGACTGCAAATACAGAAAATAAATATTCTGTTTATTTATATATTCAGTACAAAGAAAGAGTTCTTAAATGAGTATCTGATTGTGTCTGTTGTTTAGCAACTGTTCCTGAACCTGATGGCAGCATTGAGAACAGAGCATGTCCTAGTTGGTGTGGATCCTTGATGATAGCTGCAGCTCTTCAATGTCACCTTTCCATGTAGATTTTCTCAAAGGTGGGGAGAGATTTGCCTGTAATATACTGGACTATGTCCATTACTTTTGCAGGGCTTTTGCCCAGAGGTATTGGTGCCCCCATAGTATACTGTGATGCAGCTGGTCAGCACACTTTCTACTACACATCTGTAGAAGTTTGCCAAGGTCATACCAAATCTCCAAAAACTCCTGAGGAAGTAAAGAACTTGACGTGCTTTCTTCACAATGATATTAGTATGTTGAGTCCATGAAAGGCCCTCTGAGTGACTCTCAGGAATTAAAATTTGCTCACCCTCTCCACTTATAATCCCTCAAGGATCACTGGATCTCTGGTTTCCCTTCCTAAAGTCCACAGTTCCTTGGTTTTGGTGACATTGAGTGAGAGATTGTTGTTAGTACAGCAAATTTGTAAATGGTGTACACAGTTGGAGGTGGAAAGCAAGTAGAGAAGGCAGCTAAGTGCACAGCCCTGATGGGGATTGTGGAAGAGATGTTCTTGCCAAACCTTACTGATTGGGGTGTTAAAATGAGGAAATCTAGAATCCAATTACCCAATGGGGTATTGAGGCCAAGATCTTTGAGTTTGATCAGTTTTGAAGGTATGATGGTGTTGAATGCTGAATTATAGTCAATATGAGCTGATGCATGCATTTTTGCTGTCCAGGTGTTCCAGGGTTTTGTGTAGAGCCAGTGAGATGGCACCTGCTTGCGGTAAGCAAATTGGAATGGATCCATGTCACTGCTCACACAGGAGCTGATATGCTTCCAATGCCAACCTCTCAAAACGCAATCACTGTGAATGTGAGTGCCACTTTTCGATAGTCATTTAGGCAGGTACCTCACTCTTCTTAGCCACCTGTACAATTAAAGCTCACACCATGTTGATGTTAAATGTTGAAGATAACCATGAATACATTAGCCATTTGGTCAGCACAAATTTTCAATACTTGGCTGGGTATTGTTCTAAACCAAATTCTTTCCTTGTATTCACACTCCTGAAGGCAGCCTATACGTCATTCTCGGATACTGACAGTACAGGATCATTGGGCCTGTGGGGGTGGCAGTGGCTGTTCTTTGAGTGAAACAGGTAAGTCTGCAGATGCTATGATTGTAGTAAAAACACACCGAAATACTGGAGGAACTCAGCTGGTCTTGCAGCATCTATAGGAGATAAAGATGTATAGTTGGCATTTTGGGCCTGAGCCCTTCTTCAAGGAATAAGCAAAGAATAAACAAAAAACAGGAAATCTCAGAATAGATTCAGTGCTGGCTGGGGGAGGAGTCCTGATCATGAAAAAGATGTTAATTGGATATGATAAGGGGAGAGATGAGAAATAATTTTGTCTGTATGAAAGGAGACAAAGGGATAAAAAGGAGAGAAACAGAGCTGGCAGAAGGCAGCAGGGGAAGACATGATGGGGGCAGGTGTTTACAAAAGCCAGAGAAGTTGATATTTATGCCATCTGGATGGAGAGTACCCAGACAGAAGATGTGGTCTTGTTCCTCCAATTTTGCGGGTGGTCTCAGTGGCAGTGCATGAGACCATAGACAGACATGTAGACTAAGAAATGGAATAGAGAATGGAAATGGGTGGCCACTGGGAGATCCACGCTATTGTCACAGACAGAGCCGAGGTGCTCAACAAAGCGATCTCCCCATCTGCGCCCAGTCTCTCCGATGTAGAGGAGACCACAATGGGAGCACGAGATGTAGTAGATGACTCATGCAGATTCACAAGTGAAATGTTGCTTCACCTAGAAAGACTCTTTGGGCCCTGAACAGTGGTGAGGGAGGGAGTGTGGGTGGAAGTGGAGCATCTCCTGCGGTCACAGGGGTAGGTACCAAGGGGATGATTGGAGGGGAGGGAGGAGTGGACAAGGGAGTCTTGGAGAGAGTGGTCCCTGCGAAAGGCAGAGAAGGGAGGAGGAGGTAGGTGATATAAATGGCAGAGGAGGATGTGTTGGACGCGGAGGCTGGTGGGGTGGTAGGTGAGGCCAAAAGGAGTCCTGTCCTTGTTGCACATGGGGGGGTGGAGGGGACCAGGGCAGGAGAGGGTAATGGAGGATATGTAGGTGAGGGTCAGGTTGATGGTGGTAGAAGGAAAACCATGTTGTTTGAAGGAGGAAGACATTTCTCATGATCTGGCATGAAAGTCATCATCTTGGGTTCAGAGAGGGTATGGAGATGGTGGAACTAAGAGAATAGAATGGAATCCTCATAGAGTGAGAAGAGGTGTATTCAAGGTAGCTGTAGGAGTTAGTGGGTTTGTAGATATCCCTAGGTGGAGACAGAGAGATCAAGGAAAGGTTGAGTGTTGCTAGAGATGGATTTGAGGTCGGGATGGATTTGAGGTCGGGATGGATTTGAGGTCGGGATGGATTTGAGGTCGGGATGGATTTGAGGTCGGGATGGATTTGAGGTCGGGATGGATTTGAGGTCGGGATGGATTTGAGGTCGGGATGGATTTGAGGTCGGGATGGATTTGAGGTCGGGATGGATTTGAGGTCGGGATGGATTTGAGGTCGGGATGGATTTGAGGTCGGGGTGGATTTGAGGTCGGGGTGGATTTGAGGTCGGGGTGGATTTGAGGTCGGGGTGGATTTGAGGTCGGGGTGGATTTGAGGTCGGGGTGGATTTGAGGTCGGGGTGGATTTGAGGTCGGGGTGGATTTGAGGTCGGGGTGGATTTGAGGTCGGGGTGGATTTGAGGTCGGGGTGGATTTGAGGTCGGGGTGGATTTGAGGTCGGGATGGATTTGAGGTCGGGATGGATTTGAGGTCGGGATGGATTTGAGGTCGGGGTGGATTTGAGGTCGGGGTGGATTTGAGGTCGGGGTGGATTTGAGGTCGGGGTGGATTTGAGGTCGGGGTGGATTTGAGGTCGGGGTGGATTTGAGGTCGGGGTGGATTTGAGGTCGGGGTGGATTTGAGGTCGGGGTGGATTTGAGGTCGGGATGGATTTGAGGTCGGGATGGATTTGAGGTCGGGATGGATTTGAGGTCGGGATGGATTTGAGGTCGGGATGGATTTGAGGTCGGGATGGATTTGAGGTCGGGATGGATTTGAGGTCGGGATGGATTTGAGGTCGGGGTGGATTTGAGGTCGGGGTGGATTTGAGGTCGGGGTGGATTTGAGGTCGGGGTGGATTTGAGGTCGGGGTGGATTTGAGGTCGGGGTGGATTTGAGGTCGGGGTGGATTTGAGGTCGGGGTGGATTTGAGGTCGGGGTGGATTTGAGGTCGGGGTGGGTTTGAGGTCGGGGTGGATTTGAGGTCGGGGTGGATTTGAGGTCGGGGTGGATTTGAGGTCGGGGTGGATTTGAGGTCGGGGTGGATTTGAGGTCGGGGTGGATTTGAGGTCGGGGTGGATTTGAGGTCGGGGTGGATTTGAGGTCGGGGTGGATTTGAGGTCGGGATGGATTTGAGGTCGGGATGGATTTGAGGTCGGGATGGATTTGAGGTCGGGATGGATTTGAGGTCGGGGTGGATTTGAGGTCGGGGTGGATTTGAGGTCGGGGTGGATTTGAGGTCGGGGTGGATTTGAGGTCGGGGTGGATTTGAGGTCGGGGTGGATTTGAGGTCGGGGTGGATTTGAGGTCGGGGTGTAAGTTGGCAGCAAAGTGGATGAAGTCAACAAGCTCATCAGCTGCAAAATAGTCATCAACGTAGCGGAGTAAGAGATGAGGGGCCTTGCCTGTGTAGGCTTGTAGCATGGATTACTCCACAAAGCCAACAAAAAGGCAAACATAGCTTGATGAAGGGCTCAAGCCCGAAACATTGGTTATGTATTCTTACCTTTGCTATATAAAGGTCACTGTTTGACCTGCTGAGTTTCTCCAACGTTGTGTTTTCACTTGTTACCCTCACAGTTGGATATGTTACAACAGAATTCCCTTGGTCCAGATTACTCTTTGTCTTTGAACAAAACAAAGTACAAATTAATTTTGTGTAAATTCTGTAAAAAGTAATGCATAAGATTTATTCACCGTTCAGCTGTGAAAGTCCATTTAAATAGACAAAATCTTCTGTTTGAAGCTGCTTTGAATGATGAGTTCAACTGAGTCAATACACTGGACTTCAGAGTCATTTCTCTGTACAAATCAACTGGTTTCTCAAACATCATACTCCTTGTCCCTTGCACTAATTATAATTGACAAGTTGCCCCTTCATGATTTTACTGTTGTTCATATTGGAATGTATTTCCAAGAAAAGCCAAGTTCTCAATTAGCTACAAACATCTCTTCAACTAACATCATAATGAAGTAGAAGGCATTTACCTCTTGTTGCCATATTTTACCTTTAACTGTTCATTGATCAAGGCATTGAAAAGTCATCCTTCAGCTGAATGAAACATTGGTCAGGCCACATTTCGAATATTGTGTGCAGTTCTGGTCACTCTCAGTATCAGTAGGATATTAAACGGAGAGAGGGTGAAGAAGAAGCTGACCAGAATGTTCCCTGGATTGAAATTCATTAGTTCAAAGGATGGGTTACTCAGACTTGGCCTGATTTCTCTGGAGGAAAGGGTGGCTTGATATAAAATGATGAGAGGAATAGGCAGGATAGATAGTCAGATTCTTTACTTCGGGCTGGGCATATGTTTAAGGTCAGAGGAAGAAAATTTAAAGGAGATTTATGAGAAAAGCTTGTTTTTAAATAGACAGCAGTAGCTGACGAGGACACTAGTAAAAGCAGAAACAAAAGCAATGCTTTAGAGGCATTTGGACAGCCATATGTACAGACATGGGATGGAGGCTTACCAACCATGTAGAAAGAAGATGGGATTGGTTTTGATTGGCATCATGATCAGTGGCGGTATGGTGAGCCGAATAGCCTGTTCCAGTCTAATGAAGGGTTCTGGCCTATCAATTCTTTGCCTCCCACCGATTCTGCTCGATCTGCTGAGTTACTCCAGCAGATTGATTGTTACTCAGGATTCCAGCATCTACTGTCTCCTCTGTGGTAGCCTGTTCCACTTTCATATGATCTATGTTGCATCAGGATGGTTTGGTGGCAAGTATTCTTCATGGAACATTTTTCACCATTTTTATTATCATGAATATAAATATCAGGCTGAAGGCAGTGCTCCCGACTCCTACAATATTCTATTTTACTTCCTAGAACCAAGAACAATAGAATATTACAGCACAGAAACAGGCCCTTCAGACCTTCTGGTCTGTGCTGGACTATCTTTCTGCCAGGTCCCACTGACCTGCACCCAGTTCTTAGCCCTCCATACCCCTCCAAACAATGTACCTGTCCAAATTCTTCTTAAATGTTAAAATTGAGCCCGCATTCACCACTTCAGTAGGCAGTTTGTTCCATACTCCCACCACTCTTTGTGTGAAGAAGATTCGCTTTATGTTCCCCCTAAACTTTTCCTCTTTCACTCTGGTTTGTATCTCACCTACGATCAGTGGAAAAAGCCTATCTATATTTACCCTGTCTATGCCCCGCATAATGTTAAATACCTCTATCAAATCCACTCTGATCTTCAAGGGGACCAATTTTGTCCTTAATATCCCTATAGAAACTCTTAGAATTTTCCTTCACATTGTCTGTCAACCTCATTTCTTCTTTTAAACTTCCTGATTTCTTTCTTAAGGTTTTTCCTGAATTTTTTTCTACTCCTCAAGTACCTTATTTGGTCCATGTTATATGTTATATACCTCTCTCTTCTTCCAAACTAGATCGCCAATATCCTTTACTTTTCTTTTCAAAATTCTTTTTTAGTTTATCATATAACTTAAATACAAAATTTTAAGAAAAACGTGTTATCTCATGTAGATACAAGTACACAAAAAAATGAACTACATTAAAGTTCCTTAATCCACATGAGAAACAAGTTATGAATTAATCTATGATGACCATGTTAAACCCATATTTACCAAATAAATCTAAATTAAAAAAATAGATGAAAAGGAAAAAAGAAAACAAACAAAATAAAAACCTAAAAACTAAATCTAATCTACCCAATATCCCTTGAAAGCCAAGCTAACCTTGCCTTTAACCCTGAAAGGACTCTCAAAATTTCACCTTTGAAGGTCCTCCATGTTCCTCACACATCTTTTCCTGAAAAGAACTTATCCCAATCCATGCATTCTAGATCTTTCTCATTTCATCAAAATTGATTTTTTTTCCAATTGAGAACCCATCCTTCTCCATAACTAACTTGAAACTAACGGCTTTATGATCACTAGACCCAAAATTTTCCCCTACCCATACGTCTGTCACCTGTCCTGACTCATTCCCTAATAAGAAACCTATTAAACTCTCTCTCTCATTAGTACCTTTATATATTGATTTGGAAAGCTTTCCTGAACACATTTAACAAACTCCAAACATCCAGCCCATCAAATATGGGAGTCCCAGTTAATATATGGAAAGTTAAAATCTCCTACTATCACAACCTTAAGTTTCCTGCTTTCTACAGATTTGCTCCTCCAATTCTCATTGACTATTGGGTGGTCTATAATACAACCCCATAAATGTGGTCATACCTTTCCCATTCTCAACTCCACTCATTTAGCCTCACTAGACAAGCCCTCTAGTTTGTCCTGCCAAGCACTGCTGTGATATTTTCCCTGACAGGATAATGTCACTCCTCCCCCTTTCATCCCCTCTCTTCTATTGTCTCTGAAGCAATGGAAGTGCACAACACTGAGCTGCCAACCCTGCCCCTTCTGCAACCAAGTTTTACTAATAGCCACAATGTAATAATTCCATGTGCCAGTCAATAGTGGATTAACCATTAGTAGGCTGAAGCCTAGGGTCCCAGAGGGCAAAGGGGCCCTAAGCTCTTGGCTTTAACCTACTCAGTAAAGGGTAGCCAGGACTCTGTTTATCAATTCATAATTACTGCATAGGTGAAGCCGGTGACTGTGGGCCAGAGTCGGCATTACGCCATTGCTGGGGTGACACTCACGGTGGTATCTGTGAGCTTGCGGCTCCGGCGGTGGCATAAAAATTTGCAGCATGTGCGATCTTCCACCTTCCCACCAAACTATTAGATTTTGAATATCAAATTTGGTCGGAGTGACGTTCAAAATCTAATAGCTTGGTGGGAAGGTGGAGGATGATTGGGGCTGAATTAAAACCGCTTACCCGGAGGCAGTTAAATAATTTGTGGCACTCTGGTGGGCGCCGCTGGGCAATTGACTGAGAGGCCACCTCAGTGAAGGGGGGAAACTTCTCAGTCAATCGCCCAGCGGCACCCACCAGAGTGCCACAAATTACTTAACTGCCTCCAGGCGCTCTGGGCAAGCTGCTCTAATTCAACCCCCTCTTCCCCAAACATCCTCCACCCTCCTACATCCAATTCAGTCAGAGGGACATTAAAAATATAATAATTTGGTTGGTGGGAAGGTGGAGGATTTGGGGAGTGGGGATTAAATCAGAGAGGGTATGGAGATGATGGAACTAAGAGAATGGAATGGAATCCTCATAGAGTGAGAAGAGATGTATTCAAGGTAGCTGTAGGAGTATGCTGGATAACAAGGAAGAGGTTAGGAGTGGTGGCTGCACATGATAAAAACTACGAATGTGCCATACCGTGCGTCAGTGTGGAGTCGGTGAATGGTTGTGGATTGAATACCTACCAACCAGGCTAATATATCATGTATGTTATCGATCTTCTTGAGCGGCAGCAAGTTATTTGGAGAGTTACGCACTGCATGATTCGTAGGTTCTGACTCTTGTGCAGAAGACCAAGACAGACACCTCAGTTTCTATTCGATGTTAAAACCCATGATGTAGACGCTGGGGAGTCAGTTATGTAATTTACATGGTATGATGCAAGAGCTGAATTTCTCCTGCCATGTATAGTCATTGCCTTAGGCAGCTGGCCTGGCTGTGGCTGATACAAGCCAAAGGATGTAACAGGGACTGGACAAACTGCCCCAAATGCAGCCCTGTGTCAGAAACTGGCAATGAAGTCCCCACCAAGGGGCCAGCACCAAGGCACCTCACTGCCAGCCCAACCCTTCCCCTCCTCATGCACACCTATCCACCAGGCAATTGCTACCTGGCCCATCAATTCTATCCTGCTACCGCCGAGCGCAGTGCACACATGCACACCCCGAATATATACCCCATGGATAAATTTAGAATATGTGAGGGGAGGGCATCACCGGGGTGGGGGGGGGGGGGGGGGGGGGAAACAAGGTCAAGGGAGGCATTACTAAACCTCAGCCAAGGGGCTCAGGAGGTAATTAATCTGCCATTGGTGCCAATCCATGCTCTCAGCTCGTCTGCCTTTCCTACAATACATCTTGCATAGATGCACCTGATAATATTTCACCAGGTACAATCCTTTGACCTCTATCATTACATGCATTTTTCACATCTTTTCCCTCCTCCACTCCCCAATCTACTCTGCCACTGTGTTCCCATCCCCCAGCAATTTCAATTTAAACCCACTGGAGCAGCACTAACAAACCTTCCTCCAAGGATACAAGTCCCCCTCCAGTTCACATGCAAACCATCCTGTTGGAATGGGTCCCATCTTCCCTGGAAGAGAGCCCAGTGATCCAAAAACCTGAAGCCCTACCTCCTGCACCATTGTCTTTAGCCACATGTTAAGGTAGATTTTCCTCCTATTTCTAACCTCACTAGCACATGGCACAGGTTGTAATCCTGAGATCACAACCCTGGAGGTGCTGACCTTAAAATTAGCACCTAACTCCCTGCTCTCCTTGAAGGACCCCATCACCCTTCCTACACACATAATTTGACCACGAAACCTGGCTGGTTAGCCTCCCTCTTGAGAATTTTATGAAATCAATCTGAGATTCTCAGACCCTGGCACCAGGAAGACAACACAGCATCTGGGATTCTCAATCTCTTCCATAGAACCACTTATGTGTTCCCCTAACTTTGGAATCCCCTATCACTACAGCTCACCTCTTCTCCTCCTTTCCCTTTTTAGCCACAAGACCAGACTCTGTGCCAGAGACATAATCACCAGGGCTTATCCCAGGTATCCCTCCCCCAAAAGTATCAAAAATCGTATATGTTATTGAGGGGAATGGCCACAGAGATGCCCTGCACTGCCTGCCTGTTCCCTCTCCATCCCTTGACTTTTTCAATATTCTATAGATTCAGGATCAGTTCCTGCAGATTGGAACATAGATGATGTTATCCCACTTTTTAAGAAAGGAGAAAAAGAAAAAACAGGGAATTCTAGACCAATTAGCCTGACATCAGTGGTGGGGAAGATGCTGGAGTCAATTATAAAAGATGAAATAGAGGCACATTTGGATATCATCATCATGGCCCATCCATTCGCGAGCAAAGATGAACACGGTGTCTTGTAGCTCTTCTGCCCTCACAGAACTTTTTGTAGTTGTTGGCACATTGTGATGTGCCACTGTGAATTGCGGAACACCATGCAGTGCGATTTTTTGCGAGGTCCTTCCAGTCAGTATGGTTGACTGGAGATCACGCTTCATTACGTCTTTACATTTGGATAACAGTAACAGAGTTGGTGTGAGTCAGCATGGATTCACAAATGGGAAATCATGCTTGACTAATCTTTTGGAATTTTTTGAGGCTGTAGCTATGAAAATGGACAAGGGAGAGCCAGTGGATGTAGTGTATCTGGACTTTTAGAAAGTCTTGATAAGGTCCCACATAGGAGATTAGTGGGAAAATTAGAGCACATGATATTGGGAGTAGGGTACTGACATGGATAGAAAATTTGTTGGCAGACAAGAAACAAAGAGTAGGGATTAACGGGCCCCTTTCAGAAAGGCAGGCAGTGACTAGTGGGACACTGCAAGGCTCAGTGCTGGGATTGCAGCTATTGATGATATACATTAATGATTTAGATGAAGGGATTAAAAGTAACATTAACAAACTTGCAGATGACACAAAGATGGGTGGCAGTGTGAAATGGGAAGAGGATGTTATGAGAATGTAGGGTGACTTGGACAGGTTGGGTGAGTGAGCAGATGAAGTTTAACGTGGATAAATGTGAGGTTATCCACTTTGGTGGCAAGAACAGGAAGGCAGATTACTATCTGAATGGTGTCAAGTTAGAAAAATGGGAAGTTCAATGAGATCTAGGAGTCTTTTTTCATTGGTCACTGAAAGTAAGCATACAGGAAGTGAAGAAAGCAAGTTGGCCTTCATAGAAAGGGGAGTTGTGTACAGGAACAAAGAGGTCCTTCTACAGTTGTACAGGGCCCTGGTGAGGCCACACCTGGAGTATTGTGTGGCGTTTTGATGTCCAAATTTGAGGAAGGACATTCTTGCTATTGAGGGAGTGTAGCATAGGTTCGGGAGGTTAATACCCAGGACGGTGTCATATGTTGAAAGATTGGAGTGACTGGACTTATATACACTGGAATTTAGAAGGATGAAAGGGACTCTGATCAAAACATGCAAGATTATTAAGAAATTGGACACACTAGAGTCAGGAAACATGTTCCCAAAGTTGGCAGAGTCCAGGTCAGAGGCCACAGTTTATGAATAAGAAGTAGGCCATTTAAATAACTTTAAAAACATGCAGACTGTTGAATCTGATTTGGTCACACTTTGAACTGACTGGCTTGTATGGAGATAATGACCCAGAATTGTAAATGATGAATTTAATTGCTCTCATCAGAAATTTACAAGCAGGAAGAGTTGCCATATTTGCATATTAATTGGTCAGAGAGTCCAAGAAAATTCAGGAAGAGGGAATAAGCCGAGAAGCACTGACTATTTTTAAAGGAAACACAGGGAGATATAGGTGCCTGTAATGGTTTTCCAGAGGTGGTGGTGAAAGGAAGTATGATTGTAGCATTTAAGAGGCTTCCAGACAACCTCATGAATATGCAAGAAATAGAGGGATGTGTATCATGTCATAGCAGCAAAATTTAAGTTTAATTTGGGTATGATATTTGGCGCAGACATCGCCTCCCATACCATAGTAACTAATTAATTAGTTGCTGGTAAATTAGAGGGCAAGTATATTTTCAAACATAACATTAATTTCTCTACAATCCCGAAGGAGAACAATGCTGCTTCAACCCATCAATAGTCAATTATTTTTAGAAATACTTATCTTTTGTCATGTTTTCAAATTTTCTTTTCCTTTGTCTCCATATCTCCCCTAATCAAATATATGCATGTTCTCTTTATTTTTATTCTGTATCTAATTTCATTCTACCTCATCTTGCTTTTCTGCTATGCCTAAATCATTAAAGCTCATTGGTTGAAGAAACAAATTGCTGGTCCTCTCGTTCAGTCAGGTGCCAGATATGATGTTCTGTTATTACCTTGCAATTGTAACAGAATGCAGGCAAAGTATTTTTTAGCTGAGTAGTGAGGGAGAAATTAAACTCAAGTGCCAAGTTAATTCTCGTCTGGCTTGTTGTGAAGTAGTGTGAGTTGTGCATGCGTTCCCACAGCTGTTGGGTTGCTCAAACTGTGCTTCAGTGAGTTGGGTTTCTCAAGAACGTTGCTCGACCCAGTTCAACGATCAGTATCGGTGAAGATGCACCTGACTTTTTACCTTCTTTTATTCCAATCATTTGATCTTATCCTCCAAGGGTTTGTTTTTTCTCTTTGTTAACTTGGAATCATTGTTAATGGGAAATGCTTCTGTATTTAATCCCTATTGTGATTTTTTTTTTCCCAGAAATCTTGGAGACTCTAGATCCCTACAGATGGAATATCTATTCATGCCCCTCTGGCATGACATAGGTTAATTGGCAATGGGATGTTCACAGCATCTCCCATCATTGTGGCTGCATATTATACACAACCATAATATACCAGCAGAGCTGTAGCCTGTAAATTCCCTACCATTTCCTCCCAACTTCTCCCCAGTTTGTATCCTCTTCCCATTAGCAACATATTTTGGGTATCATCAAGATTAAGTGATGCAGTCTTGATGAAGTGGCGAACCTGAAACATTGAGTATTCCATTCCTCCCACTGATGGGGCTGGATCTGCTGATAGATTCCACCTAGTTGCAGATTCGAGTATTTGCAGTCTCTCAATTCTTCAAACACTGTTGGTATTCTTTCCAGTTGTGTTTCTGCACTCTACTTAAATAAAAGCAGAAAATATTTTTACAATGGGAAAGGTTCTTTCCAGAACAATCTAAGAGGTCCATTCAAACATTCAAACATCTGTACAACGTTTAAGGGCGAGAGCACAGTTACAGAGAATTGTTCAATGAGAAATATGAAAAGGATCAGTTGGTACTAGATAAACACACCATGAGAGCACTGTTATAATGTTCCTGAAGAACCTGATGGCTACAGGGAAGAAACGGTGTATGATTTCACTCCTTAGAATCATCTCTGCTATGGGAGGTGAGAGAAGACAGAGTGCCTGGAGTGTGATAGGTCCTTTAATATGCTGGTTATCATCACATGGCAAGAGGGAGGTGCAGATGGGAGTCTGAACTATATTTGCCATCTTATTGGTCTTGAGCAGAGCAGCTCCCGCATCACAATGTGATGCCTCCAGCAAGTATATTTTCAATGAAGTGAAAAGGAAACAAGGCCTTTACTTAAAAGTATTGTGGCCCCCAGGAACCAGTAAGGCATCCATTGAGAATGGCTACTTTATCCTATGTTCTCACTCTCTACTATTTATTTATTGACGAGATTTCCTAGATTACAGTTTAACCCTTTGGCTTTACCTATCACGGTCATCCTACTCCCTTCTCTCTGCAGTTTTACCAGCTTCTTTTGTCTCCTTTTCAGTTCTGATGAAGGTCTCCAACCTGAAATATTGACTCTCTTTCTTCTCCTACAGAGACAGCTTGACCTGTTGAATATTTCCAGCATTTTTTTTATTGATAAGGAAAATTGTATCGGGTCAGAAAGAGAGTTCAGAATGACGAGAAGTAGATACAATATAAAAAGTAAGGTGGTATTAAAAACAAGAGGACACAGGTTTGAAAGGAGATTTAAATTTTTTTACAATTTTTAATAATTTAGACATGCAGCATGGTAACAGGTCCTTTTCAGCCCACAAGCCTAATTGCTGCCCAATTACACCTGTTTGATCGACACCACCAGTACTTTTTGAATGGTGGAAGGAAACAAGGAAACCGGAATCCCTGGAGACAATCCACACAGACACGGGGAAAACATACAAATTCAAACCCCAGTCCCGATAGCTGGCGCGGTAACAGCGTTGTGCTAACCGCTACACTAACCATGCCACCAAGATCTGAGGGGTACCTTTTTTTACACAGATATTGATATGTGGAATGCACTGGAAAAGGAGGTGGAGGAATCATCTTCAATTACTTTGTTTACCAATCATTTAGACACGAATAAATAGGCAAGATGAAAATAATACAAATGGAATTAGTGTAAATGGGTAAAAATGTCAGCACAGATATGTTGGGGCAAGGGGCCTGTTTCTTCACTCTGTGAATCTGACTTGGTGACTTTGTAATTTTAAATGTCTATTCAGCAGCTTTAAAATGAATGCATGTACACACACACACACACACACACACACACACACACTAACACACACACTCTCACACACACACTCACACACACATGCACATGCACACATTTTAAAACAAAAATAGACTTTATTCACAATAAATAATTTTAAAATGAATGCATGTATACACACACACACACACACACACATACACACACACACACACACACTAACACACACACTCTCACACACACACTCTCACACACACATGCACATGCACACATTTTAAAACAAAAATAGACTTTATTCACAATAAATAATTTTTAAATGAATGCATGTACACACACACACACACACACACACACACACACACACACACACACACACACATACACACACACACACACACACACACTAACACACACACACACACACCCACATGCACACATTTTAAAACAAAAATAGACTTTATTCACAATAAATAATTTTTAAAATAAATATGTCCAAAGACTCTTCACACCCTTAGATAATGGGTGTAGCCATACCTTTTCCACTGCTGTACATTGTTACATAAATTTTCTATTTAGCAGCATTGCCAACATTGTGGTACATTGTTGTTACTTCCCCTTCTGCTGTTCCTTGTTTGAAGAGCTTCCCCATGCTATCAGGCCCTCAAGGCCCAGTAATGGATGGACTCTAAACTGTTATTCTTCCTCCCAACACCCCTGCATTGGTCGGGCCAAGCCTCAGCACGTACTCCTGCAGCCTTAATGTGCCAACCAGTGCCCACACACACAAGCAGTCAGAGAGCAAGCAAGCACAGAGAACTAACTGAGCTAAAATTAAAATTAGCAGCTTGTGAATGTGGCAAAAAAGAACTTTAAATTAACCAATGGCAATTTTAATCACTGATTTTGAGAAGAATATTCATTCTAATAGTACAGGCTTGGAATCTTGCAACGTCATTTGTGTGTAAATGTTCTATATGTTTAAGAGAAAAGCTGATGAAGCTTGTCTTACGCATTGCAATTTCTAGCACATGTTGCAACATTGTTGGTTGTTTTTTAAACCTTTGCTGGAATTATTACAGTTGAATACTGATAGGGAAGAAGTCAAGAGAAGTTGAACTGTAAGTAACCTGAATCATTTGCATTTAATTTTAATTTAGACATACAGCACGGTAACAATAATCCAAACTTTTTGCTTGTTCTACTTGCAAAGGACAAAAAAAAAATCAACTTCCATGTATATAAATGAGTGTTCATCAGGCAAAACTCTGTCTTGTGGCAAATCCGCCATTTGTTGTTGTCCAGATTTAGCATATCTCCATTGATTAACATGCAAAACCTTCTCGATCACATTAATTCTGTTAGTCACAAAGGTACAAAACATCATGGTTTTGTTATGAATGTATTCAAGCGCTGATGTACTATCTGTCCAAAACATAGAATATGCTATCTCCATCTGTAATTCTCTTCTTAATACGGTGTCCATTTTGCTCGCCATAGTAGTGACTGTCAATTCCATACGAGGTATGATGACTGGCTTTAATGGAGTCACTCTGGCTTTTCCCATTACAAATCCACAATGTACTCGCTCTTGATTATTTCACAGTAGTAAATAACTAACAGGACCATAACCACCTTCGTTTGCATCAGCAAAATGATGTAATTGAGCAAATGTGACAATTCCAATGTATGTTGGTTTAAAACATCTGTTGACTTCAAAACTTTCTAACATTTTAAGCCTCTCAATCCAATTCATCCAATCTTGTGCAATGGAATCTTGTATAGCTTCATCCCATCTAAATTTTCTTCTGCACAATTCTTGCAGAATTTTTTTGGCTATTAATACTACTGGTGTCAATATTCCCAAAGGATCATATTTTGAGCTTATGATTGAAAAAATACCTCTTCTTGTCAAAGGCCGTTCTTTCAAAACAACTTTGAATTTGAAAACATCCGATTGAACACACCATTGCACTCCTAGAATTCTTTCGACAGGTAGAACGTTACAATCCAAGTCCAGATGTTTTATCTTCTTTGCTCTTTCTGCCTCAGGAATAACAGCCAACACGTCTCGATTGATCAGGAAGAAACCGCTTTTATTACTGATGTCTTTTAACTCGTGATAAAGATTTATTGCTTTTTTTTCTCAAAACATGGTACTAAGATGATCATCAACATAGAAATTATTTCTGATGATGTTTATAGTTTGAGAACAAAATTGCTCTTCATTATCTTCAGCACATTTCCTGAGAGCAAAATTTTCAAAATTCAGTGATGAAATTGCTCCAAATAAATGAACTGTCATTCTGTAATCAATCATGTCTTTACTGTAATCGCCATTAGGCCACCATAACAATTGTAGAAAATCATGATCTTCTGATGCTACTTTCACTTGATTAAACATCACTTCAATATCTGCTGCAATCACAATGGACTCTTTACAAAATTTTATCAGAATGTCTGTTAAAGTACTATTTAAGTCTGGACCTTGTAAAAGTTGAGAATTCAATGAAATTCCTTGAAATGATGGTCCATAATCAAATACTACATCCTTTTGTGGATGTATAACTCCATGATGAGGTAAATACCATTTTATACCATCTTACATTCCAAGATATATTCAGATACTTTTTCTACATAACCTTTGGAAATACCATCATCAGGATTCACATCTGAACTCGGTACAGCACCAGTGAGGTTTTGCAACGTATGTTCATCTGTTCCAGTTCCACTAAGCTCTAAGTCAACGAATGAGGCCTGCAGTGCTTTATCGGAGTCCTCTTCTTGCTTGGTAGTTGAAGCCACTTCTTCAATGGTGGCTGGTTCCAACCTCCTGCCAAGCATTATCTGTCCGCCTTGCTGGCTCAACTTCTGACCAGACAGCTTTGTGAGAGGAGCTGTTTGCTTGAGGTCATTAGCCTGATGAGACTTCTTCTTCTCCATCTTGAATTCTTCACACTGCAGCCTGTCTTCTTGCCTGACTTATCTGGTTCCTCAGAACTGTAAACAAATTTGTATCTTGCATGGTCCCTTTAAGAGGATTTCTCTAGTTGCTAGCTCACATGTCCACGCTGCCAATTTACACCTAATTAACCTACACCCCCAGTACATTTTAAACAGTGGGAGGAAACCAGAACCCCTACCCCCCCCCCCGGGAAAAACCCACAGGGACACAGGTAGAACATACAAACTCCTTACAGATAGCGTGGGATTTGATCCCCAGTCACAATCGCTGGTGCTGTAAAGGCATTGTGCTAACCACTACACCAACTGTGCTGCCATAATGTCACATTATGTGGGGGGGGCAGGGAAATTCCAAGCTGAGTGCATGAATAACATAAGGCATGATTGGCACGGACAGAGTAATACACTTCAGGGTGAACAAGAGGCCAGTTTTAGAATACAGAGATCATGAGATTTCTGGTTATTAAAGGATAAGCTGTAAGGAAGATGATGGCAATGGGCAAGAAGTCTTGCGTCTGCTTCGATTTTATATGTCCTTCTGTTCTCAAATAAATATCTCATCACCTGCACCTCATATATTGTGATATAACCCTATCACTAACAAACACACCCTATTAATCAGAGGTGAAACACAAGAGTCGATTGTAGTAAAACTACAAAAATGTTTGGAAGAACTCAGCGAGTCGTGCACCATCCATAGGAGGTAATGATATATAATCAACGTTTCAGGTCTGAGTCCTTCTTCAAGGTCTGAACAAAATACAGCCTGGTCCCTGAATAAAAAGGCTGGGTAAAGAGGGAAGAAAGAGCAAGGGGGAGTGCACAAGCCAACAGGCAAAAGGCCATTAATGGACATGGATTGGAGGGCAGGAGAGGTGAGAAAGGATGAGGGAATGGGGGTGGCTCAGTGAATGGAGAGCTGGAGGAAAAGAGAAGGGGAGGGGGAGAGAGAGAGAGACAGAGCTAGAGAAAAGGAGACATAGGGAGTCCCCTTGTCCTCACCTACCACCCCACCAGCTTCCGCATTCAATATGTTATCCTCTGCAATTTCCGCCACCTGCAAAGTAATCCACCAAAAGACATATCTTCTCCTCTCCACCATCCACAGGGTCCTCTCCCTTCATGACTCCCTCATCTATTCCACCCTTCCCACCAATCGCCCGCTTGGTACCTACCCCTGTGATCACAGGAAATGCAACCCGCACCCACACCACCTCCTTCACCGCCTTTTTAGGGCCCCAAAGGCCCTTCCAAGTGAAGCAACACTTCATGCGAATCTGCAGGGGGTCATCTCCTGAATCTGGTGCTTCCATTGTGGCCTCCTCTGCATTGGAAAGACTGGGCGTAGACTGGGAGATTATTTCATTGAGCAGCTTCATTCTATCTGCTGTAGTAGTGTAGATTTCCCAGTAGCTACCCTGCCCCATTCCCATGCCATCATGTCTGCTCATGGTCTCATGCACTGCCAGTCTGAGACCACCCACAAATTGAAGTAGTAACTCCTCCTTCCATCTGGGCACCCTCCAACCACATGGCATTAGCATCAACTCCAGTTTCTGTTATTCCCCCATACACCCCCAAAAACCCCTGCCCAACTCTCCTCTTCTCCTATCGTGCTATCTTTTTTTGTCCCGCTTTGAATTCACAGTCACTCCCTTCCCCGATCAATTCTCCCCTTTCCTCTCCTGTCCTCCTATCAATGGTCTTTCTACCTGTTTGTCTGTGCTTCTTAGCCCTGCCCTTTCTTTCCTTCTCCCCAGCCTTTTTATACAGGCACCTGCCCGCTTTCTGCTCATGCCTTGAAGGAGGACTCAGGCCCGAAACGTCGGTTATATATCTTTACCTCCTGTGGATGCTGCAGAACCTACTAACTTTCTCCAGTATTTTTGTGGTTTTACTCTATTAATCAGGATATCTTTATTCAACAGAAAGCTCCAGCTATTTCAAGGAAAACCCCCTATATCATGACTTCACACACCCCATCCCAGTCAATCATGTTTGACTAAACCTTCCAGGAGCTCACTAACACTCTCTCTCTTACACCATGAAGTGTCAGACTAAAACACGAAAGTCTGCAGACACTGTAGTTGAAGTAGAAACACAATGCTGGAGAAAGTCAGCAGGTCAAACAATGTACTTTATGTAGCAAATATAAAGATTCATAACCAATGTTTAGAGCTTGAGCCCTTCATCAAGGTATGGAATAGAGTTGACAGGCGTCCAAACAAAAGAGTAGGGGAGGATGCATGGTCACAAAGGCAGGAGGTAATAGGTGGAGTAGGGAGGGAGAGGACAGCAGCAAGCAGGGGGAGGAGGGATGGCTGGGTGAATAGAGAAGGAAGAGGGTGGAGAGCTGAAGGAAAGAAGACAGAGGGAAGAGAAGGGAGGGGGAAAGGAGAGAAGGTTAGCCAAAACCGGAGAAGTTGATGTTAATGCCAACTGGCTGGAGAGCACCCAAATGGTGCCCTTCTCTACATCAGAGAGACTGGGTTCAGGTTGGAACATCGCCTTGCTGAGCACCTTTGTTCTGTCCGCATCAGTGACAGGGATCATTTCAGTTCTGCATCCCACTCCCATATTCACATGTGTCTGTCTATGGCCTCATGTACTATTTCACCAAGACTACCCATAAATTAGAGGAACTCTTCAGCCAAATGGCTTATTTTGTTATAAAGCAGGTGCAGAAAAGCCACAACCAGTCTGTTTCCTGGAATAGTCTATAGGTCATAGGGAGAAATAATTTAGAAGAGTGATTGGTGACCTTATTGAACTGTGAAAAATGTATAGAAGGCTCGATGAATATTAGCAAAAATGATGTTTCCCTGTGCTGAGGAGTTTAGATTTAGGAAACAATAATGAGTAGACCATTTATGAGCAAATTTTCTTCATTTAGAGCACAGTGATTCTTTCAAACTTGGGTTTGTTGCCAGAAGAGAATTTTGGATATCAATGGATTCAATGGATCTGAAGCAGAAAATGGGATGCTTGTAGAAGATCAACCATGGTCTTGTTGAATAACAGAGCAAGGGGCAAAAGAGCCCACTCCTGTTTCTTTCCCTTATACTCACATGGCCATTGTTGAAGAGGTTGTCATTGTGACCAAACATGGTGCATCTAGTAGAACTGCTGCCTCACAGCTCCAGTGGCCCAGCTTTGAACCTGACCTTCAGTGCTGCCTGTGTGGAGTTTGCATGATTTTCCAGTGACCACATGGGTTTGCTCCAGGTACTCCAGTTTCCTCCCAAATTCCAAAGACATGCAGGTTGACATGTTGGTTGATCAGTGTAGTATGTTGATGCATAATAGAATCAGCGAGAGTAATGATGGTTTAATGTCATATACGTACTAAAATGAGCTGAGTATAAATGGGTGTTGGATGGCTGGACTGCTCTTTGAATTTATGACTCTAGGTACTTTCAGGTGGCCAAAATCCCCCGATGTAAAGCCACATATTATACTCATAAGTGGCTGTTGGGAGGCCACCTGAAAGCGCAAGAGGCGCCTGCAAGGCGGACTTTGTAACCCTCCTCCAGGAGGGATCATCACCAGAGCTCTCACGTGCCCCCAGGCACTTGAATGCAGCCACCTGAAAGCAGCTGCTAAGGGGATGACAATCAGCTGGCGAGTGCCTGACAGCCCCCCTCCCCACTGCCCCTGCCCCTCAGTGCGGGATATCAGGGCAGGGGCAGCTGGCACGGGCTGTCAGCACTGGGGTGGCCGTAGCAGGCTGTCAGCGTTGGGGCAGCTGGGGCGGGCTGTCAGCACTGCGGTGGCTGGAGCAGGCTGTCAGCGCTGGGGTGGCCGGCACGGGATGTCATCACTGGAGCGGCTGACGCGGGATGTTAGCGCTGACAGCCCGCCCTGGCCACCCCAACCCTGACATCCCAAAGGGACAGGAGCCAGAGTGCACATCTCCCTTGCAGCTGTCCCTTCCAGGTGGCTAGCGCTGCGCTTCCACAGGTCTGAATCCGCTTCTGCAGGCACATTCTTGGCAGAGAATGCACCTGAAAGTGGCTTCTGTGACTCTCAGGCATGACTTGGATAAGAAAAGGGATGAGGTCCTGAAGAGTGAATTTAGGGAGTTAGGAAGGAGGGTATATGGGAGATTTGCTCCAAATCATGCATGTTAAGAGAAGCCCTTTCCTGCCTCATCTCAATCAGAGTAGATAATTTTCCTCATTCCCTCCATTGTGTTGTAAATGCAAGCAAATGGACCTCCTTATCCATTAGTTCTGGGTTTTGGCTAAAATTTAGAAGTTACTTTGATATTGTGTAGCTCCAGCATTAGCCACATAGTGAAAGGCATTAGCACCTTACAACTAACAGGATAAGATCAGTGATTGAAGGTGCAAATTGCAATGCACACAAAACATTACTGAATTTTACAATAACTTTGCAGAACTTTTAAGTTCACAATTGATATAAATTTAATTCGAGGTTTCCAATACAGTATGCCAAGAACCAGAGAATCATAGAGCACTACAGCATGGACATTCCAGGGAATGAAGTCCTAACCCATTCAACATTTCCCAATAACTCAGCTCATTGATTCTCTGCACTCCTCAAATGTTAGATTTATCATCAGAATGCATAGATTACATTACATACAATGCTGAGATTCTTTTTCCTGCCGACGAGGCAAATTTACCACCTATTGTCGGTGCAAAAAAAAACTGACCGACAGTGTTGTACACTGTGTACAGTTTAAGGAATGTAAACAAACTGTGCAATACAGAGAGAATAAAAACTCTTCGAGGGATTCCTACGTGAAGAAGTTTTCCTTTGCTCTCCGAAGGGAGTTCTGCAGGATTCTTTCTCACTGCTCCCCACCTGTCTTGGACGGCTGATGACATTTTTCCATAACTTAATGAAGGGCTTAAGCCCGAAATATCGGTTATGTAATTTTACCTTTGCTATATAAAGGACGTAGGTGATGCCGGCTCCTAGAACACTTCCACCAGCGTTGTCTCCGCTCCATCCTCAACATTCATTGGAGCGCCTTCATCCCTAACGTCGAAGTACTCGAGATGGCAGAGGCCGACAGCATCGAGTCCACGCTGCTGAAGATCCAGCTGCGCTGGGTGGGTCACGTCTCCAGAATGGAGGACCATCGCCTTCCCAAGATCATGCTATATGGCGAGCTCTCCACTGGCCACCATGACAGAGGTGCACCAAAGAAGAGGTACAAGGACTGCCTAAAGAAATCTCTTGGTGCCTGCCACATTGACCACTGCCAGTGGGCTGATATCGCCTCAAACCGTGCATCTTGGTGCCTCACAGTTCGGCGGGCAGCAACCTCCTTTGAAGAAGACCGCAGAGCCCACCTCACTGACAAAAGACAAAGGAGGAAAAACCCAACACCCAACTCCAACCAACAAATTTTCCCCTGCAACCGCTGCAACCGTGTCTGCCTGTCCCGCATCGGACTTGTCAGCCACAAACGTGCCTGCAGCTGACGTGGACATTTACCCCCTCCATAAATCTTCGTCCGCGAAGCCAAGCCAAAGAAAGATAAAGGACACTGTTTGACCTGCTGAGTTTCTCTAGCATTTTGTTTTTTAGAATTAAAAAAAACAATAAGGTCCACAAGTAAGAGTTCTTAAATGAGTCCCTGATTGAGTTTGTGTTGAGGACCCTGATGGTGGAGGGGTAGCAGCTGTTCTTGAACCTGATGGTATGAGTCTTGTGGTACCTATATCTCTTGATGGTAGCAAGGAGAAGAGAGCATGTGCTGGGTGGTGTGGATCCTTGATGATTACTGCTGCTCTCCAACGGCAGTGTTCCCTGTAGATGTTCTCAATGGTGGGGAGGGGTTTTTTGTAATGTTCTGGGCTGTGTCCACTACCTTTTGGTGGGCTCAGGTGTATTGGTGTCCCCATAGCAGTCCATGATGTAGTCGGTCAGTACATTTTCTAACACACATCTGTAGAAATTTTCCAGGGTTTACCAGTGCAAACTCCTTAGAAAGTAAAGGCCCTGACGTGCTTTCCTGCAATCTCATTGATACTTTGCTGTAGGTAGGAGACCAAAACAGCACACAGTATTTAAAAATTGACTTCATAAATATCCACACTTAAGAGAACAAAGTCAAGTCCTTGCCTGCTCTGATATGTATGAAAGATAAATTTTATCCAATCAAAATCACACTGAACTGTAACATTTAATTTGCGTCCTCAGTGCACAAGGTATTTGTGATGTTTGCTTGTTGGAACACACCAGTAGTTCAAGCCTGCCCAAAGGTTAGCATGACATTCTTTATCCATGTCCCAGCTTGCCAGACCTCTTGGGGGAAAAAAATCCAGTAACTTCAGCAAACTATGTTAACTTTAACTCGGGTGTGCAATGCTTTGGAGAAATGTATTTTAAGTTATTGCTGCCTCAACCTGCTCTCGTGACTTTGTCAATGAGACCAGTGTCTCATTAGCAATTCTGTGACGTGACTGTGCATTGCTATTGAATTGCATTTGAAGGTAAGATTTATTTTCTTTTATTGTTGCATCCTGTTTTTAATTTGCTAATTAAATACAGATTCTTGATTGCAACCAGGTGTCAGTACATATTATAATTGCTGGAAGATTTGGATTATCTTCCACTTTCTTTTAGAAGAGCCCAATTTAAAATTCTTATATGCTGTAATGAGAAACTGGGAGACCCTTCTTATTTTCACTTACCCCGAGGGTAAGTGATTACTGATACTTTCAAAAAGAAGTTGGGTTATTTATCCTTCCATTTTTCATTTATACATCTCCTTTCTTATATGTACAAACTCTTGTCGTGTTGATACAGGTTAAATCATTCGTGGAACATTGATAATACGCTCAAAACTGCAAAACATCTGAAAATTGTCAGCTTCTCAGATTGTATAGATATTTTCAGTCATTACCCTGACTACAAACAGGATCACACAGTACTTTCACTGTAGTTCTCAAAACCATTCATCCTGATAGATGAACCAATCGATCAGTTCTCAATCCTCGCCACTATGCACAATTTTATTGAGCTGAGCCATGGGTGGGTCTCTGATTCATGGTTATTTTTGTTTATATCACCTCACTGAGACATTCCAACTACAAGCACATTTTAGGTGAACAAAATAAAATTGAATCTCATCAACTCTACTTAATCGCACCCTTGCATTGTGTATCTATCTATTCTTATCACTGTTATGTTAAATTGTGCACTTTTGCTTTATTTTTTGACTACCTGCTGCATTTAAATGCAGGTTAGCTTGCCTCTACAGCACATAAACGAAGCTTTTCACTGTATCATAGTTCAAATGAGAATAAACAATTGAGGGGATGCTGGAATATGAAAAAAACTAGAAAATAGCTGAAACACTCAAGCTCAGGAATTATCTATGGAGAGTTATTGCCAGCACTCTCAAATCACTGCAGCACTCTGCAGATCTTCATCCACACTGCAGGTAGATCCATACAACATGATCCCAATTTGCTGTTAACACAAAAACTGAGGTCTCCCAGTTTCCCAATACAGTACTGTATATAAGAATTTCAAATTGGGTTCCTATAAAAGAAAGTGAAAGATAATCCAAATCTTCCAGCAATTATCTGGTTTCTGGCAAGGTATGGAAAACCAAAACTAGAGATGCCACCTTCATCAGGTAATAATTTATTTGGATAATACTCTGAACTTTCCAAAACTCAGTCACCTACACCACAAACACAAAATCAACTTCCACTCCTGCCACCAGGATCATGAACTTCAACCTAGGCTTCCTGGTCAAATTCAACTTTATTGTGATCTTACTGCACACTGTGATGGAATATTTGGGAATGTTTTTGGGAAATAAATTGGTAAAATTAGAGTAGGTTACATACACACACTTTAAAACAGATCTTATTTGAGATACTGAAGAATTAATATTCAGTGATTTTACAGAAACTATGGAGAACGATATGCACATTTCACAAGTAGATGCTAATTGAAATGATGTCATGAAATGAACGGACTATTGTCTTGGAAGAAAACATCCAGAGCCAGGTTGGCTGTTTTGGACCTTTTTTTGCAAGGCTTTTGACCATCCTGCGAAGTGCTCACTCAGAGGTCATTGAGAGGTTATTGTTTACCTAAAACAACAGATGGACCAGAATACTAACTCCTGTTGTTTGCTGGAGAAGCTCAGAGCTTTTGCAAGTGAGAGAGAGAAGGACATGTTGCTGGCAGTTTTGAAACTCAGATAGAGAGACAGAAGGGAGTCTTTGACTGTGTGTGACAGAAAGCTGTAACAAACCAGGAGAAGCTTGTTAGAACTGAAACAGAAGCTTCAGAGCGGCGGATGGCTGGAAGTGCTATCTGTCTGATGTTTCTCTTGGAATAAGAGGAACAGAAAGGAATTCTGTGATAACCTGAAAGAAAGGAGTTATCATCTGGAGAACCATGATGGGGTAAGTTTCTTCAGCAAGACAGTGAGGTAACTAACGGTGGTACCTCAATTGTGGAAATCCTGGAACAACAAATCTCTCTCTGCAAACCTACAAGATCCTTCCTGAGCGGTGACCATTTACCTTTCGAGCACCAAAGCCTGGTGAACTTTGTACATGTTAAATTCTGTGCACAGTATAAGAATTGCCTGCAACCAGTGAACTTGGAAGAATGAGAAATGAGATTGGACGGTGAACCAAAGAACTTTTCTGAACTTACACACATGTACACTTAGAAGGGAGTGAAGTTAGTTTAGTTAAGTTAAAGTGGGATTCTGTTTTCATGTTTTCATGTTTAAAGCAACTTTTCTTTGACTAACTACTTGTCATGGTGAATATCTATTACTGTTGGGTTTTGGGGTCCATTGGGCTCATAACAACACATACATACAGATGAAACAGTGTTTCTCTGGACCACGGTGCACATAATCCACAGCACATTATAAGCATGTACTGTATATACATTACGATATAAAATGAGTACAGTATATAAATATATTGGAATAATTCATTCAGTTACAGGATACCCTTCCGATAGCTAGGCATCATTTGAGGGTCAGTAATTGAGTCAATTCTGACGCTTCATGAGCTCATGCTTTATGAAACCAGGCCATTTGGCCCATCAGGTCCATGTCAATCAGTAGGAATTCATCTGTAGCAATCTGAACTTCTATTTCTTGGCCCATGGTTTTCTATGTCTGGCCAATTCAAATCCACTTCTCTTAGATTTCCTCATTAGCTTTTCTTTCTTAAATCAAAGTCAGTCTGTCAAAGCGATCATTTCAAATTGTTACAGTCATGACCATAAAAAGCCACCATCATATGAGTTTGCTACTTCATGTAACACAGTTCATGTAATGTAAACAAATAAAGACCTGCAAACCGATAATGAATGTAAACAAATGATTGCGATACAGAAAGAACAAAGAAAATCAATAAAGTGCACAAGTAAGAGTCCTTAAATGAGTCCCTGATTGAGTTTGTTGTTGAGGAGTCTGATGATGGAGGGGTAGCAGCTGTTCCTGAACCTGGTGGTGCGAGTCTTGTGGCATCTATACCTCTTTCCTGATGGCAGCAGTGAGAGCAGAGCATGTGCTGGGTGGTGTGAATCCTTGATGATTTCTGCTGCTCTCCCACAGCAGCTGCAGAGGCTAGATTCTTGAGCAGACAAAGAACTTAGCTATCATACACCATCCATGGGTAGAAATGGTCAGTCAACATACTCAATCAACAGAACCCTTCATTTTATCTATTTCATCTTAGTCTTGATAAAGGGTTCAGACCTGAAATGTTGATTTCCTGCTTTTTTTGACTGTCTTTGACTGTTTCTCCTAAACAATGTAACTTACTGAATCAAATTAGGATTACGTTCTCCTGTGATGTCTTCTCTTTGCTCAAGTAATCTCACCATGTACTTTCATCAGAAAAAATTTAGAGTGACCTATTCCAAGATCCATCTGCTAGTACTGTGAGCCTCCAGGACATAGCTCTTCGAGAGCATATTCTAGCACTTAATTATTAAATTTAAATTTTATTTTATTTTTTAATTTAGACATCCAGCACGGTCACAGGCCCTTTTGGCTCACAACCCCATGCTGCCTAATTACACCCTATTGATCTACAGTCCCCAGTATGTTTTGAAGGGTCAGAGGAAACCAGATCCCCCGGGGAAACCCACGCAGACACAGAGAGACAGCTGTCCTTACGGAGAGCGTGGGATTCGAACCCAGTTCCCAATCGTTGGCGCTATAACAGCGTTGCACTAACCGCTAACCATGCCACCCCAAAAGAGTTATGTCAAAGTAGTTATGACAAAGTATAAGGGCTGTTTTCACAAGGATCCTTAGTGGGTGAAACTGCAACATGATGAATTAGAGCTCTCAAGAGATCAAGGGAAAGATTAGAAATAATGTGAAGTTTGAGTTTAGTTTGTACAATTCAATAAAAGATAATGACGAGACAGACTTACCTTTAATCACTTTTACTAAATAGGTGCAAGAGGACCACTCCCAGGTTGTATCCTCTTGCCACATTTTATTTGAATGACTTCATTGACTTATTCATTCCTTTACAGATGGAGTCCAGAGGAAACAATGCCTGTGATGACATCGATGCCATGTTCAGTGATCTCCTAGGAGAGATGGACTTGCTGACACAGGTCAGTTGTATTTTATAATGAACTGTTCTGTACTATCAAAGGACCATACCTTTGAGAGGCAGCAAGAAGAGTTTGACAGTGACGAGAGATTTCATTGAAATGTTCTTGTCTTAATTTGAAAGTGAAAGCATGGTAAGCTACATGTCCTAATTATATCTCAGCTTCACATCTGGCTGTAGGAGAGGATACTTAGGAATAGGATTTATGTGCATTTGGAAAGTGATGGTCACATTAGGGGCAGACAGCTTGGATTTATGCAGGGCAACTCAAGATATACAAAGTCCACAGCTCCATGAAAGTGGCTACACAAATAGATAATGCATAGCTTCAATAGACAGGGCATAGAGAATGAGAGTAAGGTAAAAAGGTAAAGGTTCCACTATTGTCACGGAATATTGTATTTAGAATGTAACATACATGAAATTCTTTAACTTGCGTCTACCGTAAGGCAGAGAGAGACCCACCACTTTGTTCAGCGCCCCTCACAGTGTTAGTGGTGGATACGCATACAATTGTAGAATTTAAGAGGACTCTGGATAGACAAGCTTCTTTTTATTGTCATGTAATTAAGAATGTAACATACATGACATACATACATTTTTTTGCCTCCCATAAGACAGACAAAGACTTGCCATTAATTAATACTGCCTGTTGCCCTTTACAGTATGAGAGAAACCAAAGCAAAAGAGACTCCCTTCAGAGTCACTGATTGTCCATGAATTTTGCTCCAGCCCCACAGACTCCTGTTCAAACCCTCGGCAACCCAAGCTCCAGGACCAAACCTCTGGCACAATCAGAAAGCCTTCAGGGCCCCTTCTTGTCCTCAATGCCATCTCAGATCCAGGCACCAATACCTGGTTCCCATATATCAGTCTCTAGCAGCGTGCAGCCCATGTGAGCACCCCCTCCCTGCCCAATCACGTTGCCCTCAGTCTGAGTGGGTCCCTCAGCCACTGAGCACCTCGCTAGTCTGCCACCCTGGTCCTCATCCTGTAGGATCATCTCCTCTGCTTCGCCTTCTTGGATGGGCCTGTTTCTGGTGCCCTGCGCTGGTCTGCTGCTCCCTCAGAGTCTGCAACCCCTCATGGCCGCTGCCAAGCATAGATACCACCAGCTTGGGCACAGACCTGCATTTTCAAGATTTTAATTAAAAACACCATCAGCTCCTTTAACTGGCCATTGAAACCTGTTCAGAGCCACCGGCATTTGGAACGGGCAGTTGAATCCTTAGGTGCAATGCTGCGTCTCCGCTCTCTGCTCTCCCAGGTCCTCCCTAACAGCCGCACTGCCATGACAGCAGCTTCGGTAGCACCGCCATTTCTTGTAGCATGCAGGGAATAGAAGGATCATGATCATGTGCAAGCAGCAGAGATTTTATTTAACTTGGCATCATGTTCAGTGCAGACTTAGTGGCCGAAGGCCTGTTCCTGTGCTGTTCATTGTTCGATGTTCTATGAATCCCTGTAATGCTTGTGGTGAAAATACTCCCATAGGAATCTAAGGGATTTCAAGGATTTTGACCAAGAGATGTGAATGTTGTCTTGAAATTCCTAGCAATGTATGGAATGGCTGGACATTGCTCTCTGCAATACTCCACTGTGTCAATAAAATGAATATTTGAGTCAGAACAGAATGAGTTGACAGTCTCACATTGTATGTAAGTTAATCAAATGAGCCAACTTGGAGCAGTGAACAGATCGTCTGAGAACTTGGAGTTGTGAATGAGCTATCAGTTGGTCCTGCAAAGGAGAGGTCATGACAGTTTTCAGAAGTGCTGAAAAATTAAATATGATTCCCAATCAATTGGATAACTATCTATTTCTCCAAAGAAAATAGCTAAAACTGTTATTAATGTGAGTTCAGGGAGAGCAGCAGCAGGGAATACTGAAACCCATGATAAAATGGAAATAAAGCACTGAGGGTGAGCTCAGTTAATGCAGGTACTCCCTGGCTTGTGACCTGTGCAACTTAAGTCCATCCACTCCTACGACTGAAAATTTATTAAAAGATATAAAGAAAAAATATAAAATTTACATGGTTCATGTTGTACTTGACAAACTATTACAGGGATACAGGGCACATAAGAGCCAAAATGTGTGTACTTACTTTGTTAGTTGGCGTAAATTTTATATTTTTTCTTTATATTTTTTTAAATATGCGCAATTCCAACATACATCCATTCCGAGATACAACCAATCCTTCAGAATGAATTACGGTAGTAAGTCGGGGAGTACCTATACAGGGACTGAAAAGTTATAGAGCTTGTACTCCGTGAAACCAACTGCAACAGTGGGACAAATGGTTGAATTACAATATCAGGCCCCCTCAGTAAACAAGTACTCAACCAATCAGCAGTTGACATTTCAACATTCCATGACATTCTGCTCCCCCAATGCTTCAATCAACCAAGTATATCAGAATTTTTCATCAGTTTTGTTGCACGCCTGTTTAGAATGTCCTTATGTGAAATTTGGACAGGCTCAGTAGAATATTCAGGAGTGAAAATCTATGTCCAACATATGACTTAACCCTTTCACTGGAAGCCAGGGATCACAAGGATCAGTACTGAATAGATAACAGTGAATGGAAGGCGGGATGAAACAGCCAAAGAATTCATTGAAATTTGGTTTGATCCTCACTGAAGGACCCCAAAATGAGCACCATAACTGAAGGTTCTTATTTAGATATGCCAGTCAGGTTCTGTGCCATTTATGGGTCACTAACATGATATTCATAGAACTTTGAATAAATCTCTGTCTATTTGGTCTCTGAAAATGAACAGTCCAAACACCAGTTTCAAAAAGTGTTCATAAAAGGTGAATTAAAAATCGGTTTGTGACCATTTGAGGAATCAGTGTGATCTGGAGTGTTGCCCTTTGTCCCATGAAATTATTCTGCCCCACCTGTTTTTCCAAGTAAACATACACCTAAATTTGCCTCTTTCACATAAGGCACTTCTCTACCCAAGGTCTGCATTGCCAGTCAACTTGACATTGGGGACAGCCGGTCTCCTGCAGTCTGCAGCTGTTGAGCTGCTCAGGATTGCACCTTCAGCACTGCTAACTTACCAACATGAATCCATTTCCCAAAGGGATTTGTGCATCTGCCAGCTACAAAAGCTGTTAATGGTTGCAAATAATATCAGGCTCAATGAAGGTTGCTATAAAGTACAAAATGAGAAACATTGCAATCATCGCTGATTTTTATTCACACTGTTTGTATAAGTATCACAAATGTGAGATCATTTACATTTTGCTTTTTCCTCTCTTAATAAAATGGTAAAATTAATACTGAGGCATCTAAGAAATCTCATATATGGAGAGTGAAATATCCCGTAAGGCATAGATGTTAATCATTTTCTCAATCCAACTTCTGAACAATATTGCATTTGTTATGTTGCTGTGGCATTTAAGAAAAATTAAACTCTTTACTCTTCAAATCTTCTTTACAGAGTTTAGGGGTGGATGACAATCCACCTGAACCGGCAAAGCCCAGTCAGAACACAGGGTTTAACTTCTCCATTGGTTTTACAGATGCAAATGGTAAGACTACATTGAACAGCGTGATCTGAAATGCAATTACCCCCAATGGCTTATATAAAAATACATCTTGATCAGCCTTGGGATGAAATGGTAGAGCGTGACTTCACATTTCTGGCTTAAGTTACGTTAAGCAAGAGAGTCTGCAGATGCTGGGGTCATGTGCAATACACAAATGTCCTGAAGAAATTCGGCAGGTCATGTACCATTCACTTCTGGCTACCCTTGACTTCTGCTCTTCCTACTACTGCCTTGTTCAATTCTTTATGAGCATCGTTTATGTTTCAATGCCTTTGCTACTTCCTCTTCCCTACACGGATAATACCAATTACATCTTAAGGAGTAGATGCAGGAGTAGGCTATTCAATCCTTTGCATCTGTTCCCTATTCAGAAAGATTATGGCTGATGGCTCATCTCAGTCCGCTTTCCTATACTAACCCCATCTCTCTCAATCCCCTTACTGACTAAAAACCTATCAACTTGTCTTTTTTACATATCACTTCCAGAGCTCCCTTAGGCAGGGATTTCCAAAAGAAATCACTGCTCACTGAGTGAAGAAATTTCTTCTCACTGCTGTCCAGCTTAGTTTGGCAACACCTAATTCGAGAATCTTCATCCAGGGGAAGCACAATTCTTTCATCTACCTTATCATGCGAGGTCTTTCCTCTTATTCTTAAATCCTCTTGGATAAAGGCCAACAGATCAATGCTTTCCACTTGCTTGCTATACCTGCATGCTAGCTTTCAGCAATTTATATAAAGGGATATCCAGGTTTTAGAGTCATACAGAATGGATCAGGCCCTTTGGCCCAACTCATTCATGCCAATCAAGTTGACATTCTGGACTTGTAACCTACATTTGGTCCACATCCTTCTCAGCCCCTCCTATCCATAAATCTGTCCAAATGTCTTTTGAATGATGTTATTATACCCACTTCTACAGTTTTCCCTGGCAGCTCATTCCAGATACATATCACCCTTTGAGTTTAAAAAAATTACCCCTCAGGTCTCTCCTAAATCTTACCCCTCACATATGTTTCCCCTAAAGTTCTCTGTCCTGTAGATCTTCTCACTATTTAGAATATTAGACCAAGTACTTTCTCCTAGGTGTGAGGAAAGAAGCATTTCCACAGTGAATTCCACATAGGATCAGAATTTAAGTATTCAGCCCATTGAGTCTGCTCTGCCATTCGAATCATAGCTGATGTATTCTTCCTCTCAAACCCATTCCCCTGCCTTCTCCCTGTAATCATTATCACCCTTATTAAGAACTGATCCACCTCTGCTTTAAATATACCCAGTGACTTGACCTCCATAGTTGTCGGTTGAATTCCTTAGATTTGTCAACCCTGTGGCTGAAAACAATTCTCCTAAGTCACTAAAACCAAATCAAAGACCCATTTCAAATTCCAGTTCTCATACACACTCTCTAATAGGTGCAGAAATTGATCCTGCCAGTAAATACAGATCTCACTGATACCTAAATAAACTCTGTGATTATATTTATGGAAATGGTGAGTACAACTGCGTCACAAGCCAACTTCAGTGATCTAATTTTGTAAATGAAAACTGTTTTCCTCGACAATATCAGCTCAGCATGCTTGAGATTGCAGAGTTTGAGAGAATTAGACAATTAAATTCCTGATGTTACATTTTATGTTAACAGTGAATGTATAACCTAAATAGTTAAACATATTGCCAGAAATTTTAAACAATATATCTACAGAGAGGGTATTATTTTTCTGTGGAATTTATGCACTCTTCATTTTACAGCGAGCATAAATCAGCTTTGGAGCCCAGCACTGGTCATTATAACAGCTGGCAGCTTTGTTGTGGAATTAGAAAGAGCTCTCTTACGCCATCTGAATCTCTGATTATGTTCTTTTGAAAACCTTTCCTGTACATCAGCTTTCTTCCAGGTCCTCTAGTTTCCTCTTGGATCCCAAAGGTAGATTGACAATTTGCCACTGTGCGTTGGCCCAAGTGAGCAGTTGAATGATAGAATCTGAGGGGAATTGATGAGATTGTGAGGGAAATAAAATGGGATTCGTAGAAATGACAGTCGGCAGAAGAACCTACACTGTGATATATGACTGAATGGCTTTTATATATTGGCTGCTGAAGAATGCAGCATGGGACAATATTTATGAGGAGATCTAAATTTACAAGTCAGCCCTTCATTTAACCTTTTGACTCTTCCACATAGTGAGGTCACAGAAAACTGCTGACAGATACGACTCGTTCATCTCAATTATGAGAATAGGTTCAACGCCAGTTTCTGCTATGCTGTGCCTCACCAAATTTGGCTCTGTACAGCAGTTTTATTTTCTATCCAATAAAAGAGTTTCAATCCACACGCACTTTTTAAATTTAAATTAGACCTACGAGTTACCCAAATAACACCGTATTAACCTACACCCCGGTGTTCTTTTTTGGCGCAATGCTGTGTGTTGTGGCCATCCAGATCTGCAATGATCATTTCATATCACACTTTCAGCTCATTGGTGAGAGCTGTGTTTCAAGGTCCACGTTTATGGGTGAGTAACCCAATGCACTCTCCATTCCTCTCTTCAAAATGTGTTCTTTTATATCAATTTTTAACATTGCTCCTTTTACTCCTTTGTTGTATTAGAGTCTCTCAAAGCACTGGAAGAAACTGACTTTGACGCCTTGATGGCAGACTTGATGGAAGGGATCAGCGAGACAGAGAAAACCTTTGGCATTACCTCCGAAGCCTCAACTTCAGGCATTCAGAGTACGACCACCACGCCAGATATTCCTAATATCCATTCAAAAGCGCCTCCAAAGCCACCAGTCAGACACACCGAGCTACAAAGTCATGATTTACCTCCACCTCCTGTTGACTTGCTTCCTCCAGTCCCAGCAGTTTCTCTGCCTCATCCATCACCACCACCTCCTGAACCATCAGAACCATTAACAGAGGTAGGAGTTCAGTAAGAGTTTGATTTTCTGGGGACAAATATTGAAAATATGCCAGAAAGTGAAAAATCATTGTTTAGACACTTTTTCATTTGAATAGCAATGGCATAGAAGGTTTCAGATCGGGCACAATTGGAATTGGTTTAGAACATAGAACATAGAGCATGGAACATTACAGCACAGTACAGGCCCTTCAGCCCATGATGTTATGCTGACCTATGTAAACATTCCCTACCTCACACCCATATCCCTCTAATTTTCTTGCACCCATATTCCTCCCTAAAAGTATTTTAAAAATCCCTATTGGACCAGCCTTCATCACCACCCTGGTAATGCATTCCAAGCACCCACTACTCAAGTGTAAAATAAAATACCCTTGAAGTCTCCCCTACACTTCCCCCCCACCCCCCCACTTTATACAGACGTCCACTGGTGTTTGCTAATCTTACCCTGGGAAAAAGGTGCTGGCTGTTCACCCTATCTATGCCTCTCATAATCTTCTAGACCTCTATTAAGTCATCCCTCCTCTTTCTTCACTCCACAAAGAAAAGCCCCTAGCATGTTTACCTTGCTTCATATGACAAGATCGTTAATCCAGGCAACATCCTGGTAAATCCCCTCTGCACTATCTCCATCGCTTCCACACCCTTCCTGTAATGAGGCCACCAGAACTGATAGAAGGGCTGAAAGGCCCATTTCCATGGACTACAGGGCTCTATTTGAAGGCATAAAAAAAGAAGGGTGTCCGTGCTTATGCTCTTGGAGTCCTGCAATTGGAAACAACTTGAGAAGATGAGAAAAAAAATAGTTGTAGTTGCTGTTGTCAGACTGAATACAATTAATTTTAGTGTTATAATTTAGATTAATTGCTAACAACAAGGTATTATTGCTGCTGGAAACCCTCTGAAACAATTGTCTCATAAGTGCTTGATTATTTAAAGCAAGGCTTTGCATTCATAATGCTGGCAATTAATAATGCATCATCTGTTAGTAATTGTAAAACAAAGCACAAAGACAATATATTGTCATGGTAAAAAGCAACTCAAGACTGTTACTATATTGTAAAGCAGAGAAAGGGTTTCTGATGCTTAGATTGAATTGAGTTCAATTCCGGACTCAGTTAAAAAAAAAGGCCATTTGCTCTTTTAAGTTCCTACCAGTTCCCTGGAGAGCATTCTTTTCAATCTCATTATAAATCTCATTATTTCAATCTCATTCAATCTTATCTTTTCTCTTGGCATTGTAAATTGTCTTTCCAATACCCTTTCAAAACCATGATTGATTCTACTTCCCTCACCTCTACAACCAATGATGTCCAAAGTATTGCCACTTTTAGTGTAAAGAAATTTTAGCTCATATGTCCATTATAGCAACATGCAGTGCTTAGAAATAACTAAGATTTCCCACTATTGCAAAAAATGTGTAATCTACTGACTGATGAGTTGGTAACCAGAGGATACAAATTTTAGATATGATGCAAAGAAACTTGACAAAGGAAACACAATTTTATGTAAATTCACCCATACATTTTTAAAGCATTTTCAAGATAGTAAAAATAAAGAGAAAATATTTCATGCTATTCATTAATGATTGAATCCAGGTTACACTAGTCTGATTATGAGTAGGTGTTGGGATGGATATTCAATTAAATTAGAGTTGTAGCAAATGTATTTTGAGCAATACTATATGGCAATAGAAAATAGACGTTCATCTCTTACGGAGAAATCGGCGTGTATATGGCTCTCAGAAAGACCCCCTTGCATAGCTCAGGGAGACAGCCTGTAACAGGAAAGAGCATGGTTGTTTGATCTGCATTGCATAAAGTGTCATGAAGCAAATTCAATAAGTCTGAGGAAACAGAAGGGAATGGGAAGAAGTGTAACTCTTTCAAAGAGCAGCCATGCAAGATTGGTCGAATAGCCTCCTTTTGTATGATTATGAACTGAAGTCTATGTTCTATGTTTAAGTCAAACCACAATGTTCACAGTAGTGGAAATGCAGCCAGTGCAAATGAAACAGAACGCTGCTGCAATACATTCAGTGCCTCAAGTTGAGAAAACTAACAGAGCATTTTGCAATTTTCCAGTGTTTATCTTCATTTGTATCAAGCCAAGATGACGAAAATATGTTTCTTGCCATTGCTGCGCACCGTTCATATGCAAGACCGATACAATTTCCCATCACTTGCACATAGAAATGCCAATCATATCCCACATTTGGGTTTTATTCTCTCTTTTAAATGACTGCATATCGCTTAGAATTATGGTCTACCCAAAAGAATTTCTAGTCCTCAAGGTTTTTGCTAGAAACGGAAATTTTGCAAATTCACTTGACTGAATATTTCAGAGTTGTATTGCAAAATTGTTCAGTGTGGTCAGTTTCACTCATTTCTTATGCACAAGATTTCTCCAGAGTTAATGTAGTGTTCTATTTTTACAAAAAGCTAACACACAAAGAAAATGAAGGATCCTGATAAAATATGCAACAAAATAGAAAGTCAAGCTCTCCCATGAAGAAAGTAAAATAAATTCAATAATTCAATAAATCTGAACATTAAAACTGCAAAAGCAGTGGTATCTACAAAGCTACCAAATAGTCATAGAAACTCACCAATTTCACACATTTAGGGCAGCACGATTAACGTAGCAGTTAGCGCAATGCTGTTATAGTGCCAGCGATAGGATTCGAAACCAACGCTCTCTGTAAGGAGTTTGCAATTTTCCCTGTGTCTGCGTGGATTTCCTCCAGGTGCTCTGGTCTCCTCCCACTATTCAAAACATGGGTCAATTGAGTGTAATTGGGGCAGCACAGGCTCATGGGCCAAAAGACCTTGTTACTGTGTTGTATGTCCATCCCTACCGAGCTTGGACTACATCAGAAATGGCACATTGATGCAGCAGGATTAGGGGAACTATTAGAGGGGATACAGACATAAGATTTGCACGTACATATTTAGAAAGGGATGGCTTTGTGTGGAACAAGTCATATCTTACCAATCTGATTGAGTTTTTGAGGAAGTGGCAAAGGTGGATGATGTGGATGGTCGTGGATGTCATCTACATGGTCTTTAGTGAGGTTTTTGACAAGGTCCCTCAGAGTAAGCTGATTGAGAAGTACAGATGAACTGGAGATGGCCCAGATCAAGATATCACAAACTGATCCCAGACTTCTGCCATTGTCACAGTGAACAGTCAACAGTTAAGTGTCCTGAGTGTGGTCCAAGGTTGCTTGTCCCTTGATTACCTCTCCTCTGATCTCAGCTCATTTTTTCTTACATTGCCATTATCAAAACCTCATCACGTTGGCATCTGTACTTATCAACTGTTCCATTTTATGAAGGCAACCCACTGTATCATATGGAAGGGTAAGATTTCTTTACTCCCATCCTTTAAATTTCATATATGTACATTATAAATCCAACTGTAATGAAACAAATAGCTTCCAAACTTTATCCAATACTATAATCATGTAGGTTTCTAATAAAGAAAAATTTATTTATTGTCTATTATATATTCAATATACCAGCATCGTTGTCCGAAGAGGGCAAGCAAAATCACTTAAGGACCACTTCCACCCTGCACACAGCTGCTCCCTTTGGGAAAGAGATATAGGAATATCAGAGCAATCACCACCAGGCTAAGAGGCAGCTTCTTCCCACAGGCGGAGAGAATGCTGAACGACCAAAGGAACTACTTGCAATAACCATTCAAGACTCTCACGAATACTTGTCTTGCATGTGTATTGGCTGTCTGTATGTGTTTTATGTCTGGTTGTGCGTCTGCGTGTTTTGCACTAAGTAAAATGCACCAAAATGCTGGAGGAACTCAGCCGGTATTTTCAGCATCCATAAAAAACAAAGATTATTGCCAACGTTTTGGGCCTGAGGCCTTCTTCAAGAAATAAGCAGAATGAGCCAGAAGCAGGAAATCTCAGAAAGTCTCAGAATTCGGCCAATGTTTGATGGTGGAAGAATCCAGACCAACAAAAGGTGTTAATTGGATAAGGGACAAATATTTGTGTGAAAGGAGACGAGGAAGGGAGAGACAAAGCTGGGGGAAGAAGTGAGGGGTGATGGGTTTTTAGCAAAAGCCGAAGAAGTCAATATTAATGGCATTGAGTTGGAAGGTGCCCAGACAGAAGACGAGGTGTTGTTCCTCCAATCTGTGGGTGGTCTCAGTCTGGCAGTGCAGAAGACCATGGACAGACATGTCAGCAAAGAAATGGAATGGGGAATTGAAAGAAGGGCTCAAGCCCGAAACGTTGGCAACATATCTTTGCTTTTTATGGGTGCTTAAAAAGGCCAGCTGAGTTCCTCCAGCATTTCAGTGTATTTTTACTACAATCACGCTGTCTGCAGACTTTCGTGTGGCTCCCCGCGTTTTTCATCAAGAACCGGAGAATGCTGTTTTGTTAGGTTGTACTTGAATAATCAGATGGCAATAAACTTGATTTGACTTGACCATATAATCTGAGAACCCTTTATGTACAATCGATGGCTTTAAACCATTAAAACTGTTTCTATATCATAGAACATTGCAGCACAGTACAAGCCCTTCTGCCCACAATGTTGGCCAACCTATGGAAAACTATCCCACAACAATCTAATTTTTCCCTATCTCACACCCATAATCCACTATTTATTTTACAATTTTATGCTGGTAAAATGTAGAAATATATTATTTTATGCCTTTGATCCCACAAATAGCTGAGAAATAAATGGCCAGGTGAATTGTCTTTTCAATGCAGTGATTGTACATGAAATAGTGTGTGCAGATGCTCTTCTTGCTGAACGGCCCTCATGGCTACTGTGAATCATCCAAAACCGGCATAGTGATATATGCTTCTTCATTTACCACTTCCCTTCTTGGGGATAATTTAAAAAATAAGGAGTAGAAGTGAAACTAGCTGCTTTAATGCCAAAAAAAAGCTAAATTAAAACAAAATATTTCTGTTGAGTAACAGTCATGTTAAATCCAGTCATGTTTTCCGTAAGTCATCATCTTTATTTTTTACAGGAGGAGCAAAAGGCCAAGGAAAAATCTGACAAGATTAAACTTGCTTTGGAGAAGTTGAAAGAAGCAAAGGTTAAAAAGGTCAGTAGAATGCCAAAATGGGAGGGGAAGTTGGCCATTAAGCCAGAGCGTCTTCAGGCATACCTTTCCAGGCCAACTCATGACATCACATAATTGGTGAGAGTTGTTATATCTCTGACAGGCCATCCAAACACTTGGTTCATTGTCCTGAGCAACAGATCTCTCTTCACAACTGATATGTCACTTTTGTTTTCTAACCTCAACTACAATTGTGAAAATCTATTTATTTTTTGATATTTGTTCTCTCTTTTTTCTATTTTTGCTTTATTGTGGTAATATAATTTTTGCGATTATAGTTGGTACACCTTATGTACCTGTTTGGTTGCATAAAGTAAGAATTGCAGTGCGTGTGCACATTGCAATTAAGTGTGTGACATTAAACTCATATGAACATAACATAAGAAATAGGATCAGCAGTAGACTATCCGGCCCATCAAGCCTGCTCCGCCATTTAATGAGATCATGGCTGATCTGATGATAGGCTCATTTCCACCTACCTACATATCCTTTAATTCCCCTACAATGTAAAAATCTATCCAACCTTGTCTTAAATATACTGTAATTACTGAGGTAGCCTACACTGCTTCAATGGACAGTGAATTGCATAGATTCATCACCCTCTATGAAGAGCAGTTCCCCCTCATCTCTGTCGTAAATCTACTACCCTGAATCTTGAGGCTATATTCCCTAGTTCTAGCCTCTCACACCAATGGAAACAACGACTATCTCTATCTTATCTATGCCTTTCACAATTTATACGTTTCTATAAGATCTCCTCTCAATCTTCTAAATTCCAGCGAGTACAGTCCTAGATGATTCAATCATTCCTCATAGGCTAACCCCCCTCATCTCTCAAATCAACTTGGTGAACCTCCTCTACACTGCCTCCAAAGCCAGTCATCCTTCCTCAAGTAAGGAGACCAGAACTGTATGCAATATTCCAGATGCAGCCTCACCAGTACCTTGTACATTTGCAGCATAACCTCCCTGCTCCTCACTTCAACCCCTCTAGCAAAGAAGGCCATTTGCTTTCTTGATAGCCTGTTGAACTTGCAATCAACATTTTATGATTCATGCACAAGCACTCCCAAGTCCTTCTGCATGCCAGCATGCTGCAATCGTTTGCCATTTAAATAATAATCTGATTTTCCATTTTTCCTTCCAAAGTGAATAATGTCGCATTTATCAACATTGTACTCCATCGGCCAGACCCTTGCCCACTCACTTAACCTATCTATATCTCTCTGCAGACTCTCCATATCCTCTGCACAGTTTGGTCTTCTACTCAAGTTAGTGTCATCAGCAAACTTTAGATACACTACACTCTGTCCAATCTTCCAGATCATTAATGAATATGGCCATGAAGAATGTCAAATCATCATCTCTCTATTTAGAGACTGCTGAAGAAGTTAGGAATCAAGTTACAGTGGTCTAGAACTCACAACAACCAAGAAAATCTATTGACAATAGATAGAATAAACATTACTAAGTATATATTACACAAAAAATGTCCCTGAATCTTTTAGTTTGCATGTATTTTGCATTATCTGCAATTTTTAAATGTAGATGTACAAAGTGATGAAATTATTTAACAACTTATTTTTTATTCAGGTAAAATATTTCATGTCACCTCTGAAATATTTTGTACATTTGCAGTCTTAATACATTTTACCCTGAATGCTAATCCAGTAGGAACATATCAAGCACCTGAATATTTCACTTATCCCAATTTTTTTTTAAATTGTCTACTCTTAAATATCTTTAAATTATTGTTGTTTCTTTTAAACAATATTAATTACACAGTTCCTTCAAAACATATCCTTCCTTCCAAATATAAGCTTAAAATTTGATTTTTGTCTCTATGGACTTCAAGTGAAGATTTGAAATATTGACGTCAATGGAACTTGACAGTCCTAACTGAACAACTTTTTATCAACAATTTGGAGTAAGAATTGTGTTTTAATGTAGGCAACTCATTGGGCACTACTTTCTCCAAATCGAAATACCTACATCAGAGTAACTTCCCAGAAAAAACAAGAAGCATCATAGATTTTTTTTTAAAAAACCACTGCGTTGGATGGATTCCATATCTTCAGAATTAAACACAATCGGAGTCTGGCCCAAAACATGTCCTCATTTCATAGAAAGGAGCCAGAATTAACAACCTTCTGATCCAGCTTTGAAATGTTATCATTCACCAAAACTGGCACATTCAATCACCCTAAAGGTTCTATTAGAAAAGACACCTACCCATGATTTCACCACCAGATGAAAGAAACAATACAATTAAAGCCAATATATTAGACATAATTTAATGTTAGCTCCTGGACCTTCAAAACCATTATTCACTCAGTGCTGGTCAAGAGGCCTCTGGACCACACTTTGCATCTGGATCCTTCACTTGCTCATCAGAAGACCACAGTCAGGATGAATTGAAAGCAATGTCTCCTCCTCACTGATCATCAATACAGGTGCACCCAAGGATGCATGCTAAGCCCACTACTCTACTCATTATAAACCCATGATTGTGTGACCAGGCACAATTCTAATGCTATCTACAAGTTTGCCAATGACACCACAGTTGTCATCAGAATCACAAACTGGAGGGAGATGGGTCAGCTCGTTGAATGGTGTAACGACAATAATGTCAGCAAAAATAAGGAGATGATTGTGGACTTCAGGAGAAAGTCATGGGAACACGACCCAGTCCTCAATGAGGGCTCAGTAGTGGAGAGGGTCAAAAACTTCAAATTCTGAGGATCTGTCCTAGAGCCTCCACGTTGATGCAATCACAAAGAAGGCTCACCAGTGGCTATACTTTATGAGGTGTCTGAGGAGATTTGGTATTTCACCAAAAACTCTCATAAACCTCTACAGGTGTACCGTGGAGAGTATTCTGACTGGTTGCATCAGTGCCTGGTATGGAGGCGCCAACTCTCAGGACAAGAATAAACTCCTCCTCAAAGACCCCCACCACCAGGCCATGCCCTCTTCATTCTGCTTAATCAGGGAAAAGGTACAGGAGCCCCAAGACCTGCACTCAGCGGCTCAACGACAGTTTCTTCCCCTCTGCCATCAGATTCCTGAATAATCAATGAACCAAAGAAGCTGTCTTACTTTTCATGCACAATTATTGTTATTATTATTCTATTTTTATAGTAATGTCATAAAATTGTAATAATATGTATGTTTTGTTATGAGCCAGAGGACCCCAAACCCAGCAGCTTAAACAAAAGTTGCTTTTAATTATCATTAAACATGAAAACAGAATCAGACTTTAACTTATCACTATTGACTTAACTAACCTAACTGAACCCCTTTCTTATTCCTAGCACACATGTGTGTAAGTTCAGAAAAGTTCTTTGGTTCACAGTCCAATCTCACTTCTCATTCCTCCAAGTTCACTGTGCACAGAATTTAACATTTATAAAGTCCACCAGGCTTTGGTGCTTGAAAGGTAAATGGTTACCACTCAGGAAGGTTCTTGTCAGTTTAGAGAGAGACAGACAGATTTGTTGTTCCAGTTCATCCACCACTGATTCCTTTTTAATCAGCCACTTCAGTGTCTTGCTGACGAAACTTGCCCCCTCAGAGTTCTCCAGATGATAACCTCTTTCTTTCACATCACCACAGAGTTCCTTTTTGTTTCTCTTATTTCAAGTGAAATATTAGGCAGCCAGTCCTCTCCTCTCACATGAACCACAAGGGCTTTGACTAGGCTGAACCAAGAATTCACAACCCGTCTTCCAAATGGGGTTTTCCACAAGCTTGCCAGCTTGTCCTGTTCCAGTCCCAGCTGCTGTTGCTGACTGTAACACTGTAGAAGTGATCTCTGTGTGAGATCACTCTCTCTCTCTCTCTCTTTCACACACACACACACACACACACACACACACACACACACACACACACACACACACACACACACACACACACACACACAGAGAAATCCTGTTTGACTCTCTGCTTGCAAAACCACATGACTCTCTTAGAACAGCAAGTTCCAATCCAGACAGCCTGTGGGTCTGACAAACTCTTACATCTGATACCTTTTTGTAAACAACAATCAATTAGTGAAGTCTCTTGGGCACTCTCCAAAGATCTTGCAAAGGCTCTGTGGCCCCCTACCCTCTCTAGTATGGGGCAGCTCCAGTATTTCAAATAAGATCTGTTTTAAAGTGTTTGTATGTGACCTACTCTAACAAACCTTTCCCCAATTTATCTCCCAAAAATATATCTATTTTCAGTCACAGATTTCACTCTGATGCTACCACCGCAAACATCGAATTTCATGACTTGTTCATGAAACTAAATCTTGATTCTGATTCTGGAGATTGGTTATTTCGTTCTCATGGCTTACTAGTTTTAACTTCTTTGTCTCAATAAATCTCATGTTCTGAGGAGATGGGACATATTTTTGGATTAGACCAGAGACTGGATAAGGAACAACCTCAAATGAGATTATTTAGAATGTCACTACATCACAGCATCTTTTCATGTATACTCTTGCAATCGAGCAGTGCAAACAACTGTTACTGGTAATGGTGAACCTGAAATTTGTGGTGAATAAGTCGATAATCTTGTAGACTTCTATTCATAGATAATTTTGACTAATTCCAGTTCCTCTTTTTCTGTTATTGTCAACACAGACATTGTTCACTGGTTTCTTAGATCTGCTTGTCTATTAAATTTATCTGCAACAGAAAAAAACCACAGTTGTCAGGTGCCTGACACTACCACAAATATTTTGGTATTCTGAGGCTTCAGCACTGTGTGATATGGAATCTGTTTGTTCCTCCTTGGTTATCTTAATGGAAGGAATAAGGCACTTCACAAAAAGCAGGGAAGAACCAATTGTTAAATTAACCTTCATACTTGAATTCTTCTTTTTTTTTTTAATTTTTTATTTTTCACACCATAAATCACATTAGCCATGATATACACTATTTCTTTTTCACACATATACAGTGACTTTTTCTCCCCCCACCCGCCCCCCCCTCATCCATTTTAGGTATACAATCTTGATGATTGTCCTGAACTGAGCAAAGGGAGAGGCCTCAGAACAGTGAGCCTATCTCCCTGTTTTTTCACAGAGAGAGAGCAGAAACATCCTCCATTTAAGTATCAGGTTGATCAAAGCCCTAGCCTTCAGGCACTGCCACAAACTGGAGCCACTTCTAATAAAGGGAATCATTTGGTTTGCATGCTATAAAGTAACTTCCAAATATTGTACTTGGTGGCACAGAAAAAGGGCTCGTCTGCAGTGAAAGAAATTCAGTTGCCATTTTACTTTAGGATGATGAGACATAATTATTTTTTTCTTACTATAATAAACTATAATTTGATTGATGAGGTAATGACAGTTGGAAATTATGGAAATGTAGGAACATGTGGACTTCCTTTAGGCCCTAAGGACTGTTCCACAATTCAAAGCTAACATTACTAACCTAATTCAGTAACTTGAATCCATATGTCCACCATTTTCCATATCTTTAATACTTTTGCTAACAAATCAAAAACTACCAGATTTGGATAACTATCAACTGCCCCACCAACCTTTACATAAAGAAGACTTTTGTAACTATTTCTAAAAGGCCTAGCTCTATTGCTTAGGTTATTCTCTCAATATCCAATCCTGAATCTTGGATGTTAAGAGTTTCTTGAAAATATCGATGAAGTCATCGGTTAACTCTCTAAATTTTAGGGAATATATTGCTGGTTGTATTTTGGTATTTAAATATTTGTTGAAAGGTGCCAGACCATTCATGTATTTTCAATCAGAATCATGTTTATCTTGCAGCTTGTTGTCAAGGTCCTCATGAATGACAATAGCAGTAAAACACTCATGGTTGATGAAAGGCAAACTGTGCGAGAAATTTTGGACAATTTATTTGAGAAGTCTCATTGCAATTGCAGCGTGGAGTGGTGCCTGTATGAAAATAATCCTGAGCTACAGATTGGTAAGATATAAGATTTTAAAATGATGTTTACAAGAGAGTCAGTTCAAAGTCAAGGCCTGGTACTTATAAAGAGAGCAAAACCAGTGGTGTTCACCATTAATATTCTGTGAAACAGACAGTAGTTTCTGGTTTTTCTCAGTTGCTTATTTTAACAATGTAAACAAGAAGTTTTTTTATGTAATTACTTCCTTTATCAAGATGTAAGCATTTGTTAGTAACCCTTAATTGCCCAAGAGAGGGTGGCAGTGAATCTCCTACTTGAACTGCAGTAATCCCTCTAGTGAAGTACAAAGCTGTTGGATAGGGAGTTCTGGGATGCGGACTCATTACTGATGAAGGAATGGAGATTTAGTTTCAAATCACCATGATGTGTAAATTGCAAGGGAACCAGGAGGTTTAGTATCACTTGTACCTGAAACCCTTGCCCTTCTGAATGTAGAGATCATGAATCTCAGAGCTGCTGTCAGAAGAATAACATAGAAGAATTAATGTAGCACAGTTTGTAGATGCAACACACGGTGACCAATGGTGCAGAGAATAGTTTATACTGACAGATGGGTGCACTGGTTTTTTTTATGTTTTATTAAGGATTTTCAATCAACATGAAGTTACAAAACAAACAAAGCCAAAGAAACATTACAGATACATACAATAAAATATCAGAACCAAACTACATGTTGATATACAAAGAAGGAAGAATCAACACATTATCACAATTATCAAATTCTGGACTATTGCTTATAAATACAAAATTACACAGCATGCCGATCCTTAAAAGAAAAGTAGGAAACGGAAAAAAAGAAAAGAGGAAAAAGAGAATGACCCCCTCTCCCCCAAAGGAAAAGGAAAAAAGAAAAAGAAGGGGTCATTCTCCCATATAATGTGACAAAATCATCTGTTTTCCAAAAGCATTAATTACATACAGATGAAACATTACGTGATTCATCCAGAGCTTACTTCTTTCCTTAAGGGATAAATATCTTAACATAGACATTGCTAGGGATACTGGAGATAGGGGTATTAGAGACCGGAGGGGGGAATCATCAAAGCTTAATCCCCATGTATCTTAAAAACAGGCTCCATATTCTTTAAAATTTTGTAACAATTTCTGAGGTTGTAAGTAATTTTCTCTGGGAAACACAACTATGCATTTCTGACTTCCAGTGAGTCAGATTCAATTGGGAATCAGATTTCCAAGTAATGGCTATGTATTTCCTGGCCACCACTAAAGTAATTTTAACATATTTTAATAAATAAATGGAAATTCAAATAAATGGAATTCTAAATTACTATCTGGTCCTAAGGAAGCCCCCTTACTAAAACATATTATTACTATTTGGAATAAACTCAATGGTCAAATTGGTTTTAAGTGCGGGGGGAGGGGTTCTCACCCAAAACTCTCCTAGCTCAAAATAAATTAATTCCATTTACTTCTTTAATCATACCGGCATCCAAGATACTTTAATCCTCCCTTGGGCCCTGTGGTAGTGAATAAATGCAGATATTGGAGTGCCACAGTTAGTATAGCAGCTGGCAGAATGTAATTATAGCTCCTTCACCCCAGGTTCGAATTCAGCGCTGTCTATGAGGAGTTTTTTACATTCTCCCTGTGTCTGTGTGGGTTCCCTCTGGGTGCTCCAGTTTCCTCCCACCTTTCAAAATGTACAGGGATAGTAGGTTAAATTGGAGTCTTTTGGCAGCTTGGGCTCATGGGCTGGAAGAGCCACGCTGTATGTATATTTATTTTTAATTTAAAAATATATCAGGAGGAAAATAATTAGCAGAAAGTCACCTTGATTCTGACCTACTCTTAGGGCTTAAATTTTATTTTTTTCCAATTTACGCAAACGATCTGGACTTGGATATAAATGGTGGCCTTAATTATCTGTTCCGTATTGCTGAATAGCCAATAAAAGTTCACAATGTTGGTGTATCTGGAGTCACATCATAAATTGGCCAAGTAACAAATAGTAGATTTCCTTCCCTGAAATACAATGAAGAGCCAGATGTTTTTACAATAATCCGATAACTTCATGCTAATTGAGATCAGTTGTACCAGATTTGAATATTTGAAAGTACTCAATTGCAATGGTGGGATTCAAAATCATAACTCTTGATCAATGATCCAGAACACTACTTGCTGGCTGAAGAACTGCTCTCCATTGCTAGCTGATTGGAGCAGTTGAGTTTCAAGTTAATGGTGAATCTCGGACTGTTCAAATCAGGGGTCTTAGTGATGGCTATGCCATTCACTATGATGGGTAGGTGGTAAAACTCCCTTCAGAGAAGGCCATTTGTGGTCCAAATGTTGCTGGTCACATCATGTGTCTGAATGTTGTCTAGGACTTCTGCATGCAGCCATGGATTGTTGTGGAGTTGAGAATCAAATTGAATATTCTGATCTTATAATGGAATGAAAATCAATACAAAAAATAGTTACACTTAGGGCACTGCCTTGATGGGATGATTGATCTCCACAACCACAGTATTCTTCCATTGTGCAAAATAGCGTAGAAGATTGAGAGGGGACTTGATAGAGGTGTTTAAGATTTTAAAAGGGACAGACAGAGTAAACGTGGATAGGCTTTTTCAATTAAGAGTGGGGGAGATTCAAACTAGAGGGCATGGTTTAAGATTGAAGGGGGAAAATTATAAGGGGAACATGAGGGGCAATTTCTTTACGCAAAGGGTGGTAGGGATGTGGAATGAGCTTCCGACAGACGTGGTCGAGGCGGGATCATTGGTTACATTTAAGGGAAGACTGGATAGTTACATGGATAGGAGAGGACTGGAGAGGTATGGACCAGGTGGTGGTCAGTGGGACTAGGAGGGTGGGGATTTGTTACGGCATGGACTAGTAGGGCTGAACTGGCCTGTTCTGTGCTGTAAGTGGTTATATGGTTAAATGGTTAATTTTACAGACATTTCCTTGCTCAATCTCCTCAATTTTATCAAATGTATTGAGTAGAGCAAATCTTCCAAAAAAGGACTTGAAAGGATTTTGTAACCACTTGCTGATTTGCATGAGTGTATTGGTGACATTAAACCAGGACACTTGCATCACCAAAGCTATTGAACAAGAGTGGAACTTTCGAAATAGATGTTGCAATGTTCCAACAAGCACACAGCGAAACAGTGAAACAATGAAGGAAATCATGTGTGCTTATTTTTCAACTTGCTATTTAATACACCGTTTTGCATCTACGATGATAAATGCCTTCCCATAAATAAACCTGTATGAATAGCGTGAAAGCAACAGAAGTCAGGAATGGACAAATGTATCAACACCGATGGAGACAGTTCCTCCTATGCTGGACTTAAGCAGACAAACCTGCTCAAATATTTGATGAGGGTTCACTGTCGAACGTGTGAGGCTGGATAACTGCCTCACAAAATGGAAACAGAAACAAAGCACTTAACTCACAGAGTTCCTTTCTCTTCAACCGCAGCGGGATATGTGAATGAATGTATTTGCAAGAGTCTTTTTGTTTTGGAATAATTTACAAAATTAATTGAGACTTTCACATAATATTAGGCCAACAGAAAAATAAGGTCACATGGGAGACGGCAGATGCTGGAATCTGGAGCAACAAACAATCTGCTGGAGGATCTCAGTGGGCCACACAGCATTAGTGGGAGAAAAGGAATGAATTTGGGCCAGAACCCTTCTTTAGTTCTGGCTTGAAATGTCTCTGGCTTCAGAAAGGACCTGGAACCACTTCAATTCACCTACATCAGTTGCCACCTTGCTGGCCCTTCACTCTGCATTGGATCACCTGGATCACAAAAACACCTATGTGGAGCTGTTGTTCATTCACTGCAATCAGCATTTAACACCACCTACCTGCAAATGATTATTAGTTTTGCAGGTAAGTGGTGTTAAGTCTGTTCTTACTTTTGCAACTTTCTCATCAGCAGAACTCAATCATTGCAGATAGAGAATATCACCTCCTCCTCAGTGACCATCACCATGGACACCTCAAAGCAGTGTGGTCAGTCCCCTGTATACCCACAATTGCATAACCAAGTTTGGCTCCAGTGCAATCTATAAGTGCATTGACAACACCATTGTTGTTGGTCAAATAATGGGTTAGTATGTAGGATGGAGATGGAGAATCTGGTTATGTGGTGCCAGATCAATAATCTTGCTCTCAACATCACCAAGAAGAAAAAATATTATTGTAGAATTTAAGAAGCAGAGGTCAATGGACCATGCCCCGTCCTCATTGACGAGTTAGTGGGTGAGAGGGTTAGAACCTACAAGTTTCTGGGCATTCATATATCGGAGTAAAGCACAAGTCTGCAGACACCCTGACTGAGGTAAAAACATAATTCTGCAGAAACTCAGCAGGTCAAACAGTGCACTTTACATAGCAAAGGTAAAGATACATAACCAATGTTTCGAGCTTAAGCCCTTCATCAATGTATGAAGAAAACATAGGCAGGTGCCTGAACAAAATGGTGGGGGGAGGGTCATGGGAGGAAACAGACCCACAGGCAGGGGTAAAAGGTGGACAAGGGAGGGAGGGCACACCAGAAAATGAGGGGAGGGGAATGGCTCTATGAATTGAGTGGGAAGGGTGTGAAGAGCGGGAGGTAAGAAGACAGAGGGATGGGATAGAGAGGGAGAATGGGGAGTGGGTTAGCAGAAACCAGAGAAGTCAATGTTCATTTCATCTGGCTGGAGAGTGCCCAGATGGAACATTGGGTGGTCTTAGTTTGACAGTCATGAAGGCATGGACAGACATGTCAGCATGGGAGTGGGGCACAGAATTGAAGTGGGTGGTTGGTCACTGATGCAACAGAGCGAAAGTCCTCCATATATCAGAGGACCACTCCTAGAGCCAGAATTTTGGATCATGAAGAAGGCACACCAGCATTTCTACTTTCTAAGGAGTCTGAGGAGATTCACATGTTGTCAATTTATCAAATGGCTACAAATGTACTGTGGAATGAATACTAACTGGTTGTATCACAGTCTGGTTTAGAAATTCAAGTGCCCAAGAATGTAAAAGTGTGCAGAAAGTGTCAAACCTAGCCAAGTCCATCACAGGCATGGAACTCCCATCTATTAGAGACGTCTATGTGAGGTGATGTCTCAAGAAAGCAGCCAGCATCCTAAAGGATCCCCATCACCCTGGTCTTAATCTCTTCTTCCTGCTATCAATGAGCAAAAAGTCCAGGGATACATTAAAAGTCAAATTTACTCAGGACTCTGAGAAAGTAAAGATGCTTTCTTAGGCATTTTGACAATCATGTCAAGTCACTGGAGACAGTTACTCCTAGGAATTTAAAGGTGTCCATGATTTCCTCTTCATCACCCTTGACATAGACAGGGGAGTGAGCTCTGCTCCTCTTCCAGAAGTCTAGAATTAACTCTTTGGTCTTTCTGACATTGAGGGAGAGGTTATACAATGTTCAGATGCACTGCATCTTCACAGGTATGTAAAATAAGTACAAGTTAAATTACTGCAAGTGAAAAGTAGATCATAAATATAAATGATAGGCAAGTTTTCATGGTTGCAGTTAGTCCAAAAAAAATTGAAAAGGTAACCTCTTTTCAATTTACTTTAATTGCTGTGAGGAGGCAGTGAGATATTAGTTGACTAGGGGTTTGTTCAATTGAGACAATTGATTAGGGCTAGAAAGTAATTGAGTTAACAGGTAGAGTGTAATAAAATGAGGGAAAGCTATTGGAGCAGCTTGTGTTGGAGTGGTTCAGTAACAGAATGGGCACTGGCTTTGTCACTAAGTGGCTTTGTTGAGCAGTAACTGAGGAACAACTTTCTCCTCATAATGTAAGGATGATAAGTTATTTTGATTAATTGTGATTGTTGCAAAAATTAAATTATGGGCAGTCCAATATTCCAATTGCAAGATGTGGGAAGTCAGGGGCTACACAAGTGTCCCTGATGACTACACCTGCAAGAGGTGCGTCCAGTTGCAGCTCCTGGGAGACTGAGTTGGGAAACTGGAGCTGGATGAACTCAGGAACTTTTGGGAAGCAGAGGCTGTGAGCTTCAGGGAGGCAGTCACCCCTAAGTGTAGGGAGGAAGGCAGCTGGGAGACTGTCTGGAGAGAGCAGGGGAAGAGACAGAGAGAGCAGGGTAACCCTGTGACTGTTCCCATTAACAATAGGTATACTGTTTTCGATACTGATCTACCCGGGACAAGTTGTACTGGTCATGTCTCTGCCACTTGGACTGGAACCTCTTCTCAGGAGGGAAGAGAGGAATGCAGTCGTGATAGGGAATTTGATAGTAAGGGGGACAGACAAGAGGTTCTGTGGAAGAGATTAATTATCTTTGATGGTTTTTTGCCTTCTTGGTGCCTGGGTCCATGATATCTAGGATCGTGTGCTCTCAATCCTCAGAAGGGAAGGTGAGCATCCACATGTCGGAGTCCATGTAGGGACTAATGGGCAGGAAGGGTGAAGAGGTCCTGATAGGAGAGTTAGGAGAAAAGTTGGAGAGGACCTCCAGGGATGCAATCTTAGTATTGCTACCTGTGCCACATGCTAGTGAGGCAGGAAATACTAAGATAATCCATCTTAACATGTGGCTAAAGAGTTGGTGCAGGAGGGAGAGCTTTAGGTTTCTGGATAATTGGGCTCTCTTCCAGAGAAGGTGGGACCTGTTCCGTTGGGACGGTTTGCACCTGAACTGGATGGGGATTTGCATCCTTGTAGGTAGGTTTGCTAGTGCTGCTTTGGGGGATTTAAACTAGATTTGCAGTGGGAAGGAAACCAGAGTGTTGGAGCAGATAGTAAGGTGGAGGACGATGAGAATTGTGCAAGGGCTGCATGTAAAGACAGGGAAGTTCAGTAAAGAAATGGTTTCTTATGCATCTACTTCAATGTGAAGAGTACTGTCAGTAAGGTGGATGAGCTTAGAATGAGGATTGCCACGTGGGACTATGACATTATTGCTTTTGGTTGCAGGAGGGGCAGGATCAGCAGCTTAGTGTTCCAGGGTTCTCTTATTTCAAACGGGATAGAGGTAAGAGGAGGAAAGGTGGAGGTGTAACATTGCTAGTCATGGAAAATATCAACAGAACAGCACTGAGGGCTCATCTACAGAGACCATAATGGGTGCAGCTGAGGAATGGGAAGGGCATGAGCACACTAATGGGGCTGTATCATAGACCACCCAATAGTCCGAGATAATTGGAGCAGTAAATCTATAAGGAAATAGACTGGCTTAAGAAACAACAAGTTGTGATAGCTGGAGATTTTAACTTTCCACACAGACTGGGAATGTCATACAGTAAAAGGACTGGATGGATTGGAGGTTGTCAAATGTGTAGAGGAAAGTTGTAGAGCTACCCACAAAAGACGATGCAACACTTGATCTTTTAGGAAACCAGGCAGGTCAGGTAGCAGAAGTGTAGGTGAAAGTTTTGGGTCCAGTGTCCATAATATCATTAGTTTCAAGTTAATTAAGGAGAAGGATAGGTCTGGCCTTTGAGTTGAGGTTCTGAAATGGCGAAAGGCCAATTTTGAGGAAATGAAGGATCTCAGAAGAGTCCATTGGAATAAGTTATTTTCTGGCAAGGATGCATCCAGTAAGTGGAAACCTTTCAAAGATGATATTTTGAGAGTTCATAGATTGCATGTTCCTACCAGGAATAAGGGAAAAGTTGACAGACACAGGGAACCTTGGTTTTCAAGGGCTATTGGAAACTTGGTTAAGAAAAGGAGGGGCCTATATTATGCACTATAGACAACAAGGAGGGAATAAGCGACTTGCAGAGTACAGAAAATGTAAGAGAATGCTTTAGGAGGACATTAGGAAGGCAAAAAAATGACATGAAGGTGGTTTGGCAGATAAATGAAGGAAAATCCAAAGGGTTTCTGCAAGTATATTAAAAGTAAAAGGATAGTAAGGGACCAAATAAGACCTCTCCCACCCCCCAACTAGAAAATGAGTGGTCAACTATGTGTGGAGCCTTATGAAATGGGGAGCTCTTAAATAATTTTTAATCGGTATTTACGCAGGAAACTGGCATAGTGAACAAGGATGGAAGGGAAACAAATAAAAGTGTTATGGAACATATGGAGTTTTTAAGGAGAACCAAGTGCTTTCTGCCTTGCAGTGAACAAAGGTAGACAAATCCCCTGGACCGGATATAGTATTCCCCCACACCTTGAGGGATGGAAGTGTTGAAATTGCAGGGCCCCTGGTGGATATAGTCAAAATTTCTAAGTTATGAGAGAGGTGGCAGAGGATTGGAGGGTGGCTCATTTTGTCCTGCTGTTTAAGAAGGACTCCAAGAGTAAACCAGGCAATTATAGGCCAGTGAGCTTGATGTCAGTAGTATTTAAACTATTTGAAGGATCTCTGAGAGATAGGATATATAGTTATTTGGATCATGGTCAGCTGATTAAGGACAGACAGTATGGATTTGTGTGTGGTAGGTCATGTTTAACAAATCTTGTAGAGTTTTCTGAGGAAGTTACCAGGAAGGTTGATGAGGGAAAGGCTGTAGATGTTGCCTATATGGACTTTAGTCAGGCCTTTGACAAGCTTCCATAATGAGAGGTTGGTTCAGAAGGTTATGACACTAAGTATACATAGAGGTTACAAAGTGGATTTGTAATTGGCTTAGTGGAAGAAAACTGGTGGTGGATGTACCTCAGGGATCTGTGGGACCATTATTGTTTGTTATCTATATAAGTGGCCTACATGATAACATGGTGAATTGGATCAGAAAGTTTGCTGATGACACAAAGACAGGAGGCGTAGTGGACTGTGAGGAAGATTTTCAAAGTTTGCAGAGGGATCTGAACCAGCTGGGAAATTTGGCCAGTAAATGACTGATGGAATTTAATGCAGATAAGTCTGAGATGTCACACTTTGGAAGAGCGATTCAGGGTAGGATGTACACAGTAAATGGTAGGCCATTGAGGAGTGTGAAGGAGCAGAGATCTGGGCATAAATGTACAATGTTCCCTGAAGATGGTGTCGCAAGTCGACAGGGTTTTAAAGGAAGCTTTTGGCATCTTAGCCTTTATAAATCAAAGTATTGAATATAGAATTTGGGATGTTATGTTGAAGTTGATCAGCTCCTTGGTGAGACCACACTTAAAATATTATATGCAGTTCTGGTCACCCATCAGCATGAAAGAGATCAATAATATTGAAAGAGTGCAGAGAAGATTTACTAAGATGTTGCCAGGTCTTCAGGAGTTGAGTTATCGTGAAAGCTTAAACAGGTTAGGACAATACTCCTTGGAGCAAAGAAGAATGAGGGGAGACTTGATAGCGGTTTATAAGATCTACAGAGTAGAGGGGAGTAAGATGTTTCCGCTTAGATTGGGGCGGGGGGGGGGTGGAATAAATATGAGCTCATAGCTTTAGGCTGAAATGGGAGAGGTACAAGTGGAACATTAGGGAAAAATGTTTCACTCGGAGAGTGGTAGGAGTGTGGAATGAGCTGCCATCTGATGTAATGAATGCAGATTCAATCTTGAGTTTTAAAAATACATTGGATAAATACGTGGATAGGAGTGGTCTGGAGGGTTATGGAATGAGAGCAGGTCAGTAGGTCAGTAGCTAGTTTTGTTGGCTCAGCCCAGACCAGAAGGATCAAATGGTCTGTATTTCTGTGCTGTAATGTTCTATGGTTCTCAGTCAAGTTTATTATATGATTGCACACAACCTGACGAAACAGGGTTCACCAGTCCTTGGTGTGAAAACATGCAAACACACATCCAGACATAACACAGATAGAGACAAATGATATATATGCAGTATATAAAATAAAATAAGTAGATTCATCAATCATTCAGCAGGCTCGCTGCCCATGGGAAGAAGCTGTTTCTCAGACTGGTGGTTCTGGCTCTGATACTCCTGTATCTTTTTTCCAATGGCAGTAGTTGCAAGATACCATCTGCATGATAGGGGTCTTCAGACAACAATGCTGAAAGATCCTATCATTTGAGGGGAGAGAGACCCAAGGATCCTTTCTGCTGCTCTTGTGGTTCTGTGGATTGACCTCAAATGATTATCCCTAACCCTAACCATACCACACAGTGATGCATCCAGCCAGGACACTTCTTGATAGAAGTATGGAAAGTTGACTGGATGGTATCCAGTAGCCTTCATGCCTCAATGTTCTCAGGAAGTGTAGTCACTGTTGTGCCTTCCTGACAAGTGAGGATATGTTGTGTGCACATGATGGGTTACTTCTTAAGTGGGCTCCGAGGAAGTTGGTGATCTCTACTCTCTCCACCACAGATATTGATGTGCAGTTGAGGGTGGTTATCACTTGTCCTCCTGAAGACCACAATTGTTTCCTTTGTCTTGTTCACATTAAGACTCAGTTTGTTCCTCTCATACCATTTCACGAGATTTTCCACCTCTTTGTAATGTGACTCATTGTTTGTTGTTGCTGACATAGAAACATAGAAACAGGAGTAGGTCATTCGACCCTTCGAGCCTGCTCCGCCATTCAACGAGATCATGGCTGATCTTAAAGTTCAGTACCCCATCCCCGCCTTCTCTCCGTAACCTTTAATACCCTTATACTGAAGAAATATATCTAATTCCCTCTTAAATAGATTTAATGAACCTGCCTCAACTGCCCTCTGTGGCAATGAATTCCACAGATTCACCACCCTCTGGGTAAAGAAATTCCTCCTCATCTCGGTCCTAAATGGTTTGCCTATTATCCTCAAACCATGGCCCTGGGTTCTGGATTTTCCCATCATTGGAAACATCCCATCTGCATCCATTCTGTCCAGTCCTGCCAGAATTTTATAGGTCTCTATGAGATCCCCTCTCAATCTTCTAAACTCCAGCGAGTTCAATCCCAATTTGCGCAATCTTTCCTCATAAGTCATTCCTGCCGTTCCAGGTATCAGCCTGGTGAATCGCCTCTGCACTCCCTCCATTGCAAGAATATCCTTCCTTAGATAAGGTGACCAAAACTGCACACAATACTCCAGGTGGGGTCTCACCAAGGCCCTGTACAGCTGCAGTAAGGTATCCTTGTTCCTATACTCAAACTCTCTTGATATGAAGGCCAACATACCATTTGCCTTTTTAACTGCCTGCTGTATCTGAATGCTTACCTTCAGAGCCTGGTGTACAAGTACCCCTAGGTCTCTCTGCACTTCCCCATCTCTTAATCTATTGCCATTCAAATAGTAATCTGCCCTCCGGTTTGTATTACCAAAGTGGATAACCTCACATTTATCCACATTGAAGTGCATTTGCCATGTATCTGCCCAGTCCCTCAATTTATCCAAATCACACTGGAGCTTCCTGACCCCCTCTTCCGTGCACACAACCCCTCTTAGCTTAGTGTCATCTGCAAATTTGGAGATATTATATCCAATCCCCTCATCCAGATCATTAATGTAAATTGTGAACAGCTGGGGTCCCAGTAAAGATCCCTGTGGCACCTCACTGGTCACCGCCTGCCACTCAGAAAACGAGCCATTTATCCCAACTCTCTGTCTTCTACCTGCCAGCCAGTTCTCAATCCACATCAATACTTTGCCCCCAATCCCATGAGCCTTGATTTTGTAAGCCAGTCATTTATGCGGGACCTTATCAAAGGCCTTTTGGAAGTCCAGGTACACCACATCCACTGGCTCTCCCCCATCTATTTTACCTGTCACCATCTCAAAGAATTCCAATAGATCTGTCAAGCACGATTTACCTTTTGTAAATCCATGTTGACTCTGTCCAATCCCTTCTCTGCTAGTCATATGCTCCGCTATTACATCCTTAATAATGGATTCCATCATTTTTCCCACTACTGATGTAAGGCTCACCGGCCTATAATTCCCCGCTTTTTCTCTACCCACCCTTTTTAAATAGTGGGGTAACATTAGCTACCCACCAATCCATGGGTACTGATACTGAGTCTATCAAGTTCTGGAAAATAATTCTTAAAGCATCTGCTATCTGAATGGCCACTTCCTTAAGTACCCTAGGATGTAGATTATCAGGCCCTTGGGATTTATCTGCCTTCAATCCCATCAATTTCCCCAAGACCATGTCCTTAGAGATACTGATTTCTTTCAGTTCCTCCCTTGCATTAGTCTCTATGTTTCCCAACATCCTTGGGAGGTTATTTGTATCCTCTCTTGTAAAAACAGAACTAAAGTAAGAATTTAATTGGTCTGCCATTTCCTTATTCCCCATTATATATTCCCCTGATTCCGACTGCAAAGGACCTACTCTGGATTTCACCAATCTTTTCCTCTTGACATATTTATAAAAGCTTTTGCAGTCGGTTTTTATATTTGCCGCAAGCTTACTTTCGTAATTTAGTTTTGCTCTCTTGATTAATCCCTTTGTCCTCCTTTGGTGCATCTTGAACTGCTCCCAGTCTTCGGTTGTGGTACTTTTTTTTGGCCAATTGATATGCTCTCTCTTTGGACCTAATGTTGTCTCTAATTTCCATTGTTATCCACGGTTGAGTCACCTTTTTTGGTTTATTTTTATGCCAAACCGGTATAAACGATTTTTGCAATTTCTCCATTAGATCTGTGAATGCTTTCCATTGTCTATCCACAGTCAATTCCCCCATAAACACCACCCAATCAATCTTACTCAACTCCCGTCTCATACCATCATAATTCCCTTTATTTAAATTCAGGACCTCAGTCTCGGTTTTAATTTCATCACTCTCCATGTCGAGTGAGAATTCGATCATATTGTGATCGCTCCTACCCAAAGGGCCTCGTACAAAAAGATTGTTGATTAGCCCCTTATCATTGCAAAATACCCAATCAAAAATGGCCTGCTCCCGAGTTGGTTCCTCGACATATTGGTCTAGATAATGTTGGACTCTGGCTTTACCTTACTCTTAATTTAGTCTATGTGTGGTCTGAGTCCAGCGTGTTCTTTGAATGAAGTGATAGGAGAAGGTATTCGGTTCAACAGTCAATTTATTACACAGCACAAGAATAAAACTTAACAGAGCTCTGGGTCAGTCGTTAGTTCATAGGTCACCTGCACAGTGAGCTATTCCCCAAGACTGACCCCTATTGTCCAGTTGGCTCAGTTTATATAGATCAACCTTATCATAACAAGTTGGCTTCCTTTGCTAGATTTCATTATCATACAGAACAAAAGTTGTCTTCCTTTGCTAGATCTTTTTGAATAAGGGTTATCACAAGTCATCTCCTGTTTTGCAGATATCTGGGGTGTAGCGCTCCCATCTTAATCCTCCAGGCCAGACTATCCTGTTGTTTTGATCAGAAATTAATTCATCCCCAGATATTTCTAATCACCATTCTGTCCCTGTCTAGCCAATTTCTGCTGTTCTCTTTAACACCTCCTCCTGCCTTAATCTTCCTCCTAGACTGGTTTTCCATTCCCTTTGTTTCTTGCAGGCCATTCTTTGTTCTGGTCTGGCCTGTGTCTCCTGTGCTACTCACCACCTCCTTCAGTTTGAGCATTCCTCCTAAATCGTTTTATGTATTTCCTCTCCCTGTATTTGGGAGCAGACAATTTTGATCAGCCAACTTTGCTCCATGCTGTGATTGCCACTTAATCGCATTCCTCTTTTTCCCTGAACCATGCAGTAAATATAAAATTATTAATTAATCATTTCTTTCATAATGTTTTAACCCCTAGATTCCAACAATAACCGTCCTGTAAACATTCAAGGAATTCCTCCTCCTCAGTATTTTTACTAATTTGGCTATCCAATCTATATACAAATTAAAGTCTCCCATGATGACAGCTGTTCCCTTATTGCACGCTTTTCTAATTTCTCTTTTAATGCCTTCCCTCACCTTTACACTACTATATGGAGGCCTATATACCACCCCCACAAACGTTTTCCGCCCCTTGTTATTCCTCAGTTCTACCCATATAGATTCCGCATCTTCCGAGTTAATATCCTTTCTGTCAATCGTGTCGGTCCCTTCTCCCACCGTCAATACTACCCCACCCCCTTTCCTTTCTTGCCGATCCCTCCTAAATGTCATATACCTCCGGATGTTAATTCCCAGGCTTGCCCACGTGGCCAACTACTGTTGTCATCTGCAAACTTGATAATTCTGTTGGAGCTGCATCAGGCATTGCAGTGGTGGGTCAGTAGTGTGAACAGGAGCAGGTTGAGCACAAAGCTCTGAGGTGCACAAAGTTCTACTATTGACCTGGACAGACTGGTCTTTCTGTTGGGAAGTCCAGATTCCAGTATCTGAAAGGGGTGTTGAGTCCCAGCAAGGACAGCTTCGCCACCAGCCTCTGGTCAATTATTCTATTAAAAGTGCCAATGACAGTAGCCTAACATGAGTTATTCTCCAGGTGGGTCATGATGGAGAGGAAGGACAAGGCTACAGCATCAGAAGAATAGTTCTGTCTGTAGATGAATTGAAATGGGTCCAGTGTCTCTGGGAGGTGTGCTTTAATTTATTCCATCACCAGATACTCAAAAGAATTTCATCATAGCAGAGGTCAGAGTCATGGCGTGGTAGTCATTGAGGCTTGCTACTGTTATCCTCTTTAGTACTGGGATGCTTGTGGTTATCTAGAAACCCACATGGAAGACACACTGCTGCAGGTACATGTTGAAAATGTCCACAAGCACCTCCGACTTTTGGTTTGCACAGTCCTTCAGTACCTGACCAGCTACATCGTCTGATCCCACGGTCTTGTGTGGGAGCACATTCTTTAGGGGGACAAGGAGCTTTCTTTGGCATAGCCTTTCTTCTCATCAAACCATTCATAGGTATTCAGTTTTTCCAGAAGGGAGGCATCATTATCTTTGAATTGCAAGGTTGTCTTGTGATCTGTTATAGGCAATAGATTTAGCCTCCATGGAGTAACATTGGACAGTGTCTGGATGAATAAAGCTCTCAGCCCTCCCGCTATCAAAAAGGCACTTAGTCACCTGATCATTGACAGAGATGTCCATCTTGCAGTGGGTGAGTTGGTGAGGGCTGTTCTGGTCCAGCACCACTGAAGTCCGTGGTCTGATTTGCCTGAGTCTCAGTCTGGAGGCATGATGACAGCACCCACATGATGGCGTGGGACACCCCAGAAGTCAGTGGTGTCCAAGATGGTGGCCCTCATGTTGCGGCATGGTCATCTCTGGAAGATGCTGGCATACAAGATGGTGGCTGCCAATCCACGCTCGCAGTGGCAATGAGGCTGGAGGGCTGTGGTCAGCATACTCTTGCATAGTGGCCCTTCTTCCTGCACTTGAGCATGTGGCATCTCTCGCTGGGCAGCGTTTTTGGGGGTGTTTTGCCTGGCCACTGAAGTAGCACTTCGGGTGCTCCTGTGAGACAGCGGCTGTGATGGGTTAGGGTTAGCAGACTGGTGGCTCGTAGACCCATGTCCAGTGTGTGGGCCTGTTCACAGCATCTGCCTTTGCATTGTGAAGGGTGATCTCCAGTGACTTCGCAAGATCGTTTGCTCCTTTTAGTCTAACTTGCTCTGCTTGAGTATCCTCTGGTGCATGTTGTCTGACCTGATTCCTGCAACATGGGTGTCCCGAATTATGTCCTCTGTTGCTGATATTGCCTGGAAGTTGCACACCTGCGTGGGTTCTCCCAGAGGAACTCATCGCCTGGTCACTGTCTGCAGGTGGCCAGCATATGTCTGGCATATAACTTTCTCCCTGTATTGCCCCTTGAGTACATCCATTACTTCTACATATGTGGTGGCATCCCTGATAATTGAGAACACTTGGGGTCTGACCTAGGAGAAGAGAAGATGCAGCCTGTTTACATCAGTGGCCAAGATGCCGGCTGAGTTTTGAAGGAAAACCTTGAAACAGAGTTCAAGCTGTCTGAGACTTGGGCTGATCTCCAGCTTGTCGGGTTTCAGGAGTTGGTCCATTATGAGTGATTTTAAAATTAAAAAATTGTGAATAAAATTGACACGCAGTAAATAACTAGAGGCTAAGACTGAGAGACTGATCTACAGGTTTTTATTCACAATGGACAAAGAGCTCATGCTGTGTTGCGACTCAGGCTTTCTGGGGAAGGGTCAGGATGATGAAGGCTTTATACAAGGTCAAAAGACCTTTTTGACCTTGTAATGGTCTCCCATTACTATTTCTTCAGCATCATTTTCTATCAGGATGGAGTGGAGTTGGGTAATCAGAAATACAATGCAGTTCAGCAGTTCACCAGCAGGGTAAACAGCAGTGAGCTGAGCACACAGCCCTGGGGGCCTCATGCTCATCTTGAAGGTGTTGGACATGCTGTTTCCAATCTGAACTGAGGACTTCCAGGCAGCAAGTCATGGATCCAGTTACAGAGGTAGGTGTTTAAGCCCAGCAAGTTCAGCTTCCTAATTCGATCCTGTGGTATGATTACGTTGATTGCTGTTTGAACAGCATTTAAACATGCAGGTCTTTATTTTAAAAGGTAGCTAACTAGAATAGGATCCCTTTATTCCCAATCTTTGCTACCTGCCTATCAGCCAAAGCTCTACCCATGCTCATAATCCTTCCTGTAATTCTATGGACTCTCATCTTATTTAGCAGCCTTGTGTGGCAACTTGTCAAAAAAACCTTTTGAAGTCTAAATAAGCAACATCTCTCCCGTCTATCCTACGTGATCTCAAAAAATTGCTGTAGGTTTGTAAGAAAACCATGCTGATTTGGGCCTATTTTGTTATGTGCCTCTTGATACTCCAAGAGTCTTCCACCGTGTGAGTCATTGTAATATTGCCTGGGCTCCCTTCAACTGGATGGCATTAGCATTGACTTCTGCTAACCCCCCCCCCCCCCCCCCCCATTTCTGTTAACCGTCACCTTTTCCCCAGTTCTCAGCTCTGGGTGTGTCTCCCTATTCCCTTTTTGCTGCCTCCTTTGAGCCAAAATAGATTCTTATCTTATCCAATTAACAACTTTTGTTGGCCTAGACTTCTCCCCCAACCAGTCTTGCCTTCCTGCTCTTTGCTTATTCTTTGAAAAAAGGCTCAGGCCTGAAATATGGGTAATATATCTTTACTTCCTATGGATGCTGCAAAACTGCCTGAGTTCCTCTGGCATTTTTGTGTTTTTTTTTAACTTGGTATTGTTATACAAAGACAAGCTTCCCAACCACTGTCGGGATTGCTTCCTTTCTGCTGCCTCATTCCCTTCTTAAACCACAGAGTGACATTCGCAATCCTCCTGTCCTCTAAAATCATGCCAGACTCCATTGATTCCTGGAAGATTATTACCAATGCCTCCACAATTTCTACAGCTACCTCCTTCAGAACCCAAGGGTGCATTTCCATCTGGTCTGGGAGACTTATCTACCCTTAGAACCTTAGATCTCTAGTGATCTTGATTGCACTCCTCTTTCCAGAGTCCCTTGAGAGTCTGGTATGCTACTAATATCTTCCACAGTAATGATTGATCCAAACTGTTCATTCAGTTCCTCTGCCATCTTCTGGTCTCCCATTACAATTTCTTCAGCATCATTTTCTATCAGTCCTATGTCTGTTTTTGTCTCTTTTACTCACTATATTTTTTAATAAATCTTTCAGTATCCTTTGATATTATTTGCTAACCTCCTTTCATAGTTCATCTTTTCATTCCAAACCACCACCTTGGTTGTCTTTGTTTTTAAAATCTTCCCAGTCCTGTATCTTTCCACTAATTTTCCGATCTAGGATGTGATGCCAGCAGTCAGTATGCTTTCTGCAGTACATCTCTAGAAATTCAAGAGTCTTCCACCATGTGGAAATGGCATTTGAAGTATACTGTGATTTGTACGTTATTTCTAGACTTTCAGAAGCCACATGACAAAATGTCTTGCAGAAGGTTATTAAAGTCAAGCTATTAGTATACAAGATTGATTGAAGCATTAAAGTTTATGATTCTATGCGGATGGGGTTAAGTTCTCCTTGAGATAACCAAGGGATCTGTTCATATTGAAGGAAATTTAGGTGAATCAAGTTGGATTATCACTATTTTACAAAAAGGATAAAACAACCAAATTAGCCAAGCTTTTTGCACCTTCTGACTATTCTTGCTAGAAATACGTATTTTTAACAGTGGGATTAGAAGCCTCATGGTTACGTTGCTGTTCCACAAATCTGTGACAAGTACTCAAATGTAATCAAGCCATGAAGTATTACAGTATTTGAAGCATAGTGCACCAAGCGTTTAAATAAATTAATGCAGCATTGCAAAGACTCTAATCGCCCAACAGTTTGTGGAATGAGTCATTGTAATATTGCCTGGGCACCCTGCAACTGGATGGCATTAGCATTGACTTCTGCTAACCCCCCCCCCCCCCCTTTCTGTTAACTGTCACGTTTTCCCCAGTTCTCAGCTCTAGGTGTGTCTCCCTATTCCCTTTTTGCTGTCTCCTTTGAGCCAAAATAGATTCTTATCTTATCCAATTAACAACTTTTGTTGGCCTAGACTCCTCCCCCAACCAGTCTTGCCTTCCTGCTCTTTGCTTATTCTTTGAAAAAAGACTCAGGCCTGAAATATGGGTAATATATCTTTACTTCCTATGGATGCTGCAAAACTTCCTGAGTTCCTCTGGCATTTTTGTGTTTTTTAACTTGGTATTGTTATACAAAGACAAGGAATAGAAATCTAATTTTTGAATGATGCCCATTTACAATTATTCTTCTTCAAAAAGAATATTTGATCTTAAAGTTGAATTGATCTTGTGTACTTAATCTGAGATGCGATAAATGCATTGCAACGATTGGATCTGCTTTGTATCTGAAATGTCTTTTGAAGTACATTCATGTTAAGCTGAGCATTTGGCTTGATCACTCCATCTCTATATTTTTCCATACTACTTTTTAACAAGTGACCTACAAGTAAAAATCGGTGTAGATGGTGTACTGTGTGGATACATTCTTCAAAAAAAATCGTGTATGAGATGAGCTCAGCTCATTTCTGTGCTGTAAAACTCTGACTGAGACAATTAGTCTTGCTACCTAAAGCAATCAAAACCAACACTTTCTTCAAGATTAACATGTTTAGATCTTCCCAAAACTTTTCCACTTTCTCACATGCCCAAATTGCATGTACTATTAAATAAAATCACAAAAAGCAACATACCAAAAAATCCAGAGATCTTTCTTCTAAGTAATATAAGAAGTAAAGAACTTGGACTCAATTTGGATGGAGCACAAAAAAATTTTATTATGATGGCCTTAGCTGTAGCAAAAAAATGTATTATGTCAACCTGGAAATTGGAAGATAGCCTGAGAATACAGCAATGGTACATAGAAATGAATAAATGTATTCCATTGGAAAAAATAACATAGAATTTAAGAAATAACATCACAGTATTCGAACAAATTTGGGAGCCGTACATGGAACACAACAGAGAAGTCCTACCGCGGACCTCCACTATCTAAAATGACAGAAGGAGAAGACGAAATGAACTGACCCAGTGTGTAAAAGTAGAAGTCCCAAATTTCTTGTTTATTTTCATTGTGTGATGACATTGTTTAATGTATCATATGTTGAATGTTGTGTGGGTGGGGAGGGGGGTGAAGAAGGGAGGGAAGGGGGAAAGGGGAGAAAATGACAGTGTGCATATTCAAGAGGGAAATCTTTGTGTGTATTTTGGTCAGTATGGTTCATAGTGTGAAAAATAAAAAATAAAAATTTAAAAAGATTAACATGTTTTAAATCTATCTCTAAAAGGAGTTTGAAATTGTGGAAGGCATTAATTGTGTGCTTGTTTTGTATTGAGGGAATGAAGATTATTCAGCTCAGGCATGTCTTTCTCATTACCACTAGCAGTCATTCAAATATTTTAGGTAAATCTTGTGTCCTCTATTTTAAAACTCTGAATTGCTTGCCTCAAGTATTGCAGCTCATTGGAAGTGAAAACCATATTCTGAAAGAAATGGGTTGTATAAAATAAATCATTTTATTCAACTTGGCAAATATTCTAGGTAGGACAAGCTAACGTAGCTAAGCAGAGGACATTCCTGCCACCTGAACAGGAATAAAATTGATTTATGTCAACTAGCATGACATTGATCAGCCTCTATTGCTTTGCTCATACTGCACTGCCAACATTGTGAATTGACTACAGACATCTATATCACTGCATTAAATGGATTTTGGAATCGATGACCTGCACCATCAATGAGATACATGCTCTGTTTCTGATGAAGGAATATTGCACTTTATCGATTGCTGTGTCTTGTCCCCTTGTTTACTGTAACATTAAAAAAATATATTAACCTTGTTCCTTCCATTCAGAGAGATTTCTTGAAGACCATGAGAATCTAGTGGAAACTTTGTCCCACTGGACACGGGACAGTGAAAACAAACTTCTGTTTGTTGAACGACAAGAGAAGTACGCTGTCTTTAAAAATCCACAGGTGAGGAAAAGTCAAAGAAAAGTAAAGGGTTCATCACCAAAGTTTTCCAAAATGCATTTTTAACTCCTGCAATTAATCTGTTTTATTGCTTCTAAGTAGGAATTCTGGCTAATATTTTGTCAAAGAACTACAGTATCGCTGTACTACAGAACATTGCCTAAAATATGACAAAGAAACCAGAATGGAAATGAACCCTGATTTTAGTTTACTTAATGAATCATGAAATACACAAAATGGGTCTGGGTTCATGTTTAGCGCAGAAATAGGCCCTTTGGCCTATATTGTCCATACAGGCCATGTTTCCTATTTAAGCAAGTTCTTTTTGCCTACATCACTCTCGAGCAGGGGTTCCCAACTGTTTTGTTCCTCTGTACCCCTTGGGCATTTTTATAGGTTCCTGTGTTCCCCTAAAAAATTAAGGATTTTTTTTTAAATGACATTGTACAATACCATGTATTGCCCAATGTACCCCCTGAAAAGTGCAAATGTACCACTGGGCTACACATACCCAAGGTTGGGAACCCCTGCTCTAGACCAAGGGTGGGCAACCTTTTTAAAACTTTAATTCCACCTTAAATATTCCCTATGCCACAAGTGCTCTGTGATTGGTAAGGGGCTGCTTAAAAGGTATGTGAGTGGGAAGGGAAGGTTGAGAACCACTGCTCTCAACCCAATAGTTATTGAAATATTTTGCTTGAGAAAAAAATTCATTAGCCATTTCCTTTGGACTTATGAAACTGTGCACATATCTAGTCAATTAAGTATGATTAAAACAATGGTTTTCAAACCTTTTTCTTTTCACTCACATACCTCCTTATGTAATCCCTTAATAATCACAGAGCACTTATGGCATAGGGATTACTTAAGGTGGAATGTAAGTTTTTTTTTTATATTTAAAAAAAAGGTTGCCCACCCCCTGGTTTAGAGCTTTCCTGTTGGAGAAAAGAAGCATAAAAGTTTGCAAGAAATAGAAAAGGGATTTAAATTTTTTTTTAAGAAAAGGCAGAGCATTACATAGGTATTTCTACATTGTGTCACTACATCAGAATGGTGGTTTGGTTATAAAGATTTCGTGCATTTACATGTTTCAGTAAAGTAAGTTAACTCTAAAACAGAAAACTTATTTTGTCATATGAGCTCATCTAGACTGAACCATTTAGAGACCACATACCTTAATTTTGTGTTGACATTAATATTTGGCATCTCAAGATAAATGTGAATAAATTCTAGTTCATTCATCAAAAAAGTTCAGACAGGTAATGCATTGGTTATAAGGAGAGCCAGAGCATCCACCTTCTCCATTGCCATCTCTTTCAAACCCCAAGGAGACAGGTCAAATCCTAAAGAGTTATTGGCTATTGGTCTCATTAATTTCTCCAAAACTAGTTTTTACTCAATTATTTTCAGCACCTTTCACTCCTGATCTATTGTTCTCTGCTATTTCCAGGTCTTTTGAGTCTTTTTCCATGAAGAGACTCCAAAGATGTACAGGATTAGGAAGTTCATTTTCACATGGGTGTTTGGGCAATGTAGGCCGGAAGGGCCCATTACTGTGCTGTATTTCTGAATGCTATTAGGACATGGAACATTAGAGCACAATACAGGCCCTTCAGCCCATGATGTTGAGCCAACCTATATAAACCTGTTTAACGATCTAAACCTTTTCTATCTCATATCCATAACCCTGTCTGTAGGAAATCCAAATTAACTTTTACTAATTTTCCCCTTTTCACAAAGCTATATAAACTTTTAGTCTTATTTTGTTCCTCACTAGATTGCTATAGTATTATCCTTTTCTTTTCCTTCGTGGTCATTTATCAAGTTGCGATAGTTTCCTAATCCTTAGAATTGTTGAAAAGAGCTATGTACCATGGACGTCTTCCATTGATCTGATACTGACTTTAATTACTTTTATTAATGGTGATCTGGACCACTTTTTCCATTGGCTTTTGGCACCTTGTATTGCCATGAGCTTGTAATGTGTACATTTATTTGACACATTGAGTATTGAATGGTCTTGGATCATGAGACAATGACTGTAATGATAATGATCATGGTTGCAAAGCAACTAGCAAAGCCTTACTGTTTGATTAGACTTGACTGCCAACAGGTTCTGAACACAGTATGCAGGATCTGTAATGGAGACTTGCAACCTCATGGTGCTGTTTACAACAACTTTAAAGTAAAGAACCTTTTCCTTCATCCATATGTTGTTTAAGAACTCACACATACTAATACAAGATGAAACATGGTGTCAGAAGTGAGATGAAGGAAATACTTTAAAGGTAAAATCTAAAGTCAGAAACTCATCAGTGAAGAGAAGCTAACAAAGAGAAAAATGGAAGGATTACATCCACCAGCAAAACTTCAGTTGACAGGTAATGTGGCTGAAAATTGGAACAGATTTAAACAGCATTTTGGATTGTATTTAGTGGCAGTTGGATATGATGAGAAAAGTGATAATGAAAGCATCAGTTTTCTTGCATGTTGTGGGTGATGAAGCCCTGGAGGTATATAATAACTTCACATTTGCTGCTGAAGGAGACAAAATCAAACTGGAAAAAACAATGGAACAGTTTGAGGTGTACTGATACCTAAATGTGATGTTTGAGAGGCACAGATCTTTTTACATGTACAGAAAATGGAAGAAAGTATTGATCAGTATGTGACTGAATTGAGAAACAGAAACAAAATGTGTGAATTTGGTGGACTGACTGACTCACTGATAAAAGACAGACTCCTGCATGATATTTCAGATAATAATCTAAGGGAAAGACTGCTAAGAGTAAAATCTAGACCTAAAAAGCCATAGCACTCTGTAGAGCTGCAGAAACTGTAAAAACACAGGCAAAAGAGCTGTTTAGTGAAACTAGCTGGATCATGGATGCAATGAGCAAGAAATAATATAAACAGTTTTACAAAAATCATGCCAAAGTGGAAAGAGGCGTGGCCAGTGAATAAAAATGAGGCAATCGAAAGCCACAACACAAACCTAGCAAAAAAAAGTGTCCTGCATATGGTATAAAACATGCTATATGTGGAACAAAAGCAACCATTATGCCCATTGCTATAGGAACCAAGTGCAACAAAGCAAGGCTCATGCAGTAGATGAAAGGGAGACAGAGGAATTCTATGTAGACATTGTGAATGAAAACAAGAAAGAAAGCAGAGACTGGATGCTGAGATTAAAAGTGAATGACGTATACACTTCAGTTAAATTGGATACTGAAGCAGAAATGAATGTAATATCAGAGACTGATTTTTAAGATTATACCCAAACCAAAGATGTATGGAACAAAAGTGAAGGTGACTGGATATTCAGTTACCGATCTACCAGTGCAAGGAGAATGAATGGTCAAAGTGAAACACAAGAACAAAGAGCATATTGTGATGCCAAAGGATGTGCAGGCCATACTAGGTTTAACAGCCTGTGAGAAACTGAACCTGGTGAAAGAGTCCTTGTGGAAAGCAAAGGAGAGACAGTCTATGATGAACTCATGAAAGAGTACAAAGACCTATTTCAGGGTCTAGGCTGCCTTCCAGGAGAACACACGATCAGGGTGGATAAACGTGTGCCAACGATATTAAAGGTCAATTTGCGCTTCAAAAGGAACTAAAAGCAGAGTTGGACAGGATGGAAAGCCTGAACATATTCAAAAGACAGATGAGCCAATGGAGTGAGTGAGTTCACTCATTGTTGTGGACAAAAGGAATGAAAAGCTTAGAATTTTCCTGGATCCTAGAGTTCTAAGTGCAATAAAGAGAGAATACTTTAAGCTTCTGATGTGTGATGAAATCATGTAAAAGTTTACAAATGCAAAGGTTTTTAGCAAGTTAGATGCATCATCAGAATTTTGGCAGTTAAAAATGGATGAAGCAAGTTCAAGACTGTTCAATAGTCCATATGACAGATATAGATTCCTAAGGTTTTCATTCGGAATTGCCTCGGCTCCTGAAGTGTATCACAAAACTATCCATATAGTCTGAGCACCTGGACGGTGTCAATGCATGACATCATAGTAGGGGGATCCACGAGAATGGAGCATGATGAGAGACTAAGGAAAGAGCTAGAAGCAACAAGGAAAGCAAATTTGAAGCTGAATCAAGAGAATCGAGAAAGCATCAGACCAGATCCCAAAAAGGATGGGAACATGCCAAGGCCACAATGCAAAAAGGACGTACAGAGGTTTAATGGAATGGTCAACTATGTGGGTAAATTCATATCCAACCTCTCAGAAAAGATGGCTCCATTGAGAAGATGAACAGAAAAGAACATTGAATGGGAGTGGAATCATGAACATGAAAAGTCATGGAGGGAACTAAAGAAATTGCTCACAGAGGAACCAGTTCTGAGGTTTTACAACCCAGTGAGACCCATTGAGATATCATCAAATGCATCACATAGTGGACTCTGTGCAGTTCTTCTGCAAAAATATGATGACTGGCACCCTATTGTGTATGCACCACACTCAATGACTGACATGGAGATGTGATATGTTCAAATTGAAAAGGAGCTGCTTAGCATCACGTACACCTGTGAAAGATTTCATCAGTTTGTGTCAGGACCAGCAATCAGTGTAGAGACTGACCTTGAGCCCTTGATTGCATTGTTCCAAAAGCCATTAAATGAATGTCTGCTAAGAATACAAAGAATGATGGTTAGGCTGTAAAGCTATACAATGAATGTGGCAAACACTCCAGGTAAGCGAATGTACACAGCAGACACATTGTCTAGAGCTGTTGATGTGAGACCCCGCAAATTCCAAAATGGATGAAGACACGAACATCTTTGTGGACATGATCACAAGTGCACTGCCCATTGCAGATACAAAAATGGAGCTCAAAGTCAGACAAATAAAGATGAAACACTGAGACAATTGAGAAAAAAACATCTTGGATGGATGGCTGAACATGAAACAAGACTGCTCACCTGACGTTTCAGAGAACTGGAACTGCAGGGCGGAACTATCAATGGTTGAAGACATCATCTACAAAGGAAGCAAAATCCTTGTTCCAAAGAATCTGAGAAAAGAGATGCTAAAAAGGATCCATGGAGAACATCTCCGAATCAAAAAGTGTAAGATAAGAGCACGAGAGGTGATGTACTGGCCAAAAATCAACAATGATGTAACAAATGAAGTGTCAAACTGTACGATATGCCAGAAATATCAAGCAAGCAATCCTGCAGAACCACTAAAGCCACACTCAGCACCAGATGGTAGGTGTTGACCTATTCAAATGTCAAGGGAAAGACTATCTTGTAGTCACAGACTATTACTCCCTGTATCCAGAGGTGTGCAAATTGAACACCACCACTGCAGATGCTGTAATAACAGGTATGAAAGCCATATTCTCCAGACATGGTATGGCAAGCAAGATCTTCACAGACAATGGACCCCAGTTTCAATTTAAAGTTCTGACAGTTTGCCAAAGTGTGGAACCTTGTACACACCACGTCAAGTCCTCATTTTCCACAGTCCAATGGTTTAATGGAAAAATCAGTACAGACAGTGAAAAGACTGATGAACAAAAGACAATGGTACAGACTTCCACCAGAGCATGCCAGTATACCACACAAAGCTGCTCAAGTTTGGTATGTCACCAGCACAACTCCTTGTGGGACATAGGCTAAGATCAAAACTACCCATTCAGGAGAACCTCTTTAAAAAGTGAGGAAATACAAAGAACAACAAAGAAAAGCAAAAGTATTACTTTGACAGAGGAACGAAAAACCTACCAGAACTCAACACTGGTGACCAAGTAAAGCTAAAAGACAAAACAAACTTATGGACTCAGAAGGGAATGGTCCTTGATGAAGTCCAGCAAAAATCATGCACCATTCAAACAGATGAAGGTGCTGTTCTGCGAAGAAATTGTCAAGACCTTCAAATGGAACCAGCCATAGTAGATGGAAACTGTTGAACAACCTGAATACACAGCTGAGAAGACGTCGTCTGAAGGAACAACTCGGATTCAAAGGCAGTTGATCAGGAGATTGTCAAGACACTTAAATCCTCTTAAGAGACTTGTTGAGCAAATTTAAAGACTCCTGTTATAGAATGAAGTAGTGCTATCGTATTTGCTCTTCAAGTTTTAGTGTATGTAAATGTGAACACACAAAACAAGTTTAAAATATGTTAACAATATTGATAATAATGAAAATGTAAGTTCTTGGTGCTAAAATTGCAGAGAAGTACAAACAAAACATGTTAGTTAAAAGTAAGCTACTTTTGTTTTGAGAAGGGGAGATATAATGTTAGTGATCATGGTTGCAATGCAACTAGCAATGCCTTACTGTTTGATTAGACTTGGCTGCCAGCAGGGGGTTGACACACAATATGCAGATCTGTAATGGAGACTTGCAGTCTCATGGCCTGCCTTATGGTGCTGTTTACATCAACTTTAAAGTAAAGAACCTTTTCCTTCATCCATGTGTTGTCTTAAGAACTCACATATGAATACAAGATGAAACAGTGACAAGGGTTCTTCTGTGAGTAGTATTCCAAGTCAACTCAAATGTACATACAGAAATGGATGAAGAAAGAAATGGGGTGAATCCAAAATGAATTATGTGACACAGACAACAGTGCATACATTTTCAGGACCAATAATTAAATTGGAGTTCAGGAACCATATGCACTGGGGGGGGGGGGGGAGGAGGGAAGGGAGGAGGGAGAGAGAAGAGAGAAAAACTGTCTGAGCAAGCCTACATTGGATTGAAAGAAGGACTGTTCCCTGCATCCAGAATGATTCTGGCATAACATGGATCTGTGGTAACTTCTACTTGGGAGGAAGAATCACTTGACAACTTCAAGCTCAAAAGAACCACTTTATCTGGAACAGCAAAACTATAGACAGACACACTCACATACAGAGGCTTGTCATCTTCCTCTGTTGTTCTCCTCTGCAACACACACCATGGGCCTGTAAGGCACACAGGAGGTAGAGAGAACACAGGAAGCAAACCCTCCCAGCCTCCCTTTCAAAACAGTTCACAACAGATCCATGTAGATTCCCATTGCTTCAACTAGGTAATTTTAAGTTTAGACATACAGCACAGTAACAGGCCACTTCAGCCCATGAGTTCATGCCACCCAATTGACCTACAACCCCTATATTATTGTCTTCAAAGAAAATGTTTATTCTTATATATGAGTAGTCTGAAACTTGCCACAATTCATATCAGAAGCTTTCGTGTTAATATTGTCATGGGTGGAGACAATTATTTAGTACTGTAACTAAAACTTCTCCCTGTCCACCAATTTTCATGGTATGTTGAAATAATTATGTTGTTCAAGATTTCTCATTAGACTGCTGGACATTTTCAGTAGTTATTATGAAAATAGTATGCTTAGGGTAATATGGAACACATTAATTCTCACTGAAAATGAATATTTGTCATGAGAACTGATAGCAATTATGCAATTACACTCCAGGAGAAAATGGCATTGAAAGGTTTTGAAATTGAAATGGCCATTAGATACAATAGATCTCTGGCGAATCTGAGGGAAAACCAGGTTTATATTGGGGTAGGTGAGAGTGCGGCCAGGGAAGGAGTCAGCCATCTGAACAATGCATACAGTGAATTTCATTTCACTTCATTCATCCCTTCCTTCAGAATTGAGCCTGTGGGTGAAAAACAGAGACCATTCATTTTTTTTTTTTAAATAATAATAATACTTTACAATTATTTACAAGTTAAGTCTATCAGGGGGTCTGGTAATTCTGGTCAAGCGCAGCAGTACTGGAAGACTTTGAGTTTCCTGAACTTCCTGAACCCCCGTGGTACAGGGTCAGTAGGTCTTGAGGGCTTCTGGTCAGGTTGTGGGGTGGATTGGTCCACTTCCCAAGCACTGATCTCCAGGACCCTGAATGGGGTACTCGGTAGTTCCTGGCACATGAGGCATTGTATCCTCCGTTCCAGTGGGTGCCAGGTCTCTGATCGAGACTGTGTCCTCTCTGTTGTCAGGGTATGCCACATAGGCATACATTGGGTTGGCGTACAGCAGGAGCACCCTCTCAATCAGGGGTCTGTCTTGTGCATCCTCGCATGCTTTCTCAGCAGGACTGGCCACAGTGCCATTACCCAAGCTGGGAATGTCGCCCCAGACATGGATTTCCTCTGAAACATAAGCTTGTGAGGAGAACTGACCTTATGGACTGGAGCACCGTGAGTAGGACTTCTTGCCAGCGCGAGCCTAGAAGGACTTTGGACCGGAGAGCCAATTTCACAGCCTTCCATACAGTCGTGTTCTCTTTTTCAACGTCCATTCCCCTGGGGATTGTAACTAGTCATCCTGCTTTAGGCAATGGCCCTTATAAGCAGGTACTGGCATAGCTCTTCACTCATAAATGATGAGCCTCAGTTGCTATGGATATAGTTGGGATACCTGAACAGGGTGAAAATTGAGTGCAAAGCCCTGATGACTGGTGGTCATGTCTGAGCAGAGGATGGCAAACAGAAAATGTGAATACTCATTGATGTTGAGAAAGTACACATTTCTGTTGGTGGAAGGGAGGGGACCCTTGAAATTGACTGAGTCATTTGAAGGGGTGGGATGCCAATCAAGTGTGCCTTTGTTGGGGCGGTAGAAGTGCAGCTTGCACTCCACGCAGACCTGGCAGGACCTGGTCATTTCCTTGATATCCTCATCAGAGTAGGGCAGGTTGCATGTCTTGACGAAACGAGCCATGCAGGTGATGCCTGGATGGCAAAGCTCATCATGCAGTGACTGCACAGGCCAGTGTGTGCAGAACAACAGCTTCCTCTTGGCAGGGCATCTGGAGGTTCATTGAGGGTACCTATAATTAAAGGTGGAGAGTTGATCCTCCACCTAACAATCTTATTTTTTATTTTTCCCCTTTTTGCATTATTAAACATAAATGTCACTGATTGCTGGTCGGTGAGCAGTGTAATTTTCTGCTGGCCAGGTAATGCCTGCAGTGTCTGATGGCCTCTACAATGGCTTGAGCCTCTTTCTCCATAGGTGGGCTCTGAAACTCGTGGCTTTGTAGGGTATGGGAGAAAAGGGCAACAGGCCTGCCTGCCTGGTTAAGGATAATGGCTGGAGCTACATAAGAAGCATTGGTTCCCACCTGGAAGGGTGTGTTCTTGCCCATTGCATGCATGGTGGCCTTCGTGATGTAGCTCCAAATGTAGTTGGAAGCCGCCTGGGCTCGGCCGACAATGGGAAAGAGGTGGACTTTATGATGGGGTGAAAATTATCTGCATAGTCGGGGACCCATTGGGCATAGTAGAAGAAGCCCAGACACCTCTTTTTGAGGCTTTCATGGCCCTCTGGTCAGGGCCACATAACCCAGGATTGCCAGAAATTTCATCTGGAACAAGCAGTTACTGGAGTTGTACATGAGGTTCAGGGCCTTGGAGGTGTGGAGGAACCTCTGGAGGTGTGGAGGAACCTCTGGAGGTGTGGAGGAACCTCTGGAGGTGTGGAGGAACCTCTGGAGGTGTGGAGGAACCTCTGGAGGTGTGGAGGAACCTCTGGAGGTGTGGAGGAACCTCTGGAGGTGTGGAGGAACCTCTGGAGGTGTGGAGGAACCTCTGGAGGTGTGGAGGAACCTCTGGAGGTGTGGAGGAACCTCTGGAGGTGTGGGGGAACCTCTGGAGGTGTGGGGGAACCTCTGGAGGTGTGGGGGAACCTCTGGAGGTGTGGGGGAACCTCTGGAGGTGTGGGGGAACCTCTGGAGGTGTGGGGGAACCTCTGGAGGTGTGGGGGAACCTCTGGAGGTGTGGGGGAACCTCTGGAGGTGTGGGGGAACCTCTGGAGGTGTGGGGGAACCTCTGGAGGTGTGGGGGAACCTCTGGAGGTGTGGGGGAACCTCTGGAGGTGTGGGGGAACCTCTGGAGGTGTGGGGGAACCTCTGGAGGTGTGGGGGAACCTCTGGAGGTGTGGGGGAACCTCTGGAGGTGTGGGGGAACCTCTGGAGGTGTGGGGGAACCTCTGGAGGTGTGGGGGAACCTCTGGAGGTGTGGGGGAACCTCTGGAGGTGTGGGGGAACCTCTGGAGGTGTGGGGGAACCTCTGGAGGTGTGGAGGAACCTCTGGAGGTGTGGGGGAACCTCTGGAGGTGTGGAGGAACCTCTGGAGGTGTGGAGGAACCTCTGGAGGTGTGGAGGAACCTCTGGAGGTGTGGAGGAACCTCTGGAGGTGTGGAGGAACCTCTGGAGGTGTGGAGGAACCTCTGGAGGTGTGGAGGAACCTCTGGAGGTGTGGAGGAACCTCTGGAGGTGTGGAGGAACCTCTGGAGGTGTGGAGGAACCTCTGGAGGTGTGGAGGAACCTCTGGAGGTGTGGAGGAACCTCTGGAGGTGTGGAGGAACCTCTGGAGGTGTGGGGGAACCTCTGGAGGTGTGGGGGAACCTCTGGAGGTGTGGGGGAACCTCTGGAGGTGTGGAGGAACCTCTGGAGGTGTGGAGGAACCTCTGGAGGTGTGGAGGAACCTCTGGAGGTGTGGAGGAACCTCTGGAGGTGTGGAGGAACCTCTGGAGGTGTGGAGGAACCTCTGGAGGTGTGGAGGAACCTCTGGAGGTGTGGAGGAACCTCTGGAGGTGTGGAGGAACCTCTGGAGGTGTGGAGGAACCTCTGGAGGTTAGTGTCGTGGTCTTCAAGAGAGTGTCCACAAATGGTGATGTTGTCAAGATAAGGGAAGGTGGCCTTCAAACTGTACTCATCGACCATTTTGTCCATCTGTCTCTGGAAGACTAAGACCCGCCCCCCCACTTTGGAGATACCAAAAGAGCCCCTCCAGACTGATAGAGCCATCTGCCTACCTCAAATGCTCTGAAGAGATCAGTAACTAATACTGTACAGCTTTCAGGTCGATGGTCAAATTGACCCAGTACCGCACAATTTCATTTACTATGCCCAAAATTCGAGGGAGGGGGTATTCATCCAGGAGTGTGAAGCGATTAATTGTTTAGCTGTTATCAATCACTAGTCTGGACTTTTCTTCCCCTTTCACGACTACCACCTGGGCACTCCATGGACTGTTGCTAGGCTTAATGATGTTTTCTTTGAGCAGCTGCTGTGTGTCGGCTCTGATAAATTCCCAACCCCCTGAATTGTTTTACCTGGTCTTTGTAGCTATTGGTTTACAATCGAGAGTCAGGTTTGGAAACAATTGGGTGGGGGGGGGGGTGCAGCATCAATATTTAGGGTGGAGAGTCCGCATGTGGTGTCCAGCTTTTGGAACCTTCCGTCCTCCATCGTGATTGGAGGAAGTGGGCCAGAGTACTCTATAATTACACTTTTAAGGTGACACAAAGTCCAGCCCCAGCAGCACACAAATCCTTCAATACATACAATTCTTCTTTGGCTTGGCTTCACGGACGAAGATTTATGGAGGGGTAATGTCCACGTCAGCTGCAGGCTCGTTTGTGGCTGACAAGTCTGATGCGGGACAGGCAGACACAGTTGCAGCGGTTGCAACGGAAAATTGGTTAGTTGGGGTTGGGTGTTGGGTTTTTCCTCCTTTGTCTTTTGTCAGTGAGGTGGGCTCTGCGGTCTTCTTCAAAGGAGGTTGCTGCCCGCCGAACTGTGAGGCGCCAAGATGCACGGTTTGAGGCGATATCACCCCACTGGCGGTGGTCAATGTGGCAGGCACCAAGAGATTTCTTTAGGCAGTTCTTGTACCTTTTCTTTGGTGCACCTCTGTCTCAGTGGCCAGTGGAGAGCTCGCCATAGAACTCTATCTTTGGAAGGCGATGGTCCTCCATTCTGGAGACGTGACCTACCCAGCGCAGTTGGATCTTCAGCAACGTGGATTCGATGCTGTCGGCCTCTGCCATCTCAGGTACTTCGATGTTGGAGATGAAGTCGCTCCAATGAATGTTAAGGATGGAGCAGAGACAACGCTGGTGGAAGCATTCTAGGAGCCGTAGGTGATGCCGGTAGAGGACCCATGATTCGGCCAAATGTTTGGCCTGGAAGTCAGCCTGAAGAAAACTGAGGTCCTCCATCAGCCAGCTCCCCACCATGACTACCAGCCCCCCCCACATCTCCATTGGGCACACAAAACTCAAAACGTTCAACCAGTTTACCTATCTCGGCTGCACCATTTGATTGGATGCAAGGATCGACAATGAGATGGACAACAGACTCACCAAGGCAAATAGTGCCTTTGGAAGACTACACAAAAGAGTCTGGAAAAACAACCAATGAAAAAACATACAATAGGGACTTACAAAATTGACCCCACCCCCCTTACAATTAGATGTACTATACAATACCCCTAGATCATTGCAGACTGCAAAGCTAGGAAAATACTATAGTCGGTCAGGTACATTCTTGAGTTGAACTGCAGACGCTGACACAGAGTTTATAAAGCTCTCCATGGAGCCAGTGTCTACTAAACAATCAATCAAATGTCCATTTATCCTCCCCTCCATCGACGAGTTATTCAATTGATGAGGTATTGTCTGATCCAGGACGACCGCCGGTACTCTGGAAACCTCGTTGCTCCCAATGCTGATGTCGATTCTTTTCTCTTGGCCTACGTGCAGACAAGGTGGCATTGACCACAAGGTGGGGCAAGATGGCCACCCTCCATCTTGATCTGACGAAGAACTAGGTAGTGCCAACCTTGAGGCGGAGCAAGATGGCCACCGTGGCTTCCCGCGATGCTTCATTTCTGGTGGTGTGTCCCACCACGAGATGCAGCAAGATGCTGGCGGTAAACAGCATGGAGGGGCAGAGGTCTGAACTTCGGGACTCAGGCATGACTTGAGCAATGATTCAGGGGTTGCACAAACGGTTGCCCTCTTTGTGTTCCCTTTAACCTGGCAGATGTTCATCCAGTGCCCTTGCTTACTGCATCCTGTGCTCACTGAGTCCTTCACAGGGCATCAGGTGCAGGGGGTGCTGTGCCTGTCCACAGAAGTAGCATCTCCAGTTCTGCATAGCCACAGTAGTTGGTGCTGGGGCTGTGGGAGTCACAGGTGTCCCAATGACCTGGTCCTCTGAAAGGGCATTGCTTTTACCCATGAGTACATCAGCTCCCAGATGGGCCTGCTTAAGCACTTTCACCAGCTCCAGAGTGCTGGCCAAGTCTTTGTTCCCCAACTCCAGAAGTTGCTGCCTCACATATCTCAACCTCGCTCCTGCCACGAGGGTGTCCAGGATTTGTTCCTCCTCTCACCTGGGCCATAGCCGCTTCATAGTGGCATTTTCAGGTCATGGCCCACAGTTCAAGAACCTAGTCGTCCAGCAACTCTCCTGGACACTGCCCACGTTGGGAGAGTCAATGCCTCGCCAGCACATCATTCTGGGGCCTTGTAGCGGGCCTTCAATCCTTCTCTGGCCAACTTGTGGTAGCACAGTCTCTGATGACCATGTACCCTTTGGGGTCGACTCGAAGTTTCGATGTCTGGAGACTTTCGGAGTTGAAGGTGTCTTGTGTGGCCGTCAGGTAGGACTGGAAACACTCCAGCCAGTAAGTGAATTCCCCCGGGGACAGAGGGTCGATCTGGAAGGTGCCTGACTTCAACAGGGCTTCCATCCTATTTAAAAGTTAAGCTTTTAAAATTATAACGCAACTGAATGCACCGAGAGACAAGTGAGGAGGACAAGCATGCTTTTAATAGATTACAATCAATGGCCAGTCCTTGGGTGAATCTGAGGTAAGGTGGGAAAACCAGGGTTTATACTGGAGTAGGTGAGGGTGGAGCCAGGGGAGGAGCCAGCCACTGCAGGCAGAATTTTAGTGTTTTCAGGTCCACTTAGATTAAAATGAATTGAGAATGACTGATCCTCAGATTGGATGTCCCTAATGACTATGTCTCAACAGTGGAACAATTCATCACTGTTGCATTGGGTTTAATTCAATGGCACAGTAATGTGCTGTGATTGAAGTAATTGAACTTGGTCCGAGAGCCATATATTAGAGGGTTCCTCCAATGTCTGAAGTACAGCCTGATATAATACTATGGTTTAAATCTTAGGACAAAACCATTTGTTCAGGATTTATAGTCTATGTTAAAGTTCAAAAATTTCTATTGTATCCATTGTAAACTTTGTGGCATTTGAAACCATATAACCATATAACCATTTACGGAGCGGAAACAGGCCATGTGGGCCTTTCGAGTCCGCACCGGTTCACTGATTTTGTGCGCCCTCTTCAGGCCTACATGTTATTTCTATCATGTTCTGACTTACCTGTCTCTCTAAATTCTGAGTATAACTTGGATACGTTTATGTACACAGAACCTTACTTTTCATCCCATTTGGCAGTTTTCTGCATTAGATAGTTTCAAATCAAATCGAAGATTTGCTCGAGAGATTTAAGTGCAATACCGAGGTTGTCACTCTAGTATAGCATCAGGGGAACACCACATAGACAGAGGTAGCTAATTTTTGAATGAAATATTGAACTGAGGATTGTCTGTCCTCTCGTCTAGTTATGAAACCTGCTGAAACTTTCTTCCCAAGAAGAGCACAAGTGTCATGCCTGGTACTTGGCAGGCTGGGGTGGTGGGGGGGAGAGAGAGATGCAGCGCGAATTGGGCGGATGGAAGAGACGGCAGCATGGCTCGGGCAGGCGAGGAGAGTGGGGTTGTATTATACATGAGGGTAAAAATTTTTCCCCTCAATAATGGGGGTCACTTTTTACACCAAATGCATTATACATGAATATTTACAGTAAATATCAGTGTAATGGAGTATCTGATCATTATTGTTTACAGCAAAATAACAGGCCCTTCAGCCAACCATAGAGATGCACACCATTACTTGCCATTCTACACCAACACCATTAACAACACTTGAGCCATAGACTTCTTTAGCCTTGGTGATTCAGCTGATCGTCCAGATAATTCTTCCATGTTGTGTGCGTATCTGATTTTTTTTTTTCTCCCACCCACTCAGGCAATGTATCCCAGATTCCAATCATCATCTGAGTGGAAATAAAATCTCCTCAGAACCCTCTAAACTTCTTCTCCCTTAACTTGAATCCATATCTTCCAGTTTTTGACACGTGTAAAAGGAAAGAATGATCTACCCTGGTTCTGTCCCAATGTACATTAGATCATGGGGTAAAACCTGAAAGTCTGCAAATGCTGTGATTGTAGTCAAAACTTTTTTCCACTTGTACCTTAGGCCCGAAATACCTGTAAAATATTTTGTCCTCCTATGAACACTATGAGACTGGCGAGTTCCTCCAGCATGTACATTAGAACATGATCTTTTGAGCTAATGATGTGCTGTTGATAAATAATGTAACTTTCACCCTGCTGCTCTGAAAGGATTGGATTGGTCTGTAATGTTAGATTAATGGAATTGAGTTTGTTTTGCTCTGGGTACCACTATATTGGATTGTGAATGCAGGTTTAGGACCAACATTAGACTCTGCCAACTAAACATGACCCATTTCCTGAATGATTAGTTATTTCCTCTTTAATTTTTGCCTTCTGTTCTTTTTTGAATAAGGGATTCACCTTGGTTGTTTTTGAATCTTCTGCTGCACTCCTAGAACTTTGAAGCTGAGTGCAGGCAGCCTGGCAATGACCAGGCAAACTAATGACAAGAATGGTCAACTAACAGACTTTGATAATCAGACTTGCAATCAACATTCAAAAGATACTGTAGATGATCATTTTAACCTTTGAAAATCCCTGTACATTTTTAAAAAAAATTATTTTGTTCTCTATCCAGAATTTTTACATTGCAAAGAAAAAAACGGAAGGGAAGAATATGAAAGAGAAAAATAAGGAGGCTTTACTGGAGGTGAGTAAAATGCCTATCCTCTGCAGAAAACAGTAGTTTCTTGTGCACATTAACTGCTTTCAGGTGCATTCTCTACCAAGAATGCAGATGGAGAGCTTTGGAATTGTCATTCAGGTGGCAGCCCTAAAAGCGCTGCACTGTCCACCTGAAAGGGACAGCTGCACGGGAGGCGCCTCAGAGCGCACTCCAGCTCCTGTCCACTGTAGCTGTATTCCGCCCACTGACGAGACATCATTTGAAGTGCGACGAAGGAGAAGCAGAATCAACACAGGACGATGGTGGACCCAGAGCAGGCAAGAGGAATACTGATGATGGTTTCAGCCTTTCTCAGTGTTCACAGCCTTTCTCAGTGCCTGCACATTGTGTTTCCGAATCCACACCAAGCGTCTCGGGCTGGCGATGTCACTACGATGTCATCAGCCCACCCCTCAGCAGCCGCTTTCAGGCAGCTGCATTCAGGTGCCTAGGGGGACTTCAGTGCTCCGCTGATTATCCCTCCCGGAGGAGGAGTAGACTCCTGCTCTTTCAGGTGGGTACCCCGAGAGTCGCATAGGGGTATGCAGCTTTACATTGGGGTATTCTGGCCGCCTAAGAGTGTACCGGTTGATAGCAAAGATCATCAAACCAAGTATTTGCATCAGTGACAGAAATAATTTTTTTTTAAGTTGTAAAACCCAAACACTATTGCAAACCATTAATTCAATTTACAATTCATACCCTTAACAGGTTTTGGAAATGTAATTAAAAGGAATTGATTAAATATTGAAGAGTGTTTATTGATTGAATAGGATTTTACAGAATAACAAGGGGAAGAAGATGATTGAACAGTTCTTTCAATGCTCTTTGTTGTACAGTAATATTATTACACTGCAGGGGGCTGTTTGTTCGAGTTGCTATATCCATCCCAATTCTTAGCATTTGCACAGAAACAACTGATGTACACAGCAATTAGTTTAAGAATATAACTGCAGTCAAGAACTAATGAAATATAGAAGTCCTCAAGAGCCTCAAATACTGTAACAATGACTGAGCAAGGTGAAATCTTTGGTTTCCATTTGATTTGAATGTTTCTGGGTGTGCTCACATTAAACCAAGGAGATATTTTCCCAATGGGGGAAAAAAAGTTTTAGAGAAAATATTCTTTCTGCTCACAATTTTTATTTCTCTTTCGGGAAATCAACACGAGTATACTAAAATGAAGAAAAGAAGTAGTTCAAACAGTGGGTAGATGTTAAAAATCCCCAGAATTTCATTGAACATTATAACCATATAACCACTTACAGCACAGAACAGGCCAGTTCGGCCCTACTAGTCCATGCCGTAACAAATCCCCACCCTCCTAGTCCCACTGAGCAGCACCCGGTCCATACCCCTCCAGTCCTCTCCTCTCCATGTAACTATCCAGTCTATCCTTAAATGTAACCAATGATCCCGCCTCAACCACATCTGCCGGAAGCTCATTCCACATCCCCACCACCCTTTGCGTAAAGAAATTTCCCCTCATGTTCCCCTTATAATTTTCCCCCTTCATTCTTAAACCATGCCCTCTAGTTTGAATCTCCCCCACTCTTAATTGAAAAAGCCTATCCACATTTACTCTGTCTGTCCCTTTTAAAATCTTAAACACCTCTATCAAGTCCCCTCTCAATCTTCTACAATCCAGAGAAAAAAGCCCTAGTCTGCACAACCTTTCCCTGTAACTCAAACCTTGAAATCCTGTCAACATTCTCGTGAACCTTCTCTGCACTCTCTATTTTGTTCATATCTTTCCTATAATTTGATGACCAAAACTGTACACAGTACTCCACATTTGGCCTCACCAATGCCTTGTACAATTTCATCATAACCTTCCTACCCTTGAATTCAATACTCCGATTCCTTTGATGTTTTTTTCAAATGCCTTCTTCACCACACCATCTACCTGAATATCAGCCTTGAGGGTACTATTTACCATCACTCCTAAATCCCTTTGTTGCTCTGCACATCTCAATAGCCTACCATTTAATGCATATGACCTATTTAGATTTGCCTTTCCAAAATCTAACTCCTCACACTTATCTGTATTAAATTCCATCAGCCATTTCTCAGCCCACACCTCCAGCCTTCCTAAATCACCTTTTAATCTACAGTAATCTTCCTCACTGTCCACAACACCACCAATCTTTCTATCATCCGCAAGCTTGTTTATCCAATTCTCCTACTTCCAGATCATTAATATATATAACAAACAATAGTGGACCCAGGACCGATCCCTGAGGAACTCCACTAGTCACCGGCCTCCAATTGGACAAACAATTTTCTACCACTACTCTCTGACACCTCCCATCCAACCATCAATATCTTTGATTCTGCAGTTAATCAGGGATAATATCTCAGATGTTTTATGGCTCTTGTGTGTCAAACACAAACCACAAGCAGTCCTCAAACGAAGAGCTCTCTGATGAATGATTAGAATCCATTTCACTGCCTCCTTATTTATATCTAATGCCTCCACCTTTTTTCCTAACCTCCTGTGGGGAACTTTGTCAAAAGCTTTACTAAAGTCTAAATAGACAACATCCACAGCTTTCCCTTCATCAACTTTTTTTGTAACCCCCTCGAAAAATTCAATCAGGTTTGTCAAGCATGATCTACCCCTGAAAAATCCATGCTGATTACTCCTTATCAATCCCTGTACCTCCAAATATTTGTAAATAGCATCCCTCAGAACACTTTCCATCAACTTACCCACCACAGACGTCAGACTCACGGGCCTATCATTCCCAGGTTTACATTTGGACCCTTTCTTAAACTGCGGAACCACATGCGCCACCCTCCAATCCTTCGGCACTACCCCTGTGACCAGTGACATCCTAAATATCTCTGTTAATGGCCCCACTATCTGTCCACAAGCCTCCCTGAGTGTCCTTGGGAATATTTTGTCCGGTCCCGGAGATTTATCCACCTTTATCTTTTTCAACACACCCATCTCTACCTCCTCGGTTATCCTTATATGCTTCATGACCTCCCCACTCTTTTTCTTTACTTCAACTGGTTCAATATTTTTTTCCCTAGTGAATACCGAGGCAAAGAAATCATTCAAAATTTCCCCCATTTCCTTTGACTTTTTTTTAGTGCAGCAGATTTTGATTTAGGATTCAGATGCTGTAAGAAATTAATAGAGCAACATTTCAGCCTCAAAAATAAAACATTTGCCTCTCTCTTACCCTTGAAGATGTTTGCAACCCTATTTTGTGTTTTTGGCACTTTCACATTTGGGCCTTGTTTTTAAATTATCTTTTTTTTTCCAACCCTGGTGGATGCCAGAAACCGATCAAATGGCCACTTGTTCAATCATTTCTTACAGGAACAGAAAGATGATAAACAACCAGAAGCGTGTCCTGGTATTGAAATGTTGACAAACTGTTGAATTCTGCACAACATCCTGTATTATATGGACTATTAAAACAGAATGCAGATTAACAAGGCTTTGTGAAGTTATTTAGCATAAGATTATAGTTTACAATAAAGACACTCAGCCAATGAGTGTTTTGTATCAATCAGAGTTTTGTATCAATATCTTTGATTCTGCAGTTAATCAGGGATAATATCTCAGATGTTTTATGGCTCTTGTGTGTCAAACACAAACCACAAGCAGTCCTCAAACGAAGAGCTCTCTGATGAATGATTAGAATGAGATTGCACTGTTTTCATCAATTTTTATTCACTTTATCTACCAAATAGTTTATTGTTTTCATATTTTGAAACAAAATATATGGCATATGTGATGGCTGAAGGTTGCTATAATGTTAAAATAGTGATGAACTAAGTGATAAGAATATACTTACAATCATCCATGCGATCTGCTCAACACTATTTATACTCTTGAAGAAAACAATAATTGGTTTTTCCACATACTTAGCCCAAATGAAAATAAGTGACTCTATAGTATCAGGCATTAATTATTTGCCTCCTTGTTGAAACTCTCTGAATTCTGCAGACCTTTTCATACAATTATGATGTAAAAGTGAATTGCATTGAACATAGAAATGTACAACACATCAAATAAATTTTGGATCCAGATTGTCAATATGCCTTAGCTCCCTTGTGACTTAACCTTCTGGGCCAGCTAACTAAGCAAGATATTGTCAAAAGCTTACCAAAGTCCATATAAACCACATCTGCCAAACCGCTTCCATCAATTTTGTTAGGTACCATCTAAAAATTCAAACAGACTGGTGAGACATGGTTTCCATTGCACAGAACAGGTGGCAGGGTTAGCAAAGTGATTAGTGTAATGCTGTTATGGTACCAGTGATCCAGGTTCACATCTGGTGCTGTCTGACTAAGGAATGGGTACATTCTCCCTGTGACCTGCATGGGTTTTCCCCGGTTTGGTTTCCCCCCACCCTTCAAAATGTATGGGGTTGATATTACCCAATTGAGTGTAATTGGGTGGTGTGGACTCAGTCAGGAAGGGCCTATTAACATGCTGTATGTCTAATTTAAAATTTAAAACCACTTCCTTATCAGTATATGTCTTTCCAAGTGAACATAAATGCTGTTCCTCAGAATCTTCAACAATTTTTCTACCACTGATGAAAGGTTTATTGACCTGTAGTTTTTCAGACTTGTCCCAAATACCCTTTTTGAATAAGGGGGTCAACATTGACTATCCTCCAGTCTTCTGGTATCTCACCAGTGGCTAATGAACATGCAAAATTCTTTGTCGGATCCTAGGCCATCTCCTCCCCTGCTTCCCATGGCATCCTGAGAAAGATTCTGTGAAGTACTAGAGATTTAACCACTCTTCAGCTTGGTGTTTAATAAAGTCATTCTCCAGTGACTGGTTGAGAAACTGTCCTCGCTGGGACTCAACATCCCTCTCCGTAACTGGATTCTGGACTTCCTAATGGAAAGGCTACATTCTATCATGGTTGGCAGCAGAACATTGGGCACCATCAATGGAGCACCTCAGGGCTGTATCCTCAGCCTGCTTCTGTTCATGCTTCTGCCCCACAACGGCCATGCCAGATCCAGCTCCAACAGTCATCAAGTTTACAGATGGCTAAACAGTAGTTGGGCCTCATCAGCTACAATGCTGAATCACACTACAAAGAAGAGGTGGAAAATCTTGTGAAATGGTGCAAGAGTATCAACCTGAGTTTCAACATAGAAAATACAAAGGAAATTATTGTGGAGTTCAGGAGGAAAAGAGACAACCACCCTCCTGAGGGTCGAGTGCACCAAGTTCCTCAGAGTCCAGTTAAGGAGTGACACATCCTGTAAACAGCATCTCACTTGTCAGGAAAACACAATCGCAACTGCACTTACTGAGAAGACCAAGATCATTATCCTAGCAACTTTCTACAAGAACTCTATAATGACCTGTCCAGCTCCATCACAGTGTGGTACAGTTGCTGTAGAACATTGAATCAGAGGTTAATCCACAGAACCCACAAGAGCAGCAGAGATCATTGGGATCTCCCTTCCTACCTCCCTTCTCCTCTTCCCCCCACCGATTTACTGGGATTGTTATCTAAAGAGGACTCACAAAATATCAGTCAGAACCTCCATTAAAAAAAAATCAAATCAACGTATATAGGCCCTCCATTTTTTAAAAAAATCAGTCAGAATTCTTACCACTCCTCACACAGCATCATTCAGCTACTCCTCAGGAAAGAGATGCAGGAGTATCAGAGCCAGAACCGCCATGCTGATAAACACACTACTAATGAACTGCTCATTCAAAATCTCTTAGACCCTATTTATTTTAAATTATTTATTTATTTTTTGTAAATGGAAACCTACTGCATGTGTATTGTTTATGTGTGAGTTTTGTCTTGATGTGTGTCTGCATGTTGTGGACTGTTCTGTCGGGTTATATTTCTGATGATAAACTTGAACTTGTAATATGTTTCAATGTTTCTAAAACTTTCTACTTCCTGATGAAGGTATGTTCCAGGATCTCACAGTACCCCTCCCTTAGCCCTTCAGCCTCTATCTCTTTCCCTCTGGTGAATACCAATAACAAGTATTCAATAAGGACCCCACTTGTGTACTCATAGATTACCCCTCTAGTCTTTGCCTTACTCTTTCTTTAGCCACTCTCTTGCTTCTAACTTTGTTCCTTGCTCCTGCTTGTCATTTCATGGCCCCTTTATGCTGTCCTAATTTCTCTCTTAATTAACTTTGCCATTTAACCTCGAAGGACTCGTTTGATATCAATTTTGTGCATTTCCTGCTTTTGCCTGATGAAATCATCAATATCCATTTTAACCAAAACTCCCTAACCTTACCTTGGGCGATAAAGACTCCGATGATCACAATTCTGACATTCCATCAATTGGCATCTGATGACAAATCTAACTCTGTGATGTTAAAATTGGATTATCTTTAAAGATGGAACAAAGTTAGGAAATTAAGTGACCAGTATTTCTCATACAACAGAAGTACTATAACGGCTGGAAAGCTAAAATAAGATCAGAATAAACTGGAAAAACATGCAAGGTCAGCCAGCCTATGTGTAGAGAGAGACAGAATTAACATTTCAGAATAATGAACGTTCAACGGGTAGTCTGGCAACCCAATTTTCATTAGTACAATTAGCCCCTTTCTCTAATTCGCAACAAAGTTTATATAAGCTTGTCCTGACTGGGAAAATGTATATTAATTTCACTTAATCTGCACAAACATCTGAAAATGCTCTTGAAATGTCATTGATTCTTGCTCTTCAGGTAATCGACAGAGGTTCTACTCAACCAGACCCAAAGCAACATGCAATTGCACAATTCAGAATGAATACTGGACTTTCAATATTCCATTTTCCTTGTATTCAAATTCTATTTAATTATGTCATATTTCACTTTATATGTAACAAAAATATACAGAATATTATTAATCAAATGAATCTACTATTAATAGCACAAGGTCCAGAAGTAGTATTAAATATATTCCAGGATAAGAAGTACACTTTTGGGGTATGGAAGAACAGATAGGAAAGTGAAGCTGGGACCAAGATCAAATCATCCATAATCTACTGAATAGCACAGCAGGCTTGAGAGACCACAAAACTTATTCAAGTAAGGTGATTTACAGAAGAGCAGAATAAATAACAAAACTCTAAGATTTTTCGTATCCATTTTTTTAAATTTGGACTTTTTTAAAAAAAAACACCAATCCCAACACACCAAAATCAATTTATTTATAATTATTATTTAGTATCATTACATTTTCAGAATGTTATGAGACCAGAGGACCCCAAAACCCAGCAGCAATTGATATTCACCAAGGCAAATTATTACTTAAAAAAAGTTATTTAATTACCTTTAAACATGAAAACAGAATCACACTTTAACTTATCTCTATTGACTTAACTAACCTAACTTAACACCCTTCTTATTTTAAATGCTCGTTTATGTAATGTGTGTGTAAGTTCAGAAAAGTTCTTTGATTCACAGTCTAATCTCACTTCTCATTCCTCTAAGTTCACTGGTTGCAGGCAATTCTTATACAGTGCACAGAATTTAACATTTATAAAGTTCACCGGGCTTTGGTGCTTGAAAGGTCAATGGTTACCACTCAGGAATGTTCTTGTCGGTTTTCAGAGAGAGATTTCTTGTATGATGGACACTCAGCCACTTCAGGGTCTTGCCAAAAAAAAATGGCCCCTCAGAGTTCTCCAGATGATGACCTCTTTCTTTCAGGTCACCACAGAGTTCCTTTCTGGTTCACTTATTTCAAGTGAAACACTAGACAGCCAGTCCTCTCCTCTTGCATGAACCACAAGGGCTTTGACAAGGCTGAACTAAGCACTCACAACCTGTCTTCCAAATGGGGTTTTCCACAAGCTTGCCAGCTTGTCCTGTTCCAGTCCCAGCTGCTGCTGATGACTATAAAACTGTAGAACTGATCTCTGTCTCTGTCTCCCTCTCTCTCTCTCAGAGAGAAAGCCTGTTTATCTCTCTCCTTGAAAAACCACATGACTCCCCCTAGAACAGCAAGTTCACTCCAGACAGAATGCGGCTCTGACAAGTTCTTTCATCTGTCGCCTTTATATAAACAACAATCCATTAGTGATGTCTCTTGGGCACTCTCCAAAGCTTTTGCAAAGGCTCTGGGGAGCCTAATATCTAGAGGGCCAGTATTTTAAATAAAATCTGTTTTAGTGTTTGCATGTGACCCACACTAACAAACCTGCCCCAATTTATCTCCCAAAAACATATCTATATACTGTCACAAAATTGTTTTGTGTACCTTTGTGTAAAATGGCTAAAAGCTAGTTTTGAAGGACCAGAAAATAAAACACCCAGGTGTTCTATGAGGAAAAGCTTAATATCAAAGTTTAAGGAGTTCATTTTGCAGTGCAAAGAAAATAGTCTAGTAGATAAAATATTTATTCACACAATAGCATGACATTTTATTCAGATATATATTCCTTTTGCACTACCTTTGCTTATTTTGATTAATAGTTCATAAAACACTGCACTGTTCAATAGGCTACAATTTATTATATAATTCCACAGCAGATTATTAGTTTTTTGAAGAGAATATCAGTTTAATTGAAATAACTCACATGATTAATTTTCCCATGACAAGGATGTATATTTTCAGTATGGAAAATCAGTTTGTGTAAGGTTACACTCGGGGGAAAATCAGTTTTATCGTCAAATTTCCAACTTGCATAATAAATTCTAGTTACATAGCTGTCCTCTTTAAAAACAAAAATAGAAGCCAATGTGATGCAACCCAGCTGGATCCATAAGTTCATGTGAGATGAGCCAAAGTTACAATCGTGTTAGCATTGAACCCTGAATCAAACTAAAAATAATATCCAGTACAGGTCTGATCAAGTTCCAAATTCATTGCTAATCGACCTGAATCTATTGGCCTCCTCGATATGATTGATGCCTGTTGCTTCTGTGCATTGGAGTGAGACAGTTCCAACTATTCCATTAAATGTTACATTTGTTTGACATTTCACATCTCTTTTATGCTTATTGAATGAGATCAGAATTGGGCTCCATTCTAATCTCTTCAAAATAAAATAGAACTTTCATTTCCATAATTTTAAGAAATATACATTTAGACAACACACAACATACACAGAATTTTTTAAAAATATATAAATTGTTCAAAATTTCTGCATCCTTTCATGGAATATGGATGGAAATAGCTGTATTAAAATATTAGGGAATCACTTGCGAGTTAGACAAATGCCTCTCAGGTCTGTGTTTTCTGCTCTCTTTAATATTGGTTCAAGGTTCAATTTGGCTGAATTATGAACTGCCTACAAAATTAGTCTCAACACAGAACAAAGCTGGGAGATGGACAATTACACTGGTTTAGGAACTCTCGTCAAATTGTTCATTTCCATAGATATCTGGATTCCTGATGTAATTAATTTATGAAGAAATGATTTGTTTAACAGCCTGAGAACTGGCCATCATGTCGTGACAAACTCATAAAACCCTGATGTATGTCCTATACCTTTGTTGTGAGTGTCTTGAATGTTGTGTCTAACTGTGGTTAGTTGGGTGTTAAGAGTTAAATGTGGGTGTTGGGGAGGGAGGGAGATGAAGAGAGGTTAAACTCTGCAGAAAACTGTATAAAATGGATCATTGTAAATTGTCATCAATGCTGATACTGTTTAACATTGATACTGATAATGTTAATAACTGTTTAAGTTTGGAAAATCATAAATAAAATATTCCAAAAGGTTATTTGTTTATGCCAATGAAATTATTTTTTAAAGTATTGATTTTTGGAATCTGACAGCTTTTAGATGATAATAATAATGATAATGAGATTATTGTCATATACACAAGTACAATGTCCATTCATGGAAATTCTTACTTACTGCAGCCATGCAGGTATGTTAGATTCACAGAATACAATAGTACATATTAAATGACCCCAGTACAGTATAAAGGACAGAATATATATATATTTATATTTTTTTTTCATTTACAGT